>NW_028243697.1:0-600000 GCF_964263255.1 Lissotriton vulgaris
ATATTACATGATTTATTAAATTGATTTTAGTACTCTGCAGAAAGATATAGAGCATTTTGAGCATTATCCGTTTAGTATTCTTTCTATGCAGGAAACTGCAGAGACGTCTGTCAATGTTTTGAGAAACGTGTGATTTGGTTAAGATAATGTGTTAATATTTAAAATGTGTTTTATGCAACATTGTGAATCATTATAAATTCAATTTTAATTGCAAATCGGATTGTAAGAAAAGGTAGGATTAGCATGATGTATGTAAAGAAATAAAATAAAGTATAATATTGGACAATGTAACTTTTTACTGACAAGGTTCTGCATTAGCAATGTTTATTTTCATACAGTCATTGCTAGATACTTGTATCAAGGATGTGCCTGTAAGTGTGAGCTTGTCATGTGTCCTGATTAATTGTTTAAGAGCAGCAATTATTTGTTTTATCAGCAATGAAAGAAAGGAAAAACGGCGTGCATATAACACTTGATGCTATTGTGGATAACCATTTCATTGTGATAAATACACGTTGGCTGTAGATTTACTTAAGGTGCCTACATTAACCTGTATATAAACATCAATACGAGAGGGATGAAGTGCCCTGCGGTCCCCAGGTTTCGGTAATAACCACTCTTTGAGCTTCAATGCAGCTGTTATTCTACACTTCTCAGTGTGTATTCATGTTTTATGCTTGCTAGGTGGATTTGCAAGCGATGTAGATGAGGTACCCTTGCCAAGCCACATAGTTGCTACGTTATAAGCCAGACGAACACTAAACTACAGCTGCCAATTCAGGGTATAAGGTATGTTGTGGCCTAAGTGGTTGAAAAGGACCACCCAGCCACAATTTGCTACTGTTCACTTAGGAATCAGTGCACAGCTTAAAAACAGTCACTATTTATATTTCAAACTCTCTCTATGATGATGTGCATGTGGCTTAAATATAGAACTTACACAAGACAAAACCAATCTTACCAATGGAATGTATAGAGAAAGGTAAATTATGAAGTCAGTAAACATTCACCGCTGATAACTATTGCAATCTGCATGTCACTAGTTTGACTCCGTAGAAGGCCAACTCAGCTTTCCATCCTACCAAGGTCAGTAAAGAGAGTATCACTAATATTGACACCTCTTATATACAGCTCTTAAAATGGAAAAGTGCTGCATGAAGTGCTATAAGTGTTATTATTTGCCACCTCAGGTGGTAGTGGACAGGTACTGCTGGTTTTGTAAGACATGGGCATTGCCATGGGCATTACGCTATAACAATTTGCCATGCAGTCTTCCACTGGATCACAGAAGCGAAGGAGGTGATGTTGGAGTGGACCGCACCCCACAGTTAACACTGTTGAAGGGATAGCCCACCTTACCTGTTCAAGTGGTGCCACTGGGACTCTAAAATGTGTGTGATGCAGAAGCTTTGTTGTAAGTAAGTTGTATATATAGCAGCGTAGATATTGTTGCATGCAAAAAAGTCCATCCGTAGCTTTTTTAGAAGGGCCCACACAACTCCTGTGTTGCAAGAGTTCTTCATCCACTGCTACTGGTTGAATATTGTTCACATACTGCTCTTACTGGTACTGAGCTGTAATAAGCTCCTTACTCTTTATGAACGCTTCGCCTCCTTCTTTCCAAAATGTGGCAACGAATAACAGCTTAGGCCTAAATGCCAAGATCCAGCACTGGTGTTGGCACAGTCTGTCTTTAAGGATTCTGGATGGTTTTCTACAAAGACACACACATTTCCTAATCATCACCCTTGAGCTGCCAACCACTGCTTCCAAACTTTGATCTGGCAGTTTGTGTGGCTGGAAGGGCATGCCTAATTTCGGAGTGCAGAGCCCCACCGTCTCCAATGGCAGGGTACTGCCTGTGCTAGGCATGCACAATTCAAAGGCTGCATTTTAGGAAGTGGTGTTGTCTGGGTATGCGAGTTGATAAAAAATGAATACCAAACTAAAGAGTACTGCATGTGCAACTCATGTGGGCATGTGAATCACACAATATGAAGTGGATCTAATGGAGAAACTGAAAATCTCTGGAGCAAATAGGGGTTCCAGAAATGCCCAGGCCCTGCTCCTTGAACCCCCAACATTCAGTCGAGAATGGTACATGAGCCAGTCATTCTCTGGTAGTGCCACATGAATCTGGAACTCCTTACGTCCCTCCCTATACCTAACAACCTGCATAGCCACCTTCAAAAAGGACCTAACGCTGCTTCAATTTGACAGACACCTGGCCTAATCTCCCTTGACTCTATCCAGCAGACAAACTACCTTTATTGTGTGTCTCCACCATCTTAATTAATGCTTGACCTGTGTACGTCTCTTCTCCAATGACCGCACTTGGCCTGATCGCAGCTACAGATGCAATATGTCTGAACGTAGTTATTGTAACTGTAACTTGCTGTACCCTTGTATTGTGCTACTGCTGTACAGCGCTCTGATGCCTTGGGGCATACTATATAAAATTGGAATAATATAATTTTAAAAAATTAAGTCCTGGCATGCCCTTTGATATATAACACATTGTAATTTAGAGTAATAGAGCATTAGTGGTACTGTGATGGCATTTTGAACCAAGTTTGATTGTTTTTATTATTACCATCATCAAACAGTAAGTGGCTAAATGTTATTATTATTCAGTGGGATTACCAACAATTACAACATACTTATCTCTCACAGAAAATAAAATTGCATACCCATAAAAAAAGAGAAGGTTAACAAATGGTAAGTGGCTAATATTTTAAACAACATAGATATTGTTATTACTCCGTTTGAACAGACTCATGTATCAACAAGTAGTTTGGAAGGGATGTATGAACCCCTGTAAGATGCGTTCATAATGGGAAGCAACTGGCCAAGGAGTGAGGAAGTGCCTGATCTTCGAGGTTCATGTGTGGGCTTTTATCATCCAAACAGAACATTATGAACGCATCTTACAGGGGATCATATATCCCTTCCGAACTACATTTCCCAGAATCCAGTGCACAGACTCATCATGAGCAACCTATAGAAGGCGCGTAATATAAGGAAGTTGAAATGCAGCAGGAATTGTGCGTGTTCCTTTCACCACTGGCCTTTGAAAAAGATGAAATATCGAAACGCGTCAGGCCAATAGCGGTGTTCGGCTGTTTAAAGTATCGAGGGTCAGATTCTTCCATACCTGTGATTGGGCTGCAGCGTGAGGCCCCGCCAGCGCTAGAGTTCTTCTCACAGCAGGACCAAGCAAGGAGCGTTATACATATGGCGGTGGCCCTACCGCCGAGACTGCACCACCCCTACTTGGGGTGCCATGGGGGTTGAAATCCAGCAGCCTCACATTGGAAAGCGACTGGCCAAGGAGTGAGGAAGTGACTAATCTTCGAGGCTCATTTGTGGGCTTTTATCATCCCAACAGAACATTATGAACGCATCTTACAGGGGATCATATATCCCTTCCGAACTACATGTCCCAGAATCCATTGCGCAGACTCATCATGAGCAGCCTATAGAAGGCACGTAATAAAAGGAAGTTGAAATGCAGCCGGAAGTGTCCGTGTTCCTTTCACCACTGGCCTTTGAAAAAGATGGGATATCGAAACGCGTCAGGCCAACAGCGGTGTTCGGCTGTTTAAGGTATCAACGGTCAGACGCTTCCATACCTGTGATTGGGCTGCAGCTTGAGGCCCGGCCAGCGCTAGAGTGCCTCTCACAGCAGGAGCAAGCAAGAAGCGTTATACATATTTCGGTGGCCTGACCGGCGAGACTGCACCACCCCTACTTGGGAGCCACGGGGTTGAAATCCAGCAGCCTCACATTGGAAAGCGACTGGCAAAGGATTGAAGAAGTGCCTGATCTTTGAGGCTCATTTGTGGGCTTTTATCATCCCAACAGAACATTATGAACGCATCTTACAGGGGATCATATATCCCTTCCGAACTACATTTCCCAGAATCCAGTGCGCAGACTCATCGTGAGTAGACTATAGAAGGCGCGTAATAAAAGGAAGTTGAAATGCAGCCCGGAAGTGTGTGTTCCTTTCACCACTGGCCTTTGAAAAAGATGGGATATCGAAATGCGTCAGGCCAACAGCGGTGTGTTTGGCTGTTCAAGGTATCGAGGGTCAGACGCTTTCATGCCTGTGATTGGGCAGCAGCTTGAGGCCCGGCCAGCGCTAGAGTGCTTCTCACAGCAGGACCAAGCAAGGAGCGTTATATATATATATATATATATATATAGTCAGTCAGTCAGTCAAAAGCTTTTATTCGATATGCAGAGATATCTTATAAGCACATTTAAAATACAATCAATACAGTGTACAAAAGATCCTTGCCACAAGAAGTCAGTATGAAAACTTAAAAGAGATAAAAAGATATAAAAGTCAGTTAATAAATTAGCTAAAAAGAGAATTAAACAACTACTGACAATCTCTTACATCGAATAAGCCAAAACTGCTTTAAAAATTTAGCTAATCCACACACAATGGGGGGAGAGGTGTCCGTGCTTAGGATACGCAAGGCTACTAAATGGCTGCGTGTGCCCATATTACGGCAGAGTGGTTTCAGCCAGAATCTCCTAGGCCTTGCATAATACGGGCATTCAAATAAAACATGCGCAATGGACTCAACCCTACTCGGGCAACATGCACAGTTAGGAGAAATACGGTCCGCCATTGCCCATTTTGATACCAGAGCGCCCAGCGGGAGGGAACCAACTCTGAATTTAAAATAAAGAGCTCGGTCGAAGGGGAGAGTGATCAAGTCCAGATAGGGTTCAGTAGCAACAGTGTCTTTAATTTGTAAAAAGGCGGCAGTGGACCTGCAGTGGTTGGAGCTAGTGATTAGACGCTCCGCAGTCCATTTCCAATAAAGCGCCTTGACAACTTCTTTTGGGGGGGCTGAACGGGATGACCAGCAATCTCCTAGTCCGATATTCTCCAAAAGCTTTTTGATGTTATTTAGCCATCTTATCTTGGCCCAACCCCCCTGGCTCATTATGTCTCCCAGGGCATCAGCATAGGATTTTAATTCTTCGCATCTCCAAATCCGTGTCCATAACAGGAGCGGGCGAAGCTGGGCCTGTTCTTTAATGTTTTTGCATCCCGTGTCCATCCACACTGGTACTGACGGTGTGCTCAGTGGAACAGAGATGACAGATTTTAAAAGCTTGCTCTCTGCTATGACTAGGGCATCCAGTCGACAGTGGCCCCACAGTTCTGCCCCATACAAGGCTGATGTCGCTACTTTGGCCTTGTAGATGTCGAGTACTGGGGTAGTTGATCTTCTAGTTGAGGCCCTGTATTCCCTCATAAGAGCTCCTCCTACTCTCCTGTGGTTAAGCACCATTTTTTCGATGTGGCTAGCCCAAGTCATCCTGTCCGTAATCCGGATACCAAGGTAGTCGAATTCAGCTACTTTCTCTAGGGGAATAGAGTTGAGTGTAGGTGGGCGGCCCAATTTTTTAGGTGGGTTAACAACTAAGTATTTGGTTTTGTCCACATTTATTATTAGCCCTTTTGCATCACAGAACTCCTGGAATCGTGTTAAAAGTTTCTGTAGGCCTTGTGGGGTCTTCGAAATCAGGAGCGTGTCGTCCGCAAAAAGCAGGGTTGGGATGCGGACACCTCCAAGACAGGGGGCGTCGGCTGGTTCTTGTTGAAGGTGTTTTACCACCCCATTCAGATATAACGAAAATAGGGTGGGTGCCAAGACGCAGCCCTGTCTTACGCCCCTAGACACTGGTATCTTTTCAGTGAGCTCTCCGTTTTTGCTCCAGCGGACCTGTGCAAAGGTGTGGTCATGAAGGCTTATGAGAAGGGACAAGATGTAAGGTGGTAGTCCCAACTCACGAAGGACCCTCCAGAGCTCTTCCCGGGGAACTAGGTCAAAGGCAGTCTTCAAGTCTATAAAGGCTAAATAAAGACTACCCTTGCCCAGTTCCACCACCTTCCACCCCAATAGGGACAACCTAAACACCTGCTCTATAGTCCCCATACCAGCCCGGAAACCTGCCTGAAAGTCTGATAGGATTTTATTCTCCTCCACCCAATGGAGGATCCTACCAAGGATAGCTTTACCAGCTATCTTTTGGGTGGAGTCTATCAGACTTATGGGGCGATAGTTTCCCGGGGTTTCCCTACACCCTTTTTTATAAATAGGGACAACCACCGCCCCTTTCCAGGATTCTGGTACTACTCCTCCCCTCATAATATCATTTAGGAGAGCTGCTATGATCCTTCCCCATTCCGCTGGGTAAGCCCTCATGAGATCACCCGGCAGGCCGTCCGGGCCTGGTGCCTTGCGTGGTGCTACCCAGCTTATAACCCCCTCGATCTCTAAAGGAGTAAAGAGGTCATAGGCATGGGGTTCGATTGCTAATGTGAAGTCCATCCCCACAGACAGTTCCCCATTTGGTGGGAGGTATAGAGACCCAAAGTGTTTTACCCAGCTTTGGGGCGGGATGTTGCCGGGTCTCATGGCTGCGTCGGATCTGCTCCGTTTACCTATAAGGTTCCAAAAGACCCCTGAATCCCTAACCTTGCTAGCCTGGAGCAGGTCTTCCCAGTATTTATCTTCCCACTCCCTTTTAGCCAAATTAAGGGACTTTTTATAGGCCTTCCTCGCTTCCTGGATCACACTTTGGGATTTAGATTTAACTGCCTCAACCAACTTTGCCTTATGGCCCCCACATGCTTGGGTGTACCACCCCTCCACTGGTTTTTTAGATCCTATATTACCCAGCTTTTTAGAGTACAGGGTAAACACGTTGGTTAGGGTTTCAATCAGGGAGACAAATAACCCACTTGCTTTACCCACCCCTTCTAGGGAGGTTCCAAGAGATGCCACTGCACGGTTTAGATGGGATTGAATTTCCCCAACCTTTGCCTCGGATAGGACCAGTTTCGCCCATTTAATTCTTCTACCACATAGGGAGACTTCTGATTCATCTAGTGGTGCGGGTGCCACTTTGACATTGGGCTTCCCTAAGGGTTGCCACCATTGTTCCATTTTTAGGGATAGAGGGTTGTGATCACTTTCTGTCGAAGGGAGCACCTGCATGTCCCTTACATAAGGCCATAAGCACACATCTATTAGAATATAATCCAGCCTAGAGGTGTGCCCTGGTCTATTGTAGGTATGCGCACCCTCCCTATCCGAGGAAGTCCTCCCATTCGCTGCCCTTAGATTAAATTCCAGGCTCAGGGAGTATATCTGGAGTGCCACTTCTGTCCACCTTTTGATCGGTGGGATGTCCAGTGCTGGGATCCCCCACCAAGTATCCTCCTCATCTTGGTCCAGGGAAACATCCGAGCCCAAGGGCTCGAACGTGCAGTTCATATCACCTGCAACCAAGGTGCGGGTCTTATGGGGGGTGTTGCTTAACAGGGTCTCGAGGAGAGCTATTACTGGAGACTTTCTCCCACCCTTTGTACCCCGTGCATACACATTAAAGATATTTAGAACAATTCTTCCCCTTTGGTCTATAAGGGTAATGTTTTGTATGTCCGGGGAACCTGTTGGAAAGTCCACTACTCTACAGTTTAGAGAAGCCGCGACCCAGATGAGAAGGCCGCCCGAGGGTCGGCCTCTCCCAGATTCCGAGACCCGCGCAGGAGAGGAGTATGAGGAGAATCCCACCCTATGGACCGGTACCAGGCTCCAGGTTTCCTGGAATAGGCACAAGGAGTGCTCATCCACCCATGCAGTAAAATCTGGAAGGGCCAGTTTTCCTGCAATCCCTGCGACATTCCAGCTGAAAACCTTAAAGACTAGGTCCGTCACAGCTGGGTGGTCGCTGGGCGCCTGAAAGCTCCTATCTGTAGGATTCCCCCCAAGTATCCGAGGAGGGCAGGGATCTTGTGGAGTTATTAAAGAGTCTCCCATTCCACTTGCAAGGTTTATTTGGATGGGCGGTGCTCCTGCTTGTTCTACTCTGCTCGCTGATTCCAGTCAGCAAGGGCCAATTGCCCACATTTGATTCTCCCTATTGCCCCCCACCACCCCTGCCCAATTTTGATCAGAGTTAGGGGAACTTACACTTCCTCCATTTGGGCTAACAAGGTGCCTAGGGTAAAAATATGAGAGGTCTACCAGTTTAACCCCCGGGGCCCCCATATTTTTGATATATATATATATCCACTGGAAAAAACAGGTTTCAGGGACGTTATAGTTAGAAATTAGCATTTAAAAAAATGTAGAAATTCACTAAAAAAACACAGGTTCCAGGGACGTTATAGTTAGTTGGGCATTTTACTCATACAAAACCAGAGAAATTCGGCCATTATAGTTAGTTCAGCTAACTATAACTTGCGCCCCCGCAACGCATTGCTGATGACGTTACATATTATATCATTCATGACATGGTCAGTGACATCACTGATGACATCTCAAATGACATCACTGCTGCTCAAGGGATGAAGTTCACTTGTATCCTGTGGTCCTCAGGACATGCAGCTCCCGTTATGAAAAGCAATCCTGCTTTGCTTTTTGGAAGTGAGAGCAGGTTCCAAAAACCCAAAGCAGAGTTTGCAATGGCAGGGCAGGTGTCATTCTCCAACCCTGCCATAGCAAATGGCAATGTCCCGTGGGTGGGCATCCCAGGATATTGCAGGACCCGGCACTGGGGAGGTGGCGGTCCCCATGACCATCAAGAGTTCTTGGAGGGGGACCGCACGGCCCCCCTCCCAAGTGTTTAAAGCCCTGGGGAGGTGGTGGTCCACGGGGCAAGGGGGTCCACAACAGACCTCCAAATTTGAATATGTAGCACCTCAGAGAGGTGGTGATCCCCGGGGCAGTGTGGGGGTGGGGGGGCAAGTGCCCCCTCACACACTTTTTTTTAATTCAATTTCTGCCCCGGGGAGGTGGCGGTCCCAGGAGCCCCCCAACCCATACTAACGAATGCCCTGGGGAGGTGGCGGCCCCCAGGGCATAGTAGGTGTCAGGAGGCCCTCCACACATTTTATTAGAAGCCCCGGGGAGGTGGTGGTCCCTGGGACTGCTGGGGCCCCGTGGGCCACCGCTAATTATTTGGACATTGCCCCCAGGACCTGGCCCACCCGGGGGCTAAAACAAAACAAACCCAGTGCAAATTCAGCCATTTAAAAAAAATGCTTTTTTTGCACCTGGGGCTCCATGTGGGATCCCCTGAGCAGGCCTAGGGGGTCAGGGTGTTTCTACCTTGCCCCCTTTTCTAGTTTTTCACCTTTTTTTCTTCTGTTTTCTTGTGACTCGGTTACGGAGTCACAAGATGGCTGCCATCACTTCCTGGTTTGGAGTGTTGGCAGCCAATAAGAAGTCAGCTGGTGTCCAGGAGGAGTCGCAACTCCTCCTCGGTGCTCAGATATCGATATTTTTCTTTTTTTAATTTCTCAAGAACTACTGAACGGATTTAAACCATTTGAAAAAAAATTAGATTTCTGGACCATTTTTGCCAATTTGGTGTAATTCCGTTCAGCTCTTAGGGCTGTAGCTTTGTCTAAAGTTCCTATAGAAATTAACATGGAGAAGATGTATTTTGGGACCCCCTTTTTTTATGTCCCCCACTTGACGAATCACTCCAAAACTTCCAAGACAAGAGCTGACCGGAGTGTCCCATTCGTTTTGAAAATTTCGTGAAGATTCGTCAAACGATGCCAAAGTTATTGGCAAATCAAACAATGATTTTCCTATGGAAACTAGGTTCTAACTATAACTAACTACCACCTTGTTCACACACACACACACACACACACACACACACACACACACACACACACACACACACACACACATATATATATATATATTTCTTCTTTTCCTCTTCCTCCTTTCCCTAAGGAGAAAGGTGTTTTGCATATTCATTTACTTTACTAGTCTTTCTTTAATCCTTCTAGAATGGCCACTCAATGCTTGCGTCTGATGAATTCTCCCTTATCAGTGTTCATGTTTTGTTCAATTACTGTTGTTACTTGTGCTGTGCTGGAGTAGACTACTTATCTCCTTCATGGACTCTTTGCCCAATAGCATAGCAAGGATGCCATGGGCCCTGGTGCAAGCAAGGAAAATGACCCCTATGGCTGCTGGTGGGGCTGAAAATACTGCAATTAACAGCGTTCAATGGGCCTCTCTGGGCCTGGGTGCAGCCTCACCTGCTGCACGAATGGTAGCTAAGCCATTGGCTTTGTCTCCTTCTTTCCAAAAGATATGCATTCAAAAAAAGGTTTTAGTGAGCTCAAAATCAATGCACATTATATTGTGAAATATTACTGACCAAATAGTCCTACTTTTTTCATTTTTTAAGATGCAGCTCTTTCCTGCTCTTGCCCTTGGTGTTGTCAGCTTCATACCACCCAGACAGTGCTAACTGACTGACTTGCCAAGTGAATCCAATGACTCTGTGACACAATTAGCTAAGCCTGGCCTTTTAGCCAACATCAATGTGCATGGTTGAGCCCATAACGGCAGTGTTACAACAAACCCCATAATGCAACATACTGCTGGTTGGAAAGCCAGGACCGACTGAAGGAGTAGAACATGGAGTTGGGCGACTTGGCAGCCCTAAATTGGGTATATACGTAACAATATTATGATTCTTGTGTTGTTGCAATTTTGCGGCATATGTAGGTGTGTGGGGTGTGTTATTTTGTTTCCATAGCTCATTTCAGAGCTCCTAAGTGGTATACTGTTATGTAGTACAGTTTGGTAAACTGGGATATCTGTGCCCATAGTTAAAATAATAAAGGCAGATCTCTCAAGCCCAGAATGAACCCTGCTGTTTCTTAGCTGCCAAATTTCTGAAAAGCGTTCCCGAAAAATGCTTACAAACGACACAGAGCAGCTTGGCACCTGTCGCTCTTTTTATTTATTTCACGCAATCATAATTATTTTTGTTAATAGAGTAATCTGTTGTGCACCGCGGCTGCCTTACACAATCTTACAATCACTCCTGTAGACAAAATAGCCCATGCACTCAGTGAAATTAGGGATTTGATCATTCCCAGCTGCGGCCATTTGACTTGTTCATTATTTACATTGGGCTCTGTTTCCAGGTCTGCTATTCATTACAGGCTGAACAAGGCCTGCCCACGCGCCAGGCAACATCCAGCGTGTAACAGTCCATCAATTGTTTCCAAAAATACACTGCCTCGCTCACAGTGCATAGTCGAAAACCAAAGCCACCGAAAGAAGGTTTACTGTTAGACAGGGGTCGAAGTAATGGAGGCTTTTTAGGGCAGTGCCCTGGCAATCCCACCCATGGTGTCTTCATGCAACTCCATCTACACTGCTGTAAACAACACAAAACAAATGCTCACGTCTTTCCGAGCTGTCTATCAGGTTTAAACGACTTCTGGATATTAGGAATATAATAAAACCAGTCTGCATCGGAAAATATTATGAATGACCCCTTTCTAGACTTAGCAGATATGTTTCTGCCACCGGCCAGCTCTGATTTCAGCTCTTGAATGAGCCAGGTATTGTGAACAGATCCAAAAGCGCTAATTATTGTCTTTGGCAGCTGACATATTAAATGGGCTTCCTTCCTTCCCCTTTAAAGTTGGATACACCAATCCTTTCCTGGCTAGTCCTCTGCTAACTAAAGGCCCCATTCACAAGCAATGTGGATACCAGATGACTCCCTGTCAACAAGGACTCCATGCCCACTGTTGGCCTTTTCTTTTAGATTTCATTGATTTCAGGTGTTAGTTCAATTGGAAGTGAACCATAAACTACAACTCCCAGAATGCAGCAGATTGTTAAACAAAACAAAATACAGCACAAGGACGTGGTGCTACGTTTTCCCTTATAAAATGATTTAATTACACTTAAGATTTTTCCAATATGGCAGAACTGTTGGCGTAAGTTTATCCATACACAGGTGAAGGGTTGGGATAGCAAGATGGGAACACCGTCGTTGATTTACTCCTACCACAAGTAAGAGCACCGATATTGGCAGAGGTAGGGGAAGGGGGTCTCCCCATGGGAAAAATATGTTATTGCCCTTGGGGAAACAAAAAATGAAACACTGCAAATGCAACTGTTCATTGAATTAATCTAGTCAGAAGGGCAGACTTGCTACGCTTTTAGACGCGTAAACCTTCATGGATGTAAACACTCTTGTGAGGCTGCAAAAGTCGCAGTTTCACTTGTGAGAGAGCGCAATTTGAATGTAGAGTATATCGTAGCCATATTTAGACGTATATGTTATAAACGTAGGAATGAAATGCATATTGTAATGAAAAGTTGGCGATTATAGCATAAAGGCCAACTAACGTGATAATATGATATAGGAAATGTAAATGTATTCACATGTTGAAAATGCATTAGATTTAGAAGGCCCGTATACATGATGGGTAAATATAGGAATGGGTAGAAGTGTTTACGAAATGTAGAACTTGCACAGTAGAATTCGTATACGTGTGTAACTTTAAATTGAAGAAGCGGCGAGAAATATAACGTGGAAAGACATAAACGTGGAGTAATGTAGAGAACTTACATGACAATGTAACCAAGGAAAATGCATAAGTTATGCAGTCGTATTCTATGTATTACATATATTTGATGTAGAACGTATTTAAGTATAACTAGGGCTTTTGCTAAAATACGAATATATAAATGTATGCCAAAGGTTATACTGTGTAGAGGGGTTTCTGTAGGGATGCTGGAAGAGTTTAGGTCATTTGTGATTGTAACCTGACTGACCAAGAGTTCGCAGGAGCATAGTCAAATGTATGTAATTTAGTGGGCTTGTAAAAGTCGTAAATAGCTTGATGTGGACGTGAGAGCCAAGAAGTCTAGCACTTGTTAGATTTAAGGTGACAATGCCGGACGGAGCTTATTGTTCGAACGTGAGGAGAGACACTTTTGAGGTGGACTATGTTTTGACAAGACCATTCACAGGATCTAGAAGGTTAAAAAGTTGTACAGATAAGTTAAAGCCTTGTCTAAGTTCATATGACATTCGATCTGAAAGAGTCAATAAAAGTCGACGATGAGATGGTGAAGATGACATCTGAGGAGAAGGGTCAACTTAACGGACGACGCAAGGAGTGGACCAATGGAAGAAGCAGGAAGTTGACATCATCGGGGAAAGTCCGTGGTGGGCGTCAAGGGGCGTTTCACCCACACCATGATTGTGTATTTTAGGGACAGCACCCCGGGGAGGAGGTAGCAATTGGGAGATTAGGAACAGCGAGACGAATTGCTCAGAGCAAGGGCGAAGGTAGATGCCTTGAGCAGATGCGCTGAGACATCAGAGCGCAAGGGAGCAGTAGGCCGAGGACCCTTAGAGAGAGCAGATGGGTAGGCAGATAGGGTACTGCTTCTGAAACTTAAGATTTCCTTTAGAGGCTAAGAGAGTTTGAACTTCTTTGGGAGTCAAACTGCTGACACCTTTTTAGGGAAGAAACTTGCGAAGTAGGGTTGTCACGTAGTATAGAGTAGGGACAGATTAACTTGATGATTTTTATCTTACTGTAGATGACGCAGAAGGAACCACTTCACACCGAAGCTTAAGCGGCTGATATTGTAACTGATTTTGTATTTTGTATACTTTGAGATTTTATCCTGAGTGGATTGTATCGCATTCGAAATAACTTTATATAAAACTCTTAAAACTTTATCAGTTGTAAGTGGTTCTTCAGAGTGGCGTCAGTTAATGGGGTTTGTCTAACCTATGTGGGGTTGTCTTTTACTCAATGACAGATATAAAACGGTCCAAAAATGACGAATGAGATAAATTATTAAATTGATCATAATCATAATTTGATATCAAAATCTCATTCCCCGCAGTTGGTAGCAGAGGATGGTTATCTTCTTGAGGAAGACGACCTAGGCCAGGTTAGTTTACCCCAAGGTCCCTAGTCATCGTCGACCAGAAGAAGAATTGCAGCCGAAGACGGTGCTGACGGTGTATCGAGAGAAAAGCAGCAGAATCGGTCGAGAGTGAGTATAAGGGTCATGCGTTGTAAGATTGCGGTGTTTTATGTTGTTCCTGTGTTGTAATGTCAAGCGGAGTTGAATGTCTGTAGTGTGATTGGGGGAAGGTTGTGAGCGCGCGCAACCGGATGAAATCTTATGTCCAGAGGACTTAAGTGGTTCGGGTGTATCGAACACCCAGAGTAATTTGTCTACCATTGAAAGGGGGTCATGAGGTACCATTGATTTCCCGACAGACCGATGATAGGGGGAGCGTATGTGTGAGTGAATGAGTAGCGGACGCTGGTCGTACGCTTACTGTGTGTAAGTAACCTATCAGTTGAGGCAAGTGTCCGACCGTAAGAGGAAAGACGCTGTGCCAGTTGAGGTAGCAATTACAGTTAGACTGTGGCCGTACAGTCAGAGAAAAGTGATTGCTTGGACGGAAGTAGTCATTTTTCGATGTATGAATGAAAACGCATGTGACATCGTGAAACGAGTTGAGAAACGAGGGAAGCTGCTGAAGAGAGAAGTGACGTCAGCGTAGAGCCGCGCTGAGATTGGTCGGTTAGCATAGAACTGTGCTGAGACAGGCTGATTAGCGAGAGTCGTACAGGGATTGGTGGTTGTTATCAAGACGCAAATAAGTAAGAAATATCGTACGTGACAAAAATGAAATGTTTCAAGGGTTTAGGAAAAATCTTTAAAAGAAAAAGGAGAAATTTATATGCCGGAGAAGAAGCTCCACCAGAAGGCACACCAGCATATCATATGGCAGCCAACGTAGGCTTACATTCGATATTATGGATCTCCGAGTGGCATAGGTTAACTGAAGGGCAAAAAGAACTGGCGTTTCCAAGATTCGGAACGTTTAAATTAGAAGTGTTGAACCAACTGAAGGCGACGATGCTTTCAATGAGACCTCTACCGAGGCCAACACAATTTGAAGCTCTTGGTGTGTGGTTTAGAACAGCACACGAAAGGGGCGTAAAGAGGCGCCAAGAAAGAGTGAGAAGATCGGTAAAGGCAGTGCAGGATGCTAAATGGGACGAGGAAGCTAAGAAATGGAGGGTGCAGAAGATAGAAGCGGACAAACTGTTCACCATGATAGAGGCCACGGGAGAAAGGAAACCTCTAGAACAAGAAGATGAGGAAAGCGAGCAGGAGGAGGATCTAATAGAAAGGTTGTTAACAGATAGACCACCTCCATATAGCGGTGAACTTGCGAGTCCCATATTACCACAAACGGACGGAGCTAGGTGGGGGGAATATAAGTCGATCCCAGTAACCGAGTGGGACGCTACTAAGGCTGAGGAGATACCCCAAACTAGTCCTGAACAGAGAGTAGTGGGAAGATTTGTGGTCCAGAAGGTGCCAGAGACGCAATGCGCTAGGTCATACCAAATGCCAGACGCCTTGCAGGTTCCGGTCACCATAGGCCCTATTGTGTCAATCTACAACCCGGAAGGGGTCCAGCAGGAGGAACAGGCACGATGGGACAATGAAAGAGCAGAAGTGGAGAATAGGAATGCCACAATGAATCCCCACAGGCAAATACGAGCACCAATAAGTCGGAGTACCCCATTAGATTCTGCAACGGGTCCCAGGGTAGAACAGGGAGGTCGAAGAGGACCAATGGATTTGAGGGGTCCTAAACCGAAAACCCATAAGGAATTAAGGGAATACCTGAGAGAATGGGACGCTGCCGAAGAAGCTCGGAATAGAAGTTTAGAAACGGGATCCGAGTGGAGAGAGCAGGATAACAGGATTCTCTCTCATTGTGGAGCTGGCGAAAGCAGCCCCGAGTGGGAGAGAGGAAGCCAAGGGAGTAGAAGAGATACTTATCCTACTGATAACAGCAATAGGCTAATGTGCGAAGACAGAAGTGCAGGGTGTGGCGAAGTGCCTCGCGTCACCTTCAGTGAAGGGGAACGTAGGACACAGGAGTACCGGAATACCTTTAGGTGCACACACCATGCCCCAGGTGAAGATGTGAGACACTGGAATCGCGGAAACGTGGAGAGTCGCGAAGCGTCTCGACATGCATCCGGTGATAGTGGAAGGAGTCATGAGAATTTAGGGAGTCGCGAAACGTCTCGCCATGCATCCGGTGATCACGAAAGAGATCACGGGAACACGGAAGACCGGCGAGGGCCTTTCATTTTATTAAGCGACACCAGACAACAAGCAAGTTATAATGGGTTAGAACAGAACGGTGGATCCTATCTCACATCTGGAGAAACCGAGCCTAAAAATCGGAACCTAGGGTTGGGGGACGGAGCATTATTCCACCATACCCCGCGCGAAGATGGAAAGGCTTGGGATCTAGAGGGGTGGGAACGAAGAGAAGAGAGGAAGACTCCTCATAACTCACCTGTGCTCAGGCGTAGGGCGCATAGTGGAGGTGAGAGGGATATGAGAGAAGAACACAGAACTGGGATGCTGAAGGCGGAAATAAAAGCAAAACGGCTTGATGTAATGAGTTTGAAGGCAGATTTGGATGAATTGATTGATGGTACAGTGTCATTAGAGAGATTAGCCTCGTATACACCAGATGAGATACTGTTCCTATCCAAAGATATTACTCGAAGAGCGAGGTCAGCTCATGAGAACTTATCTAATTTGGCAAACAGGTATATGGTAGACCTGTCACGAACTAAGGCTTTACAGAGTAACCATAGGCTAACTTGCACGGATCAGGATCTGGATGATCGCAGAACGATCGCGCTGAAAGTACACATAAGGGAATTGATCGTAAGTATCAGAATATGGAGAGATCTGGATAGATGGGAGGAAAGATGGTCCAGAAAGGGCTCCGTTAGACGGAGTGTGCTTGAGGAGTCCCAGGACGCAGGCTTGATGCGAATGGAAGCCTTCCCTTTGCGAGAAATCGCGAATGGAAGCTACGTTCATGTGCCCTGGAGTAGGGGGGATTTGGCGGCATTCACCAATTCCTTCCCAAAGCTTAGGGATAATCCCGTCGAGTGGTATAAGCAGGTAGAAAGATTCGTGAAGATCTCGAAGGTACTGTGGATCGATTTGAACACACTGTTCGATATCGTAGTACCCGGAGACTTGTGGACGGCATGCAAGCTCAGTGTTGAATGGCCTACTTGCGAGCCGCCGAGAAATATTCGGACAAATGGTCCATCAGTTAGAGTCATGGAAAAGTACGAGAGGGTAATAACATGGCTAAAGGAGAAAGTGCCGGTGCAAGACATAGACTGGGTACAGATAGATCGAACTACTCAGGAGCCGAAAGAGACAGTTCATGAGTTCTACGAGCGATTGCTGAAAGCATTCAAGCAGTACAGCGGGTTAGATGTGATGGATCCCAAGGATATAGGACAGTTTGTTTCAAAGTTTGTCCTAGGATTGAGACCAGAAATATGCCTAATGATCCAACAGCATCTGATCTGTTGGCAGAACAAACCTTTAGACGAGATTCTGAGATACGCAAGGTACTGTAGTGACGAGATAGATTCTAAGGCAAAGAAGCTTAAAGAAAAGTTAATCCTAGTGCAAATGCAAGCTGCTGGAAAGGATAAACCGCGGCAGCAGGGAACAGGAACGCAAGCAAAGAAACAGAACAATCAGAGCAGAGATGAGGAAGAAAGACCGAGACCGAGAATGGATATCGCGACACTGAAAAAGACGACGAGATGCCACCAGTGTAATGAGGTGGGACACTGGCGACGCGAGTGTCCTTACAATGTTGAGTCAGGAGAATTTGAGCAGGAGGAGGAAGAGGTTCAGAACAACGTGGTTAAGGGAGCCACAGTCCCGAAGGGCAAGTTTGTCAAAGGGGGGACTCAGACTCCTCGAGCCCCGCTTCCTCAACCACCTCGCATCTCAAACGGAGGGAAAACCTACAGACAGATGCCATTGTTTGTAGGAGGAGAGGAATGCTACTACGTTGATCCACTTACAGGGCAGCGGGCGAATAGGGAGGAAGATTGTACTCTAGGAGCCGCTTTGGAGGTAGATCAGAGAGGACCATACGTAGAGGCTGAAATAGCGGGATGTCCTACAACCTTTTTGGTGGATACGGGGGCCACTCGATCCACGTTGAGATCTGCGGTCGTCCCGGGTCTGCCAATATCAGGAGAAATGGTTCAGGTGGTAGGAGTCGCGAACAAAAGGATGACGAATCCCCTGACCGAACCAGTGTCAGTAAGGATAGGGAATTACAGTGACGAACATCAGTTTGTGATCTGTGATTCTAGTCCTGTGTGCTTACTAGGGAGAGATTTGCTGTGCAAACTGAATTGCACGATACATTGCACACCAGAAGGAGTAGAAGTGCAGACCAATGATGAGGATGCTGATTTTAAAGTCGTAAACTCAAAAGAGTGTGTGGAACTTTATCCTACCTTAACAGTGGAGGAGCTCCCACAAGACTTGAGAGAGAAAGTCTCAGCTGAGGTATGGGATTTTACGGGAGAAGAAATAGGATTGATCAAAGGAGTAGAACCGGTAAAAATCTTGGTAAGACCCCATGCTGAGTATCCAAGAACACCACAGTATAAGCTAACGACAGAGACGATTGCAGGAATAAAGCCTGTGATCGAATCCATGATTAAGCAGGGAATACTGAAGGAGATCGTGGGTAGTCCATGTAACTCCCCGATCATGGGTTTGCAGAAGCCTAGTGGAAAATACAGAATAGTGCAGGATCTTCGAAAGATTAATAACATTGTTGTCTCATGTTGTCCAGTGGTACCGAATCCATCAGTGATATTATTTCAGATACCGTTCCAAGCTGAATGGTTTACAGTGATAGATTTGTGCCAGGCTTTCTTTTCGATACCGTTAGACGAAGAGAGCCAGTATCTTTTCGCTTTCAAGCTGGAAGATCGCGTCTTAACATGGTGTCGTATCCCTCAGGGGTATACAGAAAGCCCGTCGATCTTTAACCAGTTATTGAAACGAAATCTTGAGAGTCTAGTACTGCCCAAGAAGTCAGTTCTGGTCCAGTACATAGACGACCTCCTAGTTGCGTCAGAAACTGAGGAAGCTTGCAGAGAAGACACCATCACCTTGTTAAATCACTTGGCCGAGAACGGACACAAGGTGTCTCCAAGTAAATTGCAATATTGCAAGACTGAGGTGCAATACTTGGGCCATAGGATTGAAAAGGGAAAGCGGAAGGTGTCTCCAGACAGAATAGAGGCAATTATGAAAATGAACGCGCCTACGACACAAAGAGAAGTCAGGATGTTTCTAGGCATGGTCGGTTATTGTCGACAGTGGATAGCAAACTTTTCACTGAAGGCCAAACCGTTATTACAACTGACGCACAAAGGAGTAAGTGATCCGGTACCATGGGACAAAAAGTGTTTGATGGCATTTTTGCAGCTGAGGGAGGACTTGTGTCGCGCCCCGGCTTTGGGAATGCCAGATTACACTAAACCTTTTTTGCTTTACTGCTGCGAGAGAGAGGGATGCGCTTTAGCGGTTTTAGCACAGATCCACGGAGATGCGCGCAGGCCAGTGGCATACTTTTCGGCTACCTTAGATCCAGTAGCCGCAGCGTTGCCCGGATGTCTCAAATCCGTAGCTGCAACGGGTGTCAGCATTGAACGATCTGAAAGCGTAGTTATGGGTCATCAGTTAGAAGTGTATGTACCACATTCTGTAGAACTGTTAATGACCAGGACGAAGACTCAGCATCTGACGAATAGCAGGCTCACACGCTACGAGCAAGTCATACTGGCTGCCGAGAATGTGACCCTAAAGAGATGCTCTGTCTTGAATCCTGCAACTTTGATGCCACTTCCGAATGAAGTGGACGATGAAAACTGTACAGATCATGACTGCCTCGATGTGACTGAACTATGCACCAAACCAAGACCTGATATCGTAGATGAGCCATTGACAGACCCAGACGAAATTTTCTTCGTCGATGGTTCATGCGTAAGAAGCGATGTCGGTCAGCTGAGAGCAGCTTATGCAGTATGCACGATTACCAGAGTTATAGAAGCCGCTTGCCTGGAAGGAGTACACTCCGCACAGGTAGCTGAAATTGTGGCTTTGACTCGTGCTTGCTTAGCAGGCGACAGACTTCGAGTCACCATATACACCGATAGCCAGTATGGTTTCGGGGTAGTTCACGATTATGGGCAGTTATGGTCTCAAAGAGGTTACATGACCTCCTCGGGTTCTCCTATTAGGAATGGAGAATTCGTGAAACTACTGTTAGAAGCTTTGCAAAAACCTATGGCCATAGCCGTGGTCAAATGTGTAGCGCATACAAAAAATTTGGATTTTGTATCACTTGGAAACAGATACGCAGATGAAGTAGCGCGTTACTGCGCAGAGCAGGGATATTCTCACACTGATGCAAAAGTGGGGGGAATCCAGGAAAGAACTGAATTGACTATGTTACTAGATACTGTAGATACATGGGATGAATTGAGAGCAGTACAAGAAAATGCACCAGATGAGGAGAAAAGGAGCTGGGAAACAGCAGGTTGCGGGAAAAGTGAGATGAACTTTTGGGTTTCTGCCGACGGAAGGGCAGTTTTACCAAATGAACTTGTTAGTCCAATGGCAAGGAAATTGCATGGATCAGCACACATAGGGAGAGATGCTATGGTAAGAGTATTCAGACAAACATGGTTTAATCCTAAGTTTAGAGTAGCGGCAGAAGCAGTGTGTCAGCGATGTACGATCTGTCAGCAACTAAATGTGGGAAAGAGAACACCAGTTACCTTGAGTCACATAGGAAGGTCTGGGGGGCCTTTCAATAGGATGCAGATTGACTTCATAGAAATGCCTCCATGCAACAGACTCAGATACGTGTTAGTGATTGTCTGCATATTTTCTAGATGGGTTGAGGCTTACCCTACACGTAGGTGCGATACACTTACAGTAGCGAAATTGTTACTTAGGGAGTTGATACCGAGGTTTGGGGTGCCATCCTCTTTGGAATCGGACAGAGGAACTCATTTTAATAGCGAAGTGGTGAAGATGCTGTGTTCAGCTTTGAATATCGATCAGAAGTTACACTGCAGCTATCGACCAGAAGCTTCAGGGATTGTAGAGCAAATTAACAGTACTATCAAGTCCAGATTGGCTAAAGTTTGTTCATCGACATCCCTGAGTTGGCCAGACGCACTTCCAGTAGTTCTTATGAGCATACGTAGCACACCAGATAGAAGAACAGGCCTCTCTCCACACGAAGTGCTAATGGGGAGAGCTATGAGATTGCCATCGGTTCCGACTGCAGCACTAGTGAACATCACAGACGATCTGATCTTGGACTACTGCAAGGGACTATCTGATGCCGTTAATTCTGTGTCCCTCCAGGTCCAGGCTGCAGAGGTTCCATCAGTACAAGACTTGTGCCATGACCTGAGTCCAGGAGACTGGGTCCTGGTGAAGAAGCATGTCAGGAAGAACTGCTTAGACGTGCGTTGGCGAGGACCATTCCAAGTCATACTTGTAACGAATACCGCAGTGAAGTGTGGAGGTCTGCCAAACTGGATACATGCCTCACACACCCGAAGAGTGCCTACACCTCCAGAAGGAACAGCTCCTCTCTCGGATGAAAATCCGACGGGAAGCGGAGAAGCCATAGAGGGGGAAAGCCAAGCTGTGGAGGTGATCGAAGAAACTGAAACTGTGTTGGAACAGGACGACGAAGGTCAGGACACTAGTGGGACCGAAGTCGCCTCAGGAGAAGAAAGTAATTGGGAGTCCGACACAGATATCGAGCAGACTGAGAGTGACCAAGAGACAGGCCCTAGAACAAGGAGCGGAAAGACAAAGAGTGACGAAGCCAGTTGGCCGGAGAGAAGGAAAAGGCCAAGTTCGGAAGGAAGGAAAGAAAGAACTCTTGCCCCGATCGCTGAAGAATCGGATCAGGAGGAAGAGACGACAGATTCAGGAACTGAGAGTCCACGAAGATCGAGAAGGGTACGTGTGCCCTGCAGAAGGTACGCCACCCCAGAGTGGACTTATCTAGCAGATGTATTGGGGACAGAAATCTGGGAGAGTAAAGAGTGTGAAAGTAATCGATCTCGATCCATTTGTGGCAGTGGAGAGATGGATGTTGGCGCCTGGACTCGAGACTGAGGGGTTACTGACTTTCACACTTCCCATACCCCCACGTTTGAGTAAAATTCAAGATCTAGTGCTAAAAAGATTACAATTTCCAACAGTTGGTCAGCAAATGTCAGAAGAAGAAGAAAAAGTTATTCGCTTTGAACTGTTAATAATTGTTGTGAAAGCTGCAGGTCCGAAAATAATTGTTGATGCATAAAAGACTTTTGTACGTATGTTATAAAGAAGAAGATAACCTAGCGCCGAGTGGAAAGAAGAATAAAATTAGGGATTACATTTAGAGGACGGAGAAGGGCTAGGGTTGTCTGCTGCTAAGAAGAGAAAAGACATTGTGGTGAAAAAGATACCTGTTGATAAAAAGCACTTTAAAGACTGTGAAAGCAAACAAGCAACCAAAGACTGGAAAGAGAGTTTTTGCTAGAGAACGAGGTACGCTGTTTTTGATGACATGGAGAACGGCAATCCAAACAGAAAAGCTAGATGTATAGTAGGTACACTTATAGCAATAGTGATATTCCTCATAATCATAGTAGTAACGATATCTTACATGACAGGACATGAGAATGATAAAGAAATAGCGAATGTAAAAACTTTAACGACTTTGAAACCTGCTCTTGTGGGAAAGAAGGAGGAGAGCACTGTTATACGTGAAAAGGCGTTACTTGCGGATGAAGCTCGTAGATTACATATAGACGAGTCACAGGGAAACTTTAGGTCAAATGCATATGCCAAATTATTGTACGAATATATCGATGCCATGGAGGCCAAAGATTGCTACGTTTGTATGCAATTGCCGGCTTCTGTAGACGAAGGCATTAGATATCACCATCTCCCATTAACTTATGGGATAACATGTAGTTTACTGCTTAGTATATTTTATGGTAGAGAAGGATTTGAGTACTACTTTTCAAATTATGATTCGGTACTGCCTGAAGTTCCGAATTATAAGCAAATGAATAAGTGGGACTATTACAAAAAGGAGGATAGACTGGCTAAGTTCTTTCTTCCTTGGGATACATTAGATACATCATATGCACGTAGAAATAATCTGACTTGTAAAGTATCAGAAGTAGAGAAAAGGTTTATAGCACAAGTAGATGATCGATGCAGACGGCAGAAGATTCTAAAAATGTCAGGACAATGGAAAATAGACTGGACAGAAGAAGAGAAGGCACATAAAAAGAAAGGTAGCAATGGTCCAATAGCATTGGATAGAACGCAGAAGGGAAAGTTATGTTTAGCTCGAAGCAAGACATATTATGAGAGTGAATTTGTAGGTGAAGTTAGTTGCGAGCACTCTTTTAAACTAGAGTACTACACGAAAGATTTTATGAAAGGGATGCAAGCTATTCCGAATGTGTATTTTGTATGTGGGAGAAATGCCTATGTAAAACTGCCAGACAATTGGTATGGTTCGTGTTACTTGGCAATTGTCTTCCCCAAAATATATCATGCAAAGGATTTGGCGATAATAGAAGGAAAGGCTTCGACGAGAACGAAAAGGGAAGTAGGAGATGCGGAAGTAGTAGGAGATGTATTTGGAGCGATGTTTCCATTGTTAGGCTTGATTCTTAACGATGTTAAAATTAGAAAGTTAGCGACAGTCGTGGATAGATTGTCTGCTAGTACTGCAAGATCATTAATGTTAGTAGAAGGTGAGATGCAGTCGATTAGAGCAATGGTTTTACAGAACAGACTTGCTTTAGATGTAATATTAGCAAAAGAAGGCGGAGTTTGTAAAGCTTTGAAAGTTCAGGAATGTTGTACTTATATTCCTGATAATTCAAAACCACTTGAGAAAGTCATACGGAACATTACACAGATTCATCAGGAAATTGAAGATTTGTCAAAAGTAAATGTTTGGGAAAAAGTAGGAAATGGAGTGGGAAAGGTTGGAAGTTGGTTTGCTAATCTTGGCAAAAGTATAGTTTGGTATATTTTAAAGCCTGTATTAATAGTATTAATTTGTATAATTACATTATTAGGATTAGTAAAATTGTATAAGTGGTATAGGTCGAACAAGTTACAAAGATCGATGAGAGACCAGGAAAGGAGACTAGCTGTTCTACAAGATCAACAGTATAAAAGTCTGAGAGCACTTGAATCGATAAAAAGAGGAACTGATGTAACGAGTTCTGTATAAAAGATATTCAAATTGCTTTTAGTGATGACTCCTAAAAGTCATCAAAGGGGGGAACTGAGAGAGCGCAATTTGAATGTAGAGTATATCGTAGCCATATTTAGACGTATATGTTATAAACGTAGGAATGAAATGCATATTGTAATGAAAAGTTGGCGATTATAGCATAAAGGCCAACTAACGTGATAATATGATATAGGAAATGTAAATGTATTCACATGTTGAAAATGCATTAGATTTAGAAGGCCCGTATACATGATGGGTAAATATAGGAATGGGTAGAAGTGTTTACGAAATGTAGAACTTGCACAGTAGAATTCGTATACATGTGTAACTTTAAATTGAAGAAGCGGCGAGAAATATAACGTGGAAAGACATAAACGTGGAGTAATGTAGAGAACTTACATGACAATGTAACCAAGGAAAATGCATAAGTTATGCAGTCGTATTCTATGTATTACATATATTTGATGTAGAACGTATTTAAGTATAACTAGGGCTTTTGCTAAAATACGAATATATAAATGTATGCCAAAGGTTATACTGTGTAGAGGGGTTTCTGTAGGGATGCTGGAAGAGTTTAGGTCATTTGTGATTGTAACCTGACTGACCAAGAGTTCGCAGGAGCATAGTCAAATGTATGTAATTTAGTGGGCTTGTAAAAGTCGTAAATAGCTTGATGTGGACGTGAGAGCCAAGAAGTCTAGCACTTGTTAGATTTAAGGTGACAATGCCGGACGGAGCTTATTGTTCGAACGTGAGGAGAGACACTTTTGAGGTGGACTATGTTTTGACAAGACCATTCACAGGATCTAGAAGGTTAAAAAGTTGTACAGATAAGTTAAAGCCTTGTCTAAGTTCATATGACATTCGATCTGAAAGAGTCAATAAAAGTCGACGATGAGATGGTGAAGATGACATCTGAGGAGAAGGGTCAACTTAACGGACGACGCAAGGAGTGGACCAATGGAAGAAGCAGGAAGTTGACATCATCGGGGAAAGTCCGTGGTGGGCGTCAAGGGGCGTTTCACCCACACCATGATTGTGTATTTTAGGGACAGCACCCCGGGGAGGAGGTAGCAATTGGGAGATTAGGAACAGCGAGACGAATTGCTCAGAGCAAGGGCGAAGGTAGATGCCTTGAGCAGATGCGCTGAGACATCAGAGCGCAAGGGAGCAGTAGGCCGAGGACCCTTAGAGAGAGCAGATGGGTAGGCAGATAGGGTACTGCTTCTGAAACTTAAGATTTCCTTTAGAGGCTAAGAGAGTTTGAACTTCTTTGGGAGTCAAACTGCTGACACCTTTTTAGGGAAGAAACTTGCGAAGTAGGGTTGTCACGTAGTATAGAGTAGGGACAGATTAACTTGATGATTTTTATCTTACTGTAGATGACGCAGAAGGAACCACTTCACACCGAAGCTTAAGCGGCTGATATTGTAACTGATTTTGTATTTTGTATACTTTGAGATTTTATCCTGAGTGGATTGTATCGCATTCGAAATAACTTTATATAAAACTCTTAAAACTTTATCAGTTCTTCAGAGTGGCGTCAGTTAATGGGGTTTGTCTAACCTATGTGGGGTTGTCTTTTACTCAATGACAGATATAAAACGGTCCAAAAATGACGAATGAGATAAATTATTAAATTGATCATAATCATAATTTGATATCAAAATCTCATTCCCCGCACTTGCAAACTCCTGATTACTCAGAACTGACAGTAGGCATCAGTCTAGGTTTGCAGTAAATCAGTGCATATGCTTGACTGTATTGTGATGGTCTGTTACAAAGCAGAACTAATTTATGATTCCCAGAATACTTGGCTGGATTGCCAGGGCCTTAGCTCAGCAGTTAAAACATTCACAGAAGATGAGTATCTTCTTCCTGGAACTGAAAAACGAGGCTGGTCACATAGAAAACAAGAATATGGAAGTCATCTTTTACCAACAAGAGCTGGATGCTATTTTTAGGTATAGAATAGCCTGTACCTTTTGTTTTTAATAAAAATATACACTATACAAGCTGACTTATAGGGGCATTCAGTCAGCTCTCTTCATTCATTGGTCTGCTGTAGTATCTTGCACCATTTTGCTTCCGCTCATCACAGTGCACAGTATGGGACACAGGGTCAGCCCACGTCAGCTGTCGGTTTGACTAACTGTGAGCCACAGCATTCTGGGCACGAGTCCCCTTCAGTGCCAGGGATTACTGGTGAAAAGTGTGCTTTCACCTTGAAAAACTCATGCCGCGTGATACTATGCCGAACACACTATGCCAGAGAGCTTTGCTGAACATGGCCCAATATGAATGGCTGCCTCTAAAGACTATGAATCTTTGAATATTGTTAGTATTACCACTATCATTCTGCAATGCACTCACTACCATTCCGGTATACTCGTTAGCCAATAGACTGAGAGTCTGTGAATCAGACTACTTAACCATGTTGATGACAAAACATACCTTAATCCTTCTTTATTAATATAAGAAGTGCAGTCCGGTGGTTTGTTTGTCCCTTTGTGACGTTGATTGTTTTGGATTCGCCGACAATGTCATCCAAAACATTACTGCTCTGAGGAAGCTCCCGAATGGGCGAAACGCGTTGAATGCGGTTGTGTATCTCTTATAAAGAAGTATAAAAGAAAAGGGAGATCTCCTTAAAAATCCAATTTGGGGACAAGGAGAAATAGTCAAGAAAACTCAAAGGTCCCTAGGGAACAAACAATGTAAAGACATCTTGTGTACACCCCTCATCACTCAAAGACCTTCCACAAATAACAACCACAATTATCAAATTATTTACCAATATTCAACATAAAATTAAAAAGGTTGACAACCTTTTGCACTCTGTATAATTTTTTTAAATTGTGTAATATGTGGACTGACACATTTTTTTAATTACATGCTTGGCACTGCATTGCTGCTATTATATTTTGAATCGAATTGTATTAACTGTAATAAATTGTGTATTTTTTTAATACTGTTTTCTTTCAATTTTATGTTGAATATTGGTAAATAATTTGATAATTGTGGTTGTTGTTTGTGGAAGGTCTTTGAGTGATGAGGGGTGTACACAAGAGGTCTTTACATTGTTTGTTCCCTAGGGACCTTTGAGTTTTCTTGTCTCTTATAAAGAAGAACACGATTAAAAAGAAAGACACAAGCAAAGGACTAGTCTTATTGTGCTTTTCGTTTCTTGTTTTCTGAATGCTTCCTGTTTAACTTTGTATGTATATTTCGGTCTGTTGCTGCTTGTTTTGTGTGTAAATATATCTAATGTATGGGCAAATGTAGCTGGCCATTCAAGCTGGGAACCAGATGTATTGAATAGTATTCCAGGGGTCCGGTATCAGGTCCCTAACTCCCAGTGTTTGTTTAAAAAGCACAGCAGTCTCCTTCAGTGCCCGGGATTACTGGTGGAAAGTGTGCTTTCCCCTTGAAAAAATATATACATTTTGACAATGCATGTTTTCGTACAATGTGTGCCTCCATACAAAAACGATTCACAAACAAAATAAGCATTGATTAAGTCAAAAGGTCAGCAGTCGATGATAGATCTGTTGGTTTTGTCAATGCTTGTTTCATGCTAGGAGCCACAGTGAATCTCAATGCCATGCTGAGCTTTGTTTTTTGTTGGTTAGGTATGCTACATTATGATTATCAATGGCTTACGCTAGCTCAGTGCTTAATGAATGGGCTGGTGGATGCCAGCATTCCTTTTTGGGGAACAGAGCTTGCTTATTATTATCAAGCTTTGGCTTTGAGCAAGAGAGAGAAAGGCAGGAAAGGGAGAAGGATGGAGGAGGATAGAAAAAGTGTGACAAAAGAGGAAAGCAGGAGTGAAAAAGAACCTTCAAGAGGGATATAAAGAGGCAGGAAGTATACGGGCATGGAAGAAAGAGACATCAGGTGGAATCAATACTTGGCAGCTTTGTTATTCTACAATTCTAATGTTCAACAAGCACCTAGGAAAAAATGTAAGTCCTGGCAAAATATTTTTTCACAAATTAAGCACTGCTCTTCCATTCACCTTAAATATTGTTACTGAAGTCAGGCATTTCTTGCACATGCCTTTTCTCACATGGATCATACAAACAATTAGGCACTAAACATGTTTGGAAGCATTGTGAGATTACCACTGACAGCTGCTGTGCTCCTTGCCATGTTAAGATGTCACCCTGGAATCTCGGATAAATGTCGACAAATTAAGCCAATTAGTCTATTCCTGACTCACGTTCATGTTGCAGAAACACAAGACAGCAGCCGTGTTACATCCGTTATGCATGTCTTACTTGCTGCGAGATTACATGTATTTCATCATAAAAGTAATATAATGCAGGATAGCTGTAATTTAATTGCTAGGAAAAAGCAATTTGTTTTTCAGTCTAATGAACAGCCTGCCTTCACTGTATCTCATTCTTATCTCATTATTGAGAAAGAAAACATACTCATTATAGAAAATGTACTTCCTTTTTGTTCCCCTGCTCAGAATATTTAAACAGGTTTTGGAAAGTGATAAAGGCAGCAGAGCGGGAAACAAACATGAACTAGCTTTGAGTAGAGTATGACTTTCGTGCATCTCTCACCTAGTCATACATGTTAATATTGGTTCATTATTTCACTCATATGTGGCTCACTGAACCACAGCACACGTCATAGAAGAGTATCAAGCACTGGCATATGGGCCTGAGTGCTTAAAGGCCTTTTTCCAAATTGTACAACTCTCTAAAAGATGTTGAGGGGAGGGGAGAGGTAGGTAACAATTTCTTTGAGAAGTACCTGGTCCCTAGGCCCAAAGATAGTTCAGAAAAGCTCTGAGGAAGCTGACGATGAAGTTGAAAACATCATGGAACGCACCAGTGATGTTGGCCTCTCTTCTTTACACGCCCTCAAACGCTCCACGGATTGTATCCCAGGCAATAAAGACGCTCTTGAATAAGAGACAGATGTCCAATGAAACATCTCCATAATGTGTGTTGATTGTAATGCTAGATTGTGAAAATCACTGTTATGGACAAGGAACCATAGATAATCTCCCTTACTTAATATTGGATAGTGAAACTAAGCCCATTTTTGCAATTATAGGACCAAGAATCAACACTTAAAGTAGCCTTTATCTAAATATAAAAACAAATTTGATTGTCCTTGATTGACCATCTCTGGTCGATTCAAGATGAAGCAGCCAGTGGGAAAGCACAGTTTTTCTTCTTCGACTGCTATCTTGAAGGTCCACATTGACTCCCCACACATAAACATATAATCTTTAGAGTTCTCGGTATTGTTCACAGCACATACGGTACATCGCCAAGCTTCCTTCTTGAAAGAATCATCTGTTATATCCCCACAGGGTCATCGATTATCGAAAAACCTACTCTTACAAGTTTCTGAATTCTACAAAGCTCATTTAGGTGGCCAAAACATTTTGATACTAGAGCCTATACCAGGCAACAAATACCTACAAAATCTCCAACTTTTCCAAAACCACTTTTCAATTTGAAATCTCTTCTCTTCCACTAAAGGTTCCTTTTTGGTCAAAATGGCATGCACCACAGCGCTTGGAAGCCAGTGGGTGTCGGTGCGCTTTATAAATGCATTGTAATATAAAATCCTCATCAGCACTCAGGTCTCTCAAAGGTCAAGACAATTATACGAGAGTAGCTGAAGAAGGAAGGTTGTGTCTAGAAAAAATAATAATTGTTATGGTGAATGGTTACACAGATTATTTGTGGATGGTGGATTTTAGTTAATGATGTATGCAGTGGAGAAGCCCAATCAACTAAATATTTACTGTTCTCCAAAAATATGTTTCACATTTGTGCAACAAAATGACAATTTCCATATGTTGAATGAAGTATACAAACTCCTAGTAACTAGGAGTATGGCAATCCAGCTCTCGTACAGGGAGCACAGGAGGTTAGTAAGATACCACTCAAAGAGAGCCAATTCAGGATTTGCCACTCATAAATAATGACACAACTGCATGTGTTCAGGTAGGGACCACTAGAGGACCTGTGCTCACTAAACATTGTGTTTCAGACTCACTCCTAAAACAAGTGAGTATGGCCAAGTCGCTTGATTTCAAAAGCTTCAAGTTTACAAAGACAGGTGATTGTCTCAAGAGGGCAAGGTAGAATCCGTAGAGAGCAAAAGATACGTGTGAAATTAATGGGAACCACTGTATAAGTGTCAGGAATCTATGGTAGGAATATAGATGAATGCGAGAAAAGAATACAATATAACAACAGAGGGTCATGCATTATGAGATCAAAAAGACAAGATAGCATAGTTAAAGAGGATCAGAGAAAGACTTACATGAGACTACTGTAAAGTCCATGAACTAACGAGAACATAGTTGGTGTATCTATCGAATCAAAAGGAATAAATTCATGACCAGGATCATGAGGCATTGGGATGAAGAGAGAAATGCATGAGACAACAAAAACGATCAGAAATACTGAACCAAAATATTTGATCAGCATCCACAGGCAAAAGGAGCATTGATGGCTCAAAGTTGTAAAGTAAAAGAGGAGAGACCAATGCATATTAGTAAATCCGCAAAAGTGTATGACTGAATATTTTAACGCTTAGTATGAAAAGGGCAATGATAGGATCAGTCCGAGCATGATGAAGAGGCATAGACCAGCTGTGGTGGCACGAATAACAAGATGGAAGAAGCACTTGCCAGATGAAAGAAATACTCTAGAGACATAGAAATAGATTTTAGAGCTGGGAGAAGGCAAGCAACTGCACGTCTACCAGCTTGTTATTACTGGTGAGTACATTGATCCAATCCTTCCCACAGGAAATACTAGATTGATTGATACCTTAATAGGAGTGGGCTATAGAAGCCACAAGAGCATCGTTTCATGATAGAAAGTCAGGCCAGCAGGCTGCTATTGTTTTCTGGCTGGGTGACTCGGGCACCAGAAAAGCAATCTGATCAAGTTTCACGTGCATGACTTGTCAGTAGGTTAAACCCTTTTGGAATGGGGTTGGTAAACTTTGTTCAAAGTTGATTAAGCAGTAGATGACAAAGAGCTATGGTATGATCTGTTATGTTATGCAATGTGCAAATAATTTTTCTAGAGTGCAGTATCCTCCAAATAATCTTTTGGTGCTAAACCTAGGACTTCACCAGGCTTCAATGGAGGAATGTAGCCAAGCAAGTTAAGTGTTGCACAAAAATGTGTATCTTAAGTGCTTTCCAGACCGGAGGAGAGAGAAAGACATTCTCAGATGCAAAGGTAAGGCATTGCAGGCAGGCAACCAACTATTTGGAATCATGGCCAACTTAACTCTGGGCGGAACCCTGCTATACCCACCACCAGGCACCCGACATCACAGACTTCAACATCACTCCTCGCCTCAACTCCTGAACATTCATCCTCCTTGGAAACCTCAACCTCTACCTAGAAAACTAGACTGACCCAAACTCAGCTGCACTCCTAGAAAACCTTGAAAACCTTGGACTAACCCAATGTGTCACGACCTCACCCACACCGCTGAACACATCCTGAATCCCAGCTTCCCACCTTTCGACAACATCGAGGTCAACACACCCAAGCCCCTCACCTGGACTGACAGCGCCATAGTCAGCTTCACAATCATCCTCCTTCGCCACAGAAAATCCTCCACGAAGAGCACAGAGCTCCGGTACTGGAGCAACCTACATGAGATGGAATGGGATTCCACCCACCAGATGAACACACAGGCAACCTAGTGTATGATAACAACTTCAACAAATGGATCACCAAATGTGCTGACATGCTGTCCCCCACAAACCAAGGCACACACCAAGAAAGAGGATACATGCCATCTGGTTCACAAAAGACCTTAGAATGTCCAAATGACACTGCAACTAGAGTGGAAGAGGAGAACGAGCCAGATGGAAGTGGAAAAAGACATGTTCAAAGCCATCCTGAGGAGATACCTCCAGCCAATATTGGAAACCAAGAGGAAGGCTGTGGCCACACGGATCAACACCAGCTACAAGAGCAGCAAAGAAATCTTTGTAATTATCAAGGACTTTACCACGGCCACAGTAGCCACCAGAAACATCAGCCCAACTCAAGAACTGTGTGAAGATCTCTTGAACTTCTGCAGCAAGATCACAATCCTATACTGTAATTTCATTCCACAACTGGACCCCCTGAACCTTGCCAGAAATTTCCCGTTGACAAATGAAGACAACATAATAACTACAATGGACAGCAGCAGTAATGAGGAAACCACAGCAATTATGAAGCCATACACTCCGGGGTACAATCGGGCCCTTGCCCGGATCACGCCATCAACAAAGGATCGATCCCCATCAGCTAGGCCCTCACACTCATCCTTAACACCTCCATTAATAAAGACCCCAGCATCGTCCTCTGAAGAAGCCTTCAACCAACCCGATCAAACTCGTCAACTACAGACCAATATCTCACCGTACCCAGCCAAGGTCCCAGTAAAAGCCATCAACAGATGCCTCTCCAACCACCTCGACATTCACCAGCTTGTCGACGCCACTCGTTGCAGCAACAGATGTCATTCGGATGATCCTCAACAGGGGTGAAACCACAGCCCCCATTCTTCTACATCTATCTACAGCCTTCGACACCATCTCCCAGCCCATTCTGATCAGGTGACTCCATGAAACGGGCATTGAAGGGCACACCCTCAAACAGACCTGCACCTTGCTTACCAGTAAAACCATGATCCTCAACATGCTACCCTACTTCTCAGGCACACAGAAACTCATTTGCAGAGTCTCACAGGGATCCTGCTCAGTCTGACATTCTTTACCATATACGTGACCCTGCCAGCTGACGCCATTCGGCGTGTGCACAACATCAACGTCCTCTCCTACGCATATGACACCCGGCTAATACTGTCCCTCTCAAAAAAATCCCCCAACACCAGAAACAATTTCACCAAATGCATGACTGAAGTTGACACCTGAATGAAGCCCAACTGCCTCAAGCTGAAAACGAATGACCAAAAGGGTGATTTTCAGAAAAGACACCTCTCCGTGGGACTCCAGTTGGTTGCCTACAGACCGCGGATACAACCCGGTGCCCAGCCCACAAGCAAGAAACCTCAAAATTATTATAGACGACATACTGGACATGTCCGCCAATGTCAACACAGCATCCTTTTTTCAACACCCTGAAGATGCTGAGGAAAATCTTCACTTACCTACCAGACAACACCAGGAAAACAGTCACCCAACGACTCATCACCCGCAGCTTGGACTAACGTGGAACATCTAACCCGCTCACAAGAAGACTTCAGACCATCCAGAACTCAGCTGCCAGACTAGTCCCCATTCTCCAACGCTGGGCCAACATCACACTCCACCTCAAAGAACCTCACTGGCTCCGGAAACACAAATGTGCACACTTCAAGCTCCTGATCCACACCTACTAAGCACTCCACAATATAGTCCCTACCTATTTGAATAGCTGCATCCAATTCTACCAACCTCCTAGACACATCCACTCCATCAGACTCTCATTAGCACACTCGCTACACATACATACATGTTGCACCTTCTCTTACATGGCTCCTGAAACAACCTCCCACAGTGCATCAAAGTTTCCTCATTCCTTCTTGAATTCAGAAAGAAGCTGAAGAATTGGCTCTTCAATGAAGCCCACGAGGGCTAGGCTACCTCACTTGCTACAGCGCCAGGATAGCCTTGCAGGTAATTAGCGTGCTCTAAAAATTTAGCTAACATAATGTTTGACCTGTCATTCTTAGGGTGGTGTTTCCTCAATCTTTTTGTCTGCAACATCCTCTTTTTGATGATCCTTTTTGTTGGCCTTAGGACTCTAAGCACTTTACCACTGCTGAACCGTGCTAAATTGCATGTGCTTCTCCCCTAAACATAGTGACATTGGTGTATACAAAATTGGCGTATTTAGTTTACTTATAAGTCCCTTGTAAAGTGGTATACCATATACCCAGGGCCTGAAACCTAACTGCTACTAATGGACCAGCTGCACTGATTGTGCCACCCACAACAGTAGCCTTTCAAACCTATCTCAGGCCTGCCACTGCAAGGTCCATGTGAGCAGTTTACTGCCACTTCGACTTGGCATTTAAATCGATTTGCCAAGCCTTAAACTCCCCTTTTATTACACATAAGTAACCCTTAAGGTAGCCCTTAGTGCAGGGTGCCTGGTAGTAAAAGGTAGGGCATGCACTTTTAAGTTTTGCATGTCCTGGTAGTTATAAACAACAACATGTGTTTTTCATCTCTGTGATGCCTACTCCTCTCATAGGTTAACACTGGGAATTCCTTAATAGACTTTTAAGCTGTAATCGCTGATTAGACAGGAGTAGCTCTATCATGTTTTATATCCTTAGAATGGTAATGCTAAATCCTCTTTACTAATAAAGTTTTATTTAACATTACTATTTTAGAAATGCCACTTTTAGAAAGTGTGCATTTCTCTGTTCTTACTGCTCTGTGTGCCGGCAGCCTGTCTCCAATACACATCTGGGGTGGGTGACAGCAACACGTTGTGCATTCCCTTTAAACAGACACTAATATAGGCAGAGTAGGCGTGACAGAGAACTCATCTATATTCTGTTCGCTCTTCCTGGGCAGGAAGAGAGGGTTAAACTGACACATACACCTGAATAGGCAGTGTCCTGTTTCCCACACATAGGGCGGATTACCCTCTACTGATAGTTTCGCGCTAGGCCTGGGGAGAAAGCACTTAGTGCACTTCAAAGACCCTTTTTTTAAGTCATCCCAACTTCAAAGACATCACTGCGTGTAAGTATTGGGTCTCTCACCCTACCAATTCAGTACACCTCTGGACCTGTGAAGAACTCTGCTAAGAAGGACTGCTGTGCTGCTACAGGACTGCCACTCTGTGGGATTGCTGCTCTGGAAGAACTTCTTTTCTGATCTGATGTGCTGCTTGTTGCCTGCTATTTGCTACCCTCTGCCCTGATGAGGAAAAGCCTGGACCCATCTAACTAGAACTCAGAGTGACTCCAAGGGCTTGCTGGCTTGCCCCCTGTCCTGAGTCTCAGGGGCATCAAGTACTTCCTACAACCCTGCAACAGCACCTGAATTCTGCTTTCTGTGAGTCCTGTCCTGCCGAGTGGTGCCAATCCACTCCTGGGTCCTTGAAAGTGAGCTTTTGCTGATCCAACAAAAGAGATGCATCGACGACTTTGCACCAATCGGAACCAACGCATCTCCTTCGACACTGATGCAGTTGCTGCTTGAGGACATCGCTTCGACTGACTGTTCAACTCAACGACGATGGACTGCGTGTCTCGACGATGATGCAACACCTGCTTCATAAAGGGGTTCATCGATGAAGCCTACATTGCGTGCGCGGATCAGAACTGATGCATTGCCTCCACCTATAGGATCAATGACGATGCATCGTCCCCTCTGCTCCTCGCATTGACTCTTCAACATTGACTCTTCCTGTATCCAAGGTACTTTTTCAGCAGGACCTACGGGAGTCCTGAAGCAGGCCTGCCCTCCATCGCTGTTAACCTAAACTTCGGATTTATCCCTGTCTAGCATGAACAGATATCCCAGGTTGGTTCTATAAAACTCTAAGCACTATATTTGAATGTAATCTTTAAAAAGTCATAACTACGGTTCTACTAATAGAATTTTTGTTGGGTTGGTCTTCTTTTACTCATTAAAATTATAAGATATTTTACTAACCCTGTGTGGAGTAGTTTTGTGGTGTTTTCATTGTATCAGTGTGTGTGCGTGTGTGTCACAAATACTTTACAAATTGCCTCTTTAGATAAGCCTGACTGCTCTGCGCCAAGTTACCATAGGTTGAGCACAGGTTAACTTTTAGTATGTAGCTAGCTTACCCTGACTAGAGTGGGAGTTCCTGATTGGATAGGATGCATACCTCTGCCAAACAGAAACCCCATTTCTAACACATGACATAACAGAAGATTTATTGAATAACTTTAGAGTTCTTGTAAAATAGTTGTATGCAACACAGTGTGAACTTGGTTATTTGTTTGGGGGGTAGGAACGAACATCATTTGTGCTGGTCCCATTTAGTAATACCCCAGAAAAAATCTGGATGAGTATTAGAGTTGCTAGGGAGTTCTAGGATCTGTTGATATTTAGGTGGGGTAACTGTGGCATAAGGAGTCCCACATCTTTTGAGTGATGTAGTGGAACTCTCTCACATTAAGCAAGTAAGTTGATAAAACCTCTCTAAAGAGAATGGTTTTCTGATCCCAAGACAAGGGGAAGGGGTTTGGTTGGGGCCTTAGAGTCTGTCCCAGATTGGTTCAGAAGCTTGACATCATGATGCTAAATGCCTCATTTGGAACACCTTTGTATTGTAGAGTGATTGCGCGCCCGGGAAAATTAATACCATAGACAGATTGAAATGAAACATACCATGCAGTATGGGCCAACTGATAGTCGTGGATGCAGGCCTTTTTAGGTGCATCCACATTTGGGGAAATTGTCTAGTAGTACTCTATGGTAACAGCATGCAGTGTGCAATAACTGATTCATAGCATCTGCCCAGAGTGTGAGAGGTATACTTATATCTCTCGCACTCAGTGCTGTGTATGAAATATGTAATCCCCCAGCACGGAGCCTCCTCTATGTGCTATCCCATTATGGGGACCTCTTGTATGTATGTAGGCCCAGGTTTATAGCATGCTGCACAGGCATAGGTGTAGTCTATACATTAGCTGACTCTCCTTTCCTGTGTGCCCATAAACCTCTCTCCCCTCTTCCCCTACCTGCACCAACTACCATAAGTCATGTGCTTGTTTGGTTCTGAATTGTGCACCTCAATGGAGCAGAAACATTTCGCTGGATCAAGCTGGTTCCAGCAGGTCAGTCTGTGGCCTGTGAGAAGTTGCATCTAAACAATTGATTATGTCCAACAGCATGGCCACTACCAAACACCACACACTTCAAAGAGGGAGCTGCGCCGCCTGTCCATCCGCTGCACCCTGTCTCCACCTCTGGCAAGAGAGATGAGTTTCGAAACGGCCACTCGTTGGCTGCAGTAGTGTCTGGGACAGATATACAAACATAGCGGTCCTCATGGGATGCTTGTTAACCAGAGTGGGATACTGGTTTTCAAGGCCACAGGCCTTCAAAAATATGTGCTTAGCTTTTTAGCATTTATTAAGTCACTTTTTCAGGTCTTGCTTTAAATGTGATTTGCCAATTGACCTTACACCAGCTGCCTTTGTTTCTGGATTTGAGCTGGCACCGTGAATCAGTTATTTAAGTTCACCTTTTAATTTTTGCACCAGAACCAGAGGCACGAGGTATGGCTGTCCCCATAGAAAAGTAGGGAGCATACTCCATGGCTAATTTAATTTAATTTGCGGGTTTCTAACGCGCTAGAATCGACTCCCGAAGGAGTATCTCTGCGCCATAGACCGCTGAGGAACCCGTCCTGGCTTTCCCTGTGAGATGGTCCCTACTGGGTATCTCCAAGGTGAAACCAGGCATCCCCGGCGTTTGTGGGGGGCCGTTGTGGAGATGAGGCAAGCTAATGCCCAGAGTTGCCGAGTGTGATCCCTGGTTAGAGTAGGCACCGAGGCGAGAATTATCGAGTCCGCTGACCCTGGTCCACGACCCTGCTGCGTCGGGAATCGAACCCTGGTCCCGGGCCGTCCACTGCTCCCGGGTCTGCCGCCTCTAACCAGTGAGCCACACCACTCCACTAAAGGGTAAAACCTGCTGTGGTTGGTGTGGTAAATAAAGAATACTTTCAGAAGCTGTTGGAACCAACCACTACCATTCGTCTAGCTTCCCATGGCCACTCCTTTTGCCCCACAGTCATCAACACACCTTCCTGCCATGTCAGTGCAACCTTGATGTTCTGGACTTCCTGCACTGATCTTCTACCTGGTGGATTGCCTTATGTGAACCACAAAGTGCTGTCACACAGGATCACAGTTGAGGCATCATGCCCTTGCTAAGCTAATGTTGCCAGTGCCCCCCTCTTGCAATCCAAGGTCGTGTGGGTCGCTCCAGCCCAGAGCTTAGATGCGTCAGTTAAATAATCCTGCAAGTGATGCGTGGCCTGCATCACGCATATCTGAGCCCTGGTTTATTGCCAGCAGCACAAGGAAACTGCCGGCAACAGCGTGGTCCTGCACAGATCAGCTTTTCAAACATGCCTCTGGCACCATAATGCAACACGTGCACAAATGATGACATTTCTAAAGCCCTAATGAGGCATTCAGAGTTTAGGATGCACTAACTAGTGAAAAGCACAGTGTATTATTTTGTATTGTAATTGCATTTATATAGCGCTTACTACCCCTGACGAGGCGTTGAAGCACTTTTCGGCGAGTAGCACGCTACTCCGGAACCCATAAAGGGTTAGTGGCAAATTAGTATAGTGAAAATATGAAAGTAATTTGAGTGGTTCATATGTTAGTCAGTTATTTGGATCGAGAAGGATATTGGAGGGATAGAAGCGGGAAAAATGTTTGCATCTATATAGCGCTTGCTACCCTTGATGGGGTAAACGTGTGCTGCAAACAGGTAGGCCTTGCTGTTACGGAAATCCAGTATCCCCAGATTTAGGGTGGAACTGTTAAATCAAATAAAAGTACTATACTTTCAAACAGAAATCAAAGCGACTGGGTAATCAGCTAATTGTGTCTGGTTGACGAGTGCTTTGTGTCTGGGCCTCTGTCCCACACCAGCCTCTGAAAGTAAACCTAGACTGTTCGACTTTGAGAGCTAAATCCTAAACAGACATACGTGTTGAATCCGTGAGCTTGCATTAGCGTCAGATTCCTGTTACGGGGATGACAGCATTGTCCCTCCTGCCCAAGAGCTCACGAGTGCGAGGAGAACAAGAAGCCACGCAGAAGGTTCCCTCCATTACTCAGCAGCACGCGCAGTGACGTGGCACAGACCTTTGTTCCATGCTTGACTCAGCAGCAAGCAGTCCTCGCCTATGTGTAGAACTGCCAGCAGTACACGACATGCAATTTCTCATGTAATACTCTTCTCACGTGTAATACACTTTGGTCTTCAGTCACGCCCCCTTCATGTGAAATAGTACTGAATAAAAACGAATTGATATTATTTTTGCTAGGTGAAGTTTGGGAATCTGAAAAGACACCGGGGCGTCAGCTCCACCCTTCTCCTTATATACAGGAGCACCTGATGTAACGTCGCAATGATTGGCTGACTTCAGTTTCCCAGGCGTAAATCAATTGGCCTCTCTCTCTCTGTGTACACATGAGATCTTCCAGACTAGTGGCACGTTCGCCACGAGGTCAAAAACGAACAGAACGAAATATAACGGAAACATTAGCCAATGAAATGTGGAGCAAGTTAGGCTGCACTGCTTTAAAGGAAATGGCCAACGTTCATTTAGAAGCAATATGCATCCCCCCCCCCCCCGCTCCCCCCCTCCTTTGAAAGTGCAGTAAACCCACGAAAGCCATCCAGTGTCCTTCAGCCCCGAGGCACACGTCACTTCCTGTAGTGGCTGTCCTATTTCCATGTACCAGCTTGAGAATGTAGTCTGAATGTGTTGGTCACAACGAAGATACCTCCTCTTATGACCTGAATCATCCCCAGGTGTTTTTTTTACTATTGTACAAACTCCATCTGATCTGTCACAAACGGTTACTGCTGAATCCGGGGTTTTTGAGCATCTGTTGAACAAAGTATGGAGAACACTGCGTCTTGGGGCTAGTTACTAATGGGACCTATTAGTTCTCCTAGGTATGGTTTATATGACCAGTGGGACGCCCTTTGTTGCACTAAATGTATACTTCACCGATTGTCCAAAACACATAAGGTGCGAATGGTTCGAGTGAAAACAATTTTGTAACTGGAATTTCCACCAGGGAAGACTGACCATATAGTTATGAATGTTTGACACGTTTTCAGGTGGAAATTCTAGTTAACCAGCTTCAACCAGTTTTTATTCATTCAAGTAGGTAAGAAATTGCCTTTTTGGCACACAACTAAATGCTATGAAGAAAGCGACGAGTAACACTTCCGTTGTGTTTTCTTCCTGCTGGGCACACGAAGCCTAGTGTAAAAAAACCCTTATACCACAACTGGACCCATCACTAACCAAACTGAAACCATTACTAACCATAAGAAACTGGTCCAATGGAGTTTCTAACGGTGAACAACCTTTACAACGAAACTTTTACAACGCACTACCATTACAACGCGACCATTACAATGCAAACCGTTACAACGCATTGCGCTGGGGGGCGCTCTAGTATAGGGAATACGTTTAATTTACTATCCAACACCTTCCCTAGTGTCCACGGGGACTGGAGTTGGAATAGTAAATTAAACTTTTCACTATCCAGCACCCCAAAGCGCTATGCGTTGTAAAGGTTTGCGATGTAAAAACCGCGTTGTAAAGGCATGCGTGGTAAAAGTATGCGTTGTAACTTCATACATCCGTTTCTAACAGAGGACATGCTTTACTGCCTGGCTACCTCCATGTGCTTAAACCTGAAACAGGACAATGCTCATTTCTTAAACATTGAATGAGCATCAAAATGTTTTTGTCTGAGGCAAACACTTTGTTAGTAGAACATCAGTAGCATACCCATGACTGTGGATTGTTGTGTTCCAGCATTAACGATGTGAAGGTGTTGCCCAGAAGGGTTTATTTATTTATTTATTTATTTTGCAACTTATACCGCGCAAACTAAAACCCGAAGGTGTCAAGGCGCCTAGCAAAAAAGAACAAAGAGCGAACAGACATGCACTTACATGTACGCTTGGACAAAGAGGCGAGTGTTAAGTATCCCCAGTCACTAGACTCGTTCTTTGCCATGAAAATGTTTTCTTTAACTTTTCATGCAAGATGATGTTTACTTCAAAGACTCAGCACAACAGTTATTTTACCAGGACACTAAGATTATATTTTATTTTATATCATGTAGAGGGTTGAAAAAGGGCTGCTAACCACCTCCAGCACTATTGTGCATGGGTACACCCAGAGAGTGGTGGGTAGTGACACAGGGCCGAACCCAGCGAGGGAAGATCAGCTTTGTAAGGATGGAGTCAAGGGATAGTCTGACCAAAGGACCAACTGAGGCGGCTGACCGCACAAGGATCAGATTATCTAAATGCCGCATAGGTATGAACATAGGTGGCTATGAAGTTCCACGTTTTGCACCTCTTTGGTAGCCTTGATGTCTTCATTCATAAAGTGCCTTCCAGTGAGGCACTTAAATAATACACATGTAATGTACAACGCTCATCTTTAGGGTGGTCTCCTAATGGAAAGAGGGGCTTTCAGGAGCCCTACGCTGTGAATACCCAAAACTTAAGACACCTTTTAAGAAGCAACTGGGATGAGCAAATAAAAGAGGTGCAGATTTTTTTACAAGAAGTAAGCACTTGTTGATGTTTCGCAAGAAGTTAAGGCATGTGTGTAAAACTGTATGGGTGTTACAAAAAGTGTTTTGCTGCGAGAGGCAGAGGGCACTAAAGTGGCATTCACGTCTTCTAATGAAGAAAAAAAAGAATTCTAGGTAAACACATTTTAACTAAGTTCTTCTAAAAGTGTATCCTAAGTTCTCTCAAACAATGTATATATTTTCTGTTAGACGGGTTAAAATCCCTTACGCATCAATGTGTTAATTCCACACAATGCGCAGCAAAAGGCCCACTTCAATTGAAAAGTCACGCTTTAGGTTTAAAAAAAAAAAATCTCTGATTGAGGTAAGGGTGCCCGGTCATTAATTCCAGGAAGTTTATATCACAAAATGCTACTATTTGTCAGCAGGGTTTGCCATATACAGGGGCTTAACGTTGTAGGAATGAATGTCTTGGGGTTAACAGCTATAACGCACTGTGCACGTGTTAACCACCGTATTATAGACTGCAGCAGACAAAACCATCACAAAACAATAAAGACAAAAGTCCAAGGAGGTGGCATATGTACACCTGCACCAACATTACCATACATACCACAACAGAGGCATAAAGAGAAATCGAGGTGTGCGCAGCTTTCGGGGGCTTACTCTGAGCAGTCACTAGTTCTGTGAATTTATTAATTAAGGTTCATGAGGCAAAATCCAATAAAATGATACAGGTTTGATACGCCCACACTCAAAAAATGTTAATTCATGTCAAGTTTCCGTATCAAATCGAAACACATTTCCACAGAGCGCCCTGAATCGCCCGTCTGATTGTGTTAGCGCTGCACAAACGCTCAATGAAATAGAAAGACTTTGAAATCGCTATCATGTTACATGTTTGTTTCAGGACACGCGTTTACATTACAAACATGTTATGAAATGTAACAGCAGGTTTTAGGTTTGAACGTTCGGAATGACTAAAGTTTGGTGCAAGGCGATAACTTCACGTCTTGCCCCCTGAATTCAGGAACTATTTTTCTTCGAAGAAAGTTGCAGGTGAAAGGCAAACACAACTTACCAGATGGCAGGCTTGCTTATGGGTCGGAGCTCTGAACGCTGCTCTGCGTCCCGGTGGCCTCGAGACTGGAAAAAGTTTTCTCTTAAAGGAATCTCTTTGTTTAGCTGAAGTTGGAAGCGCCGTGGTTTGTTCTCCTCACGAGATGTCCTCTCTGGCTGCTTCTCGGGCTGTGCCTGGCTGCAGGGGAGCCTGTCTGAACTCTCTCAAGCCCAGAGCTGACTGGCTGCCTCACAGATTGTTTCCATTAAGGCTGGCCTGTTCTAGGGAGGAGGGGTGCAGGGGTGGGGGCTAAGATAACCAGGAGTCGCCTCTCAAGGCTCCCCCCTCCCTGCCTTGGCGGGGCTCTGTCCTGCTGTGGCTGGGTTTAAAGTGACACATCTGCAGTGGCATGTGGGGTTTTGCAGGGAGGGAGGGGGTGTCGAGGGATATGTGGGGGGCGCAGGTTGCTTGCGAGCCCACTGTAATTGAACAGACATACTTTCTGCTTCCACTCAGGACCACCAGACACAGCTGAGACAGCTCGCATCCCAGCGACCTCGGATGCCTCGGCCTTTCCCCTATTAAACGCAACAATAGCAATGCTGACATTTCTTGGCATTTCTGTGCTGGGCTGTAAATGCTGAGTGTACACGATTGTTTAAAAAGTTCTCAGAGGGCTTCTATGTTTGTTGGGGGTTTGCTCGGCCCCTCGTACTAATAATCGAAGCTTTGGCAGCATTTTCAGCTTTCATTACAAAACATAACGTAGCCAGATACAGAGGCCTGAAATACAACGCTAATGCAATCCAGTGAACTACAACAGTAAACACAAGTAAGAAGACAACCTTGGTTTGCAGTGTTCACAGCAGGGGGTATAGGGACAGGAGGAGGGTGGTGAACACAGGCTCACAACTGAAAATATGTTCAATGGCAGCCTTAAAGGACTGTTCAGGAGAACTTATATGCAAACATTAAGTAAAATATGGCATACACGACCAATATACAGCCCCCTGAGGTCAGTACTCTAGTGATCAACAGGCAGAGTCCCCCTTCCCTCTCACTAACGGTAGTGGTTATTCCCCATTCAGTATAGGTGACCTTAAGGTTAGGTCCACTGATAGTCCAAGTCTTAAAAGTCCTACTCTGACGCTTATAAAAGTTGAATGTTACCTGGGGCCTTCCGGCTTTACAATCAGTGTTTCCCGCTTCCGCAGGGTTGGGGTGACTGGAATCTCGAAGCCTTTCACCTGCAGAAATTACGCAAAGCTGCAGTGGTCGCCTTTGGTGAGTAGAATTTGCAGCTGTGCAGGGGCAATGGTTGGGCATCCACAGCGCTTCCTCCGTTGAGAGAGTAAGTTCCTCTAATCGTTCCCAAAGATATGGGGGGGGGGGGGGGCACATGGGTCACAACAGCAGCCTCTTCTCTCAATGATGGCTTGAACCAGGCAAGAAGTCCTCATCCTTTCCGGTGGCCCCCTCTGGCTTACAAGGCCACCGACCTTACTCTGCACACAAGATATGGACTGACCAGCATAGCAGTAACTTCTTCTTCATGGTGACCCCTTTAGCATACACGGTCCCGACTACCCTCCACAAATGGCTACAGCCCAATTGCCACAGCAGTAATCCTCATGGTGACCCTCTCTGGCATACAGGTTCGCTGACTTCTCTTTGCAAACGGGCTATGGCCCAATCTGCACAGCAGTGATTCCAACCACTAGTAACGTCATGGCGGTCTCCTCCCCAATATGGGGCTGCCGACTTGAACCTGCGCATGGGTGAAGACCAGATTGGTGCAGCAGCCATCTCCTCACACCTCACTACAGGGATTCTCTCTCCAGGATTCCCCACTGGACCTCACTCCCTCCAGCACTCTCCTCTACTTCAGAAACTCTAGGGGCAAAGGGTCTTGAATTTCCCTGTGTGCTATCCCCTCTTCCAGGTGGGACAATGGCAGGCCTTAGCTCCCAGCCCTGGTCACAGACGGAAGTCTTTCAGAGCTTTACCTTTGCATAGCCCAACTGGCTGCTTGACAGTTGACAATTTTGGGGGCCTTGCGCTCCCCTTTTTATAGTCTATTCCAGAAAACAAATGTGACTTAGCATCTGGGGGCCTGATTCACAAAGGTAAACATACACTTTTGTGAAAGTTTACTATTGTATTGCTAGTCACAAACTCTGAGTTAATGGGAAGATTGTGGAGACTCTGCAGAAAGGGCAGTGAACTCCACATATAAAAAGATTGGCCTGCCCTACCTATTTCATGTGCGAAGTTCTCCCCTCTGACCGTGGAGTTTATGCTGTCATAAACATACTATTAACTTGGAGCTTTTGATTAGCAAAAATAATAATACACTTACTGTTAGAATTGGTATTTCTGTTTGGGTAGGGCTTGCGCCAATCGGGCCACTGTCAGAAACATCACAAATCACAAGTAGCAAAACTAACACAACAAGTAACTACTGGTGCAATAATTAACTCAGCATTATCATTAGCAACATAAACACATTATGTCTGCATCACATTAGGCATAAAACACATTATGCATAAACATCATAGGCATAAACACATTATGCAATAGGCATCATATTAGTAATGCACCACAGGAACCTTGCACGGTGCATTCATCTTCTTTGCACTCCCACCAGAACAGAAAATGACCGAATATGACCCCAGGCCAACTGGCCTTCCTCTGGTGCCCGATGCCCTTTGTTTCAAATGTCAGGGCTCTAAATAGGGCCTTCTACTGACCCTTTGGCTGCCAAAGCAGCAAAAGCAATGTGCGTAGCGCACTGGGGCAGGGGGTGCCCTGCACCCCTTCCTTGCAGTGCAGCTGTGAAAGCATCAAGCACTGGCACCAACTGTGCCTAGGGGGGCCCCCTTCAATGGGCCTGTGCTGCTCTCGGCACCTATAGTGTAGCCAAATCGAACTCTGCACTGGCACTCCTCGTGCCCCTCAAAGTCCCACTCAGGGAACCAAATTGCCCCAAAGACAAATCAGCTCTGGCACCATGGTGCCTCCAGGAGCGCCAATACTGCTCCGCTCTGCCCCAACTCACCGGGGCTCTTCAGGGACTCCTCAGGTCTCTGTCAAGTCACTCCCTTGGAATTTGGCAGAAAGCAGCAGAAAGGGGCCCGCGAGACTCAGCTCTTCATCCCTGGTAATGCGCCCGGAACGAAGTCTCCGCCAACCCCGGCTTCCATAGGACACGACTCGCGGGTCTCCCACTGGCACACGGGAGCCCCGCCTACAAGCACGCTTCCACAATGCCTGACTTCCGGCGCTCGGCTACCCACCACAGGGCTATCTGGGGGCTGTCTCCGCCCCTGGTCAGGCGGCCCACCTGACTTCCGGTTTTCGCGGCTCTCGGCGACGGTTTCACTGTTGCATCGGCAATGCGGGGTAGGCTCCCGCTCCAAAGGACACAAATGCGGGGTAGGCTCCCACTTTCCATAGGGAGCGCACAATGAGGGGTAGGCTTCCGCTCTGTTTTAAGGCATAAATGTGGGGTAGGCTCCCGCTTCTCCAGGAGCATGAATGTGGGGTAGGCTACTCCTTTCCCTTCTGTAAAGAAGGACCGCTCTCAAATAGTATTTCCAAAGTAAGTTTATTGGAAGGCAAGCAGGTACGCCTTATCCTGTCCAGCTGTATTCAGTAACTGACTCAGTCCCCCCATTCGCAGTGCATCTACCATCACCATGGTACCAGTAGAATGCACTACACCAAGACACCACATCTCCCCTCTTTACTTTAATAACAAAATTAAAGTAAAACACTCTACATAAGTTAACAATTCAAAACAATTCATAAACAATTCAAAACAATTTAGTAATGACTACACAATGGTAGACCCACATCTTCCCCCTCAAATCAACAACCACAAAAAAAATTAGCAAAACAGCAAAATAATTTTTAGAATGCACATTAAATGTGTATTACAGCATACCTGAGACGAGCAGGAATTTTCATCTATTAATAAGCGCAAGTGGCGTTTAGATAAGACTAGAGGAGAAGCAATTTCGCAAATTAATAATACAGCTATGGTGCCAATATCATTGTCACTAACAAGGAAGAAAGAACACAATTCCAACAAGTGGACGGAGGCATACAATATGTCTAGTGTATGGAAGCATACAATATGTCTTTACCCTTCTATGTTTATGCTAGGTTTCGGTATCATTGAATCACCACATTGAAAATTAGTATCTTAGTTGACAGTATGTTACCCAACCATTAGCGTACGCACAATCTTGCATTTAAATTTTCCTACATCCTATTCTTAATAAGATGTAACACATGACTATTCGTTTATTCTCATGTGAGATGAACACATCAAATCTCATAATACGTGTCCAAAGTCATAATCTAGACTCTTTTTCCCATTTATAACAATCCCCAAATTGCTTTGATCAACTCTACCTAAAATTGAGTGACCACTCAAGGAAACATATAGTTTCCCAAAACACTTCTTATCTTGAAATTCAAAAATCATCTTTATGAACCCAACCATTGGAATCCTTTCCCCAGAAAAGCTAAAAAGTTGAATATCAGGAGGTAGCAACTCTTTCCTTAAGGTACCAGCAAAAAGTTCCTTCCAAACCTCAATATTGATAATTGAGTAGGGTGTGCCAGAATCAAGTATAAAGTTAACCTCGACTCCCCCTATAACAATGGTAGAACAGGGCCCCATCTTTGATCTAGGATTTACATTAGACACCAAATCATCGCAAGAGGAACCAGAGTTAATAACGTTAGCAACATTAGATCCTTCAATATCAACTCCAACACTACAACAATATTTGCATATAGCTTTTAAGGATGGACATTTCCTATAATTCGCACAATGCCCACTGTGCTCACATCTATTACAAATAGGAATTTTGTCAGACATATTAATAGGGGACACTAGCAAAAATTATTTGATAAATAACGCAACGTCACTCAACACTCTAAGGAGAAAAATAAATAAATACACCAAGCTCGAAGAATTACATTTGGGTATGAACATCACTGTGTTAAAAATACATCACTGTGTTAAAAATACTTTTAAAAGAAAGAATTTTATCCCAACACGTGTTAAGCTATTTAAAAAAACAATAACAACATCTAGTTTTAAGGACAACACTGTGTTAAAGTGCGCCAGAATGGATAATTAAATCCAGCTACTTTGTTAAACTGTAAAATATAGTAACAATCAGCAATTTTTAAAGTAAGCACATTACTGTGTAAACATGCATTGAAATGAATGAATTATATCCGCCTCACTTAGTTAAACAATTTTAAAGTATGCATACCACTGTTGTCAACAGTTCAATGGTTGTTAAAATAACACACAAAAAACAAATGAAATAAGTATCATTGAGTCGACATTAAACTGCTAATCTTTCACGCTTCCACTAAGAGCCATATCATATAGAGTAAAGTAAGTAAATAAGATAAAATCCACTCCAATTGACTTACGAACTGATACCACACGATATGCAACAATCTAAAGTGGCAAGTCAGTGCAGGTGTGTAACAAACCCACATTTATAACCGATATAGTCTTATCTAGCGTATTTTAATAGGATACAACAACTACAACAAAAAAAAATAATTCCTGATAAATATCACAGTATTACTCTCATAACATCAACTCCTAGTGAAAATATGCAATTTTTAAGGTGTGTCCACCACTGTGTCAGGAAGTTCTATTCTAAAATCGCACACAATGTCAAAATATATAAGACAAGAACGACCTTTAATTTAAAAAATCTGCACCACACTGTGTCAAATGCATTTAAGATGGAGAACACTACTAAGTAGACTATTCAAACTATAATTTTCTCAGATGACTACACAAAAATGTGCACGTCATTTTAAAAATGTGCATCACATCGTGTCGAACGACCTCCAACTTTTAAAGTGTGCACCTCACAGTGCTAAATGTATTAAAATGGAGACATTCCATCCGCACTACCATGTTAACTCTTCACACTAAAATATTCTTAAGTGAGCTACTGAAAAATGTGCACATCACCATGTTAAAATGTATAAAATGGATGAATTTAGCCGCACCACGTGTTAAACTATTTAAAATGTAACAATGACTTGTAATTTAAAGTGTGTACTTCACCGTGTCAAATCCATCAAAATAGAAGAATCTCATTTAAACCACCATGTAACTATTTAAAATATAATAATCTTAAATGAACTACTCAAAGAGTAAAGAATCTCATTTAAACCACCATGTAACTATTTAAAATATAATAATCTTAAATGAACTACTCAAAGAGTAAATAAGTACAGTACCATGTGATTCCTAGATTTAACACTCAACTATAAATAGTGTGTTTCAAGAAAAATTTACAGTGGCACAACAACTGCACTAGAATCTTAACTCTTCATAGGTGTGCCAAATAAACGATGAGCACTATTCCAAAGAACCACAATGAGTACAATACAATATAAACAAGAATTAGTATGTAAATCAGTTACAGAGTGTACATCACTCTGATAATTCAATGTTGAGCAGAACAAGGCTTAGAATGAGGTTAAATAGTATACTTAAGTTGTAAATAACTCAATACATTGTCAAAATAAGCCCTCTTTGTAATACTATAATAAGTACTATTCAAGAATGTACTCTTAATGTGTGGTAAACTTACATAAAGCCGGGACTATAAAAATGTTATTTTTAATATGCCACATTCAGATATAAATATTAATAAAGTAGTCTAACGTCACCGCGGATGAACATTATCACAACTGATACTCTCAACAAATGACAAAGATGTATAGAATTATGGTGTGTACATCATCAATGATCTTTTGATAAGTGAAAATCACAATGTGCTACATATGGTGTGTACGCCACCGACAAATTTTGATAGACAATGTCAAGATGAAGAAACCACGGCATAACATTAATGATCCTGCTGGAGAATTCCAAGATCAATAACCACTTTACTTGTTAACGTATTAGCACTTAAAGCACCATTAAACTGTTATTCAAAATAAAACAACCTGTAATTTTAAAGTGTGCACATCACTGTTGTCGTGCACATCACCCAAGTTGAATCCGTTGACTGACGAAGAAAGCTGAAAGTGAAGAATTGCTTACGCAATGAAATTGACAAGTCTTTAAAACGGTTATGCAAAATAAAACAACCTGTAATTTTAAAGTGTGCACATCACTGTTGTCGTGCATATCACCCAAGTAGAATCCGTTGACTGACGATGAAAGCTGAAAGTGAAGAATTGCTGTCGCAATGAAATTGACAAGTCTTTAAACAGTTATTCAAAATAAAACAACCTGTAATTTTAAAGTGTGCACATCACTGTTGTCGTGCACATCACCCAAGTTGAATCCGTTGACTGACGAGGAATGCTGAAAGTGAAGAATTGCTGGCGCAATGAAATTGACAAGACTTTTCCAGGTGTGCACGTCACCGAAGACATTGAAGCATAACCCTGGAAAAAAAAAATGGCGGTACGAAGCGTGACCTCCCTCACGTGATGACGTATAGCGTAGTGTGCGCAAGGACGTAGCGTGCAGGATCAATGAACTAAACTCTCCAGTGTTCGCAGAAGAAAGACTTCACTAAAGGAACACGAAGCTTCTTGAAGGAGATGTCCCTCGCTCAAAGAACGCCCATCACGTTTGAACGATGCACAGCTGACGGTTGAACAGGTACCGTTACAGTGCGTTGTTAATTCCCAAATAGTAACGCGTCCAGTATTACTTAAAGCACAAGTTTTTTTCCTTTTAAATAAATTTCACTACTTTGTAAATACTGGTTCCATTCGCATGCACAATTCCTGTAGGAAACCAATTCGCATTCCTTCCAACAGTGTATCAAAAATGAAGCTTAAGGGGGATGTCTTTTACTTCTTAATATGAACTCCGCTTCAAATCAAATCACACGTCTCAAAGCTAAGTAAACCGATATTAAATTACAGACAAGCTTTCCATGTGATGACAAGTGTGAATCTTTGTGAAGGAATATTCACCACGTTCGGATGATGTAGAGAAAATAACAGTGAAAAGTGCAGAAACTGTAGATAAAGTACACATGAGATTCGAGGAAAGAGATTAAATATTTATCCAAATCGAAAAGTTCAGAAACAGGTGCATGTATTTCCATTTGTGCTGTAAGTAAAATCCTCCCATATTTAAATTGTATATTTGATCTCTCATTCAGATCTTAGACTATTTCCGATGCCTCAGCCTTGAGGTTAGTAGATGCTATTGGATGCATAATATTTTCAGAACAATATGACATTCACTGCAACAGTCTCGTAATTATTCCTCCGAGTAGGCTTGTTAAGTTTCTAGCACATCACGTTCTGTCAAAGTTTCACAACCGTTCATAGGGAACGAATGAAGGAAAAGTAATTGTCTTTTACTCACGAAAACTGTGTACTGCAGAGGTTCATTCAGTAATGATAATTAATTAACTTCTTTTCAAAACCAGGAAAGGCGTTGACATCAAAATTTTAGAGAAAAAGAAAGAAAAAAAAATCCCTGCGTGGGTTTTTCAATCTTCCTGCTTGCTGCTGTTTAATCCCATCTTCTGTCGCCAAAATGTAAAGAAGGACCGCTCTCAAATAGTATTTCCAAAGTAAGTTTATTGGAAGGCAAGCAGGTACGCCTTATCCTGTCCAGCTGTATTCAGTAACTGACTCAGTCCCCCCATTCTAGAGTCTAGCTGCAGTGCATCTACCATCACCATGGTACCAGTAGAATGCACTACACCTAGACACCACACCTTCAGCAACTCGGGGGAATCCCTATGCCGGGATTCCCTCTAAATCCTCATGCAGCACAGCGCTGCAGGCCTCACGATCCCTGGGGCATTCTTTGCGCCAAGTGAGCTTCCCAGGATGCTTAGGCAAAAAGAAATCATTTGGGGCAGAGCTGGGTACAGGCAGGCCAGCACGTAGAAACCCCCAGGATGCAGCAGCTGGGACCCATGCTGGTTCCTCCTGTTGCCCAGCAGTCCTTCGCCCCAGCACAGGTAGCAGCAAGCATACCTTTTATGAGGTCACAGCCCAAGTACTTCTACCACATTTTTCCTTTGTTCTGCTCTTGGCACAGGGCTTTGGGAACCAATGGCAACTGGTTCCGGGGGTAGTGGAGCACTTTGTTTACCGGGCTCCTCTTCCCCTTTGTCAGGTGGGGGGCTTGGTCATCAGACACTCCACAGGGGGCGGAGCCAGCATTCACCCAGGCAGGCACAGACGTATTCAGGGTCAGGGGACTACTCCTAGCACTACTCCAAATGCAGATCTTCCACTCAGTCTAGCGCGGACTCACCCTGCCCTCCCTGGAGCCACACACCTCACCAGCCCCTGTCACTCCAGAGCCAGACATACAATACACATCAGACAGGCAGACTCATAGCACACAGAAATGGCAACTTCTAAAAGTGTCATTTCTAAAATAGTGATAATAAATCTGCACACACCGTTGCGCAGCATTTATCATTACTATTCCAACCATACCAAACTTGACCACGCTGCTCCTCTCATATCAGGAATTATCAATGAAACAATTATCAGGGGACTCCCCAATGCATTCCTATAGGAGGACAGCCTCACAGCAGTGAGATACCAAAATGGCTGTTTGTCACTACCAGGACATATCACACACTTAAGGTATATGTCCTACCTTTTACCTACAATGCACCCTGCCCATAGGGCTAGCTAGGGCCTACTTTAGGGGTGACTGACATACAGTAAAAGGGGGGGGTCACAGAGGTAGCACACACTTTAGGTGCCATGTCATAGCGACAGTAACACTGTGCACACAGGCCCTTCAATGGCAGAGGCCTGAGACAGGTTTGAAAGGCTACTTTGGGTAGTGGCGCAATCAACGCTGCAAGACCCCAGTAGCATTTTATTTACTGGCCCTGGGTATCTGGGATACCACTTTACAAGGGACTGACAGGTAAATTAAATATGCCAAACAGGTGTAGACCAATCTTACCATGTTTACCACAGAGAGCACATAGACTTTACACTGGACAGCAGTTCTAAAGTGCCCAGAGTCCTAAAACCATCAACAACATGTCAGAACAAGCACAAGCATAGCCAATAGGTCTTGCCTTTGGGGGTTTGCAAGTGTTTAGGCAGAGCTATTGGCTTTGTCAGTGTCTTTAAGCTATGTTGTAGAGCAGCGTGGGCACTGTGCAACATGTTGAAAAGTTATAATAAAAACGTATTTTAAGCACTCTGTATCAGATGGAGCCTGTGCGGGTAACTGCAAGCAATAGGCCGTGGGTGGAGCAAAGGCGGGACATGCACCACCTTTGCCCAATTGCGTGCTGTCTTTCTTAGAAAGACGCACGCAAAGGCCAATAGGCTGTCAGCCCCCCAAAAAAACCACTCACATGAGCGTGTGAAAAGTTGTGGTGAGCTCCAAGAGGTTGTTTTCCTATTGCAGCGCATGCACGCCGCTATAGGCTCGACCTAAAAAAGGCTAGGAGGAAGGCAAAAAGTTCAGGGATGACCCTTCAAAAAAGGCCAAGTCCAAAACTTACACAAAAGTTTAAGGTTACCATTGTGAGTCAGGACCTGAGTCTTTGCCGGTTGCCAGGAGATGGAGGGACACAGTCCAGCTCTGCATAGGTGAAGCAAACAGTGCCTGTTTCCTGCAGCATGTGCTGGGGGTGCTTTATCTAGGTCCTGGCGACCGTAGTGCCCCGAGGGTCAGTAAACGGGCAGCTACTTTCAGTCTAGGAGAAACAAGCATTATGGTGTCCCTCACCCAAGTAATGCTTTGAAGAGGTAAACATATAATGAAAAGTTTGGAATTACTTAGTGTTATATTCTGTATATATAGTGCTAGTATATTATTTACATGTATTTAGATATTTCACTTTAAGGCATGAGACTTGTTATCTTCTGCAATTGACTCTGCATTCTAAACAGAGCTTTGTTAATGTAGCATTCTGTACTGGTTAGGCAGTTGTATCCTGCTGCCATCCAGTAAGGACTTATGCTGTGCTGTTTCCTCAATTAAACTTCTTAAAAGCTTCAGGATTGAATTCTTACACTTAGTTTGGCCAAAATTCAAATGTCCTTTCAAATCCTTAAGCTGAAAAAAATTCATACAAGATTTATTTTTCGCGCCTTTGCTGAATCCCCTGCATAAATCGATGTACAGCCTGGGGTCAGTGTTTTTATTTTCGAGATCTCACATTTAGACAAATTTCGAGCACATTATAATAGAGGCTGTAACAGTAACCCTCACAAAAGACCTCATTTCCCAATACTCAGTAGCGTAGCCAGCAGGCTGGCAACTAGAGCCAAATTTCGGCGGGGGGCGGTGAAAAATATTTCGGGAGGGAGCTAATTAAAACAAACATAGACAGAGTGGCTGTAAGAAGGGGTGAAAACATAACAAAAGCCTAATTTACAAGTAAAATGGTCTTAATGGTCTTTTAAAGACCTGTTAAGTACTCGGGTGGGGCTGCAATTCAATCATCGCCAGCCCGCAAAGCTGTGTCAGCCCGGGCTGACACACACAACGGGGGGGGGGGGGGTTCTGAAGCCCCGTGAGCCCAATGAGTGTTGCGCGCCTGGTAGCCAGTGTGACATGGGCGCTAGAGCAAGAAAGGAAACGGACCGTTCATATGGCCTCTGGTGCGCGTAACATACACCAATAGGCCATTGGCGGAGCTACGTGACCGCCCATGGCCTATTGCCTGTTCTGTTTTAAAAGTCACGCATGCAAAGGCCAATGAAAATGGACCTAGGAAATAACACGCACAATCTACGTGGAATTTCTAGGTCCATTTTCTTTAAGTTTGAAAAGCTTTATTAGTATAATAAAAAGGTAACAAATGACAAAAGGAAAGAATATACAAAATATATGGGAGAATAAGGAGCATAACACTCATAATGTCAAATTGGAGTACAAAAAAAAGCATTTTATGAATTTTTAAGGGGAAAGAAGGAGAGAAAGGGGAGAAAGCAAGGAGTAAAGAAAAGAAAGATCATAGAGGTAATAAAATAGGTATAAGGCAATAAAGGCACTCTGCAAAAACTGTATATCATATCGAGAAACAATGGAAGAAATAAAGAAAGATAATAAACATCATCAAAAAATAAATACATTGAGATATAAATACAAGAGAGAATAAAATCATTTAAGGAGGTTTAAAATTCTCAGAGTTGATAAGCAACGGTTTCTTTTTTGCAGCTAGACGATCTAAATAAACAGTAAGGGGGAGCCAATAAAGATCAACATTGCGAGGAGGTTTACAGGAGGAGGCAAAGGAAACATCAAGTCTATGAAAGTGACATAGAGAATTCCACCAATGTTGCATGGAGACATTTGCAAGAGATTTCCAATTGGAAGAGATATGTTGAAAGATGAGTGCAAGCCTAAGGTCAAAGAGACCACAAGAGTGTGAGGGTAAAGTAACTGCGTCTGAGAGACTACCTAGAAAAAGAAAAGGAGGTGAGTACGGAATAGAAAGTGAGAAAATCTGGGAAATGCACTGCCAAACCTGTTTCCAAAGAGTAGAAACCATAGGACAATAGAAGAATGTGTGTAAAAGGTCAGCATTAGGCAAGTTACAAGTCCAACAGGCAGAATCAGAAGAAGAAGAGGAAAAGTGAGAAAGGCAAAGAGGGGAAAGATAGAGTCTATGATATAGAAAGAAGAAATGTGGAAAAAGATTATTTTTCGTAATTTATGTCCCATCATACATCCTCTCAGTCACGTCTCCGAGCCCATCATGTCGGAAAACAAGCAAACGAGAACACGAGTAAACCCGATCACGCGCACACAAAGTTGCACATGCACTCTCCTTCCTCTAAAAATTCAAAGGTACATTCTTATGGTTAGGGCGATACCGAGAAACAGCTTCGGCACTCAAACTGTACATTCCTATGGTTAAGTCGATTCCGAGAACAAGACCCCCCATTTGTAACCATTTCCCTATATCGGGCAGATTCGGAGAAATAGGCCCCGTTCTGCTAAACCACGACAACACAATTCCGAGAAGAAGAGCCCCCGTTTGCTGAAAGACGCGACACCAGACATCCTGTCAATGACCAGTTCTCCTTTTTCTCTCTCTTTCCCTTACTCTTATCTAAGGAACCAGCCTAGGATTATCTCTCAATGCTCTGCATCTGCCGTGACTTCCTCATGATTAAAGACACAGTCACGCTTCTTCCTGTCACGACTTTTGTATGATTTCGACACAGTAACACTACTATAATTTCTGTAAAATTGTGACACAGCTATCCGAGTTTTACTAACTTCTGTATTGTTGCAAACACAGCTATCCGAGTTTTGCTCAAGGGAAGCTCCTTCCTCTTTTCTGTGTATAAATACCATGTCCTCTTTGATGAAAGTTAGAGATTCTTCCGATCCTCCTCAGGTGACGGAGCTCTCCTTTAACTCGAGTTACTGAATAAAGACCCTTTATTCGAACCACCACAGACTCTGCTCTTCATACTTGACCTTATTGATATTACAGAAATTCTGATCAAGGTAAATTACTAAAATATTTACCACAGCAAATTGGCGACCGAACAGCGACTTCCCTTTCTTCCCACACGCTGGTGATGCGGACCCTAACCGGTCTCTTCAAGACATCGACGGACTTCAAAAGAGTGCACGCTGCAGGGTGTTCCTGCATGAACTCCTTCGTGTCCAAGAGAGGCTGTATCGAGGTCTGAGCATCCATACGAGGCGGTGAGGACGACAGCGGAAGTCTTGACCCAGAGCCCGAAACCTGTGAAGATTGCCGAGTCCGAGGTCTTCAGAATCCCGCCACGTACCCCGACCAAGAGCGCAGCGCAACTAGTCCAGTGCCAGATCTTCAAGATCTTCAAGTTCTCTGCACCTCGGTGAGTACTGCTGGGGGTGTATCAAGACGGGTTCTGATTTTTCAGAGCACGGTCAAGACGGGTTCTGATTTTTCAGAGCACGGTCAAGACGGGTTCTAGGTTTCTAGAAAACGGTATGTTTGTCTTCTGATACTTAGGATATATCAAGTTATCAAGTGTAAGTTTTTGTTGTTTTTTGTTTGTTGTTGTCACAATGCCTTTGTTTTCAAAGTTGTGTAAACTAAGTACCCATAGGGGATTACTGGAACAAGATGTACCAGTCCCCCCAAAGGATACTCCTGGTTTCCTTATGTACACCAGGTATGGCATAGGTGCCATTTTATATTTGGATTTGTGGAAAAAGTACACTCAAGATTTAGAAATTGCAATTAGATGGCCAAAGAGTGGCACATGGGATTTGAATTGTATCATGGCGGTTGAAAAGAAATGTTGGGAAAAGAAAGCAAGACCCTCGATGTTAGAGAGTATTGAATTATGGCGAAAGGAAGCGCATCAAAGGGAACAGAAAGAGCAAAGGAAAGTAGAGAAAGCAAACAGAATGTCAGAAGAAAGTAAGATGAGAAAGTTACGAGAACAGAATGCGGATATTAATTTTGAACAAATAAAGAGGGAGGCCTCGGCCTCCGTGACAGGAATGTATCCCGTCCTTTCAGAGAAGACAGAGTCCGATGATAACCTTAGTACTCCCACAGCACCCCCATGTCCTAAGCATCCTTCTGCTTCCAAAGACTTCATTACCACCTACTTAATGGAACCTCCTCCTGCTTATACCAATCAAATAATGGCTAGACGAATAGTCACCCAGACCGAAACCATCTCCGACACCTCAAGCAGGGATCCACCCATGTTAGAATGTGATTACGACCTGACCCCAGGGGAAGGTTCACAAGCAGATATCTCCCTTCGTCTACGAGAAACCCTAGAAGGTGTACGAGAGGTACCGAATGTTGCAAATTGCCTAAACAAGATTTACGAAACTCTCCGAACAGGAGAAAACTTAGAAGCCCTACAGGAAGCTATCAAAAATAGACCCATAGCGCATAGAAAATGCCTCTCACGATTCATGATCACCTGTTTTATCAGAATGATAGCCAGTACAGGAAAAAGAATTCCTGATGATTTGTTACAACTAGATCAAGCAGTGGTTACAGGTAGTTATAGTAAGATAAAAGAAATAGATCTCTTTATTCCACTCTTTACAAGCAAGGTTTCTGACTTCCACCAAAAAGACACCCCTACTCAGGAGATAGAGAACGAGAGTACAGACAGGGAAGAAGAAAATGCCTTTCAAGGAGCAGTACGCTCCCATATCACTCGTTCCCAGAATAGTAGACAAATAAGGATTAAAAATAAGAAATTGTCAGCTCCTACAGATAGGTTGTTCCAAAGAACACAAGACGCTCTAGATGATTGGATGGACGACGAACCTCCACTCACTACCCAAGAAAAAGAACTAGCCCGATCAAGCACCCATTGGGTATCTAAATACTCTATATATGGCCCTGATATAGTCGCTCAAATGTTTTTATCGATCCCTCTAACATCCCAAAGGCTAGCAAGCATCTATGTGGTTCAACACCTCATCACCATGTACGAAGATACTGGTTGCCCGCCTAAAAAGTTACATTCTCTCTTACGAGACTGCTTAGAAGGGAGGTGGGTAGCCAGGGGACAAGAATTCCTTAATACCTTCCTTGACCTACGACAGCGATATGTTCAATACTTTTCAGACAGTTATGACGCAAATCCCCATCACTATGACCAAGGACAGTTCCCCCTCCGAGAAGTACATCCCGTTGTAGATTCTGGAGGAAAGCTACAACAAACATTTGTCTACACACCCCTGACAAAAATAGAAATACTAGAAATGAAGAAAATGGTCCCTTTTCACGAAAAAGATCCTTCGGGTTTTCATAGGGAACTCAAGGATATTCTTCAAATGGGTTCCTTTACCTATAAAGATCTCAACATTCTCCTCAAAGTCCTACTACCTCAAGGGACATACGACAAACTAAAAGGAAAAGATTGGGAGGTAGAAGGGAAAAAGATAGTATGGACAGCTTTAGAAACAGAAGAGAGTACTCGTGCTGCTGGACAAGGCCTAGGACCTCCAGTCCTAGAACTCCCTCGCCTTCTCCCGAAAATACTCTCCCAGTTGCTGACTACTAAGAAAGAAGATTGGGATGCTATCTCTGCATGCAAACAGAAACCAGATGAGGATATAGGGGACTACTATACCAGGTTAGAGAAATGTTTTCTCATCAACAGCAGCCTCTCCTCAGGTGGAGATGCCTATAGTCGATTATTTGTCTCCAAATTCGTAGAAAATGCTTTGCCTTCGATCAGAAATAGAGTACTAAAGGTAGAGAGTACTTGGCAAGCAAGTTCCCCTTCACAATCACTTCAGATACTCCAATATCACCAAAACAGGATTAGAGACAAACAAGAACAAGAAAAGAAAAGAACGAAGGACACTAAAATGAAGGTATTGGTAGCACAGACTAATACAATCCAACAGACCCCTAAACAAGCTCAAGCGTCACAAGAAAAAGTTACTTGCAATTATTGCAAAAGGTTAGGTCACTTTGTGCGTGACTGTCCAGTATTACAGCATAATATTGCCACTGGGAATACCCAACCCCGTAACTATCCCCCACGACCCTCTGTTCCCACATCAGCTCCTCCGACTGATGCTAAACCTGCCAGAGAGAAGTTTGGCTCACTGGTTAGAGGAGGCAGACCTGGAAGCAGAGGTCAGCCTGGGACCAGGGTTCAATTCCCGGCTCGGCGGGGTCTTGAGTCCTAAAATGTCCATGGACTCGACAATTCTCACTCCGGTGCCTACTCGATTCATGGGTTCACACTCTGCGACTCTGGGAAATAGCTTGCATAATCTCCACAACGGCCCCTCGCGGCGGGATGCCTGGCTTTCACCTTGCGGATACCCTGCCGGGGTATCTCACAGGGGAATACCAGGACGGGTTCCCTAAGCAAGCGCCTTGATACCTTCGGGTGATACGTGCGCTATATAAATCGCAATACAATACAATACACCCAACTCTATCAGTACCCAGTGTCAACCTATCCTGAATTCCCCTCAATTTTATTAGACAGCTGGGAGGAACACGACAGTCGTCCACTGATCCCGGTCCCGGTCGACCAAAAGGGTCCCTATGTAAATGCTAACCTCTTAGGTAAAGAAACAAAATTTCTAATAGACACCGGGGCCAGTAGGACGACAGTACAGCACAATGAAGTTCCCAAGGTACCCCTCTCTGGCTCGAATAGTATTTCCTTGGGATTCTCAGGTACACCAGTCATCAATAAGGTTTCTGAACCAGTATCACTTCAAGTTGGTCCTCTCACAACATCTACTGATTTGGTACTTACTAAGTCATGTCCCGAAAACTTACTCGGCATCCAGACGGTAAAGGAACTGGGTGCTGTGATATGCTGTTCCCCGGAAGGAATACGACTATTCCTCTGAGATTTCAAAGGTCATTTCACCACACGAGAATTAGACATCAGACTAAAAAACATTCCTGCTACATTATGGACGACAGATCCGACTGACGTAGGGTTCAAGGACATCACACCACACATGGTCACATTGAAAGAAGGTGTTGTCCTACCTCGTGTCCGACAATACAAGTTACCTCCAGATGCAGAACAAGCCCTCATCCATATTATTGGTGACTTAATATAGAAAGGAGTAGTCAGAGAAGTACCCTCCAACATATGTAACTCACCAGTCTTACCAGTAGGAAAAAAAACAGATGACGGTGCACCACCCGTTTACCGACTAGTGGTTGACCTACGTGAATTAAACAAGTGTGTTGTACCACAATACCCTGTGGTCTCTGACATCAGTACTCTGCTAACAGCTATAGATCCTGAAGCCACACATTTTACTGTAATCGACCTGAAGAACACTTTCTTTAGTGTACCCATTCACCAAGACAGTCAGTACCTATTCGGTTTCTCACTACAAGGTGGTAGCTTCTGTTTCACAAGAGCTCCTCAAGGGTACACAGAAAGTCCCAGTATCTACAGTCAGGCACTTAAAAGACAGTTAGATGACATTGTTATGCCCTCAAATACAACATTGTTACAATATGTTGATGACCTACTAATCACCGCACGCTCTGAACGAGAATGTGAACAAGCATCACGGATTGTCCTAATGTTCCTTGCACAACATGGCCACAAGGTGTCACCCTCGAAATTACAATTGTGTTTACAGCAGGTGGCCTACCTAGGACACCTACTGTCAAAGCAGGGTAGGGCACTCACACCAGAAAGAATTCAACTCATTTTTAACATTCCTGTACCTAAGACACAGAAAGAAGTCCGTGCCTTTATTGGCCTCACGTCCTACTGTAGACAATGGATTCCTCAATTTGCATACTTGGCCAAACCCCTGATACAGCTAATGACCACGACCTCTTCCCCATTGCCATGGACACCTGATCATACTTTTGCTTTCAAAACTCTTAAACAAGCATTATGTTCTGCATCAGTCCTAGCTACACCCGATTATGCCAAACCTTTTGTCCTCTTTGTCACAGAACGGGAAGGTACAGCCTTGTCAGTGCTCACACAAACACAAGCCAACAAACATCGTCCCTGTGCTTATTTTTCTAGCACTCTTGACCCTGTTGCACAAGGTTTGCCTGCCTGTCTAAAATCTGTTGCAGCCACAGCTCTAGCAATACGACAAAGTGAATCCATAGTACTAGGACACTCTCTCGAAGTACAAGTTCCACATGCAGTAGAACTACTCTTGAATAGGACCCAGACACAACACTTGACCATAGCCCACCTCACAGGTTACGAAGTCACTCTGTTCCAACCCCACATCATCTTCAAAAGATGCAATATCCTCAACCCAGCTACATTACTGCCTACTATTCCAGTTGACAATCAGATTCACGACTGCTTAGAGGTAGTCGAAGTAGTCACAAAGCCCCAGTCTGATCTTACAGATGTCCCTCTAAGTACACCAGAACATACACTGTTTGTAGACGGTTCCTGTATGCGCCTCCAATCAGGCGAACTTTCAGCAGCATACGCTGTCACTACAGAAAACACAGTCCTCTTAGCAGCTAGGATATCTGTACATTCGGTATTGCACCGTTACAACGCAACTTTTACAACGCACTACCATTACATCGCAACTTTTACAACGCAAATACCATTACAATGCATGCCATTACAACGCATGTCATTACATAGCAGATACTATTACAACGCATGCCATTACATCGTAAGTATAGGTAAGTATATTATTTTTATTTAATTTTATTTTACATTATTTTATTATTTTAATTAATATTAAAAATAAAATAAAATATTAATATATTAATTTAAGTAATTTTGGGGTATTTTTAGGTTTTAGGGCTGGGTTTGGTTTTTGGGGTACAGGGGTATTTTTAGGTTTTAGGGCTGGGTTTGTTTTTTGGGGTACAGGGGTATTTTTTGGTTTTAGGGCTGGGTTTGGTTTTTGGGGTACAGGGGTATTTTTAGGTTTTAGGGCTGGGTTTGGTTTTTGGGGTACAGGGGTATTTTTAGGTTTTAGGGCTGGGTTTGGTTTTTGGGGTACAGGGGTATTTTTAGGTTTTAGGGCTGGGTTTGGTTTTTGGGGTAAAGGGGTATTTTTGGGTTTTAGGGCTGGGTTTGGTTTTTGGGGTACAGGGGTATTTTTAGGTTTTAGAGCTAGGTTTGGTTTTTGGGATACAGGGGTATTTTTAGGTTTTAGGGCTGGGTTTGGTTTTTGGGGTACAGGGGTATTTTTAGGTTTTAGGGCTAGGTTTGGTTTTTGGGGTACAGGGGTATTTTTAGGTTTTAGGGCTAGGTTTGGTTTTTGGGGTACAGGGGTATTTTTAGGTTTTAGGGCTGGGTTTGGTTTTTGGGGTATAGGGGTATTTTTAGGTTTTAGGGCTGGGTTTGGTTTTTGGGGTACAGGGGTATTTTTAGGTTTTAGGGCTGGGTTTGGTTTTTGGGGTACAGGGGTATTTTTAGGTTTTAGGGCTGGGTTTGGTTTTTGGGGTACAGGGGTATTTTTAGGTTTTAGGGCTAGGTTTGGTTTTTGGGGTACAGGGGTATTACGACTTTAAATAAATTAAATTAATTAAATTAATATAATAAAATGTAATTAAATTAATTATAATTTTAACAATTAAAAAATTAATTGAATTACATTACTTAAATTAAATTAAATTAATTACTTTTTTTATTTATTTAATTTATTATAATTAAATAATATTATTTACAATTTTTAAATTAATTAAATTTCTTTAATTATATTAAATCAAATTATATTAAGTATTATTTTAATTTTATTTCAATTATATTTATTGTAATAAATTACATTATATTATTTACTATTTATAAATTTATTATATTTCATTAATTATATTATATTAAATATATTAAATGAATTACAATTTTAATATTAATTAAATTACTATAATTAAATTAAATTAAATTAATTACTGTTTTTACAATTTTTAAATTATATTTATTAATTTAAAATAATTAAATTAACTATTACATTTTTTAAAAAAATATATACTTACCAATACTTACGATGTAATGGCATGCGTTGTAATAGTATCTGCTATGTAATGACATGCGTTGTAATGGCATGCATTGTAATGGTACCTGTGTTGTAAAAACTGCGTTGTAACGGTCTGCGTTGTAAAATAACGCGTTGTAACGTCATAGATCCCTGTACATGCAGCACAAGCAGCAGAGCTAATAGCTCTAGTCAAGTCAAGTCAAGTCAGAGAATTTATATAGCGCACTACATACCCAGAGGGTCTCAAGGCGCTTAGGAAGGGGAGGAGGATTACTTGTCAAATATCCACGTTTTAAGTTGCTTTCTGAATGCTAGGTGGTTCTGGGTGAGGCGAAGGTAAGTGGGAAGTGAGTTCCATGTTTTAGCAGCCAGGTATGAGAAGGATCTGCCTCCCATGGTGGTCTTGTTGATGCGAGGTACAGTGGCGAGGGCTTGGCTGGAAGAACGTAGATGGCGGGGGGGGGGTGTAGAAGGACAGTCGTGAATTGAGGCATTCTGGTCCAATGTCGTAGAGTGATTTGTGCGCGTGGGTTAGCAGTCGGAAAGTGATTCTCTTATTGACGGGTAGCCAGTGGAGGTCTTTCAGGTGACCAGAGATGTGTTCGCTGCGAGGGATGTCCAATATGATTCTGGCTGAGGCGTTTTGGATTCGTTGGAGTTTCTTCTGGAGTTTAGCCGTAGTACCTGCGTAGAGGGTGTTTCCGTAGTCCAGTCGGCTCATGACCAGAGCATGGGTGACTGTTTTCCTGGTCTCGGTGGGGATCCAGCGGAATGTTTTTTTGAGCATGCGAAGCAGGATGAGGATACGGCGCTGACTTGTCTGTTCATTGAGAGTGAAGAATCCAGGATAACGCCTAGGTTCCGTGCGTGGTCTGTCGGGATGGGTGCTTTTCCAAGGGCTTCCGGCCACCAAGAGTCGTCCCATGCAGAGGGGGATGTACCTAGGATGAGGACTTCTGTTTTATCTGAGTTCAGTTTCAGACGGCTGTGTTTCATCCATTCAGCGACTTCTTTCATTCCTTCGTGTAGGTTAGTTTTGGCGGTGCTGGGGTCCCTGGTGAGAGAAAGGATTAGTTGAGTGTCATCCGCGTAAGAGATGATGTTGAGGTTGTGTTGGCGGGCGATGGCCGCGAGGGGGCTCATGTATACGTTGAAGAGGGTGGGGCTGAGTGAGGATCCTTGTGGTACGCCACAGATGACTTCGGTGGCCTCGGACTTGAATGGTGGAAGGCGGACTCTCTGGGTTCTTCCGGTGAGGAACGAGGTGATCCATTCAAGTGCTTTTCCTTGTATTCCGATGTTGCTGAGGCGTTGTAAAAGGGTGCTGTGGCAGACTGTGTCGAATGCTGCAGAGAGGTTGAGGAGGATGAGGGCGACTGTGTCTCCATTGTCCAGTAGAGTTCGAATGTCGTCTGTTGCTGCGATAAGGGCGGTCTCAGTGCTGTGTTTTGCTCGGAATCCAGATTGTGAGGAGTCGAGGGAATTGTTGGCTTCGAGGAAAGCGGCGAGCTGGTTGTTGACAGCTTTCTTGATGACTTTGGCCGGGAATGGAAGGAGCGAAATGGGGCGGTAATTTTTGAGTTCGGTGGGGTCCGCTGTGGGTTTTTTCAGAAGGGCGGTGAGTTCAGCGTGTTTCCAGTTTTCCGGGAAGGTGGCAGAATTGAAGGAGCAGTTGATGACGTCTCGGAGGTACGGTGCTATGACGGAGTCTGATTTGTTGAAGATGTGGTGAGGGCATGGGTCTGTGGGGGATCCTGAGTGGATGGAGTTCATCAGGCGGATGGTGTCCTCGGTGGAGATTGGGTTCCAGTTGTTAAGGGTGTTCGCGGGGGGAGAGTGTTCAGCATATGGTTGGGTGGGTTGGACTCCGGGTTGGTTGTCGAAGCTGTTGTGGATGTCTGCAATCTTGTTGTGGAAGAATGAGGCTAGGGAGTCGCAGAGGGCTTGAGAGGGGGTGATGTCGTTGGAGCTGAGGGATTGGAAAATTCCTTGACGATGTTGAAAAGTTCCTTGCTGTTGTGGGCGTTGTTGTCAAGTCGATCCTTGAATGCTGTTTTCTTGGCCTTTCGGATTAGTTGGTGGTGAGTGCGGGTGGCGTTTTTGAAGGCGTCCTTGGTGCTGGTGGTTGGGTCCTTTTTCCAAGCTTTTTCGAGGGTGCGGCAGAGTTTCTTGGACTTCTTAAGATCATCGTTGAACCATGAGGCCTTCTTGTTGCCAGGTTTGCTTTGACGTTTTTTCAGTGGTGCTAAGGTGTCGGCGGTGTTGGATAACCATAGGGTGAAGTTGGCGGCGGCTTGGTTTGGGTTAGAAGAGTGGGCTGGGGTGCTTAGAAGGAGCGATGAGGAGATCTGGTCGGTGGTGATTTTGTTCCAGTTTCTTTGTAGAGTTGGTTGGAGGTGGTTGGTGGGTTTGGGCTTGTTGTAGGTGAAGTGAACGCAGCTGTGGTCAGTCCAGAGGAGATCCGTAGTGTGGCTGAAGGAGACATGATTGCTGGAGGTGAAGATGGGGTCGAGTGTGTGACCTGCGATGTGGGTGGGGGAAGTGACCAGTTGTTTAAGTCCGAGGTTGGCGAGGTTGTCCAAGAGGGTGGTGGTGTTGCGGTCGTCGTTCTTTTCAAGGTGAAAGTTGAGGTCTCCCAGAAGGATGTATTCTTTGGAGGGGAGCGCGTGTGGAGTGATGAAGTCCGTGATGTCTTCACTGAATTTTGCGCGGGGTCCTGGTGGTCTGTAGAGGAGGGTGCCTCTGAGTGTGGTCTTGGGGTCGATGTGGATCTGGAAGTGAAGGTGTTCAGAGTTGGCGAGATTGACGTCAGAGCTGGTAGAGATGCGGATTGATTTCTTATGGACGATAGCGATTCCTCCTCATGTGTGGCCGGTGCGATCTTTGCGCGTGATCTTATAGTCTTCAGGGATGGCAATGGTGATGTCTGGGGCGGAGGAAGCGTTCATCCATGTTTCCGTTAGGAAGGCGATGTCTGGAGAGATGGTGTCTAGTAGGTCCCATAGGTCAATGGCGTGTCTGTGGACCGAGCGGGTGTTGAGAAGGATGCATTGTAGGTGGTTGGGGTCGGGAGTCTGAGGTGTGGTCGTGGCGGAGATGTTGACGGTGCCGCTGAATTTGCAGGAGTAGTAGGAGAAAGGTCCATGGGTGTGTCCTGGAGCGGCTTGGACGCAGTTGGGGGCGCGACCGGGGTTTAGGGCTAGGAGGGTGGCGGCATCGTAGGAAATGCGAGAGGGTTGGGCAGCGCGAGGGGCAGGGGGTCTGGCGCTGGGCGCGGTCCAGGCGCGGACGGGCGTAGACGGGCTTACCTTTGGCGCACCTTGGGCGCGGATTGGGCGCGGTCGCTGCGCGTGAACGCTGCACGCGGGAACTACTGTCATATATGGAGAGTGGAGGGGGAGGGGCGAGGGCGTCTCAGCTGGGAGGCGGGGCGGGCTGCGCACGACAACAACAAACAAAATGGAGGAGGGGGGAGCACAACAGGGCGCTTGGGGAGGACGCGCTAAAGCAGCATGAAAGTACAATCACAATCAGGTAAAGCGCCTACAGAGCAAAGCGGCAGCCAGGCACAGCTGAAGGCTTAATTCACAAATCAAAATCGGCAAGAGCGCTAATGCAGCACAAAAGTACTATTACAATCAGGTAAAGCGCCTACAGAGCAAAGCGGCAGCCAGGCACAGCTGAAGGCTTAAATCACAAATCAAATTTGGCAAAAGCGCTGCAAACGATACCAGTGAGGTGCTAGGGGCACTGGAAGCGACCACTCTGGCCAAAGCGTAGAGCGAGTCACAGCGCTTCCAGGTCGGGAAGCTTCACTCAAGCATGTGAGTGGTCTAAAGGAAAACGAGTCAACATCTACACCGATTCACAATACGCATTCAGGGTCGTCCACAATTTTGGCATTCTGTGGAGAGAGAGAGGTTTCCTAACCTCTCATGGAACAAAGATCCAACATGGAGATCTTATCCTCCAGCTACTAGAAGCAGTACACAAACCCACAGAAGTAGCTATACTAAAATGCAAAGCACATACCAAAGTCATAGACTCTATCACTAGAGGCAATGCTCTGGCGGACGCCACAGCTAAACATGCTGCTCAGACAGGAACACTAAACACTGAAAACATCACTAGAACTATCTGTCCAGTTATCAATCCCACCAAAGATGTAGTAGACATCCAAAACCAAGCCACAGAGACCGAAAAGAGAAAATGGGAGGAAGAGGGAGGTACACACACAGATCAAGGTTGGGTAACAAAAGACGAGTCCAAATGGTTTCTCCCTGACATAATGGTTCCCGTAATGATAGAAACTGCCCATGGTCCTGCCCACCTAGGAGAAAAAGGAATGTTAGACAGTCTGAATTTGATATGGCACAACAAGCATCTGCGTGCAGCAGCCAAACAAAAATGGATTATTATATCCAGATGGAAAGATGTCGAGGATACAAGTATGGTACAACAACAAAAACGCTTGAAGGTCTGGATACAAGTATGTCCTCGTAGTGGTCTGTACCTTAACCCAATGGACTGAAGCTTACCCCGTCCCAGACTATGGTGCCCAAATGACAGCTAAACAATTGGTTAGAGAATTTTTCCCCAGATATGGATTGCCCAGAGTCATCTACTCTGACAATGGACAACCCTTCTCCTCTAAGTTAATGGAAGCAGCTTCCCTACTGTTAGGTTACACCTGGAAATTCCATTGTGTCAGACATCCCCAAGCAGCAGGCCTGGTGGAGCGACACAACCAGACATTAAAAACCAAACTGGCAAAAATTTGCGCTGACAAGCAAATAGACTGGGTGACAGCTCTTCCAGTTGCCCTGTTCTACATGCGAATGGTGGCACATTCTCGGACGGGCCTGTCACCCTATAAGATCACATATGGGAGACCTCCAAATATCTGGGGTGTCCCATCTCCTAAAAAGCTAACTGACATTGATGCAAATGTACTGACAGATTACTTGGCTTCTTTGATGTCTGCACTACTTTCTTGCCGTTCACAGGTGGCTGCAGCCTTTCCAGACAAGACCACGCCTGACGAGCACCCCCTTCCACCTGGCCAATGGGTGCTCGTCAGAAATTTTGACAGAACCAGCCCTCTGGAAAGAAGGTGGACGTCTCCCAAGCTGGTGCTGCTCACAACCAGGACCGCCGTCAAAGTCGAAGGACGAAAAGGATGGCTCCATGTGAGCCACTGCAAGCCTTTCCACGGACCAATTCCTTCGGACACTGTTGCTGATCCCGAGACCAGAGACACTAAACCATCAGACTTTAAAGACACTGAAACAACAGACTTTATTTCACCCCTTCCAGAACTTTTGCCCAAAGAAGAGTACAAATTGCGGCTGCGATCCTACCCAAAACAGACTTGAGACTTTGTGCCTGACCTCAAACTCCCAGTGGCTAATGAAGCCGAAGACGGACGCTTGGTGAAGCGGTTGCTGGGAAGTGTCCGGTCAATGGCGCATACTTTACTCAGACTAAGCAGCCGAAATCATGAAGACAAGGACTTATTGCACAAAACTGTTGCTAAACAAAACCTCTATTTTCCTTTCTATCATGATTCTTATTTTCTGCATCATGGCTTGTCTAGGTTGGTTCCTTCATTTAGCCTTCCCACTTTCTTCCCCTACGCTTTTGAACAACACTGCTATGCATTCACACGTAGATCTTCCCCCGCATCTCAAAAGTAGGAGAAAAGAATTCTTCAATAACACATTCATCTCCACACTCCATCAACACCAACTAGTTATTAACAAAACTAACTGTTGGGTCTGCGGCTTAATGCCACACTCCGTACACGGAGGTATGCCTTTTATCCCTCTCCCTTTCGGCTATGCTGGATCTACCTATGCTCTCGCTATGATATTCTCCGCTTCTGTTAGAAACATCCCTGAAACCAAGACCAAGAACACTAGTACCTGGCATGAGATAAAAACAAAGACTGTGCGCGCTGTTCAAAAGATGGTAGATTTCACCGTAACATGGGGACGAGCAGATAATAGTGAAAACACCAGTTATTCCCTCTTTAACGACACTACCTCCTTTAGAGAAACATTCTCAGTTCAGAAGAGACAGACAGAGCAGGGAGGATGGGCTGTGCCTCATAAGGGCCTGTTTTGTGTAAGAGGTAAGGGCAAGTGTCAGAAGATGGGAGACAGTGAGTGTAATAAGACGTACACCCTACCTGACCAACAATGACCACCGCCCCAACACTTATTTTATTTGTGGACCTCACGCACGTACTTGGCTACCTCAAGGTTGGTCCGGGAAATGCTACATTGCATTTCTCCTCCCCCCTACCTACACCGCCCCAGCAGATTATCATCTAAGTGATCCTTCGACCGTGATTAATAGGCGGCGAAGGGGGGTCATGGATGCTGAAGACACAGTTGATCAAGAGGCTGGCGATTTCTTCAAAGGAGGCTTTTAGTTAGGGGATGTGCACTGCCTGGGTTTTAATGTTTTTAGCGTGCTCAAAGGTATCACTCCCCTCCTGGAGTGTCTCTGAATATGTCCAAGTGTCGCAGACCTATTGCGCCATAGGCCTCTCACCCTCGGCACAGCTGTAATGACTGAATGATATTCAGCAAGAATTCATGTGAAAAATTTCCTTAGACTAATTTATTCTTTTATTTCATAGTTCAACTTCGTGATTTTAAGTCCATATGTTTTTCAATCACATATTGTAATCCATGTTTAAACAGTTCCAATTTCAAACAATCCAATGCATTTCGGTGCATCCAGCACCTTTATCAGGGCAAAATCTAAAATATACAAATAAACATTCTCAGTAAAAAACGATAAACAATAATAGTCTCTCTCAATGCTATTTTGTTGTGATTTAATTACGCCCATATTCTTACTCTGTAACTCCCTGTTTTTGACTCCTCTGCATAATGTGAAACAAGGCTCATATACGCGGAAATTAAATGCGTAGCTCTTGTTGCACCTATTGTGCTTTTACGAGTCAGCTTTTAAACACGGGTTGAGTATGAGAATTCCGTGAAAGAATTAATGCTGGAATAATCCAATGCGCTGCCGATGTGCCTGCTAGTAATGCTTTTAAACGCGCTTAACACGATAGTGGCTGTTCTTACCTCGCGGGAAAATTAACATTCTATCTTTCCATCTTCGTTTCAATGCGGTTACAACCGTCGTTTCAAGCCGGGCATTTACGTTACGCTCGCTACGCTACCAGGCACTGGGAGTGGCTAGTGTTTTTTTTCTTTATCTAACTTTATCGAGTGACATGTATTCACATTTTAAACAACGGAAAACATTCTTGCTACTGTCAGTGCCTTTGTGAAATATCAGTGACATTAAACTGTCACGCATACCGAAAGTCATGGTCAACATAAATCATTGCAGATAGTTTAAATGTCACAAATAACATACAAATTCAACACGGTCATTAAGCCCGTTGGGCTTATAACTGTTCAAATGGTATATCCAGTAGTTTTCTCGCTTAAGTAAGTTTTTTAGGTTTGATGAACCCTCCATTTTTGGAACCACTTCAAGAATGCAAGCTCGCAATTGGCTAATGTGGTGTCGTTTTTTCATGAAATGTGTCGCCACAGTGGATTTAAGGGAACCCGTTCTTATGTTGCTCTTATGCTCAGTTAATCTGGTTTTGAGCTTCCCTTCTGTTTGGCCCACATATACTGACCCGCACGGGCACTTCAACATATAAATGATGTTCATTGTGTCACATGTAGCATTAACTTTTATTGGAATTTTATGTCCCTTCATGGGGTGAGGGATCATGTTTCCCTTTATTATGTTGTGACAATTGCTGCAGTTCATGCAAGGTATAGTTCCTCTGAATGAATTCAGTGCGGGTGATTCTTTTGTGTGTTTCAGCATTTCTCCCAAGTTACGGCCCCTTGTATGAGCAAACAATGGTTCCTTATCAAATATGCCTTTAAAATCAATATCCAATTTTAACATCTGCCAATGTCTCTTTATCACTTTTTTAAATAAGGAACTTACATTTGAGAATTTGCTTACGCACATGATTCTGTTCTCTGTTTGTTTGGGTTTACCAATCAGTAATTCTTCTCGTGGTTTTTGTGAAGCTCTTATTAACGCGGTTTTGACCGTGGTGCTGGGGTATCCCCTTCCAAAAACCTGCGTTCCATGTGTTCCAGTTGTTCTTGACAATCTTGTGTCTCCGAGACCACTCTCCTGACCCTGAGAAATTGGGAATAAGGCAAATGTGTCTTAAGTGATTGAGGGTGATGACTGTCGAATTTCAACAAATTGTTCCTGTCTGTTGGCTTTTGGTACAGGTTCGTGCGAAATGTGTTACCCGTTCTGGTTATTTCCACATCAAGAAATTGGATGCTCTTCTCACTGATCTGCCATGCGAAGCTTATGCGGTCATTTCTGTGGTTTAGTGCTTCCAGTTGTGTGATCAAAGATTCAGCCTCACCTCACCTTTCCATACGATGAAAATGTCATCAATGAATCTTGTATACATGAGGAGTTGTGATGCCCATGCTTGGTTGTTGTAAATGAATTGCTCCTCAAATGATGTCATGTACAGGTTTGCATACGCCGGAGCAGCGCAATTGCCCATTGAAGTTCCACTTAGTTGTATGAACCATCTGTTGTTATACGTAAAGTAACTGTTCATGAGGGTGAATTCCATTAGCTCCATCAAAAAAACTTGTAAATCTTGTGAGTACGTGCTGTTCAATAAGACTTGTTCTATCGCCTCCAATCCCTCTTGGTGAGGTATCGACGTATATAACGCCTTAACATCTATAGTTGCCATCACAATTTTTTCGTCGGTGTTTAAATGACAGAGTTTAATCAAAAAGTCTGTGGAGTCTTTTATGTAAGATAGCGACTTTAATACCAAAGGTTGTAAGTACTTATCAAGGAATTTTCCCACTGGTTCGTGGAGACTTCACTTGGTGGACACGATTGGGCGACACAATGGTTTATACAAATCCTTATGTACATTGGGTACCATGTATAGCGTTGGACTCAATGGATTGTCTAGTGTGAGATATTTGTGAGTCTTTTCGTGATAATCCCTTTTTCCTGTGCTCTATGAAGGATCACTTGTAGGGTTTTCCGAATTTCTTCAGTTGGATTAAACTCTATCTCCATGTATAATTGTTGATCCTCTATGTGTTCCCTGACCGCTCTTTGATAGTAAGATGAGTTCAGTATCACCAAGGCCCCGCCTTTGTCCGCTTTTTGACATGTGATTTTCTCATTGTGTGCTATTGCTTCAATGATACCATATTCTTTGTTCGTCAAGTTTTTCCTTTTACTTTTCTTGTTAACATTAATTTTAGCAATGTCACGTTTACATAGTTCTTCAAAGGAATCATCCCTTTCTGGGGGCCCCATGATCAATAGCCGCCACATAAGACAACTAACTTGTGTAGTTCAAGGAGCCATAAACGAGACCGCTGGTGCGTTAAGCAACATCACGGCTGAGATGGCGTCCGATAGACTCATGACGTTACAGAACCGTATAGTCCTAGATATCATATTAGCGGACCGTGGTGGTGTATGTGAACTGATCGGATCCAGCTGCTGTATATACATTCGATAATGCTCCCTCAGTATATGCTGCCATTTCCCGCCTTCATGTTCTTTCAAAGAAGCTAGACGCAGACACCTGAGCCTGGTCCCTGACGGGATGGCTCTGGGGCCTCCTGTCCTCATGGGGGTGGAAGATCCTTACAATACTAGGTCTTGCTCTAGCCATTCTCTTCACCTGTTGCCTCTGTATTCAGTGTGGCCCATCTATCTGTAGTTTCTGTATCACTTCCTGCATTCCCAAACCCCAGTCCAGAAAGAAAGAAAAGGAAAGAATCATGTTACAGGAACAAGTAGACGGCCTAATGAGTATAGAAATAGACTAAGAAGAAGAATTTTAAAGAGTATATTATGGTACAAGGAGGGAATGTGAAAAAAGATTATTTTTCGTAGTTTATGTCCCATCATACACCCTCTCAGTCACGTCTCCGAGCCCATCATGTCGGAAAACAAGCAAACGAGAACACGAGTAAACCCGATCACGCGCACACAAATTTGCACATGCACTCTCCTTCCTCTAAAAATTCAAAGGTACATTCTTATGGTCAGGGTGATGCAGAGAAACAGCTTCCTCACTCAAACTGTACATTCGTATGGTTAAGTCGATTCCGAGAACAAGACCCCCCATTTGTAACCATTTCCCTATAATCGGGCAGATTCCGAGAAATAGGCCCCGTTCTGCTAAACCACGACAACCAATTCCGAGAAGAAGAGCCCCCGTTTGCTGAAAGACACGACACCAGACATTCCTTTACTCCCTTACTCTTATCTAAGGAACCAGCCTAGGATTATCTCTCAATGCTCTGCTTCTGCCGTGACTTCCTCATGATTAAAGACACAGTCACGCTTCTTCCTGTCACGACTTTTGTATGATTTCGACACAGTAACGCTACTATGATTTCTGTAAAATTGTTACACAGCTATCCGAGTTTTACTAACTTCTGTATTGTTGCAAACACAGCTATCCGAGTTTTGCTCAAGGGAAGCTCCTTCCTCTTTTCTGTGTATAAAAACCATGTCCTCTTTGATGAAAGTTAGAGATTCTTCCGATCCTCCTCAGGTGACGGAGCTCTCCCTTAACTCGAGAGACTGAATAAAGACCCTTTATTCGAACCACCACGGACTCTGCTCTTCATAGTTGACCTTATTGATAATATAGAAATTCTGATCAAGGTAAATTACTAAAATATTTACCACAGAGAGACTGAGTGAGAGAATCAGAGTGAGAAACCTTCAAGGATTTGAGCCAGAGTCTATCCAAAAGGGAAATGGGCCAAACACAACCTAGATCAGCTTCCCAGGAGAGTTCAATTTTAGATTTAGGACGATCCGGGTCAGAAGAAGAAAGAAATTTGTATACAAGAGATGCTTTAGGGAGATTGGAAAATAAAGTCAAGAGAGAAGAAGGAGGAATGAGGGAAAGTGCGGGAGGTAGAGAATAATAACGTTCAAGAATAATTCCCATAAGAAGGGTAAATTTATGCAAAAAGGAACGAGGGCAAGAAAATTGAAGTTGAAAAAGCGGAAACGAGCAAGGGGTGATACCATCAAAGATCTGATGGATACATATAATACCCTTTCGTCTGCAAGAGGTCCAACAAATAGGTCTATTATTGATAAGAATAGGCAAATTATACCAAATGGGTTGTTGTAACAACAAGGGTCGCAGGAGGGAAGAAGTATATTTAAATAACGGAAAAGATTCATAGGGGGATTTCGAGGAAAAACGGACTAGTTCTTCATAGGATAAAGGGGACAGAAAGGTATGTTCAATAGAGAGCCAGAGAGGAGAGAAAGGAGATACTTTGCGTGAGAGCCAACGTGAAGCTTGACGAAGGGAGAAAGATTTATGATATAAACGAAAATGCGGGAGGTTAACACCACCATTGGACTTGAATCTGCGAAGAGAAAAGAGAGAAATTCTAGACTTTTTGCCTTTCCAAAGAAATTTTGACATGGAGGAGTCAAGACGTTTGAAATATAGAGCAGGAATATGGACAGGTAGCATGGAAAGCGTATAGATAAGAATAGGAGCAATCATCATCTTAATAGAGTCTAGTCTACCCCACCACGAAAGAAAGAGCGGATTCCAAGAGGAGAATAATTGGTCAGTACAAGAAAGGACAGCGGACATATTCAATTTGACAGAGGAAGTGATAGAATTAGAGAACCAAATCCCAAGATATTTAATCTTGGTACTATTCCAAGCAAAACCTGTAGAGGAAAAGAGATGAGGGAGACAGAACTTTGTCAAAGGGAGAATTTCTGTCTTGTCCAAATTAATTTTATATCCAGATACAAGGGGAAATGCATCAAATTTGACTAATAAAGGAGAATAGACGATTCCGGGTCTGAGATGAACAAGAGGATATCATCAGCATATGCAGAGAGTTTTAACTGGTGTTCTCCATAGGGAAAACCGGAGATAGAAGTATTCTGCCGAATGGAGGACAAAAAGGGCTCAAGAGCCAAAACAAAAAGAAGCGGAGATAGAGGACAACCTTGACGGACGCCTCTTTGAAGAGTGAAAGAAGAAGAGAGATGACCATTAACAAGAACAGAAGCCTTGGGAAAGGAATATAATAAAGATACAAGAGATATACATTTGGGTCCAAAGCCATGCCTTTTAAGAAAAGCAAATAAGAAGGACCAATCAACTCTATCAAAAGCTTTCTCAGCGTCAACTGAAATGGCAGCTAAAGGGAACGATAGAGAGGGAGCTTTATTAAGGACATTGAGAAAAAGGCGAGAGTTATCAGAGGTAAGCCTACCTTTAATAAAACCCCATTGCTCTTTGCTGATGAGATGCAGCATAAAAGAATCCAATCGTAAAGCAAGTAATTTGACGAAGAGTTTATAGTCAACATTGACTAACGAGATAGGACGGCAATTTTTGCAAAACTTCGGGTCCCTGCCTTCCTTCGCAATCAGACAGATGGTAGCGTCTTGAAAAGTACCCACAGCAGAACCTGTAGAAGCAAAAGACTGAAAAAGTGTTAATAGCTTGGGTAGAAGAAGATCAGAAAAGTGTAAATAAAATTCCACTGGAAAACCATCAGGGCCAGGAGTTTTACCTTTAGTAAGGGAAGAGAGAGCTGCAGAAAGTTTATAAAGAGTAAGATCAAGATCAAGGGACGCAAAATTAAGATGAGACATAGATGGCTTAGGGAGTTTCTCAAAGTAAGAAGAAAGCATAGAGGAAGAAGGAGGAGATTCTGGAGTGGAGAGTTGTTGGTAGAAAAGTTGGAGTTGTTCAAGAATCTTGTCAGTCGTATGAAGGAGAGTATTATCAGATCAGAAAATAGATTTAATGCAAGTGCGTTCCTTGCGGGATTTAAGATAATTAGCCAAAACCTTGCCAGATTTATTACGACCTCCGTAATAACACGCACTACTTCGAAGAAGGATAGAGGAAGCATTATCCGTAGAAAGTTTGTTAAAGGAGATTTTGGCGCGAAGAAGATCTGGAGACATACAGTTAGCAGAAGAGGTATAGAATTGATGCTCTAATTTTTTATATGAGCGAGAGAAGTTTTCCGTTTCTGAAGAAATTGTTTCTTTTTCTGAGAAACAAAGTCGATAATAAAACCTCTTGCCGTGGCTTTGAAAGAGTTCCAAAGAGTTTGGGGAGGAATATCAGGGGAAGAATTAGTCAGAAAGAAATCATCGGTGAAAGTTCGAAAGGAAGAGGAGAAGTTAGGGTCAGTAAGAAGTGAAGAGTTAAAACACCACTCTGAGGACTTTGGGTGAGGGGGGAGTATGTCAATATCCGTGATAATGGGAGCGTGATCTGAAATTACAATAGGCTCAATAGAGGAAGATAAAAGATTCTGAGTGAGAGATTGAGAGAGAAAAATATAATCCAGCCTAGAGGACGACGCATGAGGGTGTGAGAAAAAAGAATAGTCAAGAGTGTCTGGATGCGTGAGTCGCCAGGAGTCTGAAAGATTCGTTTGAGATATAGTGTCCAGAAATTGCTTATGGGGTTTGTGGAAAACAAAGTGAACAGTGGACTTACGGTCCAGAAACGGGTCAACAATTTGATTACAGTCACCACCTAAAAGAAGGAAATCGTCTTTGTGCTGTATACATTTGCTCGTGATGACCGGCCAAAACAAACAATCGGGTTGCGTAGGACCATAAATATTGAACACAGTTAAGGGAATAGAATTAAGCAATAATTTAGCCAAAATCCAACGACCATCCGAATCTTTTTCTTCCAGTAAAACTTTACATTTGTGCTTTTCATGAACTAAAATAGCAACCCCATTCTTTCTGTTATCCGTTGGCGAAAATAAAACATTACCCACCCAATTCCTTTTCAATTTAAGGGATTCACCATCATTGAGATGAGTTTCTTGTAAAAGAACAATATCAGGGGTATAGGAAGATAAGTGGGAGAGTACCCTCTGTCTTTTAATGGGATTAACAAAACCTTTTACATTCCATGAAATGACTCTAAATTGTCAAACAGGGTAAACATGATAAATAAAAACCTAGAAACAGGAACATTGCAAATATTATATAAAAATAAAAAAAACATATGAAAAACAACGTGCACGAGAAAGAAACTAGCAAGAATAGAGAGAAAGAACAATAGACAACTCGGAAGAATAAAAAGAAAAAGAAAATGATGACAAGAAAGAAGCTAGGAAAAGAGAAATCCAAGAGGAAAAAAGAAAATAGGAAGAGAAAAAAAAACAAGGATCAGAAAGAGGAAGCCAAAACTCAGGGAGAAGAAAGAAAAAGTGAAAAAAGAGAAAGAATGGAGAAAGAGGGGGAGAGGGAAAGAGAAAGAATAGAAGAGACAGTACAAATCCAAAAGGACGACTGAAGAGAACATACCTGAGTGGAACAAACAAACAAGAAAGGGGACCATGGCGACACCCAACAAGACGAACCGCTCGAAGGGAGGGAACTCCACCAAACCAGGACAAGGAACTTGGAGGAAGGAAACAACTGCACGGAGTAAGGGAGGAATACATCAGGAACCTGCAAACGGGTGAATAAAAGAAACGAGGTATATTAAACACAGGCAACATGCTAAGCATGACAAAGAGAAAAACATCAGTACCTTATAGCATGAAAGAGCAACTAGAAGAACATCATAACATCATAACATAGAAAGATAGAACATAGAATATCACAACATCATAAAAAGAATGTAAATCCAACACAGGAGAAAGAACAGTCAATCAGCCCGTAGGGGGAGAGGAGGTGTCCATGCCGCCCTTGGAGTGTATCTGGATAAAGTTCTTGAGTTCCCCAGGGTCTTGAAAGGTCCACGTCTGGTTTTGATGTGTAACCTTGAAGATGCAGGGGTGGAACAAACCAGAACGGGCACCAAGAGAGCACAATGGAGCACGGAGACCAAGGAATTCCTTTCACCTGGAGGAAGTAGCATTGGAAACATCCTGGGCAAGGAACACCCTCTGTCCCAACCAGGATACATTGTGTTTGGCTCGGGCTGCAGATAGAACAGTAAGAAGATCAGTGAACTTCAGGAACAGAATAATGACTCCTCTGGGTTTAGATGAAGTAGAAGTTCTGGGACCAAGTCTGTGAGCTCTCTGGATCAATAGGGAAGATGAAGAAGGCATATCCAAAAGCTTGGAGAGAAAGGAGGTGAAAAACGCAACAGGATTGTCACCTTCCAAGGTCTCCGGAAGACCATAAATATGAAGATTGTTTTGTCTGTTCATGTTTTCCAAATCCTCAGTATGCTGCTGGAGGGCCAATACTGATTTTTCTAAGGAGGAGATGCGCTGAGCTTGTGACGGAATCTCCAGTACTTGCTGCTCTACAGAAGATATTCTACTGTCCATAGATGCCCATTTCTCTTTTAATAGCTGCATGTCATTATTAGTATCCTCCACAAATGGACGTAAAGCTCTAATCTCCTCTAAAATTAGTTCCATGGAGATAGGAGACGAAGGCTTGTCTGGAGACAGAGGTTCATGCTTGAGACGTTTTGAAGAAGTAACTGGAGGTGATGCTTTAGAGGACAGTGCCTGAGCAGAAGAAGAGCGGTTTGGAGCAGCGCCAGCCATTGATGGTGTGACAGAAGACGTATCAGAGGATAAGGACGTAGAGCTTTGTGAAGTCTTTGATGAAATAAAAACAAATTTGGGTTGGCGCAATCTGCCCATAAGTCGTTGGAACGAGTGATAGCAAGGGCAAGAGAATCAATCCCAAAGGAATGGAGGAGGCAGCAATGTAGAAAGATGTAAGGAAATTCACCTTGGTAAGCGTATGTTAAAGAGATAATAAACTGTCAGCACACCAATTCCACTGAGAAAGGCACTTTTCATACAAAAATGGCACAAAGCAAAAATGAGCCTCTAATCACATTTGAAAGCCATTGAGCCATGGCACTGGAACCAGTATGAGTAAGAGACTGCAGGCATAGAACAGCATAACTTTTGGACAGAGACAAGGTAAATTAATAACAACAACTAGAGAGAGAGGGAAGAGACACTCTCAGTCCCCCAAGGTATCCATGAAGGGAAAGCAAAAACATTCAACCGAGCAGACCTTGCAGGCAAGTTCAAAAATAATGAATGAATTCTCTTGATAGCGCTACTAGCTCACAATATAACATGGCGGGAGGGGCCAGTTGAGTAGAAAACGCCACCGTCCCAATAAAGTGGAACCAGGCTGTTGTGACACCCATACTCAAAAAGGCTACCCTGGACCCCCTCAAACTTGAGAGCTATCGCCCTATCTATCTCCTTCCCTGGGCCGCGAAAATTGCGGAAGCCCATGTGAATGAGGTGCTGACTGAACATCTTGCGAGGGAATGCATTCTGGATCCTTCCCAGAATGGGTTCCGTGCGGGCCACAGCACGGAAACTGCCCTGCTCTCTATGACGGAACATCTTCGTTCTGTGGTTGACTCCGGGCAGACTGCGGCACTGATACTTCTTGACCTCAGTGCCGCGTTTGACACGGTTTCGCACAAAATTCTACTTCAACGTCTACGAGAGGCAGGTGTTGAGGGCACTGCACTCGATTGGTTCCGCTCCTTCCTATCTAATCGGACCTTCAAGGTTGCCACTCCACCGTTGGAGTCCAAACTCTATCCCCTGGATCTGGGTGTGCCTCAGGGTTCGTCATTGAGCCCCACATTATTCAATCTTTATTTGAGGCCGTTGGCTGCTGTCGTCAAGCATTGGGGTCTAACCATGGCCTCTTATGCTGACGACACGCAGCTGGCGGTACCCTTGAGTGGGGACTCCGACCGTGATGCCCCCAGATTTCGGGAAGGACTCCTGGCAGTGGCCAGCTGGATGAATACCAACTGTCTCCAGCTTAATGCCAAAAAAACGGAGGTCATGATAGTGGGCAAGCGAGCGGATCTCTGGGGTGATAAGTGGTGGCCCCCTGAGCTGGGTGTAACCCCATCTCCAGTGACAGAGGTAAAGAACTTGGGGGTTTGGCTTGACCCTGCCCTCAGCTTCTGTGGCCATACGAAAAAAGTAGCGGCCACCTGTTTTGGCATCTTACGAGGGCTGAGACCTATCCTGAGGTTCTTTGATGCCTCAACCAGGCAGCTGGTCATTCAAGCATCTATACTATCACGGCTTGATTACGCCAGCTCACTATTGCTGGGGGCCAACCAGGCTGAAATTGCGCGGATGCAACTTATCCAGAATGCTGCAGCCAGAGCCCTGGTGGGGCTACCGAGGTTCTGCTCTGCAGAGAGTGCCATCCGCTCTCTACACTGGCTGCCGGTGGCACAGAGGATCTATTTTAAGACCCTGTGCCTGTCGTTCAAGACCTTCAGGATGGCCTCCCCCCCGATTCTTGACAATCTTCTGAAGCCTTATGTTCCTTCGCGACCTTTGAGATCCATGGGCCAAAACTTGGCTGTGGTCCCACGATTCAGACTGTGTAGAGCGGGAGGACGTTCCTTCCGAGTCTTGGCTGCGAAGCTGTGGAATTCTCTACCGTCCCACATCCGCGAAATTGACGAGCTGCTGGAATTCAGGAGAGCCATCAAAACGCATCTGTTCCCTCATTTCTCTTAGGATCCTGATCTGTGTGTCTCCTCCTTCATACTGCTATGTTGTGCCTGGGTACCCTTCCAGAAGCGCCGGGACGCCCCTTGGCTGGGGCATCTGTGCGCTATAGAAGTGTTATTAACATAACATAACATAACATTACATAACATAACATAACACAACATAACATAATGTAGATGAAGAAAGAGCTCACCGTAGGTGGAATCATGAGGCTAAAGGAATCAGGTACTCCTGCCAGGCAGTGAAAAACTGCATTATAGGACCCAAGTCGAGCAAGAGATTCAGCCGACAGGGAAGCGCTGACGAAGTTCTGAGGGAGCCGCGGCTCGTGAGTCAGCCGCTGCGCGTCCTAAAATGGCGGCAGCAGGTAACGTGAATATCGCGTCGGCAATAGCTCAGCAGGGACGTAGCCGGAGGCGCTAAAGAAGAACCATCAGTGTCCTGGAAGTTTCCGACGTCCAGGCAAGCAGTTTGTGACGAAAACGGGTCCCGCTCCGTGCAGCTAGGGAAAGGAATGCATCCCAGCGCGGCGGGGCTCCACAGCTAAGCGGCCATCTTGAGTGGCGCCAAAGCCACGCCCCCCTCTAGGTCCATTTTCTAAACCCCGAGAAAAGGACTCTGGCTGCGCGACACTGCTTGCGCAGTGTACGCTAGGCCCGACGCCTAAAAAGCAACAATCGGTGTTCACGGCCCCTTCAGGCCTCTGGGCGCGGTGCCACTGCACCTGCTGCACCAATGGAAGTTACGCCACTGCCACTATTACACCTGTGTGATTCTCAGGGATGGGCATTGAAGTGTTGTGTCAGCAGAGTCTGGAAGGGGGCGTGCTGCCAGGTTATACTTAATGGTTCTCTTCATGTACGAGTCTCTGAACGAGAAGTGTTAGGTGACATCCGAGCCTGTTGCCTTCAGCTCTTGTAGCAGGTGCATTAACCCTCTGCGCCGTCTTACCAGTTAACGTGAATAGTAACCCTAAATGTCAGTGACGCCCGGGGGCAGCTAACTCTTCTTCAGTCGTGTGTTTCTTCGTGCTTTGTGGGACTTGCGGTTCTACGTCATGTACAAATGCATAACTACAAAAGGAGCATGAACTGGGAGTGCTACCACCACTCCTCACTCAAGGCACCTCGTGAGCTCGGTGTGATCAGCGTTGCAGGGAGTACTATATCGGTTTACCAGTTTGAACTTCCTCTCGGCTGCAGAGATCTGCATTTATACTTCAAAGTCAGTAAAACTGAGTGTGCTCATGCATGTATTTACAGTGCTACGAAACATCAAAAGACATGTAGCACTATTCGTTTTTATTTTCTCATAGTGTATCGGGCACCAGAAGCATCACCTATTCTCATTCCGTTTTTCACAAAAGGTGGAAAGGGCAAAAAAGGCGCCAGCTGCTCTCTGGCTTAGAATTATGGCAATGCTGGCTGAAGGAATCCGTATGGGGCACCATGGCGGTCCATGCCCTGCCTGAGCCAAGAAATGCTGAAAGGCTCAGAAGCCCCCCTCCCAACAACGCCATGTTGCCTGAATCTAACATATTTATCACCGGCAGGATTTTCTTAAATTCGTGTACCCTCCCTAATATTCAAGCCATATCTACCTGGTTCTCTCCCTTCTGTCCATATTATGCCATTTTCCCTACCATTCAGTTTGCTACCTCATCTGTCAGTGGCATCAATATTCTTACATCTAATCTGATTATTTTGAAATGTAAATCATTGAAAATGAAATTAATGAAAAAGAAATTAAAAATTTAAATCATGAAAACACTATGGAGCGTCTCTCGCAAAAGAGAGGTGTTCAGATAGTGTAGTAGGTTAAAACGCTTGATGGAATAATCCATGGGCGGTCTGCAAAGTATGCCACTGCTATGTACGCCACCTTCAATTTCGCCTTCACCCTTGCAATATCGATAAGAGAAGTGCTGTCCAGTTGATATTAGCATCTGATATCACCTGGTGGTGAAGAGTGCGAAGACGGCGGTGGAAAGCGACAAGATGAATTGTATTTTCAACATATCCGCATCCTCGCAATGTTTGTCAACTCCCTTCTATCTCGGTAACACTGGTAGTGCCAAGAAGCAGGATCAAATATGGTGCAGGGAACTATATATGTACAATCGCACATTTGATTACAGTGAATTGATATTCAGGTAAACTCTGATTGATGTAAAAAAAGTTCCTAGTTTTATAAAAGAGGTCCGTCGTAATAAAAGGGATCCCATCGCCTGAGGGTTTATTTCCTACAGAGAGCTGTCAGCGGGGTGATGTGCTCCCTAAGTGGAAGGGACCTCTGCTGTGGAGAAATTACTGATCCTTGCAGCCGGCATCTCTGCGCGGGTAGGGCGGGAGCTGCGCGTGCTTATCACACAGCAGATACAAGCGGATGACACGAAGCAAGTCCTTCAAGAGCGGTGTCTACAGCGTCAGGGACGGGGGTGAACAGCATGGCTCATAATACTGAGGAGGCAGGGGATAACAGCAGGGCGTGGTAGGGGCTGCACGGAGAAAAGCAGGGTGGAGAGAATTTGTGATGGGGTGGAAGCAACAGCATCAGGGAAAGAGGGAAGAGAAGGGGCATTGTGTGAAGGAGAGTAGGGTGATGTGAAGAGGAAGAGGTGTGGGCACACACAGCAGCATAGTGGAAGGTGATGAGAGCCCCAAACCCCCCAAAAAGTCCCCAGTGTGTCACGCCACCAGTGAAGCATCCAGTCACCGCGTGCACATCTTCTGTCCACCCGCGTGCACGCTTTGGAATCTGTATCGATTCCAAAAGGCTCTCGCATGGCAAGAGCAGCACATGCGCCCTGCTAACGCCAGGCGAGACCTAAAAAGGCATCCTTGTCTTGGGCCGAGATTGTGATCAGGCTGCCATTGTTTGTGTTCAACACATAGCTGTGTTGCCATATGGACATAATAATAAACACATTTGTATAACACATGTGAGGGCCTTGCACACAGTGCCAAGGCAATGTGATAGTTTTCTTATGAAGTTCTCCGTGTTAGCAAGTTCGGTGTTTCAAAGAAACTAACCCAAGTGTAAAAAATGAAGATGTGTGTCAGAAGTCAAAGTGACAAAGTGGAGGCAACTTTAGGAAAGAACTGTGTACGCGTAAAATGGTACTACTTCCTACCAGACCTTACTTAGGCACATGACAATACACCCAGCACATGCATGTGACACACATACGCTGCACAGGGATGCATGCTAACATGATGTAGGCCAATGGTGAATTAATGGCACAGCAGCAGAACTTTACATGAGTAAACCTGGAGGCCTCACTCCAGTGAAATAGGGAAAAGGCGTGTTTACTTCTACTGATCACTACGGTGTGTGCTGTCACCATTGAACTGGCACTACTTAAGTCGTAAAAAAGGCGGTAGACTTTCACCACAAAGAAAGCAGCACTTTGGGCACCCCTCCCGGTCGAAAAAGCCAGCAAACTGTGAGACAGGCCTGTGTCATGGCACACACGCTTGACTCAGTTTGCACATCTGTTATTATTATCATTGTGCAAACTGTGACTGAAGGGAACCAAGGTTCTGCACAGGTTCTGTATAAATATGCCTTCAAACATGATAGTGTAAGCAACAGCTCTCAAACATTTTAAATTCTCATGCATGAGAACTACTTGTGTGATTTGCTAACATCACAGGAAGTAATGGCACACTGCCTTTGACATCAATGTTGATACAGCAAATGATGTCAATGAAATGCTAAAATAACATACTGCTTTTAAAGTGAATAAAATAGCAACAAAATGTCACCAATGTAGTACCTTCAATTAAATTAAAGGATCAGTAGAAAACATGCCCCATGGAAGAATAGCTTACTCATGACTCCACACCTCCCAAGAACTGCTCACCGCACAGCTGAACAGAGCTGTGTTTAGAGTTTAAATTTAATCCCTTTCACCATATGTGATATTTAGATATTGTTAGTGACAGCTTAAGTCAAACTCTAAATGTGTGAGCGTTAGATTTGGCATTTTTTATGCTGTGCTAGATTTCGTTTTTTCTGGCTTAGATGTTTGGGCACTTTGCCACTGCTGATCAGTGTCAAAGTGCAAGTGGTCCCTGTATAAATTGTTATTATGATTAGTTATCCATGATTGGCATACTTTATTTATGAGTTAGTCCTTAGTAAAGTGCACTGAGATTGCCAGGGCCTGTACAATCAAATGCTACTGGTGGGCCTGCAGCTCTGACTGAGCCATCCTCCTGAATAGCAGTGTAAAGGTATTTCAGACCTGCCACTCCAGTGTCTGTGCCTGTACTTAATTTGAGCTGGTGGTTTCGGTGCTTGGCACTGGCACCTAATTGCCAGCACCGGGGTTTATGACAGTCTGCCACATGGTGGCACTGTCTGGCTAATGTAGGTATGAGCACAACAGCATCCGTTTATTAGTTCAATCTGCATGTACAATGACTAATACCTGTCTCCCAAGCCATTCTTATATTTTTCGGGCCTGGAATAATCTGAATTGTCGCACTTGTATGAATATGGTGGTGCAAGCTGCAGTGGTCTCCTGACGAGAGCCCTAGCACTTATTCTTTTACAAATTAAGCACTGTGTCCCCCTTAGCCTGGCTAGAAGCAAGGTTCCCTACTTGGACAAAGGTACCTAACTCTACCAATTAGAGGCTCCTATTTCTAACAGCGAGTCTCACTCGCAATGAGTGAGACATGAGGTCTCTGTGCAAACTATCAATGATGAGAACCAGAGTTCCACACAGAAAGTTGCATCTAAATATTTCATCACACTTTTTCAAACAAGTGTATGCCATACAAAGTGTAATTCTATTTGTTTTCCAAATGGGAGCACAAACCAGTGGTGGCCGGCATGGTTCGTGGGTGGCGGGGCATGCAGAGGTGTGCGCAAGGAGGGGTGAGGGGGGAAATGGTGCATAATGTTACAAAAAAATAAATATCAATTAAACACTAACCTTGCTGCGCAGGGTCCCTCGTCTCTGCTCCTGCTCTCCTTGTAGGACTGAGGCACAAGAAGCACAGCCAGGCTCCCCTGATAAACACAATGCTGCAATGCAGCATTGTGATTGGTTTTGAGTGTCCTAATGCACGCGTTCAACCAGGGAATGGGGGCCAGGGCTTGTTCTGCATGCAGGCTGTTATGCACAAACGCAGAGGGAATTGTGCCGACATAGCAGGGAGAGCTGGGTTTATGACCGAGAAGCGCAAGGGCTCAATCGTAGCAGCTGATGCTCGCGTTCACTGTGAGATGGCGAGTTTGGAGAATCCCGGGCGCATTGATTGCCGATACCTAGTAAGTCCTGTGTAAAGTTCTCTAGTGGTGTTTGATTTTTATTTGTAATTCAACCTCTATAGACGTTAACACCCTTGTGGATAGTCTATTAAGGCTAGTCTGTTTTTTCTGTCTAGGTTTGCCTTTCTTTGCTCTGGTAGAGTTGCCATTGTTATTGTGAATGGGGAAAGGTACCCTTTGATTTATCTGGAAGGGTGCCCTAAGAGAGAGGGAGGTAAGTGCTTGTATATGTCCCCGCCTTATGAATTACTTTTAGTAAAAACTTTGGTGAGGCGGCCCTGATGGATGACGTTTTATTGACGTCCTTTCATATATTATATTCTTTAGTTTCCTGTTATGAAAATTAGTGGATCCCTAGCATGTGGAACAGATCTTGTTTGTTTCCTGACCCTTCCATGTAAGTGTGGTGAGTCCGGCCACTTATGGTGTCGGGTCTGCATGACTTTCAGTGAGGAAGAGAAGCTTGTTTGTTCCGCTTCTCTCCTGTCGCACACTTGCTGTTTATCTACTAGTGTAATTCACTTCACACAGGGTGTGTGATTGTTTCTGACTTGACACTAGGCATCTTGGGTTTCTAAACCTTTGTTTCTTTTGAGGTCTTGGCAGTTAAGTGGTTTTGACTTTGGTGCTATGCACTGTGGCACGGGGCGGTCACCTACGTGTGTCGGTTTAGCTCACTTACATAGGGGTAGAAGTAATATTGTTATGAAGTTTTTGTTTATAGTAATGTGTGTAACCCTGTCCCGAAGAGGCCAATGAAGATAAGGCTGAAACGTGGTCACGTCGACACTCAGTTGGAAGAATCTGAAAAAATTATAAATGTGTTGAATTGCTTTGTGCTACATTAGAGCGAGGCCTATTTTGTAAACAGCCATAAAGTGTCGCACTGGGCAGATTTCCTTAGAGTGGTTCTCTTAGAAATGATAGGGGGACACTCGTATGCTTAATTTGTGTAAGGGTTATTATTATGTGTTATATTGTGTATCAGTTTTTTTGTATGCATAAATAATTGTATTTTGTGTTCTTTTTCTACTGCTGACAGGCGCTAGTGCCTTTGTGTATGTAAGATTGAGATACATTTATGATGAACAATGGTCATTTTTGACAGAGTAATTAAATGTACTCGACTCATTTAAAGTATCCTTTATAATTCCCTTTGATACCAATTTTGTTTGTATAACAATACGTTCCTTATCCAGGTATTAGAGGGTTATTTGGGTATACCCCTGTTGTTTATGCATGCATGGAGAACGGGGCAGTCATTTCGCACTTAGCAGTGGGCAAACCACTCCTCCCCTGCCCTGCTCCAAGAGCAAAGCAGCCCCACCCATAAGCCTACCCACAAAGGAGCAGAAAATAGAAAGTGATAATAACTCAAAGTTATTATCATTTTATGTTTCCTTTACTTTGCAGTGCACTTCTTAAAAGCAGTGGGGCGACACTCCTCCGCTATTGCGGAGAAGCCGCCCTTGGCACAAACCCAGCTCAAGCCTACCACAGTCAAAGTAGTATAACTTTCAGCTGTGATTATTTTTTGTGCACACTTAAAGATCATGCATCAGTGCCTACTTTTGAATTTCATTTGGGTGGATTTAATACACGTGCCATACCTGCAATTCCTTAACCATGTAAAGAGCGCAATCAGTTAATTAGAGGGGTCAAATTTCCAAAACTAATTTCATGGGATAATTTGGAGAAAGTGAAGTTGTTATGCAACACATATTCTTAACTTCAATTACAATGTATTGGACAGCATGTTGTATCTTGAATTATATGGTATGCAAAAATGTTTCCAGAAATGTGGGACTATACCTCAGAGTACAGGAAATTGACTTTTTAGTTAGCTGCCCTGCAACAACTTTTAAATAGCTGAAGTATTTAATACCTTATGGACATAGGATGCAGGTGGAGAAAAACAATGTTCCAATTCCCACTTGCTGTTATTGCTTCCCAAGAGTTTTCTAAATTAAAATGTTCATGTCTGGGGACAGATGGACATACTACTAAAGCTGGCTGTGAAGAGCTCCAAATATGCCACATGATGTATCAACAGACCACTTCCCATTGAGAATTGGCCGCATGACCTATTGTGTCATGCGTTGAAGTAGGTCACTGAAAACTTAATCATGTAGAAGTTAAAACATTAATAGTGAGCCAAGGAAGATGGCCGCAGATACGGAGAGCTCCGTTACGACGTGAGGTGACGGGGGCTCCTCCAGGCGACTTCTTCCTTCTTGGATTACCGGACCAGTATTGAAGTGTGGCGGAAGGTGCGCGGCACATTTACATGTGCTTTCCAGCCCACAAGAAGCTGTCCTTACCGGTATTTCATACTTTCAAGTTCCAGACGGCTCGCGTTTGAACCGCGGCCGCCATTTTGGTTGCATCTTTCTGCCGTCTTTTGCCGCATTTGTTCTACTGGACTCCCTCACCTTTTGACATTCTGGATATTTATTTTTATTTGGTGACTTCTGGAATTTGGATGATTTTGCTACGCTTTCCTGTTTCTGAGCCTCTTATGCTGATTGAATAGCATATTTAGTTCTCCTCAGGATGTGGCTGCCATTTTGATTTTGATGTTTTCCTCACTTCGACCTCAGGGTGAAGATTTGCAGCTTGCTGTTTCTACAATGTCCTCTTCTTGCTTCTATATAGCATTTTGTTTTTTTCTTCCTATTACTATTAACCAGAGGCAAGCGTCATTGTTGAGCCATTTTCTGTCATTTATTCTCCTTTCATTGGCAGTCTTGTGCTGGTTTCTCCTTTTGACGAGGTGCGTTTTTCAGTTGATTTCTCTATACAATGGCAACGTCACGTACCAACCGTTTTGCTGCCCTTCAACAACGCACTGTTTCTCATGTGCCTTTGGAAGATAATAACCCTTTTAGTTTTTTGCAAGAAACGTTCGATGATTCACAATCGGATAACGTTACCACTAAGGGTTCTGCTACTCCTGGTTCGCGCTCCACAAAACCACTTTCCAAATCTTCCTCTTTGTCTCCTAATGCTAACTCAGGGAAGAGGCCTAAAGCTAATCCTCCATCTCCTACAGGCATGTCAAATACTATTTCTATGGAGCTTATATTGGAGGAGATCCGAGCCCTTAAACCTTATATGTCAGAGACTAATTCCCGTCTCCAGAGTCTTGAAGATAATTGGTCTCACACACAGAAGAGAGTGGTGGATCTTGAGGGTTCCTTGGCTTCAGCTCAAACGGTCATTGTCCAGGTTCCTATTATGCAGAAAGAGATTGCTTCGCTTAAACAGCAAGTTGAAAATGTGGAAAATCGAAATAGACGTAATAACCTACGTATTTATGGCCTTGCTGAAAATCTTGAAGGGTCAAATCCAATATCGTTTTTTCAATCTTTTCTTCCCACTCTTCTCAATCTTCCAACTTCACCTCCTTTGAATATTCAACGTGCCCATCGTCTGGGTTCAGCATCTCGTCCATCAACTTCCACTTCCTCCATGAAACCTAGAGGTGTCATCCTGTATTTTCTGGAGTATACTGATCTTCTTCAAGTCCTTCATGCAGCCAAACAAAAAGGGAAAATTTCATATAATGGCTCTAATCTTTTCTTTGCTCAAGACTATGCCAAGGCTACTGCAGATCGCCGTAAGAGATTTTTGGACATGAGACCGGCTTTACAGGCCTTGAATGCCCGCTACGGATTATTTCATCCTTGCATCTTTAGCGTCACTTATAATAACAAGACAACATCTTATGAAGATCCTGTTCGCTTACAGCAGTTCCTGGATTCCTGTCATGCCGAATCGATGGACATACCACAGCCATGATTATTGTTGGTCTTACTGTCTTTCATTGTGATGCCCCCTCTGGTTGTTTGACCTGCTCCTAATGTTGGCTGTTTCGTAAAGATGTTATGTCATATAGCTGCTGTGTCTTAATTTCATGTTTGTTGCTGGTCTTGTGGTCCCTGAGATTGTTTTTCATTTGTTCCTCTTCAATTGCCTGGTGGTTCCTCCCCTTGTCGCGTCTTCGTGGAGGTCTTCAGTCAGTTTTGCTTCCTTTTTTTATGGTTCCTCCATCCCCAGTACTCTTGTATTTTTACGGTATGTGTTTTGTTCTTATATTGAACTTCTATTTTTGTCTTCTTTTTGCATCCTCTTTCCTATTTTTTCCTTTCCTTTTACTCAGCTCTCTTCTTTTATTTTCTTCACTTTCTTGTTTCTTAAATCTTTCTCTCCATTTTCATCCATCATTCTCTTCTTTCTTTCATTACATTTTTCCACTTTTCTATACTTCTTACATGCCATCTTATTTCCCTTATGTCTTCTTCTCTCCATTTTCTTATATACTTGCATCTTTTCCGATTATCGCTAGTTGTTGGATAGTTTTGCTGGTCATTATTCCTATGTTTCAAATTTTTCTTAGAATTTTAAATGTCAATTAATGTAATTTCTTGGAATGTTAAAGGTTCGGGTTCTCCAATTAAGAGACAACGGGCCAGATGTAGGAGCCCTAATACCGGTCGGTAACGGCCGAATTCGGCCGTTACCGTCCGGTATTAGGGTTTCCAGATGTAGGGGGCCTATATTTTACCGATTCTGTAAAGTTACCGAATCGGTAAATTTACAGAATCGGTAAAATACAGAATCGGTATATTTACCGATTCGGAAAAAACACATGTAGGTGGCACTCCTAAGAGTGCCACAGGCCCTTAAAAATCGGTATTTTACCACCCAATCCTATTGGGTGGTAAAATACCGAATTCAGGTGTGCATGCACATCTGTGCATGCACACCCGTGCAATGTGACACACAGACATGCCCTTAGGGCATGTCTGTGTGCCACATTGCACACAAGTCCAGAATTGGGGTGCTAGAGGGTGTCAAAGTGACACCCCCTGCACCCTTGCAGGATTCGGTATTTACCGATTCTGTAAATACCGAATCTGTATTTCACTTTGATTCCTATGGGCTTCAAGGCCCATAGGAATCAATGGGAAATACAGATTCGGTATTTACAGAATCGGTAAATACCGACTCTTACAGATTCGGTAATTTTTTACCTACATCTCCCTCCTTCCAATTTACCGACTTTTAAATATCGAATCGGTATGACTCGGTATTTAAGAGTCGGTAAATCGGATTTACCTACATCTGGCCCAACGTGTTCTTTCCCACTTAGCTCACTTGAAAGGAGATATAGTGTTATTACAAGAAATTCATATCAAAGATGTTGAGGTCTCTAAACTACTCCGTAATTGGGTGGGTCAGGTTTTTGCTTCACCGGGGACTGGAAAACGTAATGGTGTTGCTATTCTATGTCATAAACGTTTGAATGTTCAGCTTGTTAAACAACAAGATAATGATACGGAGGGTAGGTGGGTTGTTGTATCATTGTTAGTCAACAAAATTCCATTGACTATTTTTAATGTTTATGCCTCTACTGTTCCTGATAAGTTGTTCTGGCCCCAAATTCTTTCTTCCACGATGCAATACACTGATGATTATTTTATTTTTGGGCGGGGACTGTAACATGATTATGGACCCTTTCCTTGACCATAAATTCAACTCCCAATTTTCTCCTTCCCCAACACATGCTCAATTTACTTTGGTTATTTCTCAAAGGTCCCTAGTTGATTCATGGAGGCTGTGCAACCCTACCTTGCAAGAATATACATATTTTTCCCCAGTCCACTCTTCTCAATCCCGTATAGATTATCTTTTCATTTCCAAAGCCCTTACACAACTCATCACTCACTCTGATATAGGTTCCATTTTAATTTCAGATCATGCCCCAGTTTCCCTTCAGCTTGATTTACTTCCTCCTAGTAAAGGTAATAGGAGATGGAGATTCAACAATTCCTTACTTCTGGATACTTCCTTCTCTGTTGCTTTTCTTAATTTTGCTTCCCTTTTCTTTGCTGACAATGAACCTCCTCAAACATCCCCTCAATTGGTTTGGGACACTTTTAAGGCTGCTTCTAGAGACTTCATTATTTCTTATGTCGCCAAAAAGAGATGTTTAGCCACACAATCTATGTCCTCTCTTACTTCCCGCATCAAACACTTGGAACATGTATATTATTCATCTAAATCCCAGTCTGACCTTAATAATCTGATCACTGCCAAACTTTCCTTCAATAAGATATCCACCGAATCTGCCAATTTAATTTTGCTTAAATCCAGTGCTAAATATTATTCCTCACAAAATAAAGCGGGAAATATGTTGGAGAATTATCTTAAGGTTAAAAAAGAACACATGAAAATTGAGTCGATTGTCTCCTCCTCTAATACCATCCTTCACAAGGATGAGGATATTTTGATTGAGTTTTCTAATTTTTACCGGACTCTTTATACTCCTGAATCTCCTACTCTGTTTTCAGCCATTGATCGATATTTATCTTCCATCCCTTCTCCTTCAGTCTCTGATGTAGATTTCTCCTCCTTGGAAAAGGATATTAGCTCTGCAGATATTTTAGAGGCTATTCGCATTCTTAAAAAAGGGAAAGCTCCTGGCCCGGACGGCTTCTCCATTGAGTTTTATTCTCATTTTTCTACTTTTCTTGTCCCTAAATTATATCAACTTTTTTCTTTCTTTATATCCTCTCAAAAATCTGAAGGCTCTTTTCAAGAGGCGTTGATTTGTCTTCTCCCCAAGGACAATAAGGATCACACCTTATTTAAAAATTATAGGCCTATTTCTTTGATTAATCTTGATTATAACATTTTTGCAAAAATTCTAGCTTTACGTTTAGACAAGATTTTACCCCAGCTGATAGGTAAAGAACAATGTGGTTTCATCAAGGGTCGTCATCTCTCAGATAATACTCGGTTATTCTTCAATGTCCTTAGTAAATCACAATCCTCGCCTCACTCCTTGGCTGCTATAGCCTTAGATGCAGAGAAGGCTTTTGATAGGGTTAATTTGCCTTTTCTTTTGTCTTCTCTTAAATGGTTTGGGTTTGGGTCTAAATTTCTCTCTTATGTCTCATTATTGTTCTCTTTCTCTTTTCCTAGATCCTTTATTTTTGCTAATGGTCTTATCTCTCCTTCCTTCCCCTTGTTTAGTGAAGTTCGTCAGGGTTGTCCTCTCTCACCCCTTCTTTTTATTCTTGCTTTAGAACCGTTTCTAACAAAAATTTGGCTTAATACTAATATTTCTGGGTTTTCTTATGGTGAAAAACAAGTAAAGTTATCTGCTTATGCTGATGACATACTCCTCTTCTTCTCTAACCCTCAAATCTCTGTCCCTGCTTTCCTTTCTGAGGTTTCTGATTTTGCGGCTGTGTCAGGTTATAAATTAAATGTCGATAAATGTGAAATTCTTCCCCTTAATAAATGTTGTTTTCATGCTGATATTCTGGTCTCCTTTTTTCATTGGAGCCCTTCCAAAATCAAGTATTTGGGTCTCTGGTTTGCTCCTTCAATCAAAGACACTGTCGCCCTTAATATTAAACATTTACACACCAGTCTCACAGATTCAACGACAAGATGGCACCCTTTGTTTCTATCCTGGTGGGGGAGATTAGATTCCATTAAAATGATGTTAGTACCCATTATTTTATTTTTCCTTTCTAATCTTCCTATTAATATTCCAAAGTCCTGTTATAAAACTATTTATTCTATTTTGTCTCGTTTTTTATGGCAAAATAAAAGAGCCAGAATGTCTTTCTTTAAGCTTAGACGTCCCAAGCATCTGGGAGGAGTTAATTTTCCGGATTTTTCATCGTATCATACTTCCTTTTTTCTTTCTCATTCTGTTTCCTTTTTATCTGAATCACTACTCGATGCTGCCTCTTTTCCCCTGTGGGTTGACATTGAATCTTCCTTTTTTCATCCTTTTTCTTTTAAGGAGTTTGTTTTATTACCTCGTGTTCCAAAGCAGATGTCTTTACCTATTCTAAAGAATTCTAGGAAACTTTTCCTTCCAATGTTTCTGAATGGTCTTGATGAACGTACGCGATTTTTACAGTCTCCTCTATGGTATAAACCTCTTATTAAACTCAATAATAGAACTCTTTTCTGGAAGGCCTCAATACTCAAGGCCTTTTTTGGGTTCATCAACTTTTTTTGCACGGTACGTTTATTCCCTTTTCTATCCTTCAAACTAGTTTTTCTCTTCCTTTGTCCTTTCTCTCCAGATACAATTTATTAGTTGCTGCTGTTCAGACCAGTTATGATTCTCTTGCCTCTTCCGTCTCTTGTAAGTCTTCCTCTTCTCCTCTTACCTTATCCTTTTTGTCATCCTCCTCTTCTGCCTCACAGATTTATAAAAAAATACATGAGTCTTCTGCTGACGGAGGTAAGTCGAAAGTGGAACAGGCGTGGGAATTGGATTTGGAAAAATCTTTTTCTATCTCTTTGTGGCAAGATATCTGGAATAAGATACAGAAGTCTTCTAGAGCAGCCAATACTACCCAAACATTATTTTTTATTCATAATCGCCTTATGCTCACCCCTGCCAGGTTGAATACAATAAATTCCTCTCTTCCCTTCAAATGTTGGTCTTGCTCGGAATTACAGGCAGATCTCAAATACATGCTCTTCTTATGTCCACTGGTTCGTGTTTTTTGGTCTAAAGTTTGGCAACAACTTAATACAATTTTTTCTACTGATTTCCCCTTTTCTTTTACACATATTTTCCTGGGCAGCCTATCAGATATATGGTCCTCCTCTGAGTTTAACACTTCTATTGTTGACCTTCTCCTAGCAGTAGCGTTTCAACAAATTCCCAAAGCATGGAAAGATACGTCGTCCATCTCCTTTCAGGCTTGGTGGTGTGGTGTTTGTTTTAATCATAGATTAGATAGAGCATATGTTATCCTGTTACGATTGCTATCAAACGTGATTTATTGTGGTTACCCATTACTACCTTCTTAGATTCCTCAGCCAAATACTCCACTCCCTCGGACTGAAGAAGTACCCAAACCCCCATGATATGTTCTTGGTTACTCCTATGCTTCTGTTTCTATGTATGCATTTTTTCCCTATTTTTGTACAACTTTTCTCTGGAATATTGCAAGTTTTCTTTCAACATGTTGCATTTTAGATGTTGATATTGTACTTTCTTTGCTGAGTCCCCTTTTTTCCTCTCTCTTCCCCCCTTTTTCCCTTCTTTTCTTCCTCTCTCTCTTTCTCGTTCTCCCTTTTCTTATTCATATAGTTTTTACTTGCATTGTTTTTTGGATATCAATATTGTATCTTTTTACCTCATTGCATTCTTATATCCAATAAAGATTTTCTTAAACTAAAAAACATTAATAGTGAGAAACAGCATTTAATATTTCTGCAAAATACGACGTACTACCTCTGGACTGGACTGGGACTGAAAAGTAGTCAAAGAAATTGCTTTAATGGCTGCCACAAAATGTACAGAGGAAACTAGTGCAGAGAACAAGCCCTCTCTTTCCAGATATGGAATAGAAGTGGGCATAACTCACCTGATTTGCAGTTGAGTAAATATGCAAAATTACAGCAAAATTATGCAAGATTACACAGAGGAAATCAAGGACCGCAAAATGCCCCCTAGTGTCCAAAATGGATCACCTGATGCATTTGGCATGAAGAAAATAGTGCCAAGAGCAAAAGAACAGGAACAGAAGCAGCCAGCAGCCATGTGAGCTCGTTTTCGGTGCTCTAGAAGTATGCATTTTTGCCCCCAAATTACTCTAAATTAAGTAAGGAGACATAATTGCATAATTTTCAACAATTTTGCATCACAAGAGTAATGCAAAATTACCAAAATTACTCTGAAAACTCAAGTGCCTGCCATAAGAGCCATGGGGGAAGCAAAACACAGCAGTGTCACAAAACAGAGAGCGCGGCCGTAAAGAAACTGAAGGTGGGCTCTCTCTGGCAGCAAGCGTAGCGGAGTGCAGTTCTCAGGAGGACGGGTTTCAGTGGGAGAGGCTTGCTTAAGCAGGAGCTGTTTGCAGCATTCAAAAAGGTGAGTGTTGCCTTTGACAGGATTAACAGCTGTTGAACGGTGTCACCATGCAGTTCAAACTGAAAAGAAATATTTTGTGAAGTTTAAATGCTGTATTAACCTTATAACTGCATTCAGGGGTGGGCGAGTGGAGCAACTCTGCCTGCTCGCCGAACTCCACAGACTTCCACTCATTTTTAGGGAGAGGAGTTGGCCTAGCGGCTTGGGTGGTCAACCTCGAATCTGGGTAACTGGGCTCGAGTCTAAAAAATGACGCTGCACATCCTGTGATTCTGGGCAAATCTCTTAATCTCCCCGTGCCTAACAAAAATTAATGTGTCCTCATGTAATGCAACTGGTGCTATGTAAAGCGCTCTGATACCCGATTCGGGTCAAGTTTGCAATATATAAAACTCAGTAAAATAAAAAATGTATGTAACTCAGCGGAATTCCATGTAGTGCAACTCCACGAGCTCCACCCACCCCGATCATTTGATATACATTGGCAGCAACATGCAGAGAGTCAGAAACACTCTCATAATGGTAAGAAATTGTTTATATATTCTCCTGTTTTTTACCATTATTTGAAGGGATAGCCAAGTCTGATTGTCCTCTTTTTGTACTTTGATGGCAGAGTAATGATACCTTTAAAAAATAATGAACAAACTCAAATTGAGTGCGGCTAGGACGTTGTTATATGTGTGATATGGGTCTTAAACAAATACTTACTAAGCTACCTTCATTTAATTAAGAGCCAAATGTAGCTCATTTAAGTCATAAAATTTCTTAGAGAACCACAGATCATTTGCCTAGGCCTCTTTTGTAGAGTTACACGTTAAAGATAAGGGGTTAAGGTGTGAAACTGAAATTGAAAGCACATTAAGAGAATATATTGTATTATGGTCCAGACTGAGAAATATGTTTTTAATTTTATTACTCACTCATTTGCGTTGAGTTTCCTATTTAAATGTATGATCATTCTCAATGTCTAGTGCTCAGGGGCCCATAATAAGAACCAGGAAATCACAGGAAACCATGAGTGCATCAGAAAAAAAATATAAATTGAACTAATGATGTTCAATTAATGTGGACAGAAAAAACGAATGCTGATAATAATGTATAATTCAGACCAAAATGAAAGTCTCTCATAAATTATAAGTTAACATCTGTTTAATGAAGCTGATCCGAACAAGTGAGTACAGACATATGTAATGTAAAAAGTTAGTAAGTCCTTACAAATGTGGGGAAACAATGTACCGTATAACAAAAAAATAAAATATTTACAGCAATATATGGCACTGAACATTCCAACTTAGAAAGGGGGACCCCAGGTCATCTGGACGGGTTGTTCATAATAGAGAAAGGTGCAGGCTTTAAATGATGTACTCTTATAAATTAAAGATACATACGTGTTTTCCATTCATGTATAAAAAGCGATGGAGAGAGATGGTGTACCCAGACCATATCAACAAGCAACTCCTTTTCATACCCTTCATATAGTAATTCTTTGAGGTAAGAGGAAACATGTATACTGCTCTCAGGTCGAGTTTAAGATTAGAGAATAGCTAGCTTGTATAAACATCCCTAGTGGGTAGATCCAGGTGTCTGTAGTAATTGACAATTAGAAACCAGTCTTTCTGAGAAATGAGTGAGACATAGTTTAACTTGAATGGATCTATGTATCTATCTACCCATCTATCTGTCTGTCTCAGGGGTGTAACACAAGCCCACGCATTCCCCGCAGTGCGGGGGGGGGCCCTCAAGCTCAAAGGGGCCCCTTCAGCACTGCACTTCGGCCTGAGCGCTCCCAATAGAATCTGCAGGGGGCTCCTCCACGTACCTGGCAGGGGGGTCCCCTCAATTATCGCTACGCCACTGGTCTGTCTATCTATCTATCTATCTATCTATCTATCTATCTATCTATCTATCTATCTATCTATCTATCTATCTATCTATCTATCTATCTATCTATCCATCTATCTCTCTAGCTAGCTATATTCACTGAAAAAAACAAAGGTTTCAGGGACATTATCGTTAGGAAATAGAATTTAAAAAACCTTAGAAATTCACGGAAAAAACAAAGGTTACAGGAACGTTATAGTTAGATTCAGATTATAACACAAACAAAACAATAGAAGTTCAGCAGTTATAGTTATAGTTATCTCAAGTAACTAGAACTCGTGCCCTAGGGAACTATAACTCACACCCCGCCACGCACAGTTTTCTCATCAATAATTTCACTGTTACAGTTGAAGTGATATTATTAATGATGCCATAAAAGATGTCATGAGTGATGTAATATGTGGGGTAATTAGCAGTGCATGGTAAGGGTGCAAGTTATAGTTACATTAGGGCACGAGTTATATATTATATATATATTTTAAAACAAGCAATGGAAAAATTAATGTAAGGTAAGTTATGTAGTATTTCTATAAATGCAATGCACCAAGTATTTCCTTTTTAAAAATTCATTTTATGGATCCGTTGATCTGTCGGGAGTCCTCAGACACTTAAGAGGTTTAACATTTATATTGCACACATTCAATGCAAAAACAGCAATGCATTTTATACAAACATATACTATTTTAATTTCAATAAGTCTATTACTGCCTGTGTGTGTGTTTGTGAGTGGCTGTGTTTTTTTTTAACACATAGTTTATTCGTTTTCAAGTTATATATTCTTGCAGTACATTATATGCTTTGGTACGTCTAGTGTCAAACAACCGGGTATTTGATTGTACCTATTCAATCCTACAATTTGTACAGGTATGAGTAGGATATAAACATGATATTGTGTTTTACAGCTGTTACTGCATATCAATTATTACATACATGTATCAGAATTCACATTTTAAACAAGCAACATGCTCATCTCCGATCCCCTCTTTCCCTTGTAAAAATGAAATTAATATAAAAGCCAAATAAAGCTTGCTACTGTAGTCTGGTCATCTGTTGTGTGTGTTACATCTATGTGGGGTAATAGAGAGGAGAAGTGGGAAAGGAAAACACAACCGGTCAAGAATTTGGCGATAATGGATCCCCTGCGCGCTATTTCCAGCCATATGTTAAGAGATATTAGGGAGGGCCTCTGTATTTATTCTAACTAGGCAGTGTGAGTGAATGTGTGTGTGTATGAGTGGTTATATGGGTGTGTAAGTGGGTGTGGGAGTGGCTGTGTGGGAGTATGAGTAGGTGTGTGAGTGGCTGTGTGAGTCTGTGAGTGGTTCTGTGTATCTGGGTGTACATACATCTGTTTACTTTAATTACTAGAAAACCTCTGAACAGATTTACACAAAATTACAAAAAGCACTCTTTCTGGACCAAGATCTAGCTTTATGCCAAATTTGGTGCAATTCCGTTCAGCGGTTTGGGTTGTTGGCATATCTCAATCAATCAATCAATCAATCAATCAGGGTTGGTAAAGTGCAGTTACTCACCTGCAAAGGTCTCAAGGTGATGCAGGGATGGGGGCTCCGTTGAGTGCTGGGGTCCTCTGAAGAGCCAGTTATTGAGGTCCTTTCTCAACTGGTGCAGTGTGGGGGCTTGCCGGAGGTTGAGGGGGAGGTTGTTCCAGGATTTTTCTCCTGTTCTGAGCTTATAGATGCGTGGAACAGTGACCAGAAAGAGGCCGGCTGATGGGAGGTGCCTTTTGGGTGCGTGGAAGGAGAGGTGGTTGTTCAGGTATGCTGGCAGGTGTTGTAAAGGGCCTTGTATGATTGAGTGAGGAGTTTGAAGGTTATTATTCTTTCGACTGGGAGCCAGTGGAGATTGCGAATGTGTTGGGTGATGTAGCTGTGGGGGCGGAGAGGGGGGTGGTGATGCCAATGATCAATCTGGCTGTGACGATTTGGACACTCTGAAGTCTGCAAAGCGGTTTCTTGTTGATTCCGGTCTAGAGAGCACCATAGTCCAATCTACTACTGATGAGCGTGTGCATGACAGTTTTTCTGGATTCAGATTGGATCCATCTGAACGTCTTTCAAGGTTTGTCTAAAATCCATATGGGAAATTGCATAGGTAAAACATGTTTTGAGATGCCCCTTTTTATCGGCCCCCGTTTGATGGATCACTCCAAAGGTTTCCATTCAGCAGCTGAAGTGACTGGCAAACTAGTTTTGAAACCTTTGTGGAGATTCATCTAACTGCTCTAAAGGTATTAGCACAGCAAAAACCGCTTCACCTATGGAAGCTCGGTTCTAGCTATAACTACCTACTGGTGACTGCCAGTAGGTAAGATATATATGCCTACTATAGGGTTGAAAAGTGTTAAAAAGTTTAAGAAGTCGGATAACATAAGGCCCTGTCCTGATGTGAAATCCAATGAATCAGGCAGATAAATCATATATAGCATGGAATGCCAAACAGTTTAAAGTAGATTGTCGGCCATATTGAAGTGGTAAGAGTAAAATAAGACTACATCATTTAAAGCCATATCAATGCAATACCTTTGCAATATCAATAGTAAAATAATTGAGTTGTTCAGTAAAGAGCAATTTGAGGAACAACTAAGTAAATAATGTGATCAACCCAATAGATAGAGTCTGGGAGTCCCTGTATGCTAGTTAAGTGACCACTGAGAACATTTCTCAATTGCTTCCCAAGAATGAACAAATGTTCCAGGATTATGCATGCCCCTCTTGTTTGCATTAATGTATCTTAGGATCTCAGTATGAAAAGATTGCATCGATGTTTTAGATACACCTTACATTCCTCAATCAAATGGACTTTCACATGAGAATATGACATACATATTTGTTTTATTTATAATCAAAGTCCCAATAATCGGTAATGTCAGTTCATAATTGTAGCCAATAATCGGTAGTACAATAAAGCTAAGGTTCCATGTAAAGATGTGTATAAACAATTCATTATATACTCTTGGCAAGTAGTTTCTTCATTTTATCCTCTCAGAAAAAAGTTTAACACTTAATTCTGGTGAAGACACATTTCAACAAATTTCAATCTAGTGACTCATTTAGCTTTAGTTTAGTGACCCATTTAGCTTCAGTTTGTCGTAATACTAATTTTCTGTCACCACCTCTAGGGTTTAGCTTGATCACTTCAAAGCCTTGGTATTTCACATACTATTTTTTATGTTTTATTTGATAAATATTATTTTTCCAATGGATACTTCTCATCTTGGGTACGGATGGCCTTAATATGTTCTTGTATTATTTCATGTAATGTGCAAATGGTACTTCCTACATAAATTTGCAAACATTGACATGTATGACACATTTGGTGTTACAATTGATAAAATCATACATTTTATAACGTTTCTTTGTATGTACCTAAATGCTGTAATTTTAGCCCATTGATACGAATCCTTGATAGTTTGTGAAAGCTAATTGCTTTTTACAGGTGTAATGGATTTCTAAAAGCTCTGACACATCTGTCGGGTCAAACCCCGCTGATAGGTCACAACAGGTCTGCTAGTAAGTAGTTTGTTCAATTGTATGCCTAGTTCTAGAATATGTCTATGCAAAATCTTGTAAATTGATCTGCTATGGGAATTATATAGTGTTCATGGGCATTCTATTTTTTTTATTTTCTTTCAGCCTTTGACTGGCCACATCTGTGCCTCTTTTAGATTTCAGTATACTGTCTTTAGCCTTTGGTATTGTTGATTGTGGGAATTGCTGTCAGAATGTATTTTTCATCAGTTCTAATTCCTTTTAAAGTCCATGCTCTTGTCATCTTCTGAAGTCGACAGCATATATTTGAGTTTTTGATAAGCACTGGCAGCAGTTTGTACAGAATTACAGGATGTGGATTTTCTATACAGTGTAATTGCAATGCAATTTTAAACAACAAAAATTAAACGGCATAGTGAATTTAATGTTGGATAGTGAAAGAATTCTTGCAGATTTTTGGAGTTGCTGGACCCACAACATGATCACGTCATCAGTGTATCTACCCCAGTATAATAAATGTTGGGCAATGGCCCCAGATATGCTCCTTTTCAAACCACCCTTTTAAGAGGTTGGCGTCAGAAGGAGCCTCCCAAACACAGAGGCTCCTTATGGTAAATTATACTCATAAATTTTTTAAAATTATTTTTATGTTAAACATTAATGGAAATGTTAAATATTCATTTTAAAAATAGAACACAAGACAAATGCTACAGCACTATTAACTTAATTTTGAATTAAATCTTTATTTTAAAAATATTAAATTAAATGAAAATGTTTTTTCTTGTTTAAATTGAAAAAGTCCCACGTTAGTTAATTTTTTTAAATATGCATTAATGATTATTAAATGTGATGAATAGAATTAATTAGAAGTCATCTAATTATATGTATTCATACTTCTAACTATTTTAAATAATTTAACTTAATTTCTTATGGGGTTTTATTTTAGGACCCTACATCCTTTATTTTCAATGGGAATGTGTTGCAGTATCAGTGGTTCGCCATGGTGCTGTACTTACTTCACCTCTGAGTTGCAGCAATTTACAACTGTTTTTGGTCCCTGGTTGGCTGTAGTAACTTAAGAAGTACCGTTTCGAATTAGCAATGTGTTTACTCCTTAGTGGGTGGTTTCATGTTCCTCCCTGAACCACTCATTACTTATCCCTAGAGTCTTCCCATTTAGTACTTAGTGTGTCACTTTTCACAGCCGCTCTGCTTAGCGCCTTTCCTTCCACATTTACTACTATGTACTAAACTTAATTGTGTGATGATCTCCCACTAGAAAAGATAGGAGAGGTGGAGGTGGAGATTTGCTCTTCGTATGTTTAGAAATAATATTTAGTAGCACTTTAGTAGTACTAGTGTAGTACTGCTAAAGGTATGCATTTTGAGAATAGACCTTAAGTTCTAGGCATTCAAGAAGTCTGCTTCCATCAGCTGGTCTTGTGAGAGTTGTGTGGCTCTAGAGGACATGCAGTCCTTCTTGTCTTTACTCAAGTGTTAGAAATAGTGTGTCCCTATGAAACATGAAGCTTCTGACCAGAAGGAGCCCACAATCTGTGCTCCCCTCCATCCTCTTCTGTTCCTGCAGACACACAAGCTCAGGATCTTCAAAGTAGAAGTTTGCACATGCCTGGCATGTAGAGGTAACAACGTTCTGGATGGCATATTGACAAATGGATGGAGAATGCTGCATGCTGCTGCCCAATCCATGCGTCCTTCAAGATATATTTTCAGTCCCAGTTTGTGTGAACAGTTTATATTTTTTATGAGTATTGATAATAGTAAAATGCTTAGTTAAGCTCCGAGAATGAGTTGAGTGTTTTTGAATTTGAGACTTCAACTGGTAGCTATGCCAATTCCTCTGATTTTCTTCCTCAATTGATATTAGGCGTTTTAAGCACATATGCTTATTGAAGGTTCTTGTTTGGGAAATAGTCGGAAATCAACTTGTACATATAACTAGGGTTTGTTGTTGGTGTAGAGTACTTTTATTATAATGCGAGCTGATAGATGGAGTATACCATGACCATTCTGTATGTGTTATATCACATGATAAAAATATTGTGCCTTCTAAATCAACCAAACCAATGCATAGCAAGGTAAGTCAAGGTAAGTCTATATAGGTACCTTGAGGAGTATCAGTTAGAGGACTTGATATGGCTAGCATTAGCAAGGCATTATGAATTCCTTCAATTGAGAATCATCAGATGGAAATGACACTTATGGAGAAAATAATGTTAGCACTGACTTTTAGGGGATTATGGGGTGAATTTATTAAAAGTCTTGCAGTGCTGTGTGAAAATAAGTTCTGCTGTGTGTGAAAAGAAGTTGTGCTGCATTGCTCAACTTTTTTCCCCATGGGCCTCAACATACTTGCATTGCGTAGCGCCACAGTGCAAAATTGTATCATTGGGCAACATTTCATAATGTAAATTGTCATTAGGTGATGCAGAATTTAACTGTGAAAGGCAAAGCGTCACTCCGCTCTCACACAAAATGACACTTTCAATCTCGCACAATATTTCAGAACTTTTTCAAGAAATAAGGTAACAATTGAATGTTACATTTATAATTGTACATACATTGATTTTTAATATTGTGCCTGCATGGGAATCAGTAAATGTAGTTCTTATGACTTTGTCAGATTACAATTTGGGGGGGAGGGGGCACAGGGTAGGTAGAGTCTACTGGGTCTCAACTGTGGGTGTTGTGGTTGTTTGCCTCTGATATCCCGGAGTTGGTCCTACTATGACTTTGTAAACATGTTGAAGTACAAACCCTTTAGTACCTGACTAACCGTATTACTGATGGCAATTATGTTCATCCTTCTTAGGGAGTTAGTGTGAGGGTCCTGCATCTCAAGGCTAAAAAATCAATACCAAATTGATGTGATTATACAACTCATTTAATCACGACACAATCTATTGTCTTGTGCACTTTTCAGGCATAAGTGGCCCTCAATCTGCTATATACTCTTGCCCCCCATTTTCTTCCTACCGCCCTTTTTTTATTTGATATGAGTTTCAGTATTGCTCGGGTGTACACCTCCACTCTAAAATCCTTGTCCTTAATCTCTCTCAGCTCAGTCATTCATACTTTATAACCACCTGCAATGGAATAGTCTTTTGTCTTTTTATTCTTTACACTCACTCTCCTTCTCGCTGCTGAGAGGTGGTACACTAACCATCAACTCTGTCATGAACTTGTGTTCATGCTGCTGGAGTGTCGGCTTATCAGTTTCAGATGTCGTGGTCTTTCATTACTGTGATACCTAATGCTCCTGCATGGGTCTAACTGACAAGGGTGACATTTCCGTGTGCACTCTTGATCTCCTTGTAAACAGGTATTTCCAGCAATACCATGCTCTATTTTCTTGGTACAGCCATTACCTGGCAAAAATATCTTGTCTCATCTCGCTGAGCCATTGACCAGTGTCCCCAGGTGTCTGGATTATGAGACAATGCATCTCCTGTTGGCAACAAGGCCATGCAGAGGCCAATATTTCACACTGGATCCCAGCCCAAACTGGGCATTAGTGATCACAGTCTGACTCTTTATGTTTCCTGTCTGGGACCAATGTGTAGAGACTTTATGCCCCACAACCATCGGAGTTGAGCAGTTGCTCTCCTCAGTCTTCTTCCTCTGGATGTCCAACATATGTCACCGACAAGATGCACCTCAATCCTTTTGGATAGGCACTCATCCTACAGGGGTTTCAATATCATTCCCTCTCACTGCAGCCACTGAATATTCTAGGTTTGTCAAACAGTTATACTGCTCTTCCAACAAAGAATCAGAATCATTTAAGTCAAAACTATTTTTCAAGCTGGTCGTCAGCCACACCCAAGTCCTGGTTGTGCACAAGGCATGTCAGTACTATTCAGAGCACTCAGTACCTTTATTATATAGGACTTGGAACTGGAATAATAATAGTTGTACTGTGTTCCCACTTTTGTACACAACTGGCAGACATTTTCTATCAATATCAATGCACTGTATTTAGATAAGTAATGTGTTTGGAGTGGACATTATTATACAAACATTTTCCAGGCTGCTCTCCACAAACACACAATTTGCTTATCATAGTGAAGATGTCTCCATCATTAGCCAGGAGGAACTGAGGCAGCAAGATTTGTGAGTTTCATTCACCTGTCTATCATCAGTACAGCTGAAGAAGCAAATTGGAAAATATAAGAGCTCACTCCAGAAACCCAACATCCACCAAATGACAGTGCTCAGAAAGCATAATCAACATCCCCATGCAAACCAAAACTGGCTCATTGAATAGCTAATGAATCTGTGTTCTTCTTCCAACAGCAACAGGAATGTGAGAAATACATTCCCTGTGTGTGGGAGCATAGTCCTCACAATCCATCTCGTGGAAGGCCAGGCCAGGGGTTTTCAAAATAAATTCCATTGTCTTGCCTTACTGTGCATCACTACCAAGCACTAACTATGTAAGACATTGGTTGTATAAAACACCACTGATGCACGCTCAGGATATTATAACAAAGGGCCAAGTAAACACAGAGAAGTTGTACTTTACACAAATGTTGTAGTAGGACTCTACTTTAGTCCCAACGTTGAAAAGGTTATTTTTATTCTTTGGACTATCCTAGATCATTAATTACCCACCATTGTTATCTATCTCAAACCCACAACTAGGTCATTGGTACTCTGTCTGGCAGGAATGCCCACTAGGCGAGTCCCTCAAAGTCAGAAGACAGGCTTAGGTACTTACTCGTGTCAATGGACAGGGCTGCACAGTGTATCCTTCTGAATATTGAAGATAGAATATTGAGGTATACAAATATCAAGACAAAATATTAAATCCAAAATATCGAACAGGTAGTAAGGGTAGGTTTTCTCTACTCTACATAGGGTAGGTTTTCTCTACTCTACATATATGACCTTGTATATGTGTGTGTGTGTATATATATAAATATATCAATGCTCGAAGGTGTCCACCTTTGAGTAGCACGCCCATCGGCGGGTGTGTCAAATGGAAATTGGAGAAGTGTGACAGCGGGTGCGCACACCGCTTCCGTTAAAGCCCCTGAAGAGAAGCAGATGGAGCTTCGAAACGCGTCGGGCAGATCCATTACGGAGCGGCATCTACAAGCGGATCCCCGTCCTCACCTACACATAAATTAAGCTGCTGCTCGTGTGCTACTCAAGAGGTGGACAACCTGGAACGACAATTTACACGCGGCAGTCCAGCCGCGGAGTATGCACCACCCCGTTACCCTTGGGGGTCACGGAAGTGAAACAGCAGCCGTACATGGGATCGAGGACGGGCCCACTTGTGGGGTCCATACTGGACTTGATTGTGTGCTTTCCGCACCACACTTACCATAATGCACAGTCTCATCGGAGCCTCCCATCGGCGGGTGTGTCATATGGAAATTGGAGAAGTGTGTCAGCGGGTGCGCACACCGCTTCCGTTAAAGCCCCTGAAGAGAAGCAGATGGAGCTTCGAAACGCGTCGGGCAGATCCATTACGGAGCGGCATCTACAAGCGGATCCCCGTCCTCACCTACACATAAATTAAGCTGCTGCTCGTGTGCTACTCAAGAGGTGGACAACCTGGAGCGACAATATATAAATATATATTTAGTAAAAAAAACAAAGGTTACAGGGACGTTATAGTTAGGCTCAGATTGAACTCTTACAAAACCAATAAAATTCAGCAGTTATAGTTATCTTAGCAAACAATACCTCACATCCCCACATGGCACAGCTTATGGCCGCACATATTACATCACTCATGACATGGTCAGTAACCTTTGACTTTTTCAGTGAATTCCAACTTTAAAAAATAATGTATTTCCTAACTGTAACCTGTAACCTTTGAAAGTGGATGTGTGAGTGGTATATAGGTAGGTGAGTGTGTGTGTGAGTAGCTGTATGAGTCTCTGAATGGGTGTGTGAGTGGGTTTGTGGGTGTGTGAGTGGCTGTTTGGGTGTGTGAGTGACTGTAAGAGTGTGTACATAGATGTGTAAGTGGGTTTAGGAGAGCCTCTGCAGATCGGTGAGTTTATACTTGAGTGTATGAGTGGGTCTATGGGTGGTTCCATGAGCCTCTCAGTGGGTGAGAGCATGGGTGCCTATGCCTCTGAGTGGGTGAGTAAGTTAGTGTGTGAGTGGGTGCACGAGCCTCTGAATGGGTGAGAGGGTAGGTGCATAAGTGTCTGAGTGGGCAGAGTGAGCATTTGACTGGGGGTGAGTGGGTGCATGACTGACTGAGTGGATCTGTGACTGGATGTGTGAGTCTGTGAGTGGATCTGTGAGTGGAGGCATGAGTGTCTAAGTGGGTCTGTGAGTGGGTGCATGAGACTATGACTGGGTTTGTCAGTGGATGCACGTGTCTCTGAGTGGATCTATGAATGGGTATATCAGTCTCTAGGTGGGTTCTGTGGGAGGGTGCATGAGTCTCTGAGTATATGAGTGAGTAGGTGCATGAGTCTCAGAATGGGTTTGTGAGTGGGTGTGTGTCTCTGAGTGGATGCATGAGTGTTTGAATAAGTCTATGGGTGGCTGCATGAGCCTCTCGCTGGGTAAGTGAGTGCGTGCATGAGTGTCTAAGGGGGTCCCTATGTGAGTGTGTGAGTGTCTGAGTAGGTATGTAGATGGGTGCATGAGTCTCTGAGTGGGTCTGTGAGTCTCTGAGTGGGTCTGTGAGTGGATGCATGAGTGTCTAAGTGGGTCTGTGAGTGGGTGCATGAGCCTCTGAATGGGTGTGAGGGTGGGTGCATAAGTGTCTGAGTGGACCTCTGAGTGGATGTATGAGGATTTGACTGAGTGAGTGGGTGCATGACTGCCTGAGTGGGTCTCTGAGTGGGTGTGTGAGTCTTTGAGTGAGTCTGTGACCAGATGCATGAGTGTTGGAGTGGGTCTGTGAGTGGATGCATGAAAATATTAGTGGGTCTATGAGTGGGTGTTTGAGTCTCTGAGTTGGTCTGTGAGTGGCCGCCTGAGTCTGAGTAGGTGAGTGAGAGGGTGCATGAGTCTCAGAAGGGATCTGTAAGAAGGCATGTGAGTGCCTAAGTGAGACTGAGGGTGCGGTGTATACACATATTTATTTATTTATTTATGTTACTTTTTCAGTGATATTTACAAATTTATTGCAACGTATATTTGCGAATTCGTCGTGACGTTACATGTGGGGCCACAATGATGGTCCCAGCAAATTCACAAATGTCACAATTGGAAAAAAATAGTTCTTTAACATATACTCATAACGTGTTCCTCAAGAACCCCTATATTCCTCTCATGGGGCCAGGAAACATTCAGCATGAACCCTTATGCCACTTTCTTCCATTTGGTTTGAGCCACAGGGACTGCGCCGATGAGGTAAAATGGCAGACACAACTCTCTACTCAAGTTGCGGCCAGCCAATTACGACATTCCTGTTAGCACATGCATTCACAATTAATTGCGAAATCGTTGCAAATTAGCCACGATCCCAAATATACAAATTTGGATTTCCTTAAATTTCTCAACACCTACTGAACAGATTTATACCAGATGAATATAACCGTGATCTGTGAACCAAAATCTATCCTCCTGACAAATTTGGTGTAATTCCATCCAGTGGTTCGAGTTGTGGATGTGTTCAAAGCTCCTATGGGAATCAACATGGGAAATGCACTTTTTTTTACCTCCCCCCTTTTTCTCAGCTTCCACTTGACATATCACCTCAACATTTTCCATGCACAACAAGACAAACTATGACACTTGTATTTGAAAATGTCGTTAACATTCGTCAAACATTTCCAAAGATATAGGTGAGTCACAAAACGCTTTTTCTATGGAAACATTGTCCTAACTATAACTTTCTACTGGCGACTGACAGTAGGGAATATATATATATATGTAATCAAATTAACGACAGGCAAATTCCTGATACCCTATACTTTCATTATATATATTCAGCAGTTATTTATTTATTTATGGGTTTGTACGGCGCTGGAATCGACTCCCAAAGGAGTATCTCCGCGCCAAGACAAGAGAACAGCTCAAGAGATGGAAAGACTAGAGAGCTCGAGAGGGTGCTAAGGTTGGAATAAAAATGTTTTTAACAGTTTCCTAAATGTCAGATGATTGGTGCACTGTCTAAGAGAGTCAGAGAGTTTGTTCCAAAGGCATGGGCCCAGATAGGAAAGTGCTTTACCACCTTGTCTGACCCTTCTGACGGTTGGGATTTGAAGAAGGGACTGGTTGCTGGAACGCAAGTTGCGTACTGGGTTGTAGGGAGCAAACTTCCCAGCCAGATACGCAGGGCCCAAGCCATGTAAGTCCTTGTGGACCACACAGCAGGTCTTAAACTTAATCCGTTGACGGATCGCCAGCAAATGGAGTTTTTCCAGCAACAGGCGTGAGGGGGATCTGGGTGGTGCGTTTAGAACCAACCTAGCGGCAGTATTTTGTACCACCTGGAGCCTGGAAAGAAGGCTATCATTTGCTGAAAGCAACAGTCCGTTGAAATAATCCAGGCGGCTGAGTACCAGGGCCTGAACAAGGGTCTTTATAACAGAATCCAGTAAAAGAGGAAACACTCTACGAAGAAGTCCCATAACATGAAAAAAGGACCCAACTGTATGATTTACATGTTCCTTTAATGAAAGATCCTGATCTATCCGTACACCAAGGTTCTTCACAACCTGCTAAGGGGTGGGGACGGAGCCTAGGTCTGCCGGCCACCAGTCCGGAGTCCACAGTAATGTGGTTTCCCCAAAGAGCATCACCTCGGTCTTTCCCACTGTAACCTGGGGCACGGGGCTGGGGACACTGGCTATAGGTGGAACAGGCGCTTCAACAGGATGAGGCGGACCAGAATATCGGATTAAACTGGGCTTTATTTTTATAGTTCGTCTTGTCCTGTAAGTAAGTCTTTCTTTAGCGAACTCCCGGTTATCCGTGATGTGGCCGTCTCCCTCCAGGTCTCTGGACACGGGCTGTTCTCTTGGGACCGTCTTCCCCGGTGTAGCGTTGGTAGGGCCAAGATGGGGAAGAAAACGGACAAGAGGGAGGCCGTTAGTCACCAATCTGATACAGCGTTTTCCCAGGGGAACCCAGTGACTGTGATGGGACACCGGTGTGACAGTGCAGTCGAACAGGCACACTCGTGATTAGTGTTTCGGTGCACAGGAGCGAGGTGAGGAAGGAGGGAAGGAAGGTAGGAGGGAGGGTAGTAGGATAATATGTATCGGGAAAGTACAGTAAGGAGAGTCACGAACGGGGAACTTAAACTAAGTACTGGGAGCACTCTTTCTCCCCACCCAAGCCGCCCAACGCCGCCGTACCTGAGCAAGCCACACTCCTCCCTCGGGAGTGCGGCACGGCGGAACACAGGGTCGTTGGCCTCCTGGCTCTCCTCCGCAATCCGGTACGGCCGTCCTTTCGTCCTCTTCGTTCTCCTTCCTAGGGGTCTCCTCGCCTCCTCCTCTCGAGCCGTCGGTGACGTCACACGCCACATACAAGGCTTCTCCTGTTTTTAGCCATTCCGATGCGCCCGCGTCATTGGTAGGCGTATCCTCTTCCTCTTCGTGGTACGCCCAGTTAAAGGGCCCTGCAGTTGTTTCCTCGTTTTGTTCGTGGCGTGGTGTCCATGCATCCCTCGGCGACTCCGACTGTAGGGTAGAAGGGAAGGCGTCATCAGGTGTCCACCAGTCTACCCGGCCACCCGTCCCGACCCCGTTACACTCCTCCCCCCTTGGATTCTCCCGGTCGGGGAGAATGGGCACCCTCGACAGGTAATCTGCGTTGCCGTTCTCGGATCCTTTTCTGTGAACTATCTGGAACGCAAAAGGCTGAAGGAACAGAAACCACCTGAGTACCCTGGAATTCTGAGACATGTTTCTCTGCATCCACTGCAGGGGAGCGTGGTCGGAGTATAGAGTGAACGCTTTTCCTTCAAGGTAATATCTCAATTTGTCCACAGCCCAGCGGATCGCCAAGCATTCCTTCTCTACTGTAGGGTATTTACATTCCCTTTGGTGCAGTTTGCGACTGATAAAGAGGATGGGGTGTTCCAACCCATCCTCGCCTGACTGGGACAAAACTGCTCCGATTCCGGTATCCGAGGCATCTGTTGCTAGAGAGAAGGGTTTCCCAAAGTCCGGAGGAATCAGCACTGGGCTTGAGGTTATAGCTCTTTTGAGGGCTTCGAAAGCCTTGCAGGCTTCCGGTGATGGGTATTTCCCTATACTGTTTCTGTTGTTGTTTTTAAGGAGATCCGTCAGAGGAGCGGCCAGCTCTGCGAAATTCATGATGAACCTCCTATAATACCCTATCAGCCCTAAAAAAGCCCGGAGTTCTCTCTTTGTGGATGGAAACGGGGTGCTGGTGATTGCTTTTATTTTCTCCTCCTGCGGAGCGATAACCCCTTCCCCTAACATGAACCCCAGATACTTCACCTTGGGGAAAGCCGCCCTTGATTTTTTTGCGTTGATGTGTAGGCCGGCTTTTTGTAGGGCCTGTAGTATTAGGACTACATGTTCTAGGTGTTCTTCCCATGTGGTACTAAAGATGACGATGTCATCCAAGTACACCGAGCTATATCCGTTATGAGGGGCTAACACCGCATTCATTAGTCTCTGAAACGTAGCAGGGGCTCCGTGGAGCCCAAAAGGCAGTACTGTGAATTCAAACAGCCCATCATCGGTGGCAAACGCTGTTTTGTGTCTATCTCTTTCACGCAATGGTACCTGCCAATAGCCTTTGGTCAGGTCTAAGGTGGTAATGTATTTAGCCTCTCCTATCCTTTCGATCAGTTCGTCCACTCTGGGTATCGGGAATGCATCGAAGGAGGAAATCGCGTTTAAAGCCCGAAAGTCCATACAAAACCGGGTGGACCCGTCCGGTTTAGGGACCATCACTATCGGCGATGCCCAGTTACTCTTTGACGGACGAATCACACCTAGCTTAAGCATGTCCTTAACCTCTCTTTTCACGTCCGCTCTCCTGGCAGCTGGTATGCGGTAGGCCCTTTGTTTGACCACTTTACCGGGTTCGGTCTCTATGCAATGCTCGGCAAGATGTGTACATCCTGGAACGTCTGAAAACATTGAAGAGAACCGTTGTAGTTTTTGTCGGAGTTCCTTCTTTTCAGACTCTGTCAACTCGGGGTTAACTGGCAACTCGTCCAGAGTGGTACCCTCCTCTCGTGATGGCAATGTAAAGTTAGCTGATTTGGGTGGGGACCCTATCCATTTTTTTAACATATTGATATGGAAGGTTTGTTGTCGTCCTGGGGTGACTTGTACCCGATAAGTTGTTTTGCCTATGGTCTCTACTACTTTATAGGGCCCCTTCCATTCACTCCTGAATTTTTGAGTGGAGGACGGAAGAAGCACCAAAGCCCAGTCCCCTTGAGTAAGGGTCCTCCACTTCTTGCCCTTATCATACTGGTGTCTCTGTTTTTCCTGTGATTTCTCCAAGTTGGAGTACGCCAGGTCTCTCAGTTTGCCCAGCCTCGACTTCAGCTGTCTGGTATACTCTAATAGGGACCTTTGTTCAGCCGCCTCCTCTTTCTCCCATGCTTCCTTTGTGATTTCTAAGAGAGATCTGGGCTGACGTCCGTAAAGCAGTTCGAACGGGGAATACCCTAGGCTACTCTGCACTTGAGCTCTTAATACGTAGAGTGCTAGAGGCAACAACTTGTCCCAGTCTTTATTCTCAGCTGTCAGCATTTTCTTTAAAGTGGTCTTGAGGGTGCGGTTGTACCGCTCAACCAACCCATCCGTTTGGGGGTGATATGCTGAGGTACGTATGTGTCGTAGTTCCAATGTTTGACAAACCTCCTTCATCAGTTTGGAAACGAAAGGGGTTCCCTGGTCTGTAAGAATTTCCCTGGGGAACCCTACTCGTGAAAACAGCTCGATTAACTTGTCTGCTACGTTTCTTGTTGTAGGAGCACTGAGGGCAAAGGCCTCAGGGAACCGAGTATTGTAGTCCACAATGACTAGTGCGTAAGTGTGGCCCCTGGTGGTGCGAGGTAGGGGACCAATAAGGTCCATTCCAACCCTCTCGAAGGGATTACCTATGACTGGTAAGGGTTGGAGGGGTACCGCAGGCGGTCGGGTCATGTTCTTTTTCTGGCATACCTCGCATTGTCGGCAATATACTTCAGCTGTTTTGTAAATGCCAGGCCAGAAGAAGAGTCTGGTGATGTTTTGTAAGGTCTTCTCCGCCCCACTGTGCCCTGCCGTTAAATGTGTATGGGCATAAAACAAGATTTGATCCCTAAAGTCCTGCGGAACCACTAATTGTGGAGAGTCACCGGCCTTCCCTTCTCTGTACAAGAGGTCGTTGATGATTCTAAACCTGGGATATCCTTGTGTTGGTGTTGTCTCAGCTACATGAGCCGCCTCCCATGCATTCAGAAGGGACGGATCGTTTATCTGGGCGAACTTAAACCCCCGATCAGACTCCCAGGGGTCGGTGGTTAAGTAAGCTGCAGGTGTCTGTTCTATGTTTTTCCGGAAGAGACTCAGGAAGTCAGGGTTGTCTACCCCTAAGATCAGGTCCTCAGGTAGCGTTTCTACCACTCCTACCTTTACTACACAAGGGTCTCCCCCCAATGGCCTAAGGGTCAGGTGAGCCACAGGATACGGTTTCACGTCGCCATGTACGCATCTGATGTGTACCACCATGTTACGACCGAGCTGGGAGGGTAAGACCAACTGCTTCTTTATTACAGATTGTCTGCAACCGGAATCTAACAGGGCTTTCACACACTTGCTGTTCACTTGGACCCTTACATAAAACGACGGACCCATTTCCGCGGTGTACATCACTGCCCTGGGAATGTATCCAACCTCCATGGGTTCTTCTGTTGGTCTTTTCCTTGGACACATTCTGGCGATATGTCCCCACTCTCCGCATTCAAAGCATTGCGGACCCCTTGTGTTCGACATGTCAGGGCGAATGGGTCTGGGCTTTATCAGTTCGAGGGTCTGCTTTGGTTTTCTGTCCTGCTTTGCTGTTCCGGTGGAACCTTTGGGTCCTTTATCTGATTCCCAAGGAAAGGTACGGGGCATTGCCCGGTTGTAATTTGAAGCCATCTCAATCGCCTGTTCAGCAGTAAGACCTGAATGCTGTCTAAGCCAGCGCTGTGTGCCATATGGCAGGGCCTCCATAAACTGTTCTAGATAGATGCTGGTCAATATCTCCTCTTTACTCCTACTCTCCGGTTTTAGCCATTTATCGGCTGCCATCTTCAGTCTTAGGAATAACGTCTTTGGGTGTTCCCCAGCGACCCCCCTTTCTTTCCGGAACCGCAGTCTGTAGGCTTCTGTGTCTAAGCCCAAGTGGTCCAGGATTACCGCTTTAATTGTCCCATATGGCGTTATCCCAGCATGATTAGCCACTTGGTAGGCGGCTTGTGCCTCACCAGACAACAAGGGTGCAAGAAAGAAGGGCCATTTGTCTTCTGGCCATCCACATGCTCTTGCTGCACGCTCAAAGTTCAAGAGAAAAGCGTCGGGATCTTCCCCTTGTACATACTTCTGTAGTTGCATCCCCGAGGGATGTGGTCCAAATGCCCGTCTCTCCGTTGGTACAGGTATGTTAGAGCTTTGTACTACTTTTTGTAAGCCCTCAATTTGGGCTGAGATCGTATTCTTAAACAGGTCGCGGTCTGCGTCAGCAGCCGACATCTGTTGGCCTATGGCCCATTCCAGTTTCTGCTGTCCCTCTATTAACTGCTGCACCACTTGTTCCATCGCAGGGTCTGGTACGGAGGGGATGGATCCCACTTCTGACACCACTGTAACCTGGGGCACGGGGCTGGGGACACTGGCTATAGGTGGAACAGGCGCTTCAACAGGATGAGGCGGACCAGAATATCGGATTAAACTGGGCTTTATTTTTATAGTTCGTCTTGTCCTGTAAGTAAGTCTTTCTTTAGCGAACTCCCGGTTATCCGTGATGTGGCCGTCTCCCTCCAGGTCTCTGGACACGGGCTGTTCTCTTGGGACCGTCTTCCCCGGTGTAGCGTTGGTAGGGCCAAGATGGGGAAGAAAACGGACAAGAGGGAGGCCGTTAGTCACCAATCTGATACAGCGTTTTCCCAGGGGAACCCAGTGACTGTGATGGGACACCGGTGTGACAGTGCAGTCGAACAGGCACACTCGTGATTAGTGTTTCGGTGCACAGGAGCGAGGTGAGGAAGGAGGGAAGGAAGGTAGGAGGGAGGGTAGTAGGATAATATGTATCGGGAAAGTACAGTAAGGAGAGTCACGAACGGGGAACTTAAACTAAGTACTGGGAGCACTCTTTCTCCCCACCCAAGCCGCCCAACGCCGCCGTACCTGAGCAAGCCACACTCCTCCCTCGGGAGTGCGGCACGGCGGAACACAGGGTCGTTGGCCTCCTGGCTCTCCTCCGCAATCCGGTACGGCCGTCCTTTCGTCCTCTTCGTTCTCCTTCCTAGGGGTCTCCTCGCCTCCTCCTCTCGAGCCGTCGGTGACGTCACACGCCACATACAAGGCTTCTCCTGTTTTTAGCCATTCCGATGCGCCCGCGTCATTGGTAGGCGTATCCTCTTCCTCTTCGTGGTACGCCCAGTTAAAGGGCCCTGCAGTTGTTTCCTCGTTTTGTTCGTGGCGTGGTGTCCATGCATCCCTCGGCGACTCCGACTGTAGGGTAGAAGGGAAGGCGTCATCAGGTGTCCACCAGTCTACCCGGCCACCCGTCCCGACCCCGTTACACCCACATTGCACTGTAGGAAATTGGAGGCCATCCATCTCGCCACGGCGTTCATACCTTCAGCGAAGGACTGTTTGGCCGTGGCGCTAAGTATCTTAAAAGGGAAGAGAAGCTGAGTGTCATCAGCGTAAGACACTGGGATGAATCCGTGTGTTCTCATAAGGCCTGCTAGGGGGGCCACATAGATGTTGAAAAGGGTTGGGCTCAAACAAGAGCCCTGTGGCACCCCTTTGGTGAGCTCAACAGAAGCAGATCGAAACGAACCCATGCTAACACACTGTGTACGGCCCGATAAAAAGCTCCTCATCCAGGACAGTGCCTGGCCTTCAAGCCCCACCTCTTCCAAGTGACTGAGCAGAATGTCATGGGATATCGTATCGAACGCTGCTGACAGGTCCAATAGCACCAGAATCATCGAGTTCCCCTTATCCAAGGACATTCAGATGTCATCTGTCACTGAAAGGAGAGCTGATTCGGTGCTATGATTTGGCCTGAAGCCAGACTGGAAGTAATCCAGGCCTCCAGTTTGTTCGATAAAGCTCGACAGATGGATATTGACGTGCTTTTCCATTAATTTGCTCAGAAACGAGAGGAGACAAATTGGACAGAGGTTGGATAATTCCGTCCAGGGGATGGCGGAGTTTTTGCGGATGGGTCTTACCTGAGACGTCTTCCACTCTTGAGGTACTCTACCCTCGGAGAGAGAGAGGATGACCAAAGACTGACTCATTGGGCCAAGCAACTTGCCTAATAATGGCATAATTCTAGCTGAAATAAGATCATGGGGAGATCCACTCTTGATCTGGCCCATTAGGGCTTCTACCTTGCTGTCAGACTCGCACCCTGGCCCCCCTGAGCCTTTCGGACGGCGGCGCGTGGAACACGAAGCGTCACTGCCGCTTGTCTCCCTTTCTTGTTCTTTGGACCTTTGCGATCTGCCAGGACCGTTTTCACTCTGTCACGGTCACGGAGCCTACCGCCTGGCCCTGTGAGTCCTCAGTGCCTGCCTGCCTGCTACCAAGGGGATTGAAACGAGTGGCGCTGATCAAGAGACGCCCTCCTGAGCGGATCAGTCTCAGAGTACACCAGGGGTTCCAAGCGGTGACGTTAACCGCGGGTTCTCCAACTTGTTGCCTAAATTTTGACCCTACCGCAGCAAGCGGAACTCGAGCGGCATTGTCGGCCGCTACTCTGCACAGTGCTCTCTGTTGGTGAGCTACCTGGACGGGGGCTCTTGCGGAGGACGGTTGGTCCCTACTGGTCGCTCGGCATTGTCGGCCGAGGAGGGGTTCCGCAAGGAGTTGCTGACCGGTGAAGGGTATCGTTGACACTACTTACTTTCTGTTACTATATTTTTCCTGTGTGCTCTTACTTAGAAGTGACATTAAACATCCTAACAGGTCTAACACTCTATGTTGTCTGGGTGTTGGTATTTGCGGCACGCATAGCGTAGTAATCAGAAGGCCTTTCCTGTGCTTCTCTCACATGCACACGGGGAATCCGGTAGGCAGCCAGTGCGCTAGGGCGCTGGTTGGTTCTCCCTGTGGTGGTCCGTGCCAGCTGTAGGTCGATCCCGAAGACTGCGAGGATCACACTTGCTCTGGGAGACAGCTGGGAACTCAGAAAATGAGAGAGAGTTAGAGGACCCGCTCTTCTGAGATGATGACAAAGGGCAGCACGAGGAGAGGCTAGTGCTAATGATTTTATCATAAATCATCTCTTTTTTGTTGGTAAAATATAGAGAGATATCATCACATAATTGTTGTGATGATGAATCTAGACTCTCACAAGCAGTGGGTTTAGTAAAGGATTGAAGAATCCGATACAACACCTTGGGAGCGTTGCCCGCCTCAGTAAGTTGTGAGGCAATGTGGTTCTTTCTGGCCAGTCTGATATTCTTATGGTATAAGGCCAAAGCGGTGTAATAGCAATTTTTATCAACCTCAGAGCGGGATGATCTCCAGGTCTTTTCTAGCTTTCTGCAAGCCTTTTTTGTGAGCATAATTGGTCAGAGAACCAAACTTCCTGCCGTTGGGCAGGGCGCATCTTACATAGTTTTATAGGGGCTATGGCGTCCACCGCAGTAATAATGGCATGGTTATATTTAGACATTGTGTAAATTAGGTTCGTGGGGAGCACTCCGTGCTGTATCCAAACTCTCTTTAGTTCTCCAATGGTGCCGCGATTAATCAGGATAGTCACTCCTGGGTATTGAACAATAGTTATGATGGGTTTTGGTGCCCACCTAATCGTGCACTGTTCACCTGGTGCTCCGCACCTTATGTTTTAACGTATTTATAACCACTCTTTATGCTTTTTGTTTTCCTTATTTTGTCTTTTATTTTTAGTTATTGCATTTTATTTTTTAAACCATCTTTGCATTGTTATTTTCAATGTTCATAACAAATTTTGCATATTCAGTTATACATAAAACATAATTTCATATATACATTGAAATTATTGGCATAACATATGTTTTTCACACATTTACAGAAGAGCCCAATGCATTTCGGCACCTGAATGGTGCCTTCATCAGGGGGGACACTGAAAAATAAAAAATATATACTTTGTATAAGTGTCTCATGTTAGGTTGTACATGGGGGTGTTTATAGAATTATATAAATGTCGTACCTGTTGTCAACTACTGTTCAGTGTTGATATGCCTGTGTATTCGCCTTGATCAATAATGTACTGTATAAATGACATAAAATAAACGCTCGTTTGCATCTATTTACAAAACCTTGAAGGTTAACTTATTGTGCCTGTGCTGGTTTAAAGACATATCTGGTTTTCTTTCTCTGTAAACTCTGTAACAACAAACATAACCTCTTAGAAAACCAATCTTGCGATGGAAAATATAAAACTGCTTAGAGTTTACATTCCAAGTTCCCTACCTTATCTTCGATGTTGCTGTTAGTCTAAAAGTTAAAGGAAATATCTCTGTGTTATTGCCTTGTACACACTTAAATATCCCAAGATTTTGCCTCTAATCCGGAACTGCCCGTACCTGTTATGCCGAAAGTCTTCACCGTCGCGAAAAACCGCAGCCCTGTGTTTGCTGTGTCAACTTGGCTCCGTGTAAACACCATTTAAACTCCGCGTATTCCGCGTGGTTACGATGCTATGGCGACAAACGACGGACTCACTTAGAAAACTACGTTCAGTGTAACGTTCTATAAGGGCGCCATGTTGATGCGGTTGATCTGCTCATAAAAGCTACATTCTACTATCATGGACTATATGTGAACATTCATGTTTCATTTAACATGATTCAAAACTTTAACATTGCTATTTGTCTTTTCACTTCGAATTAATGCCACGAAGAAAATCACAAAAAAAAACATCATAATCGTGTTTGCCTCCCTAACTAGTATTCTAATTGTACTTGTAAACCGATGCTCTATTGTGTTCGAAAGGTCTACTTCCTACATCGTGTAGTTTGTGTTTGCGTGAATCTGATAAGTTTGTGTTATTTTAGTCATATCCCTCCAAAGGTAAATCATTAATCCTTGTTTCAACTTATTTACATAATCATAGCTCAACTTTTTAACGATACTTATCTGGTGGAATTATTAGTTGCTTATACTCAATGTACATTTATTCGTGCAAATTCATATATCATATTTACATTGTTCAAAACAAAAGATCGTGTATACTCTGCTCGTAATTATTAAATCATGTGAGTCTTTTTATCATTCTCACCTATAGTGTTTGTCTATCATACCATTTTGGATCATTGATATATAACATGCACTTTGTTTTTACTCAATGTTCATTACGTATGATTCTCCACCTTGATTGAATGTCGTGATTTTGATATGTGAAGGATTATTAATGGTGCGGAATTTTTCTCACTTCTCAGTGTTAGGTAGACTCAATGTAACCTACAAATAACATGACAAATCATATTTATCGTTAAGGCCCATCGGTACTAAAGTCTTTAGGTACTTGATCCAAAACAATTCTCGTTGCATCAATCTTTGATGGTTGTCTATGCCTTGTTTAATGTGTACTTGTTCCATGATGAAAAATCTTAATTGTGAAATAGTGTGTTTTTCTTCCCTCCAGTGGAGCACCAATGGTGAGGTTAAATTTTGATTACGGATCCTGCTTTTAAGTTCCGTTATACGTATTTTCACTTTGCGTTCCGTCTTACCAATGTACATCTTGCCGCATGGGCATTTGATGGCGTATACAACATTTTGTGTGTTGCAGTCACTGGTGTGTTTTAGGTGTATTAGTTTACCAGTGGTTGGATGTGTACATGTATCTCCTGTGATCACATTGTTGCAATTTGTGCAGTTTAGACATCTTGTTCCCTTGTATGCTACTGATAATGTAGGATATTGTTTACGTTTCAATCTTTCTCTTAGGTTAGGTCCTCTCGTGTATGCATGTAAGGGAAGTTCTTTGAATATGCCTTGAAAATCCGGTTCTAGGGATAACAGTTCCCATCTCTTGTTGACAATGTTTTTGATTTTCGTAGATAAGGTTGTGTACTTAGTTACAAATACCATCCTTTCTTGTGTTGCTTTCTTGCTGGGTTTCAATAGATCCAATCTGTTCATTTGCTGAACTCTGTTTAGTTGTGCTTCTAGTACATCTGCTGGATATCCTCTTTCTTTGTATTTTTGTACTTGATTAGCAAGTGTCCTTTGGCATGTTCGTTCATCAGAGCATATTCGTTTGATCCGAATAAACTGAGACCCTGGTAGATTTTTAATAAGGCTTTTAGGATGAAAACTCATGTAATTGAGAGCACTGTTCCGGTCTGTGGGTTTGGTGTATAATGCGGTTACAAAACCGTTTGCTGTTTTGGTGATTCTAACATCTAAAAAGTCGATGACATCCTTGCTTATCTTGTGTGTGAATTGAATCCTGGCATCAACTTAATTCAATAAACTTATTAACAGTTCGAGGGTTTCCTGAGTGTCATCCCAAATCAAAAAAACGTCATCGATGAATCGACTGTACATTTTCACGTGTGACCATTCTCTCCGTGACATCAGATTATTTGCTTCATACTGGGCCATAAAGGTATTCGCGTAGGCAGGGGCCCCTGCAAAGCCCATGGAAGTTCCATTTAATTGCGCATAAAACTCATCCTTCCATATGAAGTAGCTGTTATAAAGGCAAAATTTCAATAGTTGTAACAAAATTTTTTTTTTGTTAGTGGGTAAATCTCCCATCTTAAGCAGTGCCCATTCAATAGATTCCAATCCTGCTTGATGAGGTATGGAGGTGTAAAGTGCCACCACATCTATGGTGCACATAATCCAATGTTCCTGGAACCCTTCCTCTGTCCACTTTAATTTGTTTAAAAAATCTGTCGTGTCCCGTATGTAGGATCCCCATTGCTGAACAAACTGTTGTAGAAAGTGATCAATGTATTTGCCAAGGGGGTCAAAGATTGACCCGCACCCTGACACAATGGGTCTTAATGGAGGGTTTGTTGGATGTTTGTGAATCTTTGGGATCATATAAAGTGTCGGTCGTCTGGGGTTCTTTTGTGTTAGGTATGCTGATGTTTGTTCGTCTATCCATTCATTATCTGTAGCTGTTTTCAAGATAGTGTTTAACATCTGTTGCAATGTTGTTGTGGGGTCCGATGGTAATTTGAGGTAAATGTTCATGTCAGCAACGTGTTCATTGACTTTATGTTCATAAAAAACCGTGTCCATTAGAACTAGGGCTCCCCCCTTATCCGCTGGTTGTATTGTTAAGGCTTCGTTGTTTGCCAGATTGTTTACTATGTTTTGCTCTGATTTAGTTAAGTTGTTGTGACGAGTTTTTTTGTAATCCAATTCTTGCAGATCTTTTCTGACCATTATTTCGAAAGTGTCCAACATTTTGTGTGACACTGGTGCTTGAAACACACTTTTTGGTTTGAATTTTCTCACTGTGTTGTCTTCTCTGTTCTCTGTGGGTTCAACCACATTTTCAAAATAATGTCTGAGTTTTAATGTTCTCATAAATCTAAAAAATGCTCCTTCAGTCTCCATTTCGTTTGTTGCCATTGTTGGTCCAAATGTAAGACCTTTGTTTATTGTTGTCGTTTGTTGTTTGGTTAATGTAATAGAGGATATATTGATGATTAGATCACTGTTCGTCCGCTCCTCAGTGCTTTTACGGCCACTTCCTCGCCTTGTTTTCCGCTTGCTACTGATGGACAAGATGTCTAAACTGCACAAATTGCAACAATGTGATTACAGGAGCTACATGTACACATCCAACCACTGGTAAACTAATACACCTAAAACACACCAGTGACTGCAACACACAAAATGTTGTATACGCCATCAAATGCCCATGCGGCAAGATGTACATTGGTAAGACGGAACGCAAAGTGAAAATACGTATAACGGAACATAAAAGCAGGATCCGTAATCAAAATTTAACCTCACCATTGGTGCTCTACTGGAGGGAAGAAAAACACACTATCTCACAATTAAGATTTTTCATCATGGAACAAGTACACATTAAACAAGGCATAGACAACCATCAAAGATTGATGCAACGAGAATTGTTTTGGATCAAGTACCTAAAGACTTTAGTACCCATGGGCCTTAACGATAAATATGATTTGTCATGTTATTTGTAGGTTACATTGAGTCTACCTAACACTGAGAAGTGAGAAAAATTCCGCACCATTAATAATCCTTCACATATCAAAATCACGACATTCAATCAAGGTGGAGAATCATACGTAATGAACATTGAGTAAAAACAAAGTGCATGTTATATATCAATGATCCAAAATGGTATGATAGACAAACACTATAGGTGAGAATGATAAAAAGACTCACATGATTTAATAATTACGAGCAGAGTATACACGATCTTTTGTTTTGAACAATGTAAATATGATATATGAATTTGCACGAATAAATGTACATTGAGTATAAGCAACTAATAATTCCACCAGATAAGTATCGTTAAAAAGTTGAGCTATGATTATGTAAATAAGTTGAAACAAGGATTAATGTTTAACCTTTGGAGGGATATGACTAAAATAACACAAACTTATCAGATTCACGCAAACACAAACGACACGATGTAGGAAGCAGACCTTTCGAACACAATAGAGCGTCGGTTTACAAGTACAATTAGAATACTAGTTAGGGAGGCAAACACGATTATGATGATTTTTTTCATGATTTTCTTCGTGGCATTAATTTGAAGTGAAAAGACAAATAGCAATTTTAAAGTTTGGAATCATGGTAAATGAAACATGAATGTTCACATAGAGTCCATGATAGTAGAATGTAGCTTTTATGAGCAGATCAACCGCATCAACATGGCGCCCTTATAGAACGTTACACTGAACGTAGTTTTCTAAGTGAGTCCGTCGTTTGTCGCCATAGCATCGTAACCACGCGGAATACGTGGAGTTTAAATGGTGTTTACACGGAGCCGAGTTGGCACAGCAAACACAGGGTTGCGGTTTTTTGCGACGGTGAAGACTTTCGGCATAACAGGTACGGGCAGTTCCGGATTAGAGGCGAAATCTTGGGATATTTAAGTGTGTACAAGGCAATATCACAGTGATATTTCCTTTAACTTTTAGACTAACAGCAACATCGAAGATAAGGTAGGGAACTTGGAATGTAAACTCTAAGCAGTTTTATATTTTCCATCGCAAGAATGGTTTTCTAAGAGGTTATGTTTGTTGTTACAGAGTTTACAGAGAAAGAAAATCAGGTATGTCTTTAAACCAGCATAGGCACATTAAGGTAACCTTCAAGGTTTTGTAAATAGATGCAAACGAGCGTTTATTTTATGTCATTTATACAGTACATTATTGATCAAGGCGAATACACAGGCATATCAACACTGAACAGTAGTTGACAACAGGTACGACATTTATATAATTCTATAAACACCCCATGTACAACCTAACATGAGACACTTATACAAAGTATATATTTTTTATTTTTCAGAGTTGCCCCTGATGAAGGCACCATTCAGGTGCCGAAATGCATTGGGCTCTTCTGTAAATGTGTGAAAAACATATATTATGCCAATAATTTCAATGTATATATGAAATTATGTTTTATGTATAACTGAATATGCAAAATTTGTTATGAACATTGAAAATAACAATGCAAAGATGGTTTAAAAAATAAAATGCAATAGCTAAAAATAAAAGAGAAAATAAGGAAAACAAAAAGCATAAAGAGTGGTTATAAATACGTTAAAACATAAGGTGCGGAGCACCAGGTGAACAGTGCACGATTAGGTGGGCACCAAAACCCATCATAACTATTATATTTAGACATTGCCATCTCTATATTGTCCGAGGCTGTAATTAAGGGTTCAATCAGTGTCTCTTGAAAAACTTCATGAGATATTTTGTGCCACTGCCTGCACAGCAAGGGTGAAGGGGCAGGTAGATGGCTGGGTTTAACCGCATTGATCATGGCAAATTCAATAACAAAATGGTCGGTCCAGTTGACCTGCGTGGGGGGATTGCACACAATCTTTGGGGAGTTGGACAAAACCATATCTAGTGTGTGGCCCGCTAGGTGGGTAGGGCCCTTATTGTACTGTGTCAGTCCTAGTGAGGATAGATCGCCTAGGAGGGACTGGGCCTCAGCGTTATCCGCTGAATCACTATGTACATTAAAGTCCCCCAGCAGTAGAAAATCATTGCCGGATTTAATGTGTGGGGCCAATGCTTCTACTAGAGAGATGGAAAACGTTGTACAAGGGCCTGGAGGGAGGTAAACCAAGGCCCCTTTCCAGGTAGCCATTGAGAGGGTGTTGAGCCTGAAGATCATCAGTTCCATATTGACAGTGCAACTGTGATCCAGTATGGAGATGGTTATCTCACTTTTATAAACTATGGCAATACCCCCACCGGTTTTTATGGGTCTGTCCAGTCTCGCCATTTTATATCCTTCTGGGATACCCAAGGCGATTGCAGGGACAGAGTGAGGCTTCAGCCAAGTCTCCGTCAGGAAACACAGCTCAGGCTGTGCAGAGGAGATAAGGTCCCAAACCTCAGTGTGATGTTTTGGCAGGGATCTGACATTACAAAGCAGGTTCTTCCACCCCTTTGGAGAGTGTTTTGCCGCTTGGGGGGGGGGGGCGTTAAAGATTGGTTGACATGCGAGGCCTGAAACTGGCATTACCGTCATGAAAACGGGCCTTCTGGACATGGCCAGGTCTCCCTGGTGCAGCCTTGCTACGGGGTGGCCCGTAGATCTAACAATGACTGGGCCGAATAGCTAATATGCCTGGCTACATTAGAATCCCAGTCTGAAAGTTCTGGGTTCATGGTCCCTTGCCCCGTCCAGTCGCGGACGGGCGCTGACGGACTTCTCTTTGGCTTGTCTTCGGCACGTCTTAAGCACTTCCCTTGCGCGCGAACGCTGCACGCTCGTGACGATATGGGGCTAAATAGCCCTTCCCTTGCAGCAACTAGAGCGCTAACCGCTCCAGTGGTAGGGCGGAAGTTCCGACTCTCCCTGTCCCGTCCTCCGATCAACGGTACTGGCTACCGAGTCAGACCGGGGCGGGCAGGAGCAACACTGAGCACAGGCTTCCCAACGTAGTAAGTGCCAGGCCCCCCTTAAATTCCCCGTATGGTATAGAGGTCAATTTTAAATTTAAAACAATAATGTAAGCACAAAATTGTCACATTAGCAGTTCGTGAAATAAAATATTAAAATAAAGCACCATTGGGTCAAGCTCGTAGTTAGCTGTCTATTGCAATTAAGCGGGTCGGGAGAGACACTGCCACCGTCCTCCTTAACTCCTTACTTATAGTCATAGTTATCTCAAGTAACTATACCTCGTGCCTTAAGGTAACTGTTCCACGCTCACCCTCACCATCCACAGTTTTCTAATCAAATATTTCACTACAAATGTTGCAGTGATATTATCAAAGATGTCATGGAAGATGTCATGAGTGAATTAATATGTGGGGTAATGAGTAGTGCATAGTGAGTGTGCGAGTTATAGGTACCTTAGGGCACAAGTTAGAGCTACTTGAGATAACTATAACTGTGACTGCTGAACTTCTATGGTTTTGTGTGCATTAAATCTGAGCCTAATAATACCGTCCCTGTAACCTTTGTTTTTCTTCAGTGAATTTCTATGTTTTTATTGCTATTTCCTAACTATGATGTACCTGAATCTGGGTGTGTGATTGGGTGTGTGAGTGGTTGTGTGAGTGTGTGTATGGTGGGTGTTTCACTGCATGTGTGACTGGATGTGTGAGAGTATGAGTGTGTGACTATGTGTGTGGGCCTGTAAGTGGGTGTGTGAATGCTTTTGTGGTTCTCTGAGTGTGTGTGTGATTGGTTGCGTGGGTGTGTGAGTGGACGTATCCCCTGACAATTTCCAAAGAGCAGCTGAAGTGAGTGTCAAACTAGTTTTGAAAATTTCGTGAACATTCGTCCAATGTCACCAAAGTTATTAGCAAGACAAAAAACTTTTCTTATGGAAAGTAGGTCCTAACTATAACTACTATACTACAGGTTTTATAGTGCTAGAATTTGCACCCAAATCAAATAGGCACTAGCCAGAATAATATGTTGTTGCCAAAATCTTAACATGGTTATGCATTTGCCCTTTACATTTCTGACAAGCACTGATTGAAATTGAATTTTGGTGTATTTTTGATGAAATATAGTGTTTTAAAATGCGAGGCATTAAATTTCCCGCTACATATGTGCACTTTACTTTCTATGAAATTACCTTGAATTGAAGTGTAACTTGCTGCTATGTCTTTGAAATAATGAAACCTTTAAACAATATGGTTTCTATAATTGGGATGGAAAGTGAGGAGAAAAATGCCCACTTTAACCCCTTCAATGCGGCTATTCCACAAGAGTGCTAAGGGGCGGGGCGGCCGCGCGGGGGGTCCATGCTGGTGAAGGAACCACTCCGTCACCAGCCGCGGTTGTGCTGTGCTCATGACGGAGCGGTTCCGTCACGGCCCCGCCCGCTCAATGGAACGCTCAGCGCAGGCGCAGAATCCGCGCCGCGCAGGAGTGCCGAGCGGGCCGTGACGGAACCGCTCCGTCATCAGCACAGCACGACCGCGGCTGATGACGGAGTGGTTCCGTCACCAGCAGGGGAGGGGTTAAAGGAACTGTCCCTGCATGAAAAAGATTGTAAATGTAGAAAAGACAACATGTTAAAATATGGCTGCCATAAGATTGAAGGCTAAGTCCTTATTTTACAGCATGTTGTGTTCTTTCTCAATGTCATTTACTGAATATTTTAATGTGGAAAAATGGTGCTTTAAACATCGTGAACAAGGCAGCATGTGGCTGCTGAAACGCGTAGATGTTTTCTCGTCTTAAATAAAGCCCAAGTGTGTCTATAAATCTTACCTGGAGTGCCGGATGGTTATTTTCAGGCTGTGGATAATCTTATATTTGCTATTTAGAGACGTGGTGAAATGTCTCTGAACCGGCATCAGCGTTCAGACAGCACGCCAGAGTGAATCGCCAAACTGAGAGGAAAAAAGGAGACAGGCGTGCCCCCGTGTTTGCTGCATCTGCAATTCCGAGACGGCATGGAGTGAGGAGATAGCAAGTACACGCCAGGAACTGGAGGTCGGAAGATCATGGAACCGAGTGAGTCATTGCGGCGAAACTCCAGTGAAACAGTGAAGGTTTGCGAGCAGCAGCGGGAACTGGGTTGGGACGCGCGGAGATGCGCTGTGATAGTTTGAAATCCACTGTGAGTTCAAATATAGACCAGTGAATAATTAATTGTGTCCCGAGGTGGAAGATTGACACCGGCAGAAAAATGAGCGATGAGGAGTGTGCAGCAAGGGAATTGGAAGCCCTTAAACTCTTTGAAGAAATCGCACAACCGACACAGAGGGAAAGGGGCCCGGTGGCCCGAGAGGGAGCAGTGAGTTAAATAAACAACTTCAGGACTATGAGAAATTAAAGAAGAGAGAAATCTCACGCTGGTGGGAAGTGGTATCCCCGCGTCAGTATTTGCAGGTAGGACGTGTTCCACGTGGTTTAAGAATAATGGTTACGCCAACCCATGAAAATCCAGATGTAGAAATGCTCAGCGAGTGGGCGGAAAATAGTGCAACAAGCTCCACTAACATGATTCGCATTTTAGTGAAATATGCGGAGAAAGAACGGTTGGATGTGGTGGTAAAGATCAAAGAACTGAACGATACCCTGGATAAAAATGATGACCAAGCCAAAATCAGTAAGTTTAAAAGTGACCTGAAAAACAGGCTAGAAAAATAGGAAAAGCGCATCAAGGATAGAAAAGCCACAACATTTTTGAGGGATCGTATGGACTATGATTCTGGGGGAATATATACATTTGCAAAAAAATTTGATTCAGAAAGGTGAGAAAAAATTTGCAGAGGCCAGTTGAACCAACAGGTTGCATCACAAAGTGAAGCCAGTTCAGATACTGGCTCAGAACAAGAATCTGATGAGAAAGGCAACAGAGGAATTAGGGATGTAAGATTGTCCGTCACCGATGAATTCCGTTTTATGCTATTAGAGCAACAGACCGACCATCGCAGGGGCAGAGGACGGGGTTGGGGAAGCGGCCAAGAAAGAGGAGGCAAAGAAGAGGAGGCGAGGGATACAGGAGGAGCACAAGGTTGACAAATAAAAAGATCACTACGCTCCAATACGAAAAAGCAAACAAAGAATTGATGGATAATACGACTATAATTAACTTGAGCACTGTCATTTTAACAGAGGATGAAGAGTCGGTATTGAAACTAGGACTTTCGTTCTGCGATGATAATGAGTATGATTATCCAAATAGCAGGATGGATTTATACCACTTCATCCGGAAGCTCAAGTTGTCGAAAATGCATATGAGCCAACATGGAGCTAATCAGACAATAGAGGTATTAGCTACAGGATCCTCAAGTGACCAAGCCTTCCTAAGTGTCAATGATGCACCTGCCCTGAAAGATATGATATCTTTAATGGATGATAATAGTCAAATGGGGAGTGAGGAAACAATAGCAACAACAACAGGATTAGAAAAAACTGACCACACACCATTCAGAGCACCATCAACATTTTTTGCCTCAAACCATGAGAGATATTTTGGATATCTTTTGGGAAAATGTAACAAAAGAACTTAAACAGCTGTACTCTGTGGTCAATCCAAACAAACGGAAAATGGATTCAAGAAGAGCGCTTTTTCATAAAACAGTGAAAAAGTTGCAAGAGGAGGATGGAGTGCTGATCAAACCCTCAGATAAGGGGGGGAATATTGTGCTATGGGGTAGAGAGCAGTATAAAAAAGAAGCCCTCAGCCAATTGAATAATCATAAGTGCTATAGCAAGATCAGTATGAGAGAATATGAAAAAGTAAAGGAACTATTTTTTTAAGACTGGAAGCATGGAAGGAGGAAGGAGTATTAAACTGGGATGAATTCAAGTTTATCAAAAAGGAAAAACCGATAATCCCAATTTTCTACATGCTCCCAAAAGTTCACAAAAGCCTTACTAGTCCACCAGGGAGACTTATTATCTCATCCTATGACAGCCTCTTCGAAAATGCATCGAGGTATATTGATTATTTCCTTAACCCAATCGTAAGAACACTTCCTTCGTACATCAAGGACTCTACTGACTTTTTAAAATGTATTTTTGACATTTGCTGGCATGAAGAGAGTATGATAATGTTGACACTCAATATCTCAACACGTTATACTAGCATAAGACATGTAGATGGTCTAAGAGCATCTGAATATTTCTTAAGTAGGAGACCAGTACGATTTGTGAATCAGAACAAAATGATTTTAGAACTAATGGAATGGTGCCTGACTAAGAATATTTTTCTCTTTGGTGATTACTACTATTTACAGGAACAAGGGACTGCGATGGGCAACTGTTTTGCCCCAAGTTATGCCAATTTACATCTCAGCAGATGGGAGGAACAGGTGCTAGTGGGCAGTCCCTTGGAACAATGGGCTGGTCATGTTCTGCTATGGGTCCGATTTATTGATGACGTCTTCGTGTTGTGGCAAGGCACGGAGATGGAAATTGAGTTGTTCATCAAAGATCTAAATAACAATTCCCTAAATTTGAAATTTGGGGGGCACCATAGTAGAACATCCATAGATTTCCTTGATATCCGGATTAAACCTTGCAATGGTAAACTGGAAACATCCGTATTTCGTAAAGCCACCGCTGGGAACTCAGTTCTCCATGCAGCAAGTGCTCACCCTGCTTCTCTAATTAGGAGTATACCGTTTGGGGAATACTATAGAGCTAAGAGAGCATGCAGTGAACAGGGGGAATACGAGAAAATTGAAAAGGAAATGACGCAGAGGTTCACCCAGAGAGGTTATTCGCCTGAGGTTTTAAAAGGTGCATCAACCAAGGCTAGAAATGTAGAAAGACACAAAATATTGTTCGAACCATCTAGAACAAAGAAACTTCAAAAACAGAGAAGTGATCTGAATGATCAGGACTTTTGTAGATTTATAACCACTTTTAATATGAAACACAAAGAGATATGGTCTATTTTGAATTGACACTGGCACTTGATAAAAAGTGACCCAGTGTTAGGCTCTAAGGTCAAGAAAAATCCTGAGATCCCCTACAAGAAATATAAATCCTTGAAGGACTTAATTGTCAAAATTGAATTTCAGGAAAGGAAGGGAGGTCCCCCGACATGGTTACAGCAGAAACCTGGTTTCAAAAAGTGCTCTAAATGCAAAGCGTGCCAGCATGGCAAGAATCACACTGAGTTCAAAACCTTTTTTAATAAAACTGTGACCATTAGAAGTTTCCTAACCTGCAGATCCAGTTTTGATGTTTATTTATTACAATGCTCCTGTCCCAAGATTTATATAGGGAGAACAACTCTCCCTGTATTTAAAAGAATCCTCCAACACAGGCGAGCGATTGTAAACCAAGACAGGACATATTCCATTGCAAGGCATTTTGAGACTCACCATCAGAGTAACCCTGTGAGCCTACAGTACACCTGTATAGCAGAGGTCCCAAGAAAAAAGAGAGGAGGAGACAGGGAGAGGGAACTCCGAAAGTTAGAGGCATATTGTATTTGGGAATTTAACTACAAAGACCCCTACAGGCTCAATGTGGATGAGGACTTATATACATGCCTGTTTTGAATAATGAAATGAAGAGTAATAATGTAAAAACCTGCACGAGTATAAAACCATAAAATGTATGTTTTTAATTTGAAATTTTAAGACAGTAATGAGTAGTGGGACACATAAATTGCTATGATTGGCATTAATTAGTTGTTTTGGGTATGAATTTTTATTGATATGCATTTGCACTTTAGAATGTACTGTAGTGTAGTATGTATATATTGAAGGTAGTGATATGATTTTAGGGAAAGAGGAAAAAAAGGTTCTTTGCGCTATAGAAAAGCCATCACTGTCCCAGTTTACATTAGCACTAGCACTTTAAATTTAGATTCCTCTTTAATTTTTACATGCAATTTACAATAAATACAAGAAATGGTGTGTCCTTAAAATAATTTTTAATGTGTATTATTTTGTGTAAATCATGATATGTTGTATGTATTAAGCACTGACTTTATAGTGAAGTAACTATAAGTTTGGATGATTACGATTGCAAAAGAGGTAAAAAGATGCATATTTTGCACACAAGCACTTGCACTTTACTTTGCTAGAATTTGCACCCAATTCAAATAGGCACTAGCCAGAATATTATGTTGTTGCCAAAATCTTAACATGGTTATGCATTTGCACTTTAAATTTCTGACAAGCACTGATTGAAATTTCGATTCGGTAAAATCCCCTATGAATCGCCGTTCTGAGCGGTTTTCCCGTACGATTCAAATTCTACAACACCCCCGTACGTACGATCAAGTACGATCCTACCCCAAAGCATATCTACGTACGAATCGTACCAAACACCATACGAACACAAAATACATACGATTCATATCCGGGTCACGCAGTACGTGCAGTCAGTACGTAAACAAGCAGCAGTTTCCGGCCCAGCAAGTACGATTCGTGTCGGCGACACTACGTACGACCCTATTGCTACGGAAGCTGAAAACGTCCGTAAAAGCAGATCTGGGCCGACCCACACCCCGGTACGCAACAGACACGCCATGAACCCCATCGGCCATGTCATGCCAGTCCTGTTAGCCTACGCCCTGGTGCACAGAAACCGACGACGGCGCATATGGTGAGAACAACGTAACGCAACAACAGAAGTGTACTTATAAGGTGCATCACACGCTCGTGTATATCACCATTGCAATAGTGATACGAACCGCACACACACCATTAATGTTGGGGTACGGTGCATCACACGCTCGCGTATATCACCATTGCATAGTGATACGAGCCACACACACACCATTAATGTTGGGGTACGGTGCCTCACACGCTCGCCTATACCACCATTGCAATAGTGATACTAGCTGCACACACGCCATGAATGTTGGGGTACGGTGCGTGACATTTGAGGGGTGGGTGAATATGACTCCCAGCAGTGCCCAGACATATGAGGGAAGGGTGGATATGACTCACAGCAGTGCCCAGACATAAGAGGGGTGGGTGCAGAGGAGTCCCAGCAGTGCCCAGACATAACAGGGGTGGGTGGATATGACTCCCAGCAGTGCCCAGACATAAGAGGGGTGGGTGCAGAGGAGTCCCAGCCGTGCCCAGACATAACAGGGGTGGGTGGATATGACTCCCAGCAGTGCCCAGACATAAGAGGGGTGGGTGGACCCGGGCGATACGCCGGGTCCTGCACCGGATGTCCTGCCACCTCTTCTGAATGTTATGCAGCTTCCGGCGATGGCCCTCCGCAGTCCTGACAGCCCTGACGATGTCCCGCCATATTTCTCCCTTTTTGTAGGCAGATACCTGTTAGGAAGACAAAGTTAAACAACATCACTACACCTGCCCCATCTCCCAGAGACACACACTTGCACACCACTCCAATTAACAACCCACAGCAGACCAGACAAACACACCCTGGCACAGATCACTCGCTCGTCACTGACAACAGTGTACACAACCCTCACTTTGCACATGTGCCACTTCACAGAGGTGTAACAGGTGTCGTGCTAACTTTGCAAGTGTGGCACACACCAATGCTTACTAGTCACATCAGATGGCTATAGCTGCTGCAAACGCCATGCATCTGTGGTGCAACACTTCACATACACACTCACCCACATGACAAGGAACATTCACACACTGCAATGTCCATGAGATCAAACACATCATTTGTACAATATCACCACACGTCCCCACAAGTCATACACAGCTGTGAGTACAGTCAGCTGTCACTCTGGGGGGAACACTATTACACCTCTGGACAATTTGGAATAAAGCCACTAAGCATGGGCTAATTTTGCGAATCTGGCGTTCGCGAATTTATGTATTTGCGAACTCGCAATCGGCAAAATCCGCAAATTCTCGCGAATTTGCGGATTTTTTTTTTTGTGTTCGCAAGGGTTTCTGCCAGTTCGCGAGGGTTTTGTACCAGTTCGCAATTGCAAACTTACTTGTCGGCTCGCAACGGTCGCGACTTTGTTGTTTCTACGTCTGGTTCATCATCACAGGTTCACAGCACCCTCTGTTTCACCACTGCCACCCTCTGATTCACCCATGCCACCCTCTGGTACATCACTGTCACCCTCTGATTCATCACTGTAGATTATGGGGGGGAAAAGCAAGCACACCTGCCCTGCTTCAACTGACATGAATTAATTTGGGGTTGATTAATGTGTCACTGAATTTAAACTTCCTGTCTGGCACCTGCTTCCTTATCTGTAATTTGCTTTCTGTTGCAGTGCAATTTTTTTTCCCAGGACCTTTGTGGCCTACTTGTAGCTATTCTATGAGCCTGCTGTGAGGGTCAGAGCAGGGTCATAGAATAGTTGCAAGTAGGCAACTGAACTCTGGAGGGGCCCCTCAGGAAGCACTACAGGGAATGGTTACTAATGATGAGTTTGAACTTTTGCACCTGCTGAGTGCTTTCAGTTTTGCAAAACTCGTTTTTCTGCAGAACAGCAACTGTAATGCCCCAAACAAACGTAGGCAACTGAACTCTGGAGGGGCCCCTCAGGAAGCACTACAGGGAATGGTTACTAATGACGAGTGAACTTTTCCACCTGCTGAGTGCTTTCAGTTTTGCAAAACTCGTTTTTCTGCAGAACAGCAACTGTAATGCCCCAAACAAACTTACTTGTGAAAGTTGATTTCTAATCCAAAAGTGGTCCAAAGAAAGTCAAAAAGGCCTCTAATCAAAAAAGTGCAGGCAAATGTCAACCTGAGGAGTTATGCTGATAAAAATCATCATTTTCAGAAGGTTTATGCTGCTTGCTGGTGGATTTCTTGTGCAGAATTGCAAATTTTGTAATTTCGCGAATGCGAGATTGTTGCTGCCCGCTGCATCTACATGTTCGCAATTGCGAACTCTCGCGATGCGTCGCCAAACTCCCGCGGGATCGCGCAGCAAGATCCAAAATGGCGCAGCACTCGCAAAATATCGAGAAAAACAACTCGCCAAACGCTGAATGACGGTAAGTGAATGCCGCACGCCCCAATATTGTATCACCAAGCAAAAAAATCTGCTGCGTGCGAATATGCGGATTTTCGGGAAATTCCCGAGAGTTCGCGGATTGCAAATTTACTGAAAATCCGCAAAATCCGCGAGCGGAACGGATTTTCCGCCCATGCTTAACAGCCACCAAGGTCTTGCACGCCTGAATGTGTCACGCACTATGCAGTCAATGTCACAGTAAGCACAATGCAAGTGAGGAGTGAACACACATGAACAACATCATGCTCTGCCTGAGAGACACCACCATTTAAAACTCCTGGCACACTCTGAAAGCCACATTGCATCTCTGTCCCACCAATTCACAATGCCTGTTGTGACACTCACACAACAGGTGCACAGTCAAAGGTACTGCAGTCAGCACTCACCTGCTCCCCTGGTCCCCCATACAGCTTGCTGTACTGTGGTAGGAGGGTATCCAGCAGGGCCTGGTTTTCCTCCTCAGTGAAAGCTGGTGTCCTCTCCATGGTAAGCAAAATCAGAGTCCAGGGAATGGAGAGACAGCAGCAGTGTGATCCACTCCAATGTTGTGCAAGCAAGTGCCCTCTCACAACCACATGCAGCCTTAAATCAGTGCTGCTGAGGGGCTTTCAGTCTCAGGAGTACAGTGTGATAGGCCAGATTACTTTGCATCCTACGTTTCATCCAATCACCTTAAACATAAGGCCCTGACACACATTTGCATGGTTCAAAAATTGAGCTTCAGCTCCACAGCAAATTTTGCAACATTGTATAGTTTTGCCCAACTGACTTTTGCTGGACACCTGTAGCACACACTCAAATCTCAGTATCCATGACAACCAGCCTGCATTCTGGACCTACTACTCGTCCCCTATGTATTGGGACCCACACACGTGTACGGTGCGTTTCACGTCACGTATGGCACCTTTTTAATAGTGAGACGCTGCGCACACACGCATGCAATGTCGGGGTACGGTTTGCGCACGTATGGCACGATTACACTTGTGAAATGAGGCGCACACACACACGCACGCAATGTCGGAGTATGATTCGCTTGCGTATGGCACGATTACACTTGTGAAATGAGGTGCACACACACACGCACGCAATGTCGGGGTACGGTTCGCACGCGTATGGCATGATTACACTTGTGAAATGAGGCGCACACACGCACGCAATGTCGGGGTACGGTTCACACGCGTAAGGCACGATTACACTTGTGAAATGAGGCGCACACACGCACGTAATGCCGGGGTACGGATCGCTCGCGTTTGCCATGATTACACTTGTGAGAAGCTGCGCACAAACGAACGTAATGTCGGGGTACGGTGCATTTCACACGCTGTAGTCAATGCAGGGGTACAGTGCGTTTTACGCGGTGCATTTCACACGCTCACATAGTGATAGGAGGCGCACACATGGCAAGGATGTAGGGGTTCGGTTAAAACAAGGATGTCTATCAAGTTTCTGTCATTGCATGCTTACAGGAGCAGGCCCTAGGTGTGTCAGGCAGTGATATAGCACAGGGCATCTGATCTTGTTGCGCAATCGATGTGTGATGACCTGTTGGCCCATGTCATGTGTGATGGTGCACTATGTGGTGCACATCACCTTTACACTTTTCCCATATGTATCATCATGCACATGTTGTCATGCACATCAACACTGGGATGGCACAGTCATCACTATGGGCACCTGTCTCATTATGCCAGTGACCGGGACACTTTCTCACTTCACAATTTGAGGCTAATCATGACCATATGTGAGAATGTCATATGTCTGTCATTTTAAAGATTGAGCTTGCTGTTTGTGTTCTGTTAACTGCATCTGCTGTTGGAGCATGTATAATGGGTCTGTGTTGCGATTGAAATGGTTTAACATGTACGCACACCATGCCACATGTGCATTTCCATGGTTTTTGTGTCTGATGGCATCATACATCATTTATCCCCAGGCATAAATGTCTGCATCGTGACAACGGCTGTGGTGTTGTGTTGTCAGATGCACAGCTTATTAGCAATTTGTCTGATATGTACAATACATATACCATGTGACCTGGGCATGTGCCTTGCAGTCAACTGTGTTGATGGGATGACAACCTTCTAATACAGGTCTGGTGACGTGTGTCACTCCAGTGATATCTCAGGCAGTTCATTCAGATCAGCCCAGCAGCTCTTTTTGCGTGCATGTTATGTTCATTTGTCAAAAGACAGGTGTATCTGGGTTTTTGTTGTAGTGCCAGCAAGCTGGCATATGTGTCCTGGATGTATTACACACGCTAGACCCCATAGTGACTTGATTTGTAGTTGCAGTGTTGCATGTGCTATGAACATTGGTATTGCATTTGGCTGACAGTTGTTCTCCATTCTTCCCAAATATGTCCTGCAGGGCACCGCCTCTACCAAGGCCTTTTCCAGACTTGGAGATGATGAGGGAATGTGATTGCATGCGACGTTACAGATTCACTCGAGAGTTGATTCAGGACTTGACGGACAGGCTGGAACCACATCATCAACCGTGACATAGGTATCCGACTGCGCTGACATCAAAGCTGAAGGTGATGGCAGCCCTACATTTTATTGCAACAGGTACGTTTCAATTTACCATTGCTGATGTGGGGGGTATGTCACAAACCATATTCAGCTGTGTATTACGTGATGTTTTAGCTGCGATGTTGAAGCACATTGATGAATTCATCAAATTCCCTACTCCTGAAGAGTTGACAGATGTCAAGGGTGAATTCTATGCCCTGGGAGGGATGCCACATGTCATTGGGTCCATTGATGGAACACATGTGGCTTTGATGCCACCACATGCTCAGGAGCAGGCCTACCACAACAGGAAACATTACCACTCAATAAATGCCCTTGTGGTGTGTCTTGCTAACATGCTGATTTCACATGTTTGTGCACGTTTTCCAGGATTGTGCCATGATGCATTCATCATGAGGCGTAGCAGGGTACCACAGATGATGCTGCAGCTGTGCAATGATTGGGCATGTCTTGTTGGTGGGTACACTCTGTTTGTCCTGTATGTCTCGTTTGTGTTTTGCTCCGAAGGCATTTTATTACACACTTATTTACATGATGTATATTTGTAGGAGACGCAGGATATCCCAACATGCTGTGGCTCATGACACCGCTCCGCAACCCAAGAACAGCTGCAGAAAAGCGGTACAATAATGCACACGGACAGACCATGCGAGTGATAGAGCGGACGTTTGGACTCCTGAAGAGCCGATTCCGGTGCCTCGATAAGACTGGCGGATCCCTCCCATACGCCCCGGTCAAGGCATGTCACATCTTCATCGTGTGCTGCATGCTGCACAACATGGCAGTTGAGAAGGACGTGCCACTCATCCTGGATCCTGAGGAACTGGAACATCCACCCGTTGAGGAAGAAGGGCTTGGCCATGATGAAAGTGATGAGGAGGAGGAGGATGATATCCGGAGTCAGCTCATACGCAACTTCTTCTCTTAATGGTGAGTCACTGGGAATTAGTGTGCAAGCTTGTGGCATAGAGTGGCATGTGTTGCATACTGTGTGTCGAGCTGACTGTATGCAAAGTCACTTTGATGTATGTTCTGATGTGTCACACAAGTGATGATGTAATGCCACACACATATGCGCAATGAGTGATCTTGGAATGTACATGTGTACTACGTTGTTAGTGTTTTTTACATGACCATGTCTGTAGGGAAATCTTTTGGACCTGACCTCTTGTGTGCCTGTCATTCCCAGGTTGCTCTGCCTGTTGTCTGTTCATGTCATCTTCGTCCTCCTGCTATTCCTCATGATGATTGCAACGTGTGCCGATTAAGCGTTCCATGCATGGACATGTGGAAAAGTCAGTTCGAGTAAGAAATACAAACAGGCTATTTTGCTTTGGTATGGTTTGGGAATGTGTGGGAACTGTTTCTGTGCATGTTGTAGAACCATACATACATGTCTCTAGAGCATGGATCAAATTGCATGTTGCACCACTCCCATGACAGGTCAGTCATCCTTCTTGACAGTCATCTGTTGTGGAATTTTGACTCTGGTGAATGCAATAATGTGTGTAAACCTTCACCCTGTCACATTTCAGAAAACACTGGTTGACATTGTGTGGGACATCACAACCACAGGCTCTGTGTGGAATTGCAGCTTCACTGTGTGTAACAGGATGTCTCAGGCTCATCCCCTTAATCTTGTGGGCCAGTACAGTTTGATTTCCAAACAACCATGTTGTGAAGGTGTGGGCCAGTGTATGTCCCACATGTTCAGTGAACTGTCCTGTGAGTCTGTTTGTATGGATGCATTGCTCCTTGTGTCAGTATGTCATGTCACTGTCAAGTCGCTACATCAGTGCGGGTGGAGAACACTGCTTTGCAATCCTTCTCTGTAAGTTGAGCTTAACTTTCTATTCCCATGATGCCAGGAATGTTGCGCTGATGACATCCCAACGTTGTGCTGTGGCAAATGTAAACACTTACGTGACACCAGTCGGGTAACGTTAATCCCAGGATTCTCTTGTGCGCTGCTGCATATCCTGGTTACGGTAGGGGTGGTTTAGTGGATATGTCCCTCATTACTCTCTGTTTAGTTTGGTCCTACCTGCTTTTCATGTTTGTCATTGTAAGGCACAGTTTTAATAGGCAATGACTATCTCTTGCGGGGCTTCCTTGTATTTGGATATTTCCATTCCTCCTTGGATGAGCTTGTTACGGCTCTTGCGAGTGATGTGTAATTTACCTTCATGACCCTCATGGATTCACAGGGCTAACTACGGTTTGTTGGCTTTGTGTGAGTAGCACTGCTGCACATTCAATCTAATATAATTTGGACCCTCATTCATACACTGTGACTTAGTTGTTGACCGCATGGATCTAATTGCATTGAAGCAGCCTGGTGTGCGTTACACATCCTTCAGCTAGGTGACATACTCTGCTACCTTTTATGTGTCCGTGTTCAACCCTCAGATCTAGTATCATTTCAGAATATGTGATCCCAAATAGGATACAATGGCTATGGTTAAACTTCACAGGTGTAACTGTTACAGTATAGGTAATGAGGTATTTGGTGATTCATTGACAAGAAGTGTTGAATCCTTATGCTTGTTTATCTTTGTTTCAGATCTCGCTCCCTGCTGTTCCCATCCTCTACTTCCCTCGCCTGACCACCCTTTTGAGTCTGTCATTTATACTCAGACCAAGGGGCTATCTGGAGATGGACCCCTTTTATCATCGTAGTACTCTTAGGATCAAAGGTACCGACAGTCCCTGGCAGTCGTGTGGAGATAGTTTCACCAGCATTACAGGTAACATCATTGCATGACTGTTATTTTCTTCAGAGCAATTCCACTGGGCATGTACATTGGTTAAAGCAGCATGGCCTCAAAACAAATGTGATCCATTTGTGTAGTAAATGTGTTCCCAACATTACATTGTGCCTCATTGCTGTCACCGCAGACCTCTTGCCAGTCTGCATGCATCATTTATGGCATATTTTACAATGATTGTGCATATGTGGTTATGTGTACTGTGGCAACCTGCATGCTGTTTGTAATGGCTAATGGTCCATATTGTGCATGACGTACATGGTTGTGTATGTATTGTTTTGGCTTGATAATCACAACGGTATGGGAACACCTGCTGACGCTGTATGTCCTGTGCCCCGCTTGGCCATTTGGTGCCAGACCCTGTGCCCGTCATATTTGGTGATTGTCTACCCATTTTTTTGCAGTGACCCATGAGTAACCGGACACACCTTCCTTTCCATACACATGTTATATGATGCCTTGCATAAATCCATCTTTTTGTGTGCTTGTTTTGCATAGTGTCTCACCCCTTCTGCTGTCATGTGTTCACTCATTCGTGCTGCTGTCTCACCAGCGACAAAGCAACACCGAGTGCCCTGATTCTGCAACACACACGCCTCCAAGATGCTCATCCATCCATTCTTAAGGCAGGCCGCAGGTTGTCAGTGCCACTGTTGCACCACCTCCATGCCAAAGGCAGGACCCTCACCGCCTGCAACGTGCACAGTGCTAGACCCTCTGGTCATTCCATGACGCAGGTAACACAACAGAGTCATGCTCCTGCCACCCTCCACACAGTGAACACCAGACAATCAACCACCTGGTATCAGGCAACCCTTAAGCTCAAACATGATAGCTTTGCAGGCTGTGTGTGCAACTCATACTGCTAACACCGCGCTGCCCCACATAACAGTGCATGTCCGTACAACCAGGTCATGTGCCTCGTACTGCACACAGGCTACTTCCACCAGCACGCCATTAGACTCTGTTACCTCATCAACACAACAGCAACACAGATCGCCTTCATTACAGAAACCTGGTTGTACGCAACATCAGCACACTACTTATACATTGCCGTCACAGACGGATACTAGATCCCCTGCAGGGACCAACACCAACAATCCAGGAGTATGATTAGCAATACTTTATGAGGTACACCCTCAGAGTCATCTACAACACCAAGGACACACTCCGCATTGTCAAACCTATGCACTTCATGTTTCACAATAACACCCTGACCAGCCTCAGTGCAACTATCATCTACAGAGCTCCAAGCCTACAAACACAATTCTGCTAAGCAATCTACAAATATATTAATATGCAATTATTGGGCGCACATTTAACACAACGGGTTGTTCCAGCGCTGTAGTGCACTGAAATGGAGGCAGCATACGGAGGAGCAAGTAATGAAGCAGGCAAAATGACCAGGTTTCAAGGGCTTGGCAAGACTCACATTCGGACAGGATTATACGCAGCGGAAGAGGTGGCTTAGTTCAACATTGGCTGGTTCCTACCTGTAAGGTTTCATCTCCCGATCTTAGGTTGTCAAACCAAGGACCAATGAGCAAGCGATTGTCATTGGAACCTAGAGCTTGTGATTGACAATAGGGACAGAGGCTCCTCCTTAGGTAGACCGGCCCACGGCCTTGTCCTGCCCTGAAGGCGCGTGTCACTGCATCAAAATCTTGTTGTGTAGCCATGGTCAGCCAATGGACTAGTCGAAGAAACAGGAAGATATGTTGTCAAACTGAGACTCCACATGTCAGGCGGTCAGCTGCATTTTTGAGCGTCTGCAGTATAAGTAGCAAGCCTAATGTGAGACACACGGATGGGCATTTTGCGTAGTCAACAAGGGAGGTGATCAGTGCGTGAACCACCGTTTTCTGGGGTACATTGTGCAGATAGCTAATAGATCTGTAGATGATTAAAATTTTGCACCGCCTCTTGTACCTGTGTGGGAAGGGATAGCTGATTGTCTCATCTGACTCACAGATCCCTGACCAAGTCCTTGTGTGCCAGAGCAATGCACAGTTACTCTGGCTACCAAAGTTGAGAAGAGAGGGCAGAAGGTTGATTTAGGAGTATAGGACCTAGGTGTTATGTGGATGAAGATTCAAGAAAATGTGTTCCATCCAGGCCGCAATTTTAAGACCATTTTGGAGATGGTCAAAATTTGCTGCTCAGACAGAATTGTAGGTGATTAGAAGCTGAAGATCATCAGCATATGATATTATTTTTACTGCAGACATGGCAATCGATTCAGCCAGCGGGGTTAAGTAAATATTACAATTCAGCGGTCTCAGAGCAGAGCCCTGCGGCACGCCCCACTTCAGTGGTCTTACTGGGGAGAAGTATGGTTAGGGGCGGATCAGCTGTGTGTGGTCAGATAGTTAGGACAATATCCAGCTCAGCACTGAGGCGCCCACACCTATGGTCTTCATGTGGTTCAGAAGTATGGGATGGTCGACGGTGTCAAAAGATGTAGACATGTCTAACAGCACCAACGCTGCCTTGGAACCTCCGTCGACCTCCCAGCGTATTGAGTCTGCCATATCTATGCGGCCCAACTGCGTACTATAGCCGGGATGGAATCTGGAATGCGAGTCGTGAAGGAGGCGATTATCTTCAACAGAGGGCATAAGTTGCTGCCAAGAAAACTTCACTGGATTCTTGACCGGAACAGATAAATGGAGTTCGGTGTATGATTGGAAGGATATTCAGGATCTGAATTGCCTTTACTTAAGATGGGCAGGAAGAACGTGTGTCTACACGCATCCGAATTAGAGACCAATGTAAGCTAAAGGTTCCAAATGGTGTTTAAATGGTGAATGTGAAGCTTAGCAAGGATGTTGTATTGCTTGGCGGGCAAGGGGTCAGAAGGAAAAGTGGATTAATACATCTGCTAATCGAACAGAGAGGCTTCCCCATAAATTGTGTCAAAATCTAAGACCACTGAGCTGGGACACTACTTTATTGATTGCTCCTCAGACATTGGAGTACTACATCAGCACGCAGGCCCGCACCTACACAGAATACATGGGTCAGGGGTAGAGCAACTCCTGGCTGGGGGACAAACACCACCATCCTGCATTGGTACATAAACGTTTGCATCCAGTTCTCCAAGTCAACACCATCACTACCTCTTGCTGCTAGTCCCTCCACATGCTGTAAATTATCTTCAGATGGACCCAGTCCTAGTCAAGACAGACAGCCACCCAGGTCCACAACACCAGCCGGCTCAACTACGGCAACAACCTCTACACAGGAACAAGAGCCAGACTCCAGGAGTACTTGTGCACATCCAGGGTGTATGCGCACACCTCATCCTCAAAATACCCTGCCACATGACCATCCTCCTGGGATAACTAAAATCCAACACCCCGTTGCACAAAGTCCCTCCAGCCACCCTTGCCCTGGGCAACATTCATCACATCCACAGTACAAGTGCATGCGGGTGATAGTTCTACCACCTCAACAAACAGACCTGGTACTCCCTCCCTGGACACCTACACATTACCCATGACCTCTACACCTTCATGAGACTGTTCCGTCACTGTCTGTCAGAGCAGTATGGCAAGCCCCCCCGAGCAGATAGTAACCATCACAGGTGAGTATTGCCCTCCAGGTATGTAGTTGATGATACATTGTGACCTACGTGTGTCCTCAAAGAGACTCAGATCACAGTGTATGGATGGCTTGAGTTTGTTCCACACTCTGGCATACTTTGACATATCTACACACGTATGTTGTTGACTCTGGGAAAAAGACTTCCACATCAATACGTATTGTGTTTGTTATATTTATTTATGCATCTTGTTTGTGAAATGTGTGTAGGTGATAGGTGCTGTACAAAAATGCTGGGAATCCAAAGTTCACAGAGGGAGATGTGATGCCTTGCAGTTTGAGTCAACAGAGTCCAGCCCACAGTGCTTGGCATCATTGGTGACACTGCGACCAGCAAGTCCATGTGGGAGAGTCAGACAGTCAATAAGGTGATGGTGTTGCACACAAAGGCAAGATGCCAGACCAGGTGACCTGGGAGATGCACATGGCCCACTGCCTCTCAACATCTTCTCCGTGGACGACCCACCTTCCTTGGGGGACACTCATATGCAGGCCTTAACGATGCCTGGGACGCTCCGTCGGACAATTCCGCCTCCTCCTCCCTCCCTGTGCCAGTGGCAGTCTTTGCCTTGATGTTTCTGGCCTGGTGACACAGGGAGGATGCTGCATGTTGTCAGCAATCCGACGGAGTGAATTGCTTATGTCCCTCTGCACCGCCAAGAGCTCAGCCAGTCTTGCCTCCATCCGTCCTTGGTGTCGTCGTTGACTGGCGTGTTGCTCGGCCTGCTGGTTTTGTATTTCAATGAGGGCCCCCACTCCCTGACTGAACTCCCTGGTGTCCCGCTGGTATACCTCCATGATGTTTCTGAGTTCAGATATACCAGAGCCTGCAGCTTGCTGGTCAGGTTCTCGCTTCCGCCTTGAGCCACTCCCACCACCCCTGCCCACACAAGCCTGGCCAGCTGTTGTGGGCACATCGGGTCGACAGGACCCCTGAGGGTTGACAGTGGTGGTGTTGTTTGCCACCTTCTGGGTGCCCGGCGCACCTTGTCCCTCATTGTCAGACTGGCTCAGTTGTGGATTGTGGGCAGGGCTCCGATCTGTCTGATGGGATGTGGCAGGAATGGGTGTGGTGTTTGGCGCAGATGTCCCTGATTCAGCTGCTGCACGGGTTTGGGATCCAGAGGTGCCAGGTTGGTCGGGGTCATCCATGGAGTGGTGAGAGGCATCGCTGTTGGTGGGATCAGGATCCTGCGTAGCCTGAGACTGTGATCCATCTCCCCCCTGGTTGGGAGTAGGTTCCGCACGTTGCCCTGTGGTGGGTATGAGAGTCAAACAATGTTAATGCCATTTCAAGCAACATCCAATTTTCATATACATTGTTGTTGTCACTGTTCGGCCTGCTTAGGATTTGTCTTAATGTTCACTTGTGGATGGGTATTTTGTGGGGTCAGATAGATCTGTGCTCAGGAGTCATTGACATGTGAGGGTCTATTTACAATGACTGGCTCAGCAAGGCATATCAGCAGGGATTTGGCAGTCATTGAGCAGCACAGCTATGCCAGCATGGATGCAACACCTTTACACTGTGGATCACCATGGTAGGAAAACATAACAGCTGCGTCCCGCATCTGTGCCATGGAAGTGGCACATTGCTGGAGTTGTGTCGCTGACGCTACGCAGATACAACAATGCTCTGTGTGGCCCTATCTGCACAATGCTGTGTCAATCCTTATGTCTGCTTCAAGCATGCACAGGCTTTTGTGGCAGCATGTGCATAAAAGTGACTGAGTGAAATGTTTAAGATTTCACTCAGCCACTTTTGTGAGGTGTTGCTGTGCCATGACGGGCAGCCACCCCCCACCACAACACAACCAGTACACCGACATCTGGCGCAGGGATTTAGAATGTGGCACATGTCCCTGATGCATCACCTAGTCAATACCCAGCACCATGGCGCAAATTTTGTGTGTCCATTGTCTCACACAGGTGACGCTACGGCGTCGTGATATAAGCGCAAGGGACTTGTGAATCGGCACCGTGCAATTTTTTGCTTGGATGCTTCATCAGATCTGTATTTGTTGTGTTACATGACAATTGTGACAGTGGGCCACTTCATTGCCTGTCCCAGCTGGCTATGTTTAGTTAAGGGGTGTGTGTGACAGGCCGTGCTAGTAGTTTGAGTCTGATTTGCAACTGGGCGACACTCGTGGTGTGGCTGTCCCCCCATGAAGCATGCTGCCATGACAGTGGTTGTGAGTTCCTGTGCAAGATCTCTGACCTTGTTGTCCTGGTGTAAGTGTTTGCACTGGTCACAGGAGGGCCTTGTGCTGCCAACAGCAGGGCCCAGTGTTGGGGTTCAAGGGGGCCTGGTGCCTTCTGTCTAGTTCCCCGTTCAGCGGTTTTTCTTAAAAGTGCCAAGTGCATATGCAAATTTATGGACGCTCCCTAGGGCTCGCTTTAAAAGGGGGCTGCCAACAGGAAACAGGTGCTTGGTTTCTTTATTGGTCCCTTGCCGTGTGATTCCTGTTCCTGTGGTTCTACCTTGTTCCCCTTCCTTCGAGCTCTGTTCCAGCGGTCTTTTCCAGTGCTGGGTTTTGATCCCCTTTTTCCCTGTTCCCCTGTTTTCCTATTCCCTTGGGCATTACTGAACCCTTTGTGGGGACCTGTTTTTGATCTTCGGTGACGTTCTGGGATTCGCGGCTGCGTTTCCTTTGAGTTTTGACATCCCGTTATTATCCATTTTTGTATCCAAACCATCTTGTTGTACGTTGTGTTTGGGTGGTTTCACGAAGGAGCTGAATAACGGCCGTTTTTTGCGCTACCTTCGTGTTCTTTTTAGATTCCAGGTTTTTTTTGGGTGTCTTTCGTATTCCCCTGATACCTTTTTTCCCCTGTCCCTTTTTTGTCTTAAGAATTGTGAATTCCACCCCCTTTGACATTCTCGGTGTTTCCCGAGGGGGCGTGGTTGGTCTGGGGTTACGCAGGAAACAACCAAAACGATTGCAGTGGAAGAATTCCTGTTTCGTATCAAGCCACTCGTGTTTGTTATCTGGGGTAAGCAGGGAGGTCGGTAGTTCGTGTGTGTACTTGGCACTGGTAATAGTAGTAGGGGTGTGTTTAATCTTGTCCCCTTTTTTCATTTTAGCGGTCTCGTCTGTGTCAAGCTGTCAGCTGCCAAGAAGCCAGAGGAGACGAGTTGTGTTCCCCAAGACCTTGGGTTCCCTTGTTTTGTTACCCACCTTCTCCCGGTGTCGTGTTCTCCACCATCCGTTTTGATTGCGGGTGTTGGGGGTCACGGTGAGGGTAGAGGATTGGGACGTTCTTCACTCCTGCGGTGTTGGGCCGGTCGGCATCGGAACAGAAAACCAAGCCCACGAATTAATACACCGCCCGAGTGAAGAATGGTTGAGGAGGCAGCAGGGGGGGCTTCTTCGATGCAGGAAATCATGCAGGCTTTAGCGCACATGCAGGGTGAAGTCCAATCCCTGCGTCAGGAGAATCAGGAGTTACGGGGAACACTGAGTGAGGTGAAGGAAAACACTAAGAGAAGAGGGAGGGATCCCTCAGTTGAGGCTAGGCCCCAACTGATTCAACCAGCCACATTTAAATATGAGAGGAGTGGGGGGCAGAGTGGGTCTCCTTCTCCTTTGTCCGTTACAGTGAACACTCCCGTGCCGGTGCCTCTAGCAGCTCCAGAGAGGTTTACCGGGGATAGTAGCATATATGCTATATTTATGAACCAGTGCCATTTGCACTTCATGTGTCGACCAACCGCTTTTCCTGACGACACTACTAAGGTAGCGTTTGTGATCTCATATCTCTCGGGTACTGCAGCTAGTTGGGCGGTCCCCTTAGTGGAAAACAATGACGCTGTGTTAAGTAGTTTCCCGGCCTTTAAGAACCAGATGCATAGTCTGTTTGCTAAGCATGCTTTCATGCAGGCAAGCAATGTTGAATTGTTAAAGCTACAGCAGGGTAAGCAGGATCTTTTGGGTTATGTGGCTACTTTCAATCGCCTAGTAGCAGAGACACAATGGTCCATGGCAAAAAGAACCTCTTTGTTTTATCAGGGCTTGTGCGAGGACTTAAAAGATATAGTCTCTCAGGTTGTAGACCCCCCCTGAAGAGTGTGTTGAGTTCGTCGATTTGGTTGTCAAACTCAACCATCGAATGAGTGAAAAGAAAAGGGGAAAAGATCAGGTTTCAACCCCCAAGGACAACTGTAACCAAGAGAGAAACATCTGAGAATGGGGGCGTAAAAACAGATCCTGAACCTATGCCTTTGGGTGGGGTGCGGGGTCCCTTATCCAAGGAGGAAAAGGAGCGAAGGCGCTTGTTGCAGTTGTGTTTGTATTGTGGGAGGGGTGGACACTTTGCTCGAGAGTGTCCAGTGAAACCGTCCCGGATCCCGGAGAATAAGGCTGTGGCTTTCGTGGGAAGGGATTGTGAGAGTCCTTTTGTCCATGAGGTATTTGTAATCCATATGACGTACAAGGGGCGGTTCAAAGAGTCCCGCATCATTTAACGGTATCGGCTTGTTTCGCTTATTCATCTTGTGGTAGAGCTTCCTTGTCGGTATTATTGGATTGTGTGGCCACAGGGAACTTTATGGACACCGGGTTGGCCGAGAAGTTGATGGTTCCCTGTGTGATGAAGAAACAACCTGAACCCGTGAGGGCTATTGACAGCACGTAGCTAACCTCTGGGTCGATTGTACGACAAACAGAACCTTTGTTGATGACATTCGATAATGGGCATTCTGAGACGGTCTGTTTTGATCTGATTGCCGCACCAGCATTTGGTGTGGTACTCGGGGTGCCCTGGTTACAGGCCCATAATCCCAGAATCGATTGGGCGCGGAGGCTGGTCACGCTTGATTCAGAGTATTGTCTTCTTCACTGTTATTGTGAGGTGACTGATTGGGTGTCTCCGTTGTCTTGTGCAGCGAGTGGTTGCGATCAGAACAGTTTGCCTCCTTCGTTTGTGGCATATAAGGAGGTGTTTGATAAGGATCAGGCGTGTGTCTTGCCACCACACAGGGCTTTTGATTGCCGTATTGATTTGGTTCCGGGGGCCATTTTGCCCTGTAGTAGGGTTTATGAGTTGTCGGAGCCGGAGGAGAAACATCTACGGCAGTATTTGGATGAGATGTTAAAGAATGGGTTTATTCGGCTTTCTTCTTCGCCTGTGTCTTCCTCCATATTTTTTATACTGAAGAAGGAGGGTGATCTTTGCGCTTGCGTGGACTACAGAGCGTTGAATAAGGTCACAATAAAGAACAAGTACCCATTACCTCTCATACCGGTGTTGTTAGATCAGCTGCGACATGCCAAGGTGTTCACAAAGCTTGATTTAAGAGGTGCTTACCATCTTGTTCGCGTCCGCGAGGGCGACGAATGGAAAACGGCGTTCCGTACTAAGTTTGGTTTGTTTGAATATTGTGTTATGCTTTTTGGTTTGTGTAACGCCCCTGCCGCTTTTCAGTTTTTTATAAATGAGGTTTTGCGTGAGTTTTTGGATGTCAGTGTGATTGTTTACATTGATGATATTTTGGTTTTTTCCCCATCCTTTGAGAAACATGATGCTCATGTTTCGCAGGTTTTGTCTAAGTTGTTGGAACACCGTTTATTTGTCAAGCTGGATAAATGCACTTTCGGTGCGACACATGTTGAGTTTTTGGGATTCTTGATTTCTGCGGATGGTATAAAGATGGATCCCTGGAAGATCGAAGCTATTGTTAACTGGCCCATACCCACATGTGTTAAAGATATACATGTGCTACTTGGTTTCGCCAACTTCTATAGGCGTTTTATCAGTCATTTCTCTGACATTGTTTCGCCTATGACTTCCTTGATGAAGAAGGGAGTGGTGTTTAAGTGGACGCCTGCAGTACAGTTGGCTTTGGAAAGATTGATCGGGCTTTTTACATCTGCTCCTGTCTTGATGCATCCTGATCCTGCTCTTCCGTTTTATGTAGAGGCGGATGCGTCCCAGCTAGTCGTTGGGGGCGTGTTGTCTCAGCGTGACAATGAATCTGGGTTGATGCATCCAATTGCGTATTTTTCAAAGAAACTACTACCTGCTGAGCAGAATTATACGGTAGCCGAGAGGGAACTATTGGCCATAAAGCTGTCTTTTGAGGAATGGCGCCATTACCTTTGGGGGGCTCGTCACCCCATTACTATCTATACGGATCACAAGAACTTGGTGTTTTTCCGGTCCGCTAGGGCTTTGACTGCCAGACAGATGAGATGGGTGCTATTCTTTAATGAATACGATTTTACCATCACGTATAGGCCAGCTGCTCAACAGGGGAAATCTGATGCATTATCTCGGATTTATGAAGATCCGTCACAGGAAAGCAAGACGGAGGAGTCCTGTTTTATGATTCCCGGTGATAAGATAGTTGGTTGTGCTTCCATAGACGATTTCATGGTTAAAGTGCAGGATGAAATGAAGCAGTTGGATCTGGCTCCGTGGCTGTCGGAACCTGGAATCACGTTAAAGGATGGGTTATTGTATCAGGCAAAGAAGTTGTTTGTGCCCCCCGAGTTGCGTACACTGGTTCTTACATATTGTCATTCATCGTCCTTGGTTGGGCATCCGGGGGTCAATAAGACCAAAGAGCTGTGTATGCGTTGGTTTTGGTGGAAGTCTCTGGCCCATGATGTACAGGTATTTGTGGCCTCAAGCCCGGTGTGTGCTGTTAGTAAGTCCTCGCACATGTCTCCATCTGGGTCGTTGCACCCATTGCCAGTGCCTCCCTCCCCCTGGCATACGGTCAGTATGGACTTTGTGACCGATTTGCCGCTTGATTCAGGGTTTACGGCCATTTTAGTTGTTTTGGATTTATTCACTAAAATGGCTCACTTCGTTCCCTTGCCAGGGTTACCCACATCTAGAGAATTGGCTGATGTGTTTATGGCCCAAGTGATCCGACTGCATGGGGTTCCTACTTCCATCGTTTCAGATAGAGGGGCACAGTTTGTTTCACATTTTTGGACTGCTCTGTGTCGGTCATTAAGGATGGAAGTACGTTTGTCAACAGCTTACCATCCACAAAGCGACGTGCAAACAGAACGTACCAATCAAACCATGGAGCAGTATTTGCGCTGTTTGCTAACGTCACTGACGGGCAGTTGGGTACAAGCCCTTCCTGTGGCTGAGTTCGTATATAATAACAGCATGCACTCAGCTTTACCGTTTTATTGTTCGATGGGGTTCTATCCCAAGACAATTCCTATTCAGCCATCTGAGAGGGTACCAGCAGTGGATTCCCTGAGTAGGGGTTTGATTGAAATCTGGAAGAAAGCCCACCAGCAATTATTTGAGTCCAAGAAAGCCATGAAAGTACAGGCAGACAGGCATAGACGGCCAGCTCCTCTGTATGCAGTTGGGGATAGGGTTTGGCTAGCAACGAAGAATCTGAAGTTGCTGGGACCAAGAAAATTACAGCCTCGGTTAATAGGTCCCTTTCCTGTCCAGAAGGTGGTGAATCCAGTTGAGATCAAGTTGGCTTTACCGGCTGAGTATGGTATTCATGCTGTTTTTCACACCTCTTTGTTGAAGCCATACGTCACCACTTCTCAAGAGTTGCCACCTCCTCCTCCCGTTTTAATAGATGATAACGTGGAGTATGAGGTTAAAACTGTTTTGAATTCCAAGCGGATGAAGGGACGGCTGTATTACCTTATTGACTGGAAGGGTTACCCCCCAGAGGACCGTTCTTGGGTTCCGGCAAGTAGGGTTCATGCTGCCCGGTTAGTTTGTCTGTTTCATCGCCTGCACCCTGGGAAGCCTAGGCCTGTAGGAAGGCTTTCGGGAGGGGGTACTGTTGGGGTTCAAGGGGGCCTGGTGCCTTCTGTCTAGTTCCCCAATCAGCGTTTTTTCTTAAAAGTGCCAAGTGCGTATGCGAATTTATGGACGCTCCCTAGGGCTCGCTTTAAAAGGGGGCTGCCAACAGGAAACAGGTGCTTGGTTTCTTTATTGGTCCCTTGCCGTGTGATTCCTGTTCCTGTGGTTCTACCTTGTTCCCCTTCCTTCGAGCTCTGTTCCAGCGGTCTTTTCCAGTGCTGTGTTTTGATCCCCTTTTTCCCTGTTCCCCTGTTTTCCTATTCCCTGGGGCATTACTGAACCCTTTGTGGGGACCTGTTTTTGATCTTCGGTGACGTTCTGGGATTCGCGGCTGCGTTTCCTTTGAGTTTTGACGTCCCGTTATTATCCCTTTTTGTATCCAAACCATCTTGTTGTACGTTGTGTTTGGGTGGTTCCACGAAGGAGCTGAATAACGGATGTTTTTTGCGCTACCTTTGTGTTCTTTTTTAGATTCCAGGGTTTTTTTGGGTGTCTTTCGTATTCCCTTGATACCTTTTTTCCCCTGTCCCTTTTTTGTCTTAAGAATTGTGAATTCCACCCCCTTTGACATTCTCGGTGTTTCCCGAGGGGGCGTGGTTGGTCTGGGAGTTACGCAGGAAACAACCAATACGATTGCAGTGGAAGAATTCCTGTTTCGTATCAAGCCACTCCCGTTTGTTATCTGGGGTAAGCAGGGAGGTCGGTAGTTCCTGTGTGTACTTGGCACTGGTAATAGTAGTAGGGGTGTGTTTAATCTTGTCCCCTTTTTTCATTTAGCAGTCTCGTCTGTGTCAATCTGTCAGCTGCCAAGAAGCCAGAGGAGACGAGTTGTGTTCCCCAAGACCTTGGGTTCCTTTGTTTTGTTACCCACCTTCTCCCGGTGTTGTGTTCTCCACCATCCGTTTTGGTTGGGGGTCACAGTGAGGGTAGAGGATTGGGACGTTCTTCACTCCTGCGGTGTTGGGCCGGTCGGCATCGGAACACCCAGTGTCAGCTATCTTGTCAGTACATTCACACACCATATACATTGAGCATGGTGCATGGCTGTGTACCTGGCCCATATGGGATGACTGCAATTGGGCATGGGCCTCCACAGCATTGTTGGTGGGGTGGCCACATTTTTAGGTTCTTCACCATCGCCCTTGCACCCTCCTACCCTCCCCCTTGCACCCTTCTGGTCCTCACCCTTGCAACCTTCTGGACCTACCCCTTGCACCCACCCCCATACTGTTGGCCACAGCTAGGAGTCATATCCACTCACCCCTCTTATGTCTGAGCACTGCTGGGACTCCTCTGCACCCACCCCTCTTATGTCTGGGCACTGCTGGGACTCCTCTGCACCCACCCCTCTTATATCTGGGCACTGTTGGGTCTCCTCTTCACCCACCCCTAATATGTGTGGGCACTGCTGGGAGTCATATTCACCCACCCCTCTTATGTGTGGGCACTGCTGGGAGTCATATTCACCCACCCCTCCTATGTGTGGGCACTGCTGGGAGTCATATTCACTCACCCCTCTTATGTCTGGGCATTGCTGGAACTCCTCTGCAGCCACCCTTCTTATGTCTGGGCACTGATGGGACTCCTCTGCATTCACCCCTCTTATGTCTGGGCACTGCTGGGACTCCTCTGCACCCACCCCTCTTATGTCTGGGCACTGCTGGGACTCCTCTGCAACCACCCTCTTATGTCTGGGCACTGCTGGGACTCCTCTGCACCCACTTCTCGTATGTGTGGGCACTGCTGGGAGTCATATTCACCCACCCCTCTTATGTCTGGGCACTGCTGGGACTCCTCTGCACCCACTCCTCATATGTCTGGGCACTGCTGGGAGTCATATCCACCCACCCCTCATATGTCTGGGCACTGCTGGGAGTCATATCAACCCACCCCTCTTATGTCTGGGCACTGCTGGGACTCCTCTGCAACCACCCCTCTTATGTCTGGGCACTGCTGGGACTCCTCTGCAACCACCCCTCTTATGTCTGGGCACTGCTGGGACTCCTCTGCACCCATCCCTCTTATGTCTGGTCACTGCTGGGACTCCTCTGCACCCACCCCTCTTATGTCTGGGCACTGCTGGGACTCCTCTGCACCCACCCCTCTTATGTCTGGGCACTGCTGAGATTCCTCTGCACCCACCCCTCATATGTGTGGGCACTGCTGGGAGTCATATTCACCCACCCCTCTTATGTGTGGGCACTGCTGGGAGTCATTTTCACCCACCTCTCCTATGTGTGGGCCCTGCTGGGGGTCATATTCACTCACCCTTCTTATGTCTGGGCACTGCTGGGACTCCTCTACACCCACCCCTCTTATGTCTGAGCACTGCTGTGACTCCTCTGCACCCGCCCCTCTTATGTCTGGGCACTGCTGGGACTCCTCAGGACCCACCCCTCTTATGTCTAGGCACTGTAGGGAGTCCCCCCATGTGACATGAGTTGGTTGTAAAATCACCAGGCTCCACAACTCCTTCAATTCCATGTACTCCCACCGGTGGTAGCAGGGCCATGACCTTCTCCTCCCAGGGATGGTACTGTACTGGTCTGCGAGGACCACCACCTCCAGTGTACTGGCTCTGGGCGTAGTCCTCATCCATCTTCCGCTTCACCATCCTCCGCGGATTGTACCACCTGTTCTGGCAATCCCTCCTGGTGCGCCGTGTTTTGTCAGCTATGCTGGTCTGTCTGACCAATGCGCCAAACAGCTGTGGCTCTACACTGATGACTTCATCTGCAAGGATCTCCATCTCCTGGTTTGTGAACTTTGGATTCTTCGGTGCAGACATGTTGTGGGGTGAATGGGATTGGGGGGGGTGACGGTGTGTATGGATGGGGGGATGTGGGTCTGAATGTGAGGGGGTATGTGGGTCTGAATATGATTGGGGTATTTGTGAAGGTGGATGTGTGCAGTTGTTGGTGTGTTGTCAGTCTCTGTAGGTAAATGGGTATGTTGCAAAGGATGCTGGTTTGTAGATGTGAGCCCTTTTTATTGGTCCATTTGTGGGTGTGGCTTAGTTTGAATTTTTGGTTGGTGTGTTATAAGGGGTGGGTGTGAGTAGGGCCCTCTGTTTGCCAGTTTGGATCTGGCCAGGACATTGCTTTGCAATGGTTTGTACACAGGAGACATGTTTTGTGGTGTTGTGCGACTCGTTTGCACCCTCCTTGTGCTGTTTTAGGGGTACGCGTGCGGTTCGTTGAGGGGGGTTCGTTTTGTAATTTATTGTGTAGCTTTCTCATACGTGACGTTTTTACAGGGTAAGCATGTGCTTTGTTGAGGGGGGTTCGTTTCGTAATTTATTGTGTAGCTCTATCATACGTGACGTTTTTACGGGGTGCGCTTGTGCGTCGTTGAGGGGGGTTTGTTTCGTACTTTATTGTGTATCTCTGTCATACGAGACGATTTTACGGGGTACGCTTGCGCGTTGTTGAGGGGGGGTTCGTTTCGTAATTTATTGTGTTGCTCTCTCATACGTGACGTTTTTACGGGGTACGTGTGTGCTTCGTTAAGGGGGGTTCGTTTTGTATTTGATTGTGCGGCTCGCTCATATGCGATGTTTTCCGTACAAATCGCAGTTCATACGTGACAACATTTTCCGGTACGAATCGCGTTCTCGGTCCCCGATCCGGATTGTATTTGGCGGGTCGTACGGCATGTTTACAAATTGTACAGTTCACTACCGGAGTCCGTATCGTACGGAGCTTTGCTTGTTTTTCGGATGGTTTGTAAACATTCAGACGTATTCTTTGGAAACGGATAGTACTACGCAATTCGGACGGCTTTGTACGATTCGTACGGAAACGGTTACGAATACGAATCGTAGGACGGTTTTCTGTCCCGAATCGGAATCAAGCCCATAGTGTTTTAATATGCAAGGAATTAATTTTCCCACTACATATGTGCACTTTACTTTCTATGAAATTACCTTGAATTGAAGTGGAACTTGCTGCTATGTCTTTGAAATAATGAAACCTTTAAACAATATGGTTTATATGATTGGGATGAAAAGTGAGGAGAAAAATGCCCACTTTAAAGGAAATGTCCCTGCATGAAAAAGAATGTAAATGTAGAAAAGAGAACATGTTAAAATATGTCTGCCATAAGATTGAAGGCTTAGTCCTTGTTTTACAGCTTGTTTTGTCCTTTCTCAATGTCATTTACTGAGTATTTTAATGTGGAAAAATGGTGCTTTAAACATCGTGAACGTTCTTCACTCCTGCGGTGTTGGGCCGGTCGGCATCGGAACAGAAAACCAAGCCCACGAATTAATACACCGCCCGAGTGAAGAATGGTTGAGGAGGCAGCAGGGGGGGCTTCTTCGATGCAGGAAATCATGCAGGCTTTAGCGCACATGCAGGGTGAAGTCCAATCCCTGCGTCAGGAGAATCAGGAGTTACGGGGGACACTGAGTGAGGTGAAGGAAAGCACTAAGAGAAGAGGGAGGGATCCCTCAGTTGAGGCTAGGCCCCCATTGATTCAACCAGCCACATTTAAATATGAGAGGAGTGGGGGGCAGAGTGGGTCTCCTTCTCCTTTGTCCGTTACAGTGAACACTCCCGTGCCGGTGCCTCTAGCAGCTCCAGAGATGTTTTCCGGGGATAGTAGCATATATGCTATATTTATGAACCAGTGCCATTTGCACTTCATGTGTCGACCAACCGCTTTTCCTGACGACACTACTAAGGTAGCGTTTGTGATCTCATATCTCTCGGGTACTGCAGCTAGTTGGGCGGTCCCCTTAGTGGAAAACAATGACGCTGTGTTAAGTAGTTTCCCGGCCTTTAAGAACCAGATGCATAGTCTGTTTGCTAAGCATGCTTTCATGCAGGCAAGCAATGTTGAATTGTTAAAGCTACAGCAGGGTAAGCAGGATCTTTTGGGTTATGTGGCTACTTTCAATCGCCTAGTAGCAGAGACACAATGGTCCATGGCAAAAAGAACCTCTTTGTTTTATCAGGGCTTGTGCGAGGACTTAAAAGATATAGTCTCTCAGGTTGTAGACCCCCCCTGAAGAGTGTGTTGAGTTCGTCGATTTGGTTGTCAAACTCAACCATCGAATGAGTGAAAAGAAAAGGGGAAAAGATCAGGTTTCAACCCCCAAGGACAACTGTAACCAAGAGAGAAACATCTGAGAATGGGGGCGTAAAAACAGATCCTGAACCTATGCCTTTGGGTGGGGTGCGGGGTCCCTTATCCAAGGAGGAAAAGGAGCGAAGGCGCTTGTTGCAGTTGTGTTTGTATTGTGGGAGGGGTGGACACTTTGCTCGAGAGTGTCCAGTGAAACCGTCCCGGATCCCGGACAATAAGGCTGTGGCTTTCGTGGGAAGGGATTGTGAGAGTCCTTTTGTCCATGAGGTATTTGTAATCCATATGACGTACAAGGGGCGGTTCAAAGAGTCCCGCATCATTTAACGGTATCGGCTTGTTTCGCCTATTCATCTTGTGGTAGAGCTTCCTTGTCGGTATTATTGGATTGTGTGGCCACAGGGAACTTTATGGACACCGGGTTGGCCGAGAAGTTGATGGTTCCCTGTGTGATGAAGAAACAACCTGAACCCGTGAGGGCTATTGACAGCACGGAGCTAACCTCTGGGTCGATTGTACGACAAACAGAACCTTTGTTGATGACATTCGATAATGGGCATTCTGAGACGGTCTGTTTTGATCTGATTGCCGCACCAGCATTTGGTGTGGTACTCGGGGTGCCCTGGTTACAGGCCATAATCCCAGAATCGATTGGGCGCGGAGGCTGGTCACGCTTGATTCAGAGTATTGTCTTCTTCACTGTTATTGTGAGGTGACTGATTGGGTGTCTCCGTTGTCTTGTGCAGCGAGTGGTTGCGATCAGAACAGTTTGCCTCCTTCGTTTGTGGCATATAAGGAGGTGTTTGATAAGGATCAGGCGTGTGTCTTGCCACCACACAGGGCTTTTGATTGCCGTATTGATTTGGTTCCGGGGGCCATTTTGCCCTGTAGTAGGGTTTATGCGTTGTCGGAGCCGGAGGAGAAACATCTACGGCAGTATTTGGATGAGATGTTAAAGAATGGGTTTATTCGGCTTTCTTCTTCGCCTGTGTCTTCCTCCATATTTTTTATACTGAAGAAGGAGGGTGATCTTTGCGCTTGCGTGGACTACAGAGCGTTGAATAAGGTCACAATAAAGAACAAGTACCCATTACCTCTCATACCGGTGTTGTTAGATCAGCTGCGACATGCCAAGGTGTTCACAAAGCTTGATTTAAGAGGTGCTTACCATCTTGTTCGCGTCCGCGAGGGCGACGAATGGAAAACGGCGTTCCGTACTAAGTTTGGTTTGTTTGAATATTGTGTTATGCTTTTTGGTTTGTGTAACGCCCCTGCCGCTTTTCAGTTTTTTATAAATGAGGTTTTGCGTGAGTTTTTGGATGTCAGTGTGATTGTTTACATTGATGATATTTTGGTTTTTTCCCCATCCTTTGAGAAACATGATGCTCATGTTTCGCAGGTTTTGTCTAAGTTGTTGGAACACCGTTTATTTGTCAAGCTGGATAAATCCACTTTCGGTGCGACACATGTTGAGTTTTTGGGATTCTTGATTTCTGCGGATGGTATAAAGATGGATCCCTGGAAGATCGAAGCTATTGTTAACTGGCCCATACCCACATGTGTTAAAGATATACATGTGCTACTTGGTTTCGCCAACTTCTACAGGCGTTTTATCAGTCATTTCTCTGACATTGTTTCGCCTATGACTTCCTTGATGAAGAAGGGAGTGGTGTTTAAGTGGACGCCTGCAGTACAGTTGGCTTTGGAAAGATTGATTGGGCTTTTTACATCTGCTCCTGTCTTGATGCATCCTGATCCTGCTCTTCCGTTTTATGTAGAGGCGGATGCGTCCCAGCTAGTCGTTGGGGGCGTGTTGTCTCAGCGTGACAATGAATCTGGGTTGATGCATCCAATTGCGTATTTTTCAAAGAAACTACTACCTGCTGAGCAGAATTATACGGTAGCCGAGAGGGAACTATTGGCCATTATGCTGTCTTTTGAGGAATGGCGCCATTACCTTTGGGGGGCTCGTCACCCCATTACTATCTATACGGATCACAAGAACTTGGTGTTTTTCCGGTCCGCTAGGGCTTTGACTGCCAGACAGATGAGATGGGTGCTATTCTTTAATGAATACGATTTTACCATCACGTATAGGCCAGCTGCTCAACAGGGGAAATCTGATGCATTATCTCGGATTTATGCGGATCCGTCACAGGGAAGCAAGACGGAGGAGTCCTGTTTTATGATTCCCGGTGATAAGATAGTTGGTTGTGCTTCCATAGACGATTTCATGGTTAAAGTGCACGATGAAATGAAGCAGTTGGATCTGGCTCCGTGGCTGTCGGAACCTGGAATCACGTTAAAGGATGGGTTATTGTATCAGGCAAAGAAGTTGTTTGTGCCCCCCGAGTTGCGTACACTGGTTCTTACATATTGTCATTCATCGTCCTTGGTTGGGCATCCGGGGGTCAATAAGACCAAAGAGCTGTGTATGCGTTGGTTTTGGTGGAAGTCTCTGGCCCATGATGTACAGGTATTTGTGGCCTCAAGCCCGGTGTGTGCTGTTAGTAAGTCCTCGCACATGTCTCCATCTGGGTCGTTGCACCCATTGCCAGTGCCTCCCTCCCCCTGGCATACGGTCAGTATGGACTTTGTGACCGATTTGCCGCTTGATTCAGGGTTTACGGCCATTTTAGTTGTTTTGGATTTATTCACTAAAATGGCTCACTTCGTTCCCTTGCCAGGGTTACCCACATCTAGAGAATTGGCTGATGTGTTTATGGCCCAAGTGATCCGACTGCATGGGGTTCCTGCTTCCATCGTTTCAGATAGAGGGGCACAGTTTGTTTCACATTTTTGAACTGCTCTGTGTCGGTCATTAAGGATGGAAGTACGTTTGTCAACAGCTTACCATCCACAAAGCGACGTGCAAACAGAACGTACCAATCAAACCATGGAGCAGTATTTGCGCTGTTTGCTAACGTCACTGACGGGCAGTTGGGTACAAGCCCTTCCTGTGGCTGAGTTCGTATATAATAACAGCATGCACTCAGCTTTACCGTTTTATTGTTTGATGGGGTTCCATCCCAAGACAATTCCTATTCAGCCATCTGAGAGGGTACCAGCAGTGGATTCCCTGAGTAGGGGTTTGATTGAAATCGGGAAGAAAGCCCACCAGCAATTATTTGAGTCCAAGAAAGCCATGAAAGTACAGGCAGACAGGCATAGACGGCCAGCTCCTCTGTATGCAGTTGGGGATAGGGTTTGGCTAGCAACGAAGAATCTGAAGTTGCTGGGACCAAGAAAATTACAGCCTCGGTTAATAGGTCCCTTTCCTGTCCAGAAGGTGGTGAATACAGTTGAGATCAAGTTGGCTTTACCGGCTGAGTATGGTATTCATGCTGTATTTCACACCTCTTTGTTGAAGCCATACGTCACCACTTCTCAAGAGTTGCCACCTCCTCCTCCCGTTTTAATAGATGATAACGTGGAGTATGAGGTTAAAACTGTTTTGAATTCCAAGCGGATGAAGGGACGGCTGTATTACCTTATTGACTGGAAGGGTTACCCCCCAGAGGACCGTTCTTGGGTTCCGGCAAGTAGGGTTCATGCTGCCCGGTTAGTTTGTCTGTTTCATCGCCTGCACCCTGGGAAGCCTAGGCCTGTAGGAAGGCTTTCAGGAGGGGGTACTGTTGGGGTTCAAGGGGGCCTGGTGCCTTCTGTCTAGTTCCCCAATCAGCAGTTTTTCTTAAAAGTGCCAAGTGCGTATGCGAATTTATGGACGCTCCCTAGGGCTCGCTTTAAAAGGGGGCTGCCAACAGGAAACAGGTGCTTGGTTTCTTTATTGGTCCCTTGCCGTGTGATTCCTGTTCCTGTGGTTCTACCTTGTTCCCCTTCCTTCGAGCTCTGTTCCAGCGGTCTTTTCCAGTGCTGTGTTTTGATCCCCTTTTTCCCTGTTCCCCTGTTTTCCTATTCCCTGGGGCATTACTGAACCCTTTGTGGGGACCTGTTTTTGATCTTCGGTGACGTTCTGGGATTCGCGGCTGCGTTTCCTTTGAGTTTTGACGTCCCGTTATTATCCCTTTTTGTATCCAAACCATCTTGTTGTACGTTGTGTTTGGGTGGTTCCACGAAGGAGCTGAATAACGGATGTTTTTTGCGCTACCTTTGTGTTCTTTTTTAGATTCCAGGGTTTTTTTGGGTGTCTTTCGTATTCCCTTGATACCTTTTTTCCCCTGTCCCTTTTTTGTCTTAAGAATTGTGAATTCCACCCCCTTTGACATTCTCGGTGTTTCCCGAGGGGGCGTGGTTGGTCTGGGAGTTACGCAGGAAACAACCAATACGATTGCAGTGGAAGAATTTCTGTTTCGTATCAAGCCACTCCCGTTTGTTATCTGGGGTAAGCAGGGAGGTCGGTAGTTCCTGTGTGTACTTGGCACTGGTAATAGTAGTAGGGGTGTGTTTAATCTTGTCCCCTTTTTTCATTTAGCAGTCTCGTCTGTGTCAAGCTGTCAGCTGCCAAGAAGCCAGAGGAGACGAGTTGTGTTCCCCAAGACCTTGGGTTCCTTTGTTTTGTTACCCACCTTCTCCCGGTGTTGTGTTCTCCACCATCCGTTTTGATTGCGGGTGTTGGGGGTCACAGTGAGGGTAGAGGATTGGGACGTTCTTCACTCCTGCGGTGTTGGGCCGGTCGGCATCGGAACACCCAGTGTCAGCTATCTTGTCAGTACATTCACACACCATGTACATTGAGCATGGTGCATGGCTGTGTACCTGGCCCATATGGGATGACTGCAATTGGGCATGGGCCTCCACAGCATTTTTGGTGGGGTGGCCACATTTTTAGGTTCTTCACCATCCCCCTTGCACCCTCCTACCCTCCCCCTTGCACCCTTCTGGTCCCCACCCTTGCAACCTTCTGGACCTACCCCTTGCACCCACCCCCATACTGTTGGCCACAGCTAGGAGTCATATCCACTCACCCCTCTTATGTCTGGGCACTGCTGGGACTCCTCTGCACCCACCCCTCTTATGTCTGGGCACTGCTGGGACTCCTCTGCACCCACCCCTCTTATATCTGGGCACTGTTGGGTCTCCTCTTCACCCACCCCTAATATGTGTGGGCACTGCTGGGAGTCATATTCACCCACCCCTCTTATGTGTGGGCACTGCTGGGAGTCATATTCACCCACCCCTCCTATGTGTGGGCACTGCTGGGAGTCATATTCACTCACCCCTCTTATGTCTGGGCATTGCTGGAACTCCTCTACAGCCACCCCTCTTATGTCTGGGCACTGATGGGACTCCTCTGCCTCCACCCCTCTTATGTCTGGGCACTGCTGGGACTCCTCTGCACCCACCCCTCTTATGTCTGGGCACTGCTGGGACTCCTCTGCAACCACCCTCTTATGTCTGGGCACTGCTGGGACTCCTCTGCACCCACTTCTCGTATGTGTGGGCACTGCTGGGAGTCATATTCACCCACCCCTCTTATGTCTGGGCACTGCTGGGACTCCTCTGCACCCACTCCTCATATGTCTGGGCACTGCTGGGAGTCATATCCACCCACCCCTCATATGTCTGGGCACTGCTGGGAGTCATATCAACCCACCCCTCTTATGTCTGGGCACTGCTGGGACTCCTCTGCAACCACCCCTCTTATGTCTGGGCACTGCTGGGACTCCTCTGCACCCACCCCGCTTATGTCTGGGCACTGCTGGGACTCCTCTGCACCCATCCCTCTTATGTCTGGTCACTGCTGGGACTCCTCTGCACCCACCCCTCTTATGTCTGGGCACTGCTGGGACTCCTCTGCACCCACCCCTCTTATGTCTGGGCACTGCTGAGATTCCTCTGCACCCACCCCTCATATGTGTGGGCACTGCTGGGAGTCATATTCACCCACCCCTCTTATGTGTGGGCACTGCTGGGAGTCATTTTCACCCACCTCTCCTATGTGTGGGCCCTGCTGGGGGTCATATTCACTCACCCTTCTTATGTCTGGGCACTGCTGGGACTCCTCTACACCCACCCCTCTTATGTCTGAGCACTGCTGTGACTCCTCTGCACCCGCCCCTCTTATGTCTGGGCTCTGCTGGGACTCCTCAGCACCCACCCCTCTTATGTCTGGGCACTGTAGGGAGTCCCCCCATGTGACATGAGTTGGTTGTAAAATCACCAGGCTCCACAACTCCTTCAATTCCATGTACTCCCACCGGTGGTAGCAGGGCCATGACCTTCTCCTCCCAGGGATGGTACTGTACTGGTCTGCGAGGACCACCACCTCCAGTGTACTGGCTCTGGGCGTAGTCCTCATCCATCTTCCGCTTCACCATCCTCCGCGGATTGTACCACCTGTTCTGGCAATCCCTCCTGGTGCGCCGTGTTTTGTCAGCTATGCTGGTCTGTCTGACCAATGCGCCAAACAGCTGTGGCTCTACACTGATGACTTCATCTGCAAGGATCTCCATCTCCTGGTTTGTGAACTTTGGATTCTTCGGTGCAGACATGTTGTGGGGTGAATGGGATTGGGGGGGTGACGGTGTGTATGGATGGGGGGATGTGGGTCTGAATGTGAGGGGGTATGTGGGTCTGAATATGATTGGGGTATTTGTGAAGGTGGATGTGTTCAGTTGTTGGTGTGTTGTCAGTCTCTGTAGGTAAATGGGTATGTTGCAAAGGATGCTGGTTTGTAGATGTGAGCCCTTTTTATTGGTCCATTTGTGGGTGTGGCTTAGTTTGAATTTTTGGTTGGTGTGTTATAAGGGGTGGGTGTGAGTAGGGCCCTCTGTTTGCCAGTTTGGATCTGGCCAGGACATTGCTTTGCAATGGTTTGTACACAGGAGACATGTTTTGTGGTGTTGTGCGACTCGTTTGCACCCTCCTTGTGCTGTTTTAGGGGTACGCGTGCGGTTCGTTGAGGGGGGTTCGTTTTGTAATTTATTGTGTAGCTTTCTCATACGTGACGTTTTTACAGGGTAAGCATGTGCTTCGTTGAGGGGGGTTCGTTTCGTAATTTATTGTGTAGCTCTATCATACGTGACGTTTTTACGGGGTGCGCTTGTGCGTCGTTGAGGGGGGTTTGTTTCGTACTTTATTGTGTATCTCTGTCATACGAGACGATTTTACGGGGTACGCTTGCGCGTTGTTGAGGGGGGGTTCGTTTCGTAATTTATTGTGTTGCTCTCTCATACGTGACGTTTTTACGGGGTACGCGTGTGCTTCGTTAAGGGGGGTTCGTTTTGTATTTGATTGTGCGGCTCGCTCATATGCGATGTTTTCCGTACAGATCGCAGTTCATACGTGACGACATTTTCCGGTACGAATCGCGTTCTCGGTCCCCGATCCGGATCGTATTTGGCGGGTCGTACGGCATGTTTACAAATTGTACAGTTCACTACCGGAGTCCGTATCGTACGGAGCTTTGCTTGTTTTTCGGATGTTTTTTAAACATTCGGACGTATTCTTTGGAAACGGATAGTACTACGCAATTCGGACGGCTTTGTACGATTCGTACGGAAACGGTTACGAATACGAATCGTAGGACGGTTTTCTGTCCCGAATCGGAATCGAGCCCATAGTGTTTTAATATGCAAGGAATTAATTTTCCCACTACATATGTGCACTTTACTTTCTATGAAATTACCTTGAATTGAAGTGGAACTTGCTGCTATGTCTTTGAAATAATGAAACCTTTAAACAATATGGTTTATATGATTGGGATGAAAAGTGAGGAGAAAAATGCCCACTTTAAAGGAAATGTCCCTGCATGAAAAAGAATGTAAATGTAGAAAAGAGAACATGTTAAAATATGTCTGCCATAAGATTGAAGGCTTAGTCCTTGTTTTACAGCTTGTTTTGTCCTTTCTCAATGTCATTTACTGAGTATTTTAATGTGGAAAAATGGTGCTTTAAACATCGTGAACGTTCTTCACTCCTGCGGTGTTGGGCCGGTCGGCATCGGAACAGAAAACCAAGCCCACAAATTAATACACCGCCCGAGTGAAGAATGGTTGAGGAGGCAGCAGGGGGGGCTTCTTCGATGCAGGAAATCATGCAGGCTTTAGCGCACATGCAGGGTGAAGTCCAATCCCTGCGTCAGGAGAATCAGGAGTTACGGGGGACACTGAGTGAGGTGAAGGAAAGCACTAAGAGAAGAGGGAGGGATCCCTCAGTTGAAGCTAGGCCCCCATTGATTCAACCAGCCACATTTAAATATGAGAGGAGTGGGGGGCAGAGTGGGTCTCCTTCTCCTTTGTCCGTTACAGTGAACACTCGCGTGCCGGTGCCTCTAGCAGCTCCAGAGAGGTTTTCCGGGGATAGTAGCATATATGCTATATTTATGAACCAGTGCCATTTGCACTTCATGTGTCGACCAACCGCTTTTCCTGACGACACTACTAAGGTAGCGTTTGTGATCTCATATCTCTCGGGTACTGCAGCTAGTTGGGCGGTCCCCTTAGTGGAAAACAATGACGCTGTGTTAAGTAGTTTCCCGGCCTTTAAGAACCAGATGCATAGTCTGTTTGCTAAGCATGCTTTCATGCAGGCAAGCAATGTTGAATTGTTAAAGCTACAGCAGGGTAAGCAGGATCTTTTGGGTTATGTGGCTACTTTCAATCGCCTAGTAGCAGAGACACAATGGTCCATGGCAAAAAGAACCTCTTTGTTTTATCAGGGCTTGTGCGAGGACTTAAAAGATATAGTCTCTCAGGTTGTAGACCCCCCCTGAAGAGTGTGTTGAGTTCGTCGATTTGGTTGTCAAACTCAACCATCGAATGAGTGAAAAGAAAAGGGGAAAAGATCAGGTTTCAACCCCCAAGGACAACTGTAACCAAGAGAGAAACATCTGAGAATGGGGGCGTAAAAACAGATCCTGAACCTATGCCTTTGGGTGGGGTGCGGGGTCCCTTATCCAAGGAGGAAAAGGAGCGAAGGCGCTTGTTGCAGTTGTGTTTGTATTGTGGGAGGGGTGGACACTTTGCTCGAGAGTGTCCAGTGAAACCGTCCCGGATCCCGGAGAATAAGGCTGTGGCTTTCGTGGGAAGGGATTGTGAGAGTCCTTTTGTCCATGAGGTATTTGTAATCCATATGACGTACAAGGGGCGGTTCAAAGAGTCCCGCATCATTTAACGGTATCGGCTTGTTTCGCTTATTCATCTTGTGGTAGAGCTTCCTTGTCGGTATTATTGGATTGTGTGGCCACAGGGAACTTTGTGGACACCGGGTTGGCCGAGAAGTTGATGGTTCCCTGTGTGATGAAGAAACAACCTGAACCCGTGAGGGCTATTGACAGCACGGAGCTAACCTCTGGGTCGATTGTACGACAAACAGAACCTTTGTTGATGACATTCGATAATGGGCATTCTGAGACGGTCTGTTTTGATCTGATTGCCGCACCAGCATTTGGTGTGGTACTCGGGGTGCCCTGGTTACAGGCCCATAATCCCAGAATCGATTGGGCGCGGAGGCTGGTCACGCTTGATTCAGAGTATTGTCTTCTTCACTGTTATTGTGAGGTGACTGATTGGGTGTCTCCGTTGTCTTGTGCAGCGAGTGGTTGCGATCAGAACAGTTTGCCTCCTTCGTTTGTGGCATATAAGGAGGTGTTTGATAAGGATCAGGCGTGTGTCTTGCCACCACACAGGGCTTTTGATTGCCGTATTGATTTGGTTCCGGGGGCCATTTTGCCCTGTAGTAGGGTTTATGCGCTGTCGGAGCCGGAGGAGAAACATCTACGGCAGTATTTGGATGAGATGTTAAAGAATGGGTTTATTCGGCTTTCTTCTTCGCCTGTGTCTTCCTCCATATTTTTTATACTGAAGAAGGAGGGTGATCTTTGCGCTTGCGTGGACTACAGAGCGTTGAATAAGGTCACAATAAAGAACAAGTACCCATTACCTCTCATACCGGTGTTGTTAGATCAGCTGCGACATGCCAAGGTGTTCACAAAGCTTGATTTAAGAGGTGCTTACCATCTTGTTCGCGTCCGCGAGGGCGCCGAATGGAAAACGGCGTTCCGTACTAAGTTTGGTTTGTTTGAATATTGTGTTATGCTTTTTGGTTTGTGTAACGCCCCTGCCGCTTTTCAGTTTTTTATAAATGAGGTTTTGCGTGAGTTTTTGGATGTCAGTGTGATTGTTTACATTGATGATATTTTGGTTTTTTCCCCATCCTTTGAGAAACATGATGCTCATGTTTCGCAGGTTTTGTCTAAGTTGTTGGAACACCGTTTATTTGTCAAGCTGGATAAATGCACTTTCGGTGCGACACATGTTGAGTTTTTGGGATTCTTGATTTCTGCGGATGGTATAAAGATGGATCCCTGGAAGATCGAAGCTATTGTTAACTGGCCCATACCCACATGTGTTAAAGATATACATGTGCTACTTGGTTTCGCCAACTTCTACAGGCGTTTTATCAGTCATTTCTCTGACATTGTTTCGCCTATGACTTCCTTGATGAAGAAGGGAGTGGTGTTTAAGTGGACGCCTGCAGTACAGTTGGCTTTGGAAAGATTGATCGGGCTTTTTACATCTGCTCCTGTCTTGATGCATCCTGATCCTGCTCTTCCGTTTTATGTAGAGGCGGATGCGTCCCAGCTAGTCGTTGGGGGCGTGTTGTCTCAGCGTGACAATGAATCTGGGTTGATGCATCCAATTGCGTATTTTTCAAAGAAACTACTACCTGCTGAGCAGAATTATACGGTAGCCGAGAGGGAACTATTGGCCATAAAGCTGTCTTTTGAGGAATGGCGCCATTACCTTTGGGGGGCTCGTCACCCCATTACTATCTATACGGATCACAAGAACTTGGTGTTTTTCCGGTCCGCTAGGGCTTTGACTGCCAGACAGATGAGATGGGTGCTATTCTTTAATGAATACGATTTTACCATCACGTATAGGCCAGCTGCTCAACAGGGGAAATCTGATGCATTATCTCGGATTTATGCGGATCCGTCACAGGGAAGCAAGACGGAGGAGTCCTGTTTTATGATTCCCGGTGATAAGATAGTTGGTTGTGCTTCCATAGACGATTTCATGGTTAAAGTGCAGGATGAAATGAAGCAGTTGGATCTGGCTCCGTGGCTGTCGGAACCTGGAATCACGTTAAAGGATGGGTTATTGTATCAGGCAAAGAAGTTGTTTGTGCCCCCCGAGTTGCGTACACTGGTTCTTACATATTGTCATTCATCGTCCTTGGTTGGGCATTCGGGGGTCAATAAGACCAAAGAGCTGTGTATGCGTTGGTTTTGGTGGAAGTCTCTGGCCCATGATGTACAGGTATTTGTGGCCTCAAGCCCGGTGTGTGCTGTTAGTAAGTCCTCGCACATATCTCCATCTGGGTCGTTGCACCCATTGCCAGTGCCTCCCTCCCCCTGGCATACGGTCAGTATGGACTTTGTGACCGATTTGCCGCTTGATTCAGGGTTTACGGCCATTTTAGTTGTTGTGGATTTATTCACTAAAATGGCTCACTTCGTTCCCTTGCCAGGGTTACCCACATCTAGAGAATTGGCTGATGTGTTTATGGCCCAAGTGATCCGACTGCATGGGGTTCCTACTTCCATCGTTTCAGATAGAGGGGCACAGTTTGTTTCACATTTTTGGACTGCTCTGTGTCGGTCATTAAGGATGGAAGTACGTTTGTCAACAGCTTACCATCCACAAAGCGACGTGCAAACAGAACGTACCAATCAAACCATGGAGCAGTATTTGCGCTGTTTGCTAACGTCACTGACGGGCAGTTGGGTACAAGCCCTTCCTGTGGCTGAGTTCGTATATAATAACAGCATGCACTCAGCTTTACCGTTTTATTGTTCGATGGGGTTCCATCCCAAGACAATTCCTATTCAGCCATCTGAGAGGGTACCAGCAGTGGATTCCCTGAGTAGGGGTTTGATTGAAATCTGGAAGAAAGCCCACCAGCAATTATTTGAGTCCAAGAAAGCCATGAAAGTACAGGCAGACAGGCATAGACGGCCAGCTCCTCTGTATGCAGTTGGGGATAGGGTTTGGCTAGCAACGAAGAATCTGAAGTTGCTGGGACCAAGAAAATTACAGCCTCGGTTAATAGGTCCCTTTCCTGTCCAGAAGGTGGTGAATCCAGTTGAGATCAAGTTGGCTTTACCGGCTGAGTATGGTATTCATGCTGTATTTCACACCTCTTTGTTGAAGCCATACGTCACCACTTCTCAAGAGTTGCCACCTCCTCCTCCCGTTTTAATAGATGATAACGTGGAGTATGAGGTTAAAACTGTTTTGAATTCCAAGCGGATGAAGGGACGGCTGTATTACCTTATTGACTGGAAGGGTTACCCCCCAGAGGACCGTTCTTGGGTTCCGGCAAGTAGGGTTCATGCTGCCCGGTTAGTTTGTCTGTTTCATCGCCTGCACCCTGGGAAGCCTAGGCCTGTAGGAAGGCTTTCGGGAGGGGGTACTGTTGGGGTTCAAGGGGGCCTGGTGCCTTCTGTCTAGTTCCCCAATCAGCGGTTTTTCTTAAAAGTGCCAAGTGCGTATGCAAATTTATGGACGCTCCCTAGGGCTCGCTTTAAAAGGGGGCTGCCAACAGGAAACAGGTGCTTGGTTTCTTTATTGGTCCCTTGCCGTGTGATTCCTGTTCCTGTGGTTCTACCTTGTTCCCCTTCCTTCGAGCTCTGTTCCAGCGGTCTTTTCCAGTGCTGTGTTTTGATCCCCTTTTTCCCTGTTCCCCTGTTTTCCTATTCCCTGGGGCATTACTGAACCCTTTGTGGGGACCTGTTTTTGATCTTCGGTGACGTTCTGGGATTCGCGGCTGCGTTTCCTTTGAGTTTTGACGTCCCGTTATTATCCCTTTTTGTATCCAAACCATCTTGTTGTACGTTGTGTTTGGGTGGTTCCACGAAGGAGCTGAATAACGGATGTTTTTTGCGCTACCTTTGTGTTCTTTTTTAGATTCCAGGGTTTTTTTGGGTGTCTTTCGTATTCCCTTGATACCTTTTTTCCCCTGTCCCTTTTTTGTCTTAAGAATTGTGAATTCCACCCCCTTTGACATTCTCGGTGTTTCCCGAGGGGGCGTGGTTGGTCTGGGAGTTACGCAGGAAACAACCAATACGATTGCAGTGGAAGAATTCCTGTTTCGTATCAAGCCACTCCCGTTTGTTGTCTGGGGTAAGCAGGGAGGTCGGTAGTTCCTGTGTGTACTTGGCACTGGTAATAGTAGTAGGGGTGTGTTTAATCTTGTCCCCTTTTTTCATTTAGCAGTCTCGTCTGTGTCAAGCTGTCAGCTGCCAAGAAGCCAGAGGAGACAAGTTGTGTTCCCCAAGACCTTGGGTTCCTTTGGTTTGTTACCCACCTTCTCCCGGTGTTGTGTTCTCCACCATCCGTTTTGATTGCGGGTGTTGGGGGTCACAGTGAGGGTAGAGGATTGGGACGTTCTTCACTCCTGCGGTGTTGGGCCGGTCGGCATCGGAACACCCAGTGTCAGCTATCTTGTCAGTACATTCACACACCATGTACATTGAGCATGGTGCATGGCTGTGTACCTGGCCCATATGGGATGACTGCAATTGGGCATGGGCCTCCACAGCATTGTTGGTGGGGTGGCCACATTTTTAGGTTCTTCACCATCCCCCTTGCACCCTCCTACCCTCCCCCTTGCACCCTTCTGGTCCTCACCCTTGCAACCTTCTGGACCTACCCCTTGCACCCACCCCCATACTGTTGGCCACAGCTAGGAGTCATATCCACTCACCCCTCTTATGTCTGGGCACTGCTGGGACTCCTCTGCACCCACCCCTCTTATGTCTGGGCACTGCTGGGACTCCTCTGCACCCACCCCTCTTATATCTGGGCACTGTTCGGTCTCCTCTTCACCCACCCCTAATATGTGTGGGCACTGCTGGGAGTCATATTCACCCACCCCTCTTATGTGTGGGCACTGCTGGGAGTCATATTCACCCACCCCTCCTATGTGTGGGCACTGCTGGGAGTCATATTCACTCACCCCTCTTATGTCTGGGCATTGCTGGAACTCCTCTACAGCCACCCCTCTTATGTCTGGGCACTGATGGGACTCCTCTGCATCCACCCCTCTTATGTCTGGGCACTGCTGGGACTCCTCTGCACCCACCTCTCTTATGTCTGGGCACTGCTGGGACTCCTCTGCAACCACCCTCTTATGTCTGGGCACTGCTGGGACTCCTCTGCACCCACTTCTCGTATGTGTGGGCACTGCTGGGAGTCATATTCACCCACCCCTCTTATGTCTGGGCACTGCTGGGACTCCTCTGCACCCACTCCTCATATGTCTGGGCACTGCTGGGAGTCATATCCACCCACCCCTCATATGTCTGGGCACTGCTGGGAGTCATATCAACCCACCCCTCTTATGTCTGGGCACTGCTGGGACTCCTCTGCAACCACCCCTCTTATGTCTGGGGACTGCTGGGACTCCTCTGCACCCACCCCTCTTATGTCTGGGCACTGCTGGGACTCCTCTGCACCCATCCCTCTTATGTCTGGTCACTGCTGGGACTCCTCTGCACCCACCCCTCTTATGTCTGGGCACTGCTGAGATTCCTCTGCACCCACCCCTCATATGTGTGGGCACTGCTGGGAGTCATATTCACCCACCCCTCTTATGTGTGGGCACTGCTGGGAGTCATTTTCACCCACCTCTCCTATGTGTGGGCCCTGCTGGGGGTCATATTCACTCACCCTTCTTATGTCTGGGCACTGCTGGGACTCCTCTACACCCACCCCTCTTATGTCTGAGCACTGCTGTGACTCCTCTGCACCCGCCCCTCTTATGTCTGGGCACTGCTGGGACTCCTCAGCACCCACCCCTCTTATGTCTGGGCACTGTAGGGAGTCCCCCCATGTGACATGAGTTGGTTGTAAAATCACCAGGCTCCACAACTCCTTCAATTCCATGTACTCCCACCGGTGGTAGCAGGGCCATGACCTTCTCCTCCCAGGGATGGTACTGTACTGGTCTGCGAGGACCACCACCTCCAGTGTACTGGCTCTGGGCGTAGTCCTCATCCATCTTCCGCTTCACCATCCTCCGCGGATTGTACCACCTGTTCTGGCAATCCCTCCTGGTGCGCCGTGTTTTGTCAGCTATGCTGGTCTGTCTGACCAATGCGCCAAACAGCTGTGGCTCTACACTGATGACTTCATCTGCAAGGATCTCCATCTCCTGGTTTGTGAACTTTGGATTCTTCGGTGCAGACATGTTGTGGGGTGAATGGGATTGGGGGGGTGACGGTGTGTATGGATGGGGGTTTGTGGGTCTGAATGTGAGGGGGTATGTGGGTCTGAATATGATTGGGGTATTTGTGAAGGTGGATGTGTGCAGTTGTTGGTGTGTTGTCAGTCTCTGTAGGTAAATGGGTATGTTGCAAAGGATGCTGGTTTGTAGATGTGAGCCCTTTTTATTGGTCCATTTGTGGGTGTGGCTTAGTTTGAATTTTTGGTTGGTGTGTTATAAGGGGTGGGTGTGAGTAGGGCCCTCTGTTTGCCAGTTTGGATCTGGCCAGGACATTGCTTTGCAATGGTTTGTACACAGGAGACATGTTTTGTGGTGTTGTGCGACTCGTTTGCACCCTCCTTGTGCTGTTTTAGGGGTACGCGTGCGGTTCGTTGAGGGGGGTTCGTTTTGTAATTTATTGTGTAGCTTTCTCATACGTGACGTTTTTACAGGGTAAGCATGTGCTTCGTTGAGGGGGGTTCGTTTCGTAATTTATTGTGTAGCTCTATCATACGTGACGTTTTTACGGGGTGCGCTTGTGCGTCGTTGAGGGGGGTTTGTTTCGTACTTTATTGTGTATCTCTGTCATACGAGACGATTTTACGGGGTACGCTTGCGCGTTGTTGAGGGGGGGTTCGTTTCGTAATTTATTGTGGTGCTCTCTCATACGTGACGTTTTTACGGGGTACGCGTGTGCTTCGTTAAGGGGGGTTCGTTTTGTATTTGATTGTGCGGCTCGCTCATATGCGATGTTTTCCGTACAAATCGCAGTTCATACGTGACGACATTTTCCGGTACGAATCGCGTTCTCGGTCCCCGATCCGGATCGTATTTGGCGGGTCGTACGGCATGTTTACAAATTGTATAGTTCACTACCGGAGTCCGTATCGTACGGAGCTTTGCTTGTTTTTCGGATGGTTTGTAAACATTCGGACGTATTCTTTGGAAACGGATAGTACTACGCAATTCGGACGGCTTTGTACGATTCGTACGGAAACGGTTACGAATACGAATCGTAGGACGGTTTTCTGTCCCGAATAGGAATCGAGCCCATAGTGTTTTAATATGCAAGGAATTAATTTTCCCACTACATATGTGCACTTTACTTTCTATGAAATTACCTTGAATTGAAGTGGAACTTGCTGCTATGTCTTTGAAATAATGAAACCTTTAAACAATATGGTTTATATGATTGGGATGAAAAGTGAGGAGAAAAATGCCCACTTTAAAGGAAATGTCCCTGCATGAAAAAGAATGTAAATGTAGAAAAGAGAACATGTTAAAATATGTCTGCCATAAGATTGAAGGCTTAGTCCTTGTTTTACAGCTTGTTTTGTCCTTTCTCAATGTCATTTACTGAGTATTTTAATGTGGAAAAATGGTGCTTTAAACATCGTGAACGTTCTTCACTCCTGCGGTGTTGGGCCGGTCGGCATCGGAACAGAAAACCAAGCCCACGAATTAATACACCGCCCGAGTGAAGAATGGTTGAGGAGGCAGCAGGGGGGGCTTCTTCGATGCAGGAAATCATGCAGGCTTTAGCGCACATGCAGGGTGAAGTCCAATCCCTGCGTCAGGAGAATCAGGAGTTACGGGGGACACTGAGTGAGGTGAAGGAAAGCACTAAGAGAAGAGGGAGGGATCCCTCAGTTGAGGCTAGGCCCCCATTGATTCAACCAGCCACATTTAAATATGAGAGGAGTGGGGGGCAGAGTGGGTCTCCTTCTCCTTTGTCCGTTACAGTGAACACTCCCGCGCCGGTGCCTCTAGCAGCTCCAGAGAGGTTTTCCGGGGATAGTAGCATATATGCTATATTTATGAACCAGTGCCATTTGCACTTCATGTGTCGACCAACCGCTTTTCCTGACGACACTACTAAGGTAGCGTTTGTGATCTCATATCTCTCGGGTACTGCAGCTAGTTGGGCGGTCCCCTTAGTGGAAAACAATGACGCTGTGTTAAGTAGTTTCCCGGCCTTTAAGAACCAGATGCATAGTCTGTTTGCTAAGCATGCTTTCATGCAGGCAAGCAATGTTGAATTGTTAAAGCTACAGCAGGGTAAGCAGGATCTTTTGGGTTATGTGGCTACTTTCAATCGCCTAGTAGCAGAGACACAATGGTCCATGGCAAAAAGAACCTCTTTGTTTTATCAGGGCTTGTGCGAGGACTTAAAAGATATAGTCTCTCAGGTTGTAGACCCCCCCTGAAGAGTGTGTTGAGTTCGTCGATTTGGTTGTCAAACTCAACCATCGAATGAGTGAAAAGAAAAGGGGAAAAGATCAGGTTTCAACCCCCAAGGACAACTGTAACCAAGAGAGAAACATCTGAGAATGGGGGCGTAAAAACAGATCCTGAACCTATGCCTTTGGGTGGGGTGCGGGGTCCCTTATCCAAGGAGGAAAAGGAGCGAAGGCGCTTGTTGCAGTTGTGTTTGTATTGTGGGAGGGGTGGACACTTTGCTCGAGAGTGTCCAGTGAAACCGTCCCGGATCCCGGAGAATAAGGCTGTGGCTTTCGTGGGAAGGGATTGTGAGAGTCCTTTTGTCCATGAGGTATTTGTAATCCATATGACGTACAAGGGGCGGTTCAAAGAGTCCCGCATCATTTAACGGTATCGGCTTGTTTCGCTTATTCATCTTGTGGTAGAGCTTCCTTGTCGGTATTATTGGATTGTGTGGCCACAGGGAACTTTATGGACACCGGGTTGGCCGAGAAGTTGATGGTTCCCTGTGTGATGAAGAAACAACCTGAACCCGTGAGGGCTATTGACAGCACAGAGCTAACCTCTGGGTCGATTGTACGACAAACAGAACCTTTGTTGATGACATTCGATAATGGGCATTCTGAGACGGTCTGTTTTGATCTGATTGCCGCACCAGCATTTGGTGTGGTACTCGGGGTGCCCTGGTTACAGGCCATAATCCCAGAATCGATTGGGCGCGGAGGCTGGTCACGCTTGATTCAGAGTATTGTCTTCTTCACTGTTATTGTGAGGTGACTGATTGGGTGTCTCCGTTGTCTTGTGCAGCGAGTGGTTGCGATCAGAACAGTTTGCCTCCTTCGTTTGTGGCATATAAGGAGGTGTTTGATAAGGATCAGGCGTGTGTCTTGCCACCACACAGGGCTTTTGATTGCCGTATTGATTTGGTTCCGGGGGCCATTTTGCCCTGTAGTAGGGTTTATGCGTTGTCGGAGCCGGAGGAGAAACATCTACGGCAGTATTTGGATGAGATGTTAAAGAATGGGTTTATTCGGCTTTCTTCTTCGCCTGTGTCTTCCTCCATATTTTTTATACTGAAGAAGGAGGGTGATCTTTGCGCTTGCGTGGACTACAGAGCGTTGAATAAGGTCACAATAAAGAACAAGTACCCATTACCTCTCATACCGGTGTTGTTAGATCAGCTGCGACATGCCAAGGTGTTCACAAAGCTTGATTTAAGAGGTGCTTACCATCTTGTTCGCGTCCGCGAGGGCGACGAATGGAAAACGGCGTTCCGTACTAAGTTTGGTTTGTTTGAATATTGTGTTATGCTTTTTGGTTTGTGTAACGCCCCTGCCGCTTTTCAGTTTTTTATAAATGAGGTTTTGCGTGAGTTTTTGGATGTCAGTGTGATTGTTTACATTGATGATATTTTGTTTTTTTCCCCATCCTTTGAGAAACATGATGCTCATGTTTCGCAGGTTTTGTCTAAGTTGTTGGAACACCGTTTATTTGTCAAGCTGGATAAATCCACTTTCGGTGCGACACATGTTGAGTTTTTGGGATTCTTGATTTCTGCGGATGGTATAAAGATGGATCCCTGGAAGATCGAAGCTATTGTTAACTGGCCCATACCCACATGTGTTAAAGATATACATGTGCTACTTGGTTTCGCCAACTTCTACAGGCGTTTTATCAGTCATTTCTCTGACATTGTTTCGCCTATGACTTCCTTGATGAAGAAGGGAGTGGTGTTTAAGTGGACGCCTGCAGTACAGTTGGCTTTGGAAAGATTGATCGGGCTTTTTACATCTGCTCCTGTCTTGATGCATCCTGATCCTGCTCTTCCGTTTTATGTAGAGGCGGATGCGTCCCAGCTAGTCGTTGGGGGCGTGTTGTCTCAGCGTGACAATGAATCTGGGTTGATGCATCCAATTGTGTATTTTTCAAAGAAACTACTACCTGCTGAGCAGAATTATACGGTAGCCGAGAGGGAACTATTGGCCATAAAGCTGTCTTTTGAGGAATGGCGCCATTACCTTTGGGGGGCTCGTCACCCCATTACTATCTATACGGATCACAAGAACTTGGTGTTTTTCCGGTCCGCTAGGGCTTTGACTGCCAGACAGATGAGATGGGTGCTATTCTTTAATGAATACGATTTTACCATCACGTATAGGCCAGCTGCTCAACAGGGGAAATCTGATGCATTATCTCGGATTTATGCGGATCCGTCACAAGGAAGCAAGACGGAGGAGTCCTGTTTTATGATTCCCGGTGATAAGATAGTTGGTTGTGCTTCCATAGACGATTTCATGGTTAAAGTGCAGGATGAAATGAAGCAGTTGGATCTGGCTCCGTGGCTGTCGGAACCTGGAATCACGTTAAAGGATGGGTTATTGTATCAGGCAAAGAAGTTGTTTGTGCCCCCCGAGTTGCGTACACTGGTTCTTACATATTGTCATTCATCGTCCTTGGTTGGGCATCCGGGGGTCAATAAGACCAAAGAGCTGTGTATGCGTTGGTTTTGGTGGAAGTCTCTGGCCCATGATGTACAGGTATTTGTGGCCTCAAGCCCGGTGTGTGCTGTTAGTAAGTCCTCGCACATGTCTCCATCTGGGTCGTTGCACCCATTGCCAGTGCCTCCCTCCCCCTGGCATACGGTCAGTATGGACTTTGTGACCGATTTGCCGCTTGATTCAGGGTTTACGGCCATTTTAGTTGTTTTGGATTTATTCACTAAAATGGCTCACTTCGTTCCCTTGCCAGGGTTACCCACATCTAGAGAATTGGCTGATGTGTTTATGGCCCAAGTGATCCGACTGCATGGGGTTCCTGCTTCCATCGTTTCAGATAGAGGGGCACAGTTTGTTTCACATTTTTGAACTGCTCTGTGTCGGTCATTAAGGATGGAAGTACGTTTGTCAACAGCTTACCATCCACAAAGCGACGTGCAAACAGAACGTACCAATCAAACCATGGAGCAGTATTTGCGCTGTTTGCTAACGTCACTGACGGGCAGTTGGGTACAAGCCCTTCCTGTGGCTGAGTTCGTATATAATAACAGCATGCACTCAGCTTTACCGTTTTATTGTTTGATGGGGTTCCATCCCAAGACAATTCCTATTCAGCCATCTGAGAGGGTACCAGCAGTGGATTCCCTGAGTAGGGGTTTGATTGAAATCTGGAAGAAAGCCCACCAGCAATTATTTGAGTCCAAGAAAGCCATGAAAGTACAGGCAGACAGGCATAGACGGCCAGCTCCTCTGTATGCAGTTGGGGATAGGGTTTGGCTAGCAACGAAGAATCTGAAGTTGCTGGGACCAAGAAAATTACAGCCTCGGTTAATAGGTCCCTCTCCTGTCCAGAAGGTGGTGAATCCAGTTGAGATCAAGTTGGCTTTACCGGCTGAGTATGGTATTCATGCTGTATTTCACACCTCTTTGTTGAAGCCATACGTCACCACTTCTCAAGAGTTGCCACCTCCTCCTCCCGTTTTAATAGATGATAACGTGGAGTATGAGGTTAAAACTGTTTTGAATTCCAAGCGGATGAAGGGACGGCTGTATTACCTTATTGACTGGAAGGGTTACCCCCCAGAGGACCGTTCTTGGGTTCCGGCAAGTAGGGTTCATGCTGCCCGGTTAGTTTGTCTGTTTCATCGCCTGCACCCTGGGAAGCCTAGGCCTGTAGGAAGGCTTTCAGGAGGGGGTACTGTTGGGGTTCAAGGGGGCCTGGTGCCTTCTGTCTAGTTCCCCAATCAGCAGTTTTTCTTAAAAGTGCCAAGTGCGTATGCGAATTTATGGACGCTCCCTAGGGCTCGCTTTAAAAGGGGGCTGCCAACAGGAAACAGGTGCTTGGTTTCTTTATTGGTCCCTTGCCGTGTGATTCCTGTTCCTGTGGTTCTACCTAGTTCCCCTTCCTTCGAGCTCTGTTCCAGCGGTCTTTTCCAGTGCTGTGTTTTGATCCCCTTTTTCCCTGTTCCCCTGTTTTCCTATTCCCTGGGGCATTACTGAACCCTTTGTGGGGACCTGTTTTTGATCTTCGGTGACGTTCTGGGATTCGCGGCTGCGTTTCCTTTGAGTTTTGACGTCCCGTTATTATCCCTTTTTGTATCCAAACCATCTTGTTGTACGTTGTGTTTGGGTGGTTCCACGAAGGAGCTGAATAACGGATGTTTTTTGCGCTACCTTTGTGTTCTTTTTTAGATTCCAGGTTTTTTTTGGGTGTCTTTCGTATTCCCTTGATACCTTTTTTCCCCTGTCCCTTTTTTGTCTTAAGAATTGTGAATTCCACCCCCTTTGACATTCTCGGTGTTTCCCGAGGGGGCGTGGTTGGTCTGGGAGTTACGCAGGAAACAACCAATACGATTGCAGTGGAAGAATTTCTGTTTCGTATCAAGCCACTCCCGTTTGTTATCTGGGGTAAGCAGGGAGGTGGGTAGTTCCTGTGTGTACTTGGCACTGGTAATAGTAGTAGGGGTGTGTTTAATCTTGTCCCCTTTTTTCATTTAGCAGTCTCGTCTGTGTCAAGCTGTCAGCTGCCAAGAAGCCAGAGGAGACGAGTTGTGTTCCCCAAGACCTTGGGTTCCTTTGTTTTGTTACCCACCTTCTCCCGGTGTTGTGTTCTCCACCATCCGTTTTGATTGCGGGTGTTGGGGGTCACAGTGAGGGTAGAGGATTGGGACGTTCTTCACTCCTGCGGTGTTGGGCCGGTCGGCATCGGAACACCCAGTGTCAGCTATCTTGTCAGTACATTCACACACCATGTACATTGAGCATGGTGCATGGCTGTGTACCTGGCCCATATGGGATGACTGCAATTGGGCATGGGCCTCCACAGCATTTTTGGTGGGGTGGCCACATTTTTAGGTTCTTCACCATCCCCCTTGCACCCTCCTACCCTCCCCCTTGCACCCTTCTGGTCCTCACCCTTGCAACCTTCTGGACCTACCCCTTGCACCCACCCCCATACTGTTGGCCACAGCTAGGAGTCATATCCACTCACCCCTCTTATGTCTGGGCACTGCTGGGACTCCTCTGCACCCACCCCTCTTATGTCTGGGCACTGCTGGGACTCCTCTGCACCCACCCCTCTTATATCTGGGCACTGTTGGGTCTCCTCTTCACCCACCCCTAATATGTGTGGGCACTGCTGGGAGTCATATTCACCCACCCCTCTTATGTGTGGGCACTGCTGGGAGTCATATTCACTCACCCCTCTTATGTCTGGGCATTGCTGGAACTCCTCTACAGCCACCCCTCTTATGTCTGGGCACTGATGGGACTCCTCTGCCTCCACCCCTCTTATGTCTGGGCACTGCTGGGACTCCTCTGCACCCACCCCTCTTATGTCTGGGCACTGCTGGGACTCCTCTGCAACCACCCTCTTATGTCTGGGCACTGCTGGGACTCCTCTGCACCCACTTCTCGTAAGTGTGGGCACTGCTGGGAGTCATATTCACCCACCCCTCTTATGTCTGGGCACTGCTGGGACTCCTCTGCACCCACTCCTCATATGTCTGGGCACTGCTGGGAGTCATATCCACCCACCCCTCATATGTCTGGGCACTGCTGGGAGTCATATCAACCCACCCCTCTTATGTCTGGGCACTGCTGGGACTCCTCTGCAACCACCCCTCTTATGTCTGGGCACTGCTGGGACTCCTCTGCACCCACCCCGCTTATGTCTGGGCACTGCTGGGACTCCTCTGCACCCATCCCTCTTATGTCTGGTCACTGCTGGGACTCCTCTGCACCCACCCCTCTTATGTCTGGGCACTGCTGGGACTCCTCTGCACCCACCCCTCTTATGTCTGGGCACTGCTGAGATTCCTCTGCACCCACCCCTCATATGTGTGGGCACTGCTGGGAGTCATATTCACCCACCCCTCTTATGTGTGGGCACTGCTGGGAGTCATTTTCACCCACCTCTCCTATGTGTGGGCCCTGCTGGGGGTCATATTCACTCACCCTTCTTATGTCTGGGCACTGCTGGGACTCCTCTACACCCACCCCTCTTATGTCTGAGCACTGCTGTGACTCCTCTGCACCCGCCCCTCTTATGTCTGGGCACTGCTGGGACTCCTCAGCACCCACCCCTCTTATGTCTGGGCACTGTAGGGAGTCCCCCCATGTGACATGAGTTGGTTGTAAAATCACCAGGCTCCACAACTCCTTCAATTCCATGTACTCCCACCGGTGGTAGCAGGGCCATGACCTTCTCCTCCCAGGGATGGTACTGTACTGGTCTGCGAGGACCACCACCTCCAGTGTACTGGCTCTGGGCGTAGTCCTCATCCATCTTCCGCTTCACCATCCTCCGCGGATTGTACCACCTGTTCTGGCAATCCCTCCTGGTGCGCCGTGTTTTGTCAGCTATGCTGGTCTGTCTGACCAATGCGCCAAACAGCTGTGGCTCTACACTGATGACTTCATCTGCAAGGATCTCCATCTCCTGGTTTGTGAACTTTGGATTCTTCGGTGCAGACATGTTGTGGGGTGAATGGGATTGGGGGGGTGACGGTGTGTATGGATGGGGGGATGTGGGTCTGAATGTGAGGGGGTATGTGGGTCTGAATATGATTGGGGTATTTGTGAAGGTGGATGTGTGCAGTTGTTGGTGTGTTGTCAGTCTCTGTAGGTAAATGGGTATGTTGCAAAGGATGCTGGTTTGTAGATGTGAGCCCTTTTTATTGGTCCATTTGTGGGTGTGGCTTAGTTTGAATTTTTGGTTGGTGTGTTATAAGGGGTGGGTGTGAGTAGGGCCCTCTGTTTGCCAGTTTGGATCTGGCCAGGACATTGCTTTGCAATGGTTTGTACACAGGAGACATGTTTTGTGGTGTTGTGCGACTCGTTTGCACCCTCCTTGTGCTGTTTTAGGGGTATGCGTGCGGTTCGTTGAGGGGGGTTCGTTTTGTAATTTATTGTGTAGCTTTCTCATACGTGACGTTTTTACAGGGTAAGCATGTGCTTCGTTGAGGGGGGTTCGTTTCGTAATTTATTGTGTAGCTCTATCATACGTGACGTTTTTACGGGGTGCGCTTGTGCGTCGTTGAGGGGGGTTTGTTTCGTACTTTATTGTGTATCTCTGTCATACGAGACGATTTTACGGGGTACGCTTGCGCGTTGTTGAGGGGGGGTTCGTTTCGTAATTTATTGTGTTGCTCTCTCATACGTGACGTTTTTACGGGGTACGCGTGTGCTTCGTTAAGGGGGGTTCGTTTTGTATTTGATTGTGCGGCTCGCTCATATGCGATGTTTTCCGTACAGATCGCAGTTCATACGTGACGACATTTTCCGGTACGAATCGCGTTCTCGGTCCCCGATCCGGATCGTATTTGGCGGGTCGTACGGCATGTTTACAAATTGTACAGTTCACTACCGGAGTCCGTATCGTACGGAGCTTTGCTTGTTTTTCGGATGTTTTTTAAACATTCGGACGTATTCTTTGGAAACGGATAGTACTACGCAATTCGGACGGCTTTGTACGATTCGTACGGAAACGGTTACGAATACGAATCGTAGGACGGTTTTCTGTCCCGAATCGGAATCGAGCCCATAGTGTTTTAATATGCAAGGAATTAATTTTCCCACTACATATGTGCACTTTACTTTCTATGAAATTACCTTGAATTGAAGTGGAACTTGCTGCTATGTCTTTGAAATAATGAAACCTTTAAACAATATGGTTTATATGATTGGGATGAAAAGTGAGGAGAAAAATGCCCACTTTAAAGGAAATGTCCCTGCATGAAAAAGAATGTAAATGTAGAAAAGAGAACATGTTAAAATATGTCTGCCATAAGATTGAAGGCTTAGTCCTTGTTTTACAGCTTGTTTTGTCCTTTCTCAATGTCATTTACTGAGTATTTTAATGTGGAAAAATGGTGCTTTAAACATCGTGAACGTTCTTCACTCCTGCGGTGTTGGGCCGGTCGGCATCGGAACAGAAAACCAAGCCCACAAATTAATACACCGCCCGAGTGAAGAATGGTTGAGGAGGCAGCAGGGGGGGCTTCTTCGATGCAGGAAATCATGCAGGCTTTAGCGCACATGCAGGGTGAAGTCCAATCCCTGCGTCAGGAGAATCAGGAGTTACGGGGGACACTGAGTGAGGTGAAGGAAAGCACTAAGAGAAGAGGGAGGGATCCCTCAGTTGAAGCTAGGCCCCCATTGATTCAACCAGCCACATTTAAATATGAGAGGAGTGGGGGGCAGAGTGGGTCTCCTTCTCCTTTGTCCGTTACAGTGAACACTCGCGTGCCGGTGCCTCTAGCAGCTCCAGAGAGGTTTTCCGGGGATAGTAGCATATATGCTATATTTATGAACCAGTGCCATTTGCACTTCATGTGTCGACCAACCGCTTTTCCTGACGACACTACTAAGGTAGCGTTTGTGATCTCATATCTCTCGGGTACTGCAGCTAGTTGGGCGGTCCCCTTAGTGGAAAACAATGACGCTGTGTTAAGTAGTTTCCCGGCCTTTAAGAACCAGATGCATAGTCTGTTTGCTAAGCATGCTTTCATGCAGGCAAGCAATGTTGAATTGTTAAAGCTACAGCAGGGTAAGCAGGATCTTTTGGGTTATGTGGCTACTTTCAATCGCCTAGTAGCAGAGACACAATGGTCCATGGCAAAAAGAACCTCTTTGTTTTATCAGGGCTTGTGCGAGGACTTAAAAGATATAGTCTCTCAGGTTGTAGACCCCCCCTGAAGAGTGTGTTGAGTTCGTCGATTTGGTTGTCAAACTCAACCATCGAATGAGTGAAAAGAAAAGGGGAAAAGATCAGGTTTCAACCCCCAAGGACAACTGTAACCAAGAGAGAAACATCTGAGAATGGGGGCGTAAAAACAGATCCTGAACCTATGCCTTTGGGTGGGGTGCGGGGTCCCTTATCCAAGGAGGAAAAGGAGCGAAGGCGCTTGTTGCAGTTGTGTTTGTATTGTGGGAGGGGTGGACACTTTGCTCGAGAGTGTCCAGTGAAACCGTCCCGGATCCCGGAGAATAAGGCTGTGGCTTTCGTGGGAAGGGATTGTGAGAGTCCTTTTGTCCATGAGGTATTTGTAATCCATATGACGTACAAGGGGCGGTTCAAAGAGTCCCGCATCATTTAACGGTATCGGCTTGTTTCGCTTATTCATCTTGTGGTAGAGCTTCCTTGTCGGTATTATTGGATTGTGTGGCCACAGGGAGCTTTATGGACACCGGGTTGGCCGAGAAGTTGATGGTTCCCTGTGTGATGAAGAAACAACCTGAACCCCTGAGGGCTATTGACAGCACGGAGCTAACCTCTGGGTCGATTGTACGACAAACAGAACCTTTGTTGATGACATTCGATAATGGGCATTCTGAGACGGTCTGTTTTGATCTGATTGCCGCACCAGCATTTGGTGTGGTACTCGGGGTGCCCTGGTTACAGGCCCATAATCCCAGAATCGATTGGGCGCGGAGGCTGGTCACGCTTGATTCAGAGTATTGTCTTCTTCACTGTTATTGTGAGGTGACTGATTGGGTGTCTCCGTTGTCTTGTGCAGCGAGTGGTTGCGATCAGAACAGTTTGCCTCCTTCGTTTGTGGCATATAAGGAGGTGTTTGATAAGGATCAGGCGTGTGTCTTGCCACCACACAGGGCTTTTGATTGCCGTATTGATTTGGTTCCGGGGGCCATTTTGCCCTGTAGTAGGGTTTATGCGTTGTCGGAGCCGGAGGAGAAACATCTACGGCAGTATTTGGATGAGATGTTAAAGAATGGGTTTATTCGGCTTTCTTCTTCGCCTGTGTCTTCCTCCATATTTTTTATACTGAAGAAGGAGGGTGATCTTTGCGCTTGCGTGGACTACAGAGCGTTGAATAAGGTCACAATAAAGAACAAGTACCCATTACCTCTCATACCGGTGTTGTTAGATCAGCTGCGACATGCCAAGGTGTTCACAAAGCTTGATTTAAGAGGTGCTTATCATCTTGTTCGCGTCCGCGAGGGCGACGAATGGAAAACGGCGTTCCGTACTAAGTTTGGTTTGTTTGAATATTGTGTTATGCTTTTTGGTTTGTGTAACGCCCCTGCCGCTTTTCAGTTTTTTATAAATGAGGTTTTGCGTGAGTTTTTGGATGTCAGTGTGATTGTTTACATTGATGATATTTTGGTTTTTTCCCCATCCTTTGAGAAACATGATGCTCATGTTTCACAGGTTTTGTCTAAGTTGTTGGAACACCGTTTATTTGTCAAGCTGGATAAATGCACTTTCGGTGCGACACATGTTGAGTTTTTGGGATTCTTGATTTCTGCGGATGGTATAAAGATGGATCCCTGGAAGATCGAAGCTATTGTTAACTGGCCCATACCCACATGTGTTAAAGATATACATGTGCTACTTGGTTTCGCCAACTTCTACAGGCGTTTTATCAGTCATTTCTCTGACATTGTTTCGCCTATGACTTCCTTGATGAAGAAGGGAGTGGTGTTTAAGTGGACGCCTGCAGTACAGTTGGCTTTGGAAAGATTGATCGGGCTTTTTACATCTGCTCCTGTCTTGATGCATCCTGATCCTGCTCTTCCGTTTTATGTAGAGGCGGATGCGTCCCAGCTAGTCGTTGGGGGCGTGTTGTCTCAGCGTGACAATGAATCTGGGTTGATGCATCCAATTGCGTATTTTTCAAAGAAACTACTACCTGCTGAGCAGAATTATACGGTAGCCGAGAGGGAACTATTGGCCATAAAGCTGTCTTTTGAGGAATGGCGCCATTACCTTTGGGGGGCTCGTCACCCCATTACTATCTATACGGATCACAAGAACTTGGTGTTTTTCCGGTCCGCTAGGGCTTTGACTGCCAGACAGATGAGATGGGTGCTATTCTTTAATGAATACGATTTTACCATCACGTATAGGCCAGCTGCTCAACAGGGGAAATCTGATGCATTATCTCGGATTTATGCGGATCCGTCACAGGGAAGCAAGACGGAGGAGTCCTGTTTTATGATTCCCGGTGATAAGATAGTTGGTTGTGCTTCCATAGACGATTTCATGGTTAAAGTGCAGGATGAAATGAAGCAGTTGGATCTGGCTCCGTGGCTGTCGGAACCTGGAATCACGTTAAAGGATGGGTTATTGTATCAGGCAAAGAAGTTGTTTGTGCCCCCCGAGTTGCGTACACTGGTTCTTACATATTGTCATTCATCGTCCTTGGTTGGGCATTCGGGGGTCAATAAGACCAAAGAGCTGTGTATGCGTTGGTTTTGGTGGAAGTCTCTGGCCCATGATGTACAGGTATTTGTGGCCTCAAGCCCGGTGTGTGCTGTTAGTAAGTCCTCGCACATATCTCCATCTGGGTCGTTGCACCCATTGCCAGTGCCTCCCTCCCCCTGGCATACGGTCAGTATGGACTTTGTGACCGATTTGCCGCTTGATTCAGGGTTTACGGCCATTTTAGTTGTTGTGGATTTATTCACTAAAATGGCTCACTTCGTTCCCTTGCCAGGGTTACCCACATCTAGAGAATTGGCTGATGTGTTTATGGCCCAAGTGATCCGACTGCATGGGGTTCCTACTTCCATCGTTTCAGATAGAGGGGCACAGTTTGTTTCACATTTTTGGACTGCTCTGTGTCGGTCATTAAGGATGGAAGTACGTTTGTCAACAGCTTACCATCCACAAAGCGACGTGCAAACAGAACGTACCAATCAAACCATGGAGCAGTATTTGCGCTGTTTGCTAACGTCACTGACGGGCAGTTGGGTACAAGCCCTTCCTGTGGCTGAGTTCGTATATAATAACAGCATGCACTCAGCTTTACCGTTTTATTGTTCGATGGGGTTCCATCCCAAGACAATTCCTATTCAGCCATCTGAGAGGGTACCAGCAGTGGATTCCCTGAGTAGGGGTTTGATTGAAATCTGGAAGAAAGCCCACCAGCAATTATTTGAGTCCAAGAAAGCCATGAAAGTACAGGCAGACAGGCATAGACGGCCAGCTCCTCTGTATGCAGTTGGGGATAGGGTTTGGCTAGCAACGAAGAATCTGAAGTTGCTGGGACCAAGAAAATTACAGCCTCGGTTAATAGGTCCCTTTCCTGTCCAGAAGGTGGTGAATCCAGTTGAGATCAAGTTGGCTTTACCGGCTGAGTATGGTATTCATGCTGTATTTCACACCTCTTTGTTGAAGCCATACGTCACCACTTCTCAAGAGTTGCCACCTCCTCCTCCCGTTTTAATAGATGATAACGTGGAGTATGAGGTTAAAACTGTTTTGAATTCCAAGCGGATGAAGGGACGGCTGTATTACCTTATTGACTGGAAGGGTTACCCCCCAGAGGACCGTTCTTGGGTTCCGGCAAGTAGGGTTCATGCTGCCCGGTTAGTTTGTCTGTTTCATCGCCTGCACCCTGGGAAGCCTAGGCCTGTAGGAAGGCTTTCGGGAGGGGGTACTGTTGGGGTTCAAGGGGGCCTGGTGCCTTCTGTCTAGTTCCCCAATCAGCGGTTTTTCTTAAAAGTGCCAAGTGCGTATGCAAATTTATGGACGCTCCCTAGGGCTCGCTTTAAAAGGGGGCTGCCAACAGGAAACAGGTGCTTGGTTTCTTTCTTGGTCCCTTGCCGTGTGATTCCTGTTCCTGTGGTTCTACCTTGTTCCCCTTCCTTCGAGCTCTGTTCCAGCGGTCTTTTCCAGTGCTGTGTTTTGATCCCCTTTTTCCCTGTTCCCCTGTTTTCCTATTCCCTGGGGCATTACTGAACCCTTTGTGGGGACCTGTTTTTGATCTTCGGTGACGTTCTGGGATTCGCGGCTGCGTTTCCTTTGAGTTTTGACGTCCCGTTATTATCCCTTTTTGTATCCAAACCATCTTGTTGTACGTTGTGTTTGGGTGGTTCCACGAAGGAGCTGAATAACGGATGTTTTTTGCGCTACCTTTGTGTTCTTTTTTAGATTCCAGGGTTTTTTGGGTGTCTTTCGTATTCCCTTGATACCTTTTTTCCCCTGTCCCTTTTTTGTCTTAAGAATTGTGAATTCCACCCCCTTTGACATTCTCGGTGTTTCCCGAGGGGGCGTGGTTGGTCTGGGAGTTACGCAGGAAACAACCAATACGATTGCAGTGGAAGAATTCCTGTTTCGTATCAAGCCACTCCCGTTTGTTGTCTGGGGTAAGCAGGGAGGTCGGTAGTTCCTGTGTGTACTTGGCACTGGTAATAGTAGTAGGGGTGTGTTTAATCTTGTCCCCTTTTTTCATTTAGCAGTCTCGTCTGTGTCAAGCTGTCAGCTGCCAAGAAGCCAGAGGAGACAAGTTGTGTTCCCCAAGACCTTGGGTTCCTTTGGTTTGTTACCCACCTTCTCCCGGTGTTGTGTTCTCCACCATCCGTTTTGATTGCGGGTGTTGGGGGTCACAGTGAGGGTAGAGGATTGGGACGTTCTTCACTCCTGCGGTGTTGGGCCGGTCGGCATCGGAACACCCAGTGTCAGCTATCTTGTCAGTACATTCACACACCATGTACATTGAGCATGGTGCATGGCTGTGTACCTGGCCCATATGGGATGACTGCAATTGGGCATGGGCCTCCACAGCATTGTTGGTGGGGTGGCCACATTTTTAGGTTCTTCACCATCCCCCTTGCACCCTCCTACCCTCCCCCTTGCACCCTTCTGGTCCTCACCCTTGCAACCTTCTGGACCTACCCCTTGCACCCACCCCCATACTGTTGGCCACAGCTAGGAGTCATATCCACTCACCCCTCTTATGTCTGGGCACTGCTGGGACTCCTCTGCACCCACCCCTCTTATGTCTGGGCACTGCTGGGACTCCTCTGCACCCACCCCTCTTATATCTGGGCACTGTTGGGTCTCCTCTTCACCCACCCCTAATATGTGTGGGCACTGCTGGGAGTCATATTCACCCACCCCTCTTATGTGTGGGCACTGCTGGGAGTCATATTCACCCACCCCTCCTATGTGTGGGCACTGCTGGGAGTCATATTCACTCACCCCTCTTATGTCTGGGCATTGCTGGAACTCCTCTACAGCCACCCCTCTTATGTCTGGGCACTGATGGGACTCCTCTGCATCCACCCCTCTTATGTCTGGGCACTGCTGGGACTCCTCTGCACCCACCCCTCTTATGTCTGGGCACTGCTGGGACTCCTCTGCAACCACCCTCTTAAGTCTGGGCACTGCTGGGACTCCTCTGCACCCACTTCTCGTATGTGTGGGCACTGCTGGGAGTCATATTCACCCACCCCTCTTATGTCTGGGCACTGCTGGGACTCCTCTGCACCCACTCCTCATATGTCTGGGCACTGCTGGGAGTCATATCCACCCACCCCTCATATGTCTGGGCACTGCTGGGAGTCATATCAACCCACCCCTCTTATGTCTGGGCACTGCTGGGACTCCTCTGCAACCACCCCTCTTATGTCTGGGCACTGCTGGGACTCCTCTGCACCCACCCCTCTTATGTCTGGGCACTGCTGGGACTCCTCTGCACCCATCCCTCTTATGTCTGGTCACTGCTGGGACTCCTCTGCACCCACCCCTCTTATGTCTGGGCACTGCTGAGATTCCTCTGCACCCACCCCTCATATGTGTGGGCACTGCTGGGAGTCATATTCACCCACCCCTCTTATGTGTGGGCACTGCTGGGAGTTATTTTCACCCACCTCTCCTATGTGTGGGCCCTGCTGGGGGTCATATTCACTCACCCTTCTTATGTCTGGGCACTGCTGGGACTCCTCTACACCCACCCCTCTTATGTCTGAGCACTGCTGTGACTCCTCTGCACCCGCCCCTCTTATGTCTGGGCACTGCTGGGACTCCTCAGCACCCACCCCTCTTATGTCTGGGCACTGTAGGGAGTCCCCCCATGTGACATGAGTTGGTTGTAAAATCACCAGGCTCCACAACTCCTTCAATTCCATGTACTCCCACCGGTGGTAGCAGGGCCATGACCTTCTCCTCCCAGGGATGGTACTGTACTGGTCTGCGAGGACCACCACCTCCAGTGTACTGGCTCTGGGCGTAGTCCTCATCCATCTTCCGCTTCACCATCCTCCGCGGATTGTACCACCTGTTCTGGCAATCCCTCCTGGTGCGCCGTGTTTTGTCAGCTATGCTGGTCTGTCTGACCAATGCGCCAAACAGCTGTGGCTCTACACTGATGACTTCATCTGCAAGGATCTCCATCTCCTGGTTTGTGAACTTTGGATTCTTCGGTGCAGACATGTTGTGGGGTGAATGGGATTGGGGGGGTGACGGTGTGTATGGATGGGGGGATGTGGGTCTGAATGTGAGGGGGTATGTGGGTCTGAATATGATTGGGGTATTTGTGAAGGTGGATGTGTGCAGTTGTTGGTGTGTTGTCAGTCTCTGTAGGTAAATGGGTATGTTGCAAAGGATGCTGGTTTGTAGATGTGATCCCTTTTTATTGGTCCATTTGTGGGTGTGGCTTAGTTTGAATTTTTGGTTGGTGTGTTATAAGGGGTGGGTGTGAGTAGGGCCCTCTGTTTGCCAGTTTGGATCTGGCCAGGACATTGCTTTGCAATGGTTTGTACACAGGAGACATGTTTTGTGGTGTTGTGCGACTCGTTTGCACCCTCCTTGTGCTGTTTTAGGGGTACGCGTGCGGTTCGTTGAGGGGGGTTCGTTTTGTAATTTATTGTGTAGCTTTCTCATACGTGACGTTTTTACAGGGTAAGCATGTGCTTCGTTGAGGGGGGTTCGTTTCGTAATTTATTGTGTAGCTCTATCATACGTGACGTTTTTACGGGGTGCGCTTGTGCGTCGTTGAGGGGGGTTTGTTTCGTACTTTATTGTGTATCTCTGTCATACGAGACGATTTTACGGGGTACGCTTGCGCGTTGTTGAGGGGGGGTTCGTTTCGTAATTTATTGTGGTGCTCTCTCATACGTGACGTTTTTACGGGGTACGCGTGTGCTTCGTTAAGGGGGGTTCGTTTTGTATTTGATTGTGCGGCTCGCTCATATGCGATGTTTTCCGTACAAATCGCAGTTCATACGTGACGAAATTTTCCGGTACGAATCGCGTTCTCGGTCCCCGATCCGGATCGTATTTGGCGGGTCGTACGGCATGTTTACAAATTGTACAGTTCACTACCGGAGTCCGTATCGTACGGAGCTTTGCTTGTTTTTCGGATGGTTTGTAAACATTCGGACGTATTCTTTGGAAACGGATAGTACTACGCAATTCGGACGGCTTTGTACGATTCGTACGGAAACGGTTACGAATACGAATCGTAGGACGGTTTTCTGTCCCGAATAGGAATCGAGCCCATAGTGTTTTAATATGCAAGGAATTAATTTTCCCACTACATATGTGCACTTTACTTTCTATGAAATTACCTTGAATTGAAGTGGAACTTGCTGCTATGTCTTTGAAATAATGAAACCTTTAAACAATATGGTTTATATGATTGGGATGAAAAGTGAGGAGAAAAATGCCCACTTTAAAGGAAATGTCCCTGCATGAAAAAGAATGTAAATGTAGAAAAGAGAACATGTTAAAATATGTCTGCCATAAGATTGAAGGCTTAGTCCTTGTTTTACAGCTTGTTTTGTCCTTTCTCAATGTCATTTACTGAGTATTTTAATGTGGAAAAATGGTGCTTTAAACATCGTGAACGTTCTTCACTCCTGCGGTGTTGGGCCAGTCGGCATCGGAACAGAAAACCAAGCCCACGAATTAATACACCGCCCGAGTGAAGAATGGTTGAGGAGGCAGCAGGGGGGGCTTCTTCGATGCAGGAAATCATGCAGGCTTTAGCGCACATGCAGGGTGAAGTCCAATCCCTGCGTCAGGAGAATCAGGAGTTACGGGGGACACTGAGTGAGGTGAAGGAAAGCACTAAGAGAAGAGGGAGGGATCCCTCAGTTGAAGCTAGGCCCCCATTGATTCAACCAGCCACATTTAAATATGAGAGGAGTGGGGGGCAGAGTGGGTCTCCTTCTCCTTTGTCCGTTACAGTGAACACTCGCGTGCCGGTGCCTCTAGCAGCTCCAGAGAGGTTTTCCGGGGATAGTAGCATATATGCTATATTTATGAACCAGTGCCATTTGCACTTCATGTGTCGACCAACCGCTTTTCCTGACGACACTACTAAGGTAGCGTTTGTGATCTCATATCTCTCGGGTACTGCAGCTAGTTGGGCGGTCCCCTTAGTGGAAAACAATGACGCTGTGTTAAGTAGTTTCCCGGCCTTTAAGAACCAGATGCATAGTCTGTTTGCTAAGCATGCTTTCATGCAGGCAAGCAATGTTGAATTGTTAAAGCTACAGCAGGGTAAGCAGGATCTTTTGGGTTATGTGGCTACTTTCAATCGCCTAGTAGCAGAGACACAATGGTCCATGGCAAAAAGAACCTCTTTGTTTTATCAGGGCTTGTGCGAGGACTTAAAAGATATAGTCTCTCAGGTTGTAGACCCCCCCTGAAGAGTGTGTTGAGTTCGTCGATTTGGTTGTCAAACTCAACCATCGAATGAGTGAAAAGAAAAGGGGAAAAGATCAGGTTTCAACCCCCAAGGACAACTGTAACCAAGAGAGAAACATCTGAGAATGGGGGCGTAAAAACAGATCCTGAACCTATGCCTTTGGGTGGGGTGCGGGGTCCCTTATCCAAGGAGGAAAAGGAGCGAAGGCGCTTGTTGCAGTTGTGTTTGTATTGTGGGAGGGGTGGACACTTTGCTCGAGAGTGTCCAGTGAAACCGTCCCGGATCCCGGAGAATAAGGCTGTGGCTTTCGTGGGAAGGGATTGTGAGAGTCCTTTTGTCCATGAGGTATTTGTAATCCATATGACGTACAAGGGGCGGTTCAAAGAGTCCCGCATCATTTAACGGTATCGGCTTGTTTCGCTTATTCATCTTGTGGTAGAGCTTCCTTGTCGGTATTATTGGATTGTGTGGCCACAGGGAGCTTTATGGACACCGGGTTGGCCGAGAAGTTGATGGTTCCCTGTGTGATGAAGAAACAACCTGAACCCCTGAGGGCTATTGACAGCACGGAGCTAACCTCTGGGTCGATTGTACGACAAACAGAACCTTTGTTGATGACATTCGATAATGGGCATTCTGAGACGGTCTGTTTTGATCTGATTGCCGCACCAGCATTTGGTGTGGTACTCGGGGTGCCCTGGTTACAGGCCCATAATCCCAGAATCGATTGGGCGCGGAGGCTGGTCACGCTTGATTCAGAGTATTGTCTTCTTCACTGTTATTGTGAGGTGACTGATTGGGTGTCTCCGTTGTCTTGTGCAGCGAGTGGTTGCGATCAGAACAGTTTGCCTCCTTCGTTTGTGGCATATAAGGAGGTGTTTGATAAGGATCAGGCGTGTGTCTTGCCACCACACAGGGCTTTTGATTGCCGTATTGATTTGGTTCCGGGGGCCATTTTGCCCTGTAGTAGGGTTTATGCGTTGTCGGAGCCGGAGGAGAAACATCTACGGCAGTATTTGGATGAGATGTTAAAGAATGGGTTTATTCGGCTTTCTTCTTCGCCTGTGTCTTCCTCCATATTTTTTATACTGAAGAAGGAGGGTGATCTTTGCGCTTGCGTGGACTACAGAGCGTTGAATAAGGTCACAATAAAGAACAAGTACCCATTACCTCTCATACCGGTGTTGTTAGATCAGCTGCGACATGCCAAGGTGTTCACAAAGCTTGATTTAAGAGGTGCTTATCATCTTGTTCGCGTCCGCGAGGGCGACGAATGGAAAACGGCGTTCCGTACTAAGTTTGGTTTGTTTGAATATTGTGTTATGCTTTTTGGTTTGTGTAACGCCCCTGCCGCTTTTCAGTTTTTTATAAATGAGGTTTTGCGTGAGTTTTTGGATGTCAGTGTGATTGTTTACATTGATGATATTTTGGTTTTTTCCCCATCCTTTGAGAAACATGATGCTCATGTTTCACAGGTTTTGTCTAAGTTGTTGGAACACCGTTTATTTGTCAAGCTGGATAAATGCACTTTCGGTGCGACACATGTTGAGTTTTTGGGATTCTTGATTTCTGCGGATGGTATAAAGATGGATCCCTGGAAGATCGAAGCTATTGTTAACTGGCCCATACCCACATGTGTTAAAGATATACATGTGCTACTTGGTTTCGCCAACTTCTACAGGCGTTTTATCAGTCATTTCTCTGACATTGTTTCGCCTATGACTTCCTTGATGAAGAAGGGAGTGGTGTTTAAGTGGACGCCTGCAGTACAGTTGGCTTTGGAAAGATTGATCGGGCTTTTTACATCTGCTCCTGTCTTGATGCATCCTGATCCTGCTCTTCCGTTTTATGTAGAGGCGGATGCGTCCCAGCTAGTCGTTGGGGGCGTGTTGTCTCAGCGTGACAATGAATCTGGGTTGATGCATCCAATTGCGTATTTTTCAAAGAAACTACTACCTGCTGAGCAGAATTATACGGTAGCCGAGAGGGAACTATTGGCCATAAAGCTGTCTTTTGAGGAATGGCGCCATTACCTTTGGGGGGCTCGTCACCCCATTACTATCTATACGGATCACAAGAACTTGGTGTTTTTCCGGTCCGCTAGGGCTTTGACTGCCAGACAGATGAGATGGGTGCTATTCTTTAATGAATACGATTTTACCATCACGTATAGGCCAGCTGCTCAACAGGGGAAATCTGATGCATTATCTCGGATTTATGCGGATCCGTCACAGGGAAGCAAGACGGAGGAGTCCTGTTTTATGATTCCCGGTGATAAGATAGTTGGTTGTGCTTCCATAGACGATTTCATGGTTAAAGTGCAGGATGAAATGAAGCAGTTGGATCTGGCTCCGTGGCTGTCGGAACCTGGAATCACGTTAAAGGATGGGTTATTGTATCAGGCAAAGAAGTTGTTTGTGCCCCCCGAGTTGCGTACACTGGTTCTTACATATTGTCATTCATCGTCCTTGGTTGGGCATTCGGGGGTCAATAAGACCAAAGAGCTGTGTATGCGTTGGTTTTGGTGGAAGTCTCTGGCCCATGATGTACAGGTATTTGTGGCCTCAAGCCCGGTGTGTGCTGTTAGTAAGTCCTCGCACATATCTCCATCTGGGTCGTTGCACCCATTGCCAGTGCCTCCCTCCCCCTGGCATACGGTCAGTATGGACTTTGTGACCGATTTGCCGCTTGATTCAGGGTTTACGGCCATTTTAGTTGTTGTGGATTTATTCACTAAAATGGCTCACTTCGTTCCCTTGCCAGGGTTACCCACATCTAGAGAATTGGCTGATGTGTTTATGGCCCAAGTGATCCGACTGCATGGGGTTCCTACTTCCATCGTTTCAGATAGAGGGGCACAGTTTGTTTCACATTTTTGGACTGCTCTGTGTCGGTCATTAAGGATGGAAGTACGTTTGTCAACAGCTTACCATCCACAAAGCGACGTGCAAACAGAACGTACCAATCAAACCATGGAGCAGTATTTGCGCTGTTTGCTAACGTCACTGACGGGCAGTTGGGTACAAGCCCTTCCTGTGGCTGAGTTCGTATATAATAACAGCATGCACTCAGCTTTACCGTTTTATTGTTCGATGGGGTTCCATCCCAAGACAATTCCTATTCAGCCATCTGAGAGGGTACCAGCAGTGGATTCCCTGAGTAGGGGTTTGATTGAAATCTGGAAGAAAGCCCACCAGCAATTATTTGAGTCCAAGAAAGCCATGAAAGTACAGGCAGACAGGCATAGACGGCCAGCTCCTCTGTATGCAGTTGGGGATAGGGTTTGGCTAGCAACGAAGAATCTGAAGTTGCTGGGACCAAGAAAATTACAGCCTCGGTTAATAGGTCCCTTTCCTGTCCAGAAGGTGGTGAATCCAGTTGAGATCAAGTTGGCTTTACCGGCTGAGTATGGTATTCATGCTGTATTTCACACCTCTTTGTTGAAGCCATACGTCACCACTTCTCAAGAGTTGCCACCTCCTCCTCCCGTTTTAATAGATGATAACGTGGAGTATGAGGTTAAAACTGTTTTGAATTCCAAGCGGATGAAGGGACGGCTGTATTACCTTATTGACTGGAAGGGTTACCCCCCAGAGGACCGTTCTTGGGTTCCGGCAAGTAGGGTTCATGCTGCCCGGTTAGTTTGTCTGTTTCATCGCCTGCACCCTGGGAAGCCTAGGCCTGTAGGAAGGCTTTCGGGAGGGGGTACTGTTGGGGTTCAAGGGGGCCTGGTGCCTTCTGTCTAGTTCCCCAATCAGCGGTTTTTCTTAAAAGTGCCAAGTGCGTATGCAAATTTATGGACGCTCCCTAGGGCTCGCTTTAAAAGGGGGCTGCCAACAGGAAACAGGTGCTTGGTTTCTTTCTTGGTCCCTTGCCGTGTGATTCCTGTTCCTGTGGTTCTACCTTGTTCCCCTTCCTTCGAGCTCTGTTCCAGCGGTCTTTTCCAGTGCTGTGTTTTGATCCCCTTTTTCCCTGTTCCCCTGTTTTCCTATTCCCTGGGGCATTACTGAACCCTTTGTGGGGACCTGTTTTTGATCTTCGGTGACGTTCTGGGATTCGCGGCTGCGTTTCCTTTGAGTTTTGACGTCCCGTTATTATCCCTTTTTGTATCCAAACCATCTTGTTGTACGTTGTGTTTGGGTGGTTCCACGAAGGAGCTGAATAACGGATGTTTTTTGCGCTACCTTTGTGTTCTTTTTTAGATTCCAGGGTTTTTTGGGTGTCTTTCGTATTCCCTTGATACCTTTTTTCCCCTGTCCCTTTTTTGTCTTAAGAATTGTGAATTCCACCCCCTTTGACATTCTCGGTGTTTCCCGAGGGGGCGTGGTTGGTCTGGGAGTTACGCAGGAAACAACCAATACGATTGCAGTGGAAGAATTCCTGTTTCGTATCAAGCCACTCCCGTTTGTTGTCTGGGGTAAGCAGGGAGGTCGGTAGTTCCTGTGTGTACTTGGCACTGGTAATAGTAGTAGGGGTGTGTTTAATCTTGTCCCCTTTTTTCATTTAGCAGTCTCGTCTGTGTCAAGCTGTCAGCTGCCAAGAAGCCAGAGGAGACAAGTTGTGTTCCCCAAGACCTTGGGTTCCTTTGGTTTGTTACCCACCTTCTCCCGGTGTTGTGTTCTCCACCATCCGTTTTGATTGCGGGTGTTGGGGGTCACAGTGAGGGTAGAGGATTGGGACGTTCTTCACTCCTGCGGTGTTGGGCCGGTCGGCATCGGAACACCCAGTGTCAGCTATCTTGTCAGTACATTCACACACCATGTACATTGAGCATGGTGCATGGCTGTGTACCTGGCCCATATGGGATGACTGCAATTGGGCATGGGCCTCCACAGCATTGTTGGTGGGGTGGCCACATTTTTAGGTTCTTCACCATCCCCCTTGCACCCTCCTACCCTCCCCCTTGCACCCTTCTGGTCCTCACCCTTGCAACCTTCTGGACCTACCCCTTGCACCCACCCCCATACTGTTGGCCACAGCTAGGAGTCATATCCACTCACCCCTCTTATGTCTGGGCACTGCTGGGACTCCTCTGCACCCACCCCTCTTATGTCTGGGCACTGCTGGGACTCCTCTGCACCCACCCCTCTTATATCTGGGCACTGTTGGGTCTCCTCTTCACCCACCCCTAATATGTGTGGGCACTGCTGGGAGTCATATTCACCCACCCCTCTTATGTGTGGGCACTGCTGGGAGTCATATTCACCCACCCCTCCTATGTGTGGGCACTGCTGGGAGTCATATTCACTCACCCCTCTTATGTCTGGGCATTGCTGGAACTCCTCTACAGCCACCCCTCTTATGTCTGGGCACTGATGGGACTCCTCTGCATCCACCCCTCTTATGTCTGGGCACTGCTGGGACTCCTCTGCACCCACCCCTCTTATGTCTGGGCACTGCTGGGACTCCTCTGCAACCACCCTCTTAAGTCTGGGCACTGCTGGGACTCCTCTGCACCCACTTCTCGTATGTGTGGGCACTGCTGGGAGTCATATTCACCCACCCCTCTTATGTCTGGGCACTGCTGGGACTCCTCTGCACCCACTCCTCATATGTCTGGGCACTGCTGGGAGTCATATCCACCCACCCCTCATATGTCTGGGCACTGCTGGGAGTCATATCAACCCACCCCTCTTATGTCTGGGCACTGCTGGGACTCCTCTGCAACCACCCCTCTTATGTCTGGGCACTGCTGGGACTCCTCTGCACCCACCCCTCTTATGTCTGGGCACTGCTGGGACTCCTCTGCACCCATCCCTCTTATGTCTGGTCACTGCTGGGACTCCTCTGCACCCACCCCTCTTATGTCTGGGCACTGCTGAGATTCCTCTGCACCCACCCCTCATATGTGTGGGCACTGCTGGGAGTCATATTCACCCACCCCTCTTATGTGTGGGCACTGCTGGGAGTTATTTTCACCCACCTCTCCTATGTGTGGGCCCTGCTGGGGGTCATATTCACTCACCCTTCTTATGTCTGGGCACTGCTGGGACTCCTCTACACCCACCCCTCTTATGTCTGAGCACTGCTGTGACTCCTCTGCACCCGCCCCTCTTATGTCTGGGCACTGCTGGGACTCCTCAGCACCCACCCCTCTTATGTCTGGGCACTGTAGGGAGTCCCCCCATGTGACATGAGTTGGTTGTAAAATCACCAGGCTCCACAACTCCTTCAATTCCATGTACTCCCACCGGTGGTAGCAGGGCCATGACCTTCTCCTCCCAGGGATGGTACTGTACTGGTCTGCGAGGACCACCACCTCCAGTGTACTGGCTCTGGGCGTAGTCCTCATCCATCTTCCGCTTCACCATCCTCCGCGGATTGTACCACCTGTTCTGGCAATCCCTCCTGGTGCGCCGTGTTTTGTCAGCTATGCTGGTCTGTCTGACCAATGCGCCAAACAGCTGTGGCTCTACACTGATGACTTCATCTGCAAGGATCTCCATCTCCTGGTTTGTGAACTTTGGATTCTTCGGTGCAGACATGTTGTGGGGTGAATGGGATTGGGGGGGTGACGGTGTGTATGGATGGGGGGATGTGGGTCTGAATGTGAGGGGGTATGTGGGTCTGAATATGATTGGGGTATTTGTGAAGGTGGATGTGTGCAGTTGTTGGTGTGTTGTCAGTCTCTGTAGGTAAATGGGTATGTTGCAAAGGATGCTGGTTTGTAGATGTGATCCCTTTTTATTGGTCCATTTGTGGGTGTGGCTTAGTTTGAATTTTTGGTTGGTGTGTTATAAGGGGTGGGTGTGAGTAGGGCCCTCTGTTTGCCAGTTTGGATCTGGCCAGGACATTGCTTTGCAATGGTTTGTACACAGGAGACATGTTTTGTGGTGTTGTGCGACTCGTTTGCACCCTCCTTGTGCTGTTTTAGGGGTACGCGTGCGGTTCGTTGAGGGGGGTTCGTTTTGTAATTTATTGTGTAGCTTTCTCATACGTGACGTTTTTACAGGGTAAGCATGTGCTTCGTTGAGGGGGGTTCGTTTCGTAATTTATTGTGTAGCTCTATCATACGTGACGTTTTTACGGGGTGCGCTTGTGCGTCGTTGAGGGGGGTTTGTTTCGTACTTTATTGTGTATCTCTGTCATACGAGACGATTTTACGGGGTACGCTTGCGCGTTGTTGAGGGGGGGTTCGTTTCGTAATTTATTGTGGTGCTCTCTCATACGTGACGTTTTTACGGGGTACGCGTGTGCTTCGTTAAGGGGGGTTCGTTTTGTATTTGATTGTGCGGCTCGCTCATATGCGATGTTTTCCGTACAAATCGCAGTTCATACGTGACGAAATTTTCCGGTACGAATCGCGTTCTCGGTCCCCGATCCGGATCGTATTTGGCGGGTCGTACGGCATGTTTACAAATTGTACAGTTCACTACCGGAGTCCGTATCGTACGGAGCTTTGCTTGTTTTTCGGATGGTTTGTAAACATTCGGACGTATTCTTTGGAAACGGATAGTACTACGCAATTCGGACGGCTTTGTACGATTCGTACGGAAACGGTTACGAATACGAATCGTAGGACGGTTTTCTGTCCCGAATAGGAATCGAGCCCATAGTGTTTTAATATGCAAGGAATTAATTTTCCCACTACATATGTGCACTTTACTTTCTATGAAATTACCTTGAATTGAAGTGGAACTTGCTGCTATGTCTTTGAAATAATGAAACCTTTAAACAATATGGTTTATATGATTGGGATGAAAAGTGAGGAGAAAAATGCCCACTTTAAAGGAAATGTCCCTGCATGAAAAAGAATGTAAATGTAGAAAAGAGAACATGTTAAAATATGTCTGCCATAAGATTGAAGGCTTAGTCCTTGTTTTACAGCTTGTTTTGTCCTTTCTCAATGTCATTTACTGAGTATTTTAATGTGGAAAAATGGTGCTTTAAACATCGTGAACGTTCTTCACTCCTGCGGTGTTGGGCCAGTCGGCATCGGAACAGAAAACCAAGCCCACGAATTAATACACCGCCCGAGTGAAGAATGGTTGAGGAGGCAGCAGGGGGGGCTTCTTCGATGCAGGAAATCATGCAGGCTTTAGCGCACATGCAGGGTGAAGTCCAATCCCTGCGTCAGGAGAATCAGGAGTTACGGGGGACACTGAGTGAGGTGAAGGAAAGCACTAAGAGAAGAGGGAGGGATCCCTCAGTTGAGGCTAGGCCCCCATTGATTCAACCAGCCACATTTAAATATGAGAGGAGTGGGGGGCAGAGTGGGTCTCCTTCTCCTTTGTCCGTTACAGTGAACACTCCCGCGCCGGTGCCTCTAGCAGCTCCAGAGAGGTTTTCCAGGGATAGTAGCATATATGCTATATTTATGAACCAGTGCCATTTGCACTTCATGTGTCGACCAACCGCTTTTCCTGACGACACTACTAAGGTAGCGTTTGTGATCTCATATCTCTCGGGTACTGCAGCTAGTTGGGCGGTCCCCTTAGTGGAAAACAATGACGCTGTGTTAAGTAGTTTCCCGGCCTTTAAGAACCAGATGCATAGTCTGTTTGCTAAGCATGCTTTCATGCAGGCAAGCAATGTTGAATTGTTAAAGCTACAGCAGGGTAAGCAGGATCTTTTGGGTTATGTGGCTACTTTCAATCGCCTAGTAGCAGAGACACAATGGTCCATGGCAAAAAGAACCTCTTTGTTTTATCAGGGCTTGTGCGAGGACTTAAAAGATATAGTCTCTCAGGTTGTAGACCCCCCCTGAAGAGTGTGTTGAGTTCGTCGATTTGGTTGTCAAACTCAACCATCGAATGAGTGAAAAGAAAAGGGGAAAAGATCAGGTTTCAACCCCCAAGGACAACTGTAACCAAGAGAGAAACATCTGAGAATGGGGGCGTAAAAACAGATCCTGAACCTATGCCTTTGGGTGGGGTGCGGGGTCCCTTATCCAAGGAGGAAAAGGAGCGAAGGCGCTTGTTGCAGTTGTGTTTGTATTGTGGGAGGGGTGGACACTTTGCTCGAGAGTGTCCAGTGAAACCGTCCCGGATCCCGGAGAATAAGGCTGTGGCTTTCGTGGGAAGGGATTGTGAGAGTCCTTTTGTCCATGAGGTATTTGTAATCCATATGACGTACAAGGGGCGGTTCAAAGAGTCCCGCATCATTTAACGGTATCGGCTTGTTTCGCTTATTCATCTTGTGGTAGAGCTTCCTTGTCGGTATTATTGGATTGTGTGGCCACAGGGAACTTTATGGACACCGGGTTGGCCGAGAAGTTGATGGTTCCCTGTGTGATGAAGAAACAACCTGAACCCGTGAGGGCTATTGACAGCACAGAGCTAACCTCTGGGTCGATTGTACGACAAACAGAACCTTTGTTGATGACATTCGATAATGGGCATTCTGAGACGGTCTGTTTTGATCTGATTGCCGCACCAGCATTTGGTGTGGTACTCGGGGTGCCCTGGTTACAGGCCCATAATCCCAGAATCGATTGGGCGCGGAGGCTGGTCACGCTTGATTCAGAGTATTGTCTTCTTCACTGTTATTGTGAGGTGACTGATTGGGTGTCTCCGTTGTCTTGTGCAGCGAGTGGTTGCGATCAGAACAGTTTGCCTCCTTCGTTTGTGGCATATAAGGAGGTGTTTGATAAGGATCAGGCGTGTGTCTTGCCACCACACAGGGCTTTTGATTGCCGTATTGATTTGGTTCCGGGGGCCATTTTGCCCTGTAGTAGGGTTTATGCATTGTCGGAGCCGGAGGAGAAACATCTACGGCAGTATTTGGATGAGATGTTAAAGAATGGGTTTATTCGGCTTTCTTCTTCGCCTGTGTCTTCCTCCATATTTTTTATACTGAAGAAGGAGGGTGATCTTTGCGCTTGCGTGGACTACAGAGCGTTGAATAAGGTCACAATAAAGAACAAGTACCCATTACCTCTCATACCGGTGTTGTTAGATCAGCTGCGACATGCCAAGGTGTTCACAAAGCTTGATTTAAGAGGTGCTTACCATCTTGTTCGCGTCCGCGAGGGCGACGAATGGAAAACGGCGTTCCGTACTAAGTTTGGTTTGTTTGAATATTGTGTTATGCTTTTTGGTTTGTGTAACACCCCTGCCGCCTTTCAGTTTTTTATAAATGAGGTTTTGCGTGAGTTTTTGGATGTCAGTGTGATTGTTTACATTGATGATATTTTGGTTTTTTCCCCATCCTTTGAGAAACATGATGCTCATGTTTCGCAGGTTTTGTCTAAGTTGTTGGAACACCGTTTATTTGTCAAGCTGGATAAATGCACTTTCGGTGCGACACATGTTGAGTTTTTGGGATTCTTGATTTCTGCGGATGGTATAAAGATGGATCCCTGGAAGATCGAAGCTATTGTTAACTGGCCCATACCCACATGTGTTAAAGATATACATGTGCTACTTGGTTTCGCCAACTTCTACAGGCGTTTTATCAGTCATTTCTCTGACATTGTTTCGCCTATGACTTCCTTGATGAAGAAGGGAGTGGTGTTTAAGTGGACGCCTGCAGTAAAGTTGGCTTTGGAAAGATTGATCGGGCTTTTTACATCTGCTCCTGTCTTGATGCATCCTGATCCTGCTCTTCCGTTTTATGTAGAGGCGGATGCGTCCCAGCTAGTCGTTGGGGGCGTGTTGTCTCAGCGTGACAATGAATCTGGGTTGATGCATCCAATTGCGTATTTTTCAAAGAAACTACTACCTGCTGAGCAGAATTATACGGTAGCCGAGAGGGAACTATTGGCCATAAAGCTGTCTTTTGAGGAATGGCGCCATTACCTTTGGGGGGCTCGTCACCCCATTACTATCTATACGGATCACAAGAACTTGGTGTTTTTCCGGTCCGCTAGGGCTTTGACTGCCAGACAGATGAGATGGGTGCTATTCTTTAATGAATACGATTTTACCATCACGTATAGGCCAGCTGCTCAACAGGGGAAATCTGATGCATTATCTCGGATTTATGCGGATCCGTCACAGGGAAGCAAGACGGAGGAGTCCTGTTTTATGATTCCCGGTGATAAGATAGTTGGTTGTGCTTCCATAGACGATTTCATGGTTAAAGTGCAGGATGAAATGAAGCAGTTGGATCTGGCTCCGTGGCTGTCGGAACCTGGAATCACGTTAAAGGATGGGTTATTGTATCAGGCAAAGAAGTTGTTTGTGCCCCCCGAGTTGCATACACTGGTTCTTACATATTGTCATTCATCGTCCTTGGTTGGGCATCCGGGGGTCAATAAGACCAAAGAGCTGTGTATGCGTTGGTTTTGGTGGAAGTCTCTGGCCCATGATGTACAGGTATTTGTGGCCTCAAGCCCGGTGTGTGCTGTTAGTAAGTCCTCGCACATGTCTCCATCTGGGTCGTTGCACCCATTGCCAGTGCCTCCCTCCCCCTGGCATACGGTCAGTATGGACTTTGTGACCGATTTGCCGCTTGATTCAGGGTTTACGGCCATTTTAGTTGTTGTGGATTTATTCACTAAAATGGCTCACTTCGTTCCCTTGCCAGGGTTACCCACATCTAGAGAATTGGCTGATGTGTTTATGGCCCAAGTGATCCGACTGCATGGGGTTCCTACTTCCATCGTTTCAGATAGAGGGGCACAGTTTGTTTCACATTTTTGGACTGCTCTGTGTCGGTCATTAAGGATGGAAGTACGTTTGTCAACAGCTTACCATCCACAAAGCGACGTGCAAACAGAACGTACCAATCAAACCATGGAGCAGTATTTGCGCTGTTTGCTAACGTCACTGACGGGCAGTTGGGTACAAGCCCTTCCTGTGGCTGAGTTCGTATATAATAACAGCATGCACTCAGCTTTACCGTTTTATTGTTCGATGGGGTTCCATCCCAAGACAATTCCTATTCAGCCATCTGAGAGGGTACCAGCAGTGGATTCCCTGAGTAGGGGTTTGATTGAAATCTGGAAGAAAGCCCACCAGCAATTATTTGAGTCGAAGAAACCATGAAAGTACAGGCAGACAGGCATAGACGGCCAGCTCCTCTGTATGCAGTTGGGGATAGGGTTTGGCTAGCAACGAAGAATCTGAAGTTGCTGGGACCAAGAAAATTACAGCCTCGGTTAATAGGTCCCTTTCCTGTCCAGAAGGTGGTGAATCCAGTTGAGATCAAGTTGGCTTTACCGGCTGAGTATGGTATTCATGCTGTATTTCACACCTCTTTGTTGAAGCCATACGTCACCACTTCTCAAGAGTTGCCACCTCCTCCTCCCGTTTTAATAGATGATAACGTGGAGTATGAGGTTAAAACAGTTTTGAATTCCAAGCGGATGAAGGGACGGCTGTATTACCTTATTGACTGGAAGGGTTACCCCCCAGAGGACCGTTCTTGGGTTCCGGCAAGTAGGGTTCATGCTGCCCGGTTAGTTTGTCTGTTTCATCGCCTGCACCCTGGGAAGCCTAGGCCTGTAGGAAGGCTTTCGGGAAGGGGTACTGTTGGGGTTCAAGGGGGCCTGGTGCCTTCTGTCTAGTTCCCCGTTCAGCGGTTTTTCTTAAAAGTGCCAAGTGCGTATGCGAATTTATGGACGCTCCCTAGGGCTCGCTTTAAAAGGGGGCTGCCAACAGGAAACAGGTGCTTGGTTTCTTTATTGGTCCCTTGCCGTGTGATTCCTGTTCCTGTGGTTCTACCTTGTTCCCCTTCCTTCGAGCTCTGTTCCAGCGGTCTTTTCCAGTGCTGTGTTTTGATCCCCTTTTTCCCTGTTCCCCTGTTTTCCTATTCCCTGGGGCATTACTGAACCCTTTGTGGGGACCTGTTTTTGATCTTCGGTGACGTTCTGGGATTCGCGGCTGTGTTTCCTTTGAGATTTGACGTCCCGTTATTATCCCTTTTTGTATCCAAACCATCTTGTTGGACGTTGTGTTTGGGTGGTTCCACGAAGGAGCTGAATAACGGATGTTTTTTGCGCTACCTTTGTGTTCTTTTTTAGATTCCAGGGTTTTTTTGGGTGTCTTTCGTATTCCCTTGATACCTTTTTTCCCCTGTCCCTTTTTTGTCTTAAGAATTGTGAATTCCACCCCCTTTGACATTCTCGGTGTTTCCCGAGGGGGCGTGGTTGGTCTGGGAGTTACGCAGGAAACAACCAATACGATTGCAGTGGAAGAATTCCTGTTTCGTATCAAGCCACTCCCGTTTGTTATCTGGGGTAAGCAGGGAGGTCGGTAGTTCCTGTGTGTACTTGGCACTGGTAATAGTAGTAGGGGTGTGTTTAATCTTGTCCCCTTTTTTCATTTAGCGGTCTCGTCTGTGTCAAGCTGTCAGCTGCCAAGAAGCCAGAGGAGACGAGTTGTGTTCCCCAAGACCTTGGGTTCCTTTGTTTTGTTACCCACCTTCTCCCGGTGTTGTGTTCTCCACCATCCGTTTTGATTGCGGGTGTTGGGGGTCACAGTGAGGGTAGAGGATTGGGACGTTCTTCACTCCTGCGGTGTTGGGCCGGTCGGCATCGGAACACCCAGTGTCAGCTATCTTGTCAGTACATTCACACACCATGTACATTGAGCATGGTGCATGGCTGTGTACCTGGCCCATATGGGATGACTGCAATTGGGCATGGGCCTCCACAGCATTGTTGGTGGGGTGGCCACATTTTTAGGTTCTTCACCATCCCCCTTGCACCCTCCTACCCTCCCCCTTGCACCCTTCTGGTCCTCACCCTTGCAACCTTCTGGACCTACCCCTTGCACCCACCCCCATACTGTTGGCCACAGCTAGGAGTCATATCCACTCACCCCTCTTATGTCTGGGCACTGCTGGGACTCCTCTGCACCCACCCCTCTTATGTCTGGGCACTGCTGGGACTCCTCTGCACCCACCCCTCTTATATCTGGGCACTGTTGGGTCTCCTCTTCACCCACCCCTAATATGTGTGGGCACTGCTGGGAGTCATATTCACCCACCCCTCTTATGTGTGGGCACTGCTGGGAGTCATATTCACCCACCCCTCCTATGTGTGGGCACTGCTGGGAGTCATATTCACTCACCCCTCTTATGTCTGGGCATTGCTGGAACTCCTCTACAGCCACCCCTCTTATGTCTGGGCACTGATGGGACTCCTCTGCATCCACCCCTCTTATGTCTGGGCACTGCTGGGACTCCTCTGCACCCACCCCTCTTATGTCTGGGCACTGCTGGGACTCCTCTGCAACCCCCCTCTTATGTCTGGGCACTGCTGGGACTCCTCTGCACCCACTTCTCGTATGTGTGGGCACTGCTGGGAGTCATATTCACCCACCCCTCTTATGTCTGGGCACTGCTGGGACTCCTCTGCACCCACTCCTCATATGTCTGGGCACTGCTGGGAGTCATATCCACCCACCCCTCATATGTCTGGGCACTGCTGGGAGTCATATCAACCCACCCCTCTTATGTCTGGGCACTGCTGGGACTCCTCTGCAACCACCCCTCTTATGTCTGGGCACTGCTGGGACTCCTCTGCACCCACCCCTCTTATGTCTGGGCACTGCTGGGACTCCTCTGCACCCATCCCTCTTATGTCTGGTCACTGCTGGGACTCCTCTGCACCCACCCCTCTTACGTCTGGGCACTGCTGGGACTCCTCTGCACCCACCCCTCTTATGTCTGGGCACTGCTGAGATTCCTCTGCACCCATCCCTCATATGTGTGGGCACTGCTGGGAGTCATATTCACCCACCCCTCTTATGTGTGGGCACTGCTGGGAGTCATTTTCACCCACCTCTCCTATGTGTGGGCCCTGCTGGGGGTCATATTCACTCACCCTTCTTATGTCTGGGCACTGCTGGGACTCCTCTACACCCACCCCTCTTATGTCTGAGCACTGCTGTGACTCCTCTGCACCCGCCCCTCTTATGTCTGGGCACTGCTGGGACTCCTCAGCACCCACCCCTCTTATGTCTGGGCACTGTAGGGAGTCCCCCCATGTGACATGAGTTGGTTGTAAAATCACCAGGCTCCACAACTCCTTCAATTCCATGTACTCCCACCGGTGGTAGCAGGGCCATGACCTTCTCCTCCCAGGGATGGTACTGTACTGGTCTGCGAGGACCACCACCTCCAGTGTACTGGCTCTGGGCGTAGTCCTCATCCATCTTCCGCTTCACCATCCTCCGCAGATTGTACCACCTGTTCTGGCAATCCCTCCTGGTGCGCCGTGTTTTGTCAGCTATGCTGGTCTGTCTGACCAATGCGCCAAACAGCTGTGGCTCTACACTGATGACTTCATCTGCAAGGATCTCCATCTCCTGGTTTGTGAACTTTGGATTCTTCGGTGCAGACATGTTGTGGGGTGAATGGGATTGGGGGGGTGACGGTGTGTATGGATGGGGGGATGTGGGTCTGAATGTGAGGGGGTATGTGGGTCTGAATATGATTGGGGTATTTGTGAAGGTGGATGTGTGCAGTTGTTGGTGTGTTGTCAGTCTCTGTAGGTAAATGGGTATGTTGCAAAGGATACTGGTTTGTAGGTGTGAGCCCTTTTTATTGGTCCATTTGTGGGTGTGGCTTAGTTTGAATTTTTGGTTGGTGTGTTATAAGGGGTGGGTGTGAGTAGGGCCCTCTGTTTGCCAGTTTGGATCTGGCCAGGACATTGCTTTGCAATGGTTTGTACACAGGAGACATGTTTTGTGGTGTTGTGCGACTCGTTTGCACCCTCCTTGTGCTGTTTTAGGGGTACGCGTGCGGTTCGTTGAGGGGGGTTCGTTTTGTAATTTATTGTGTAGCTTTCTCATACGTGACGTTTTTACAGGGTAAGCATGTGCTTCGTTGAGGGGGGTTCGTTTCGTAATTTATTGTGTAGCTCTATCATACGTGACGTTTTTACGGGGTGCGCTTGTGCGTCGTTGAGGGGGGTTTGTTTCGTACTTTATTGTGTATCTCTGTCATACGAGACGATTTTACGGGGTACGCTTGCGCGTTGTTGAGGGGGGGTTCGTTTCGTAATTTAGTGTGGTGCTCTCTCATACGTGACGTTTTTACGGGGTACGCGTGTGCTTCGTTAAGGGGGGTTCGTTTTGTATTTGATTGTGCGGCTCGCTCATATGCGATGTTTTCCGTACAAATCGCAGTTCATACGTGACGAAATTTTCCGGTACGAATCGCGTTCTCGGTCCCCGATCCGGATCGTATTTGGCGGGTCGTACGGCATGTTTACAAATTGTACAGTTCACTACCGGAGTCCGTATCGTACGGAGCTTTGCTTGTTTTTCGGATGGTTTGTAAACATTCGGACGTATTCTTTGGAAACGGATAGTACTACGCAATTCGGACGGCTTTGTACGATTCGTACGGAAACGGTTACGAATACGAATCGTAGGACGGTTTTCTGTCCCGAATAGGAATCGAGCCCATAGTGTTTTAATATGCAAGGAATTAATTTTCCCACTACATATGTGCACTTTACTTTCTATGAAATTACCTTGAATTGAAGTGGAACTTGCTGCTATGTCTTTGAAATAATGAAACCTTTAAACAATATGGTTTATATGATTGGGATGAAAAGTGAGGAGAAAAATGCCCACTTTAAAGGAAATGTCCCTGCATGAAAAAGAATGTAAATGTAGAAAAGAGAACATGTTAAAATATGTCTGCCATAAGATTGAAGGCTTAGTCCTTGTTTACAGCTTGTTTTGTCCTTTCTCAATGTCATTTACTGAGTATTTTAATGTGGAAAAATGGTGCTTTAAACATCGTGAACGTTCTTCACTCCTGCGGTGTTGGGCCGGTCGGCATCGGAACAGAAAACCAAGCCCACGAATTAATACACCGCCCGAGTGAAGAATGGTTGAGGAGGCAGCAGGGGGGGCTTCTTCGATGCAGGAAATCATGCAGGCTTTAGCGCACATGCAGGGTGAAGTCCAATCCCTGCGTCAGGAGAATCAGGAGTTACGGGGGACACTGAGTGAGGTGAAGGAAAGCACTAAGAGAAGAGGGAGGGATCCCTCAGTTGAGGCTAGGCCCCCATTGATTCAACCAGCCACATTTAAATATGAGAGGAGTGGGGGGCAGAGTGGGTCTCCTTCTCCTTTGTCCGTTACAGTGAACACTCCCGCGCCGGTGCCTCTAGCAGCTCCAGAGAGGTTTTCCAGGGATAGTAGCATATATGCTATATTTATGAACCAGTGCCATTTGCACTTCATGTGTCGACCAACCGCTTTTCCTGACGACACTACTAAGGTAGCGTTTGTGATCTCATATCTCTCGGGTACTGCAGCTAGTTGGGCGGTCCCCTTAGTGGAAAACAATGACGCTGTGTTAAGTAGTTTCCCGGCCTTTAAGAACCAGATGCATAGTCTGTTTGCTAAGCATGCTTTCATGCAGGCAAGCAATGTTGAATTGTTAAAGCTACAGCAGGGTAAGCAGGATCTTTTGGGTTATGTGGCTACTTTCAATCGCCTAGTGGCAGAGACACAATGGTCCATGGCAAAAAGAACCTCTTTGTTTTATCAGGGCTTGTGCGAGGACTTAAAAGATATAGTCTCTCAGGTTGTAGACCCCCCCTGAAGAGTGTGTTGAGTTCGTCGATTTGGTTGTCAAACTCAACCATCGAATGAGTGAAAAGAAAAGGGGAAAAGATCAGGTTTCAACCCCCAAGGACAACTGTAACCAAGAGAGAAACATCTGAGAATGGGGGCGTAAAAACAGATCCTGAACCTATGCCTTTGGGTGGGGTGCGGGGTCCCTTATCCAAGGAGGAAAAGGAGCGAAGGCGCTTGTTGCAGTTGTGTTTGTATTGTGGGAGGGGTGGACACTTTGCTCGAGAGTGTCCAGTGAAACCGTCCCGGATCCCGGAGAATAAGGCTGTGGCTTTCGTGGGAAGGGATTGTGAGAGTCCTTTTGTCCATGAGGTATTTGTAATCCATATGACGTACAAGGGGCGGTTCAAAGAGTCCCGCATCATTTAACGGTATCGGCTTGTTTCGCTTATTCATCTTGTGGTAGAGCTTCCTTGTCGGTATTATTGGATTGTGTGGCCACAGGGAACTTTATGGACACCGGGTTGGCCGAGAAGTTGATGGTTCCCTGTGTGATGAAGAAACAACCTGAACCCGTGAGGGCTATTGACAGCACAGAGCTAACCTCTGGGTTAATTGTACGACAAACAGAACCTTTGTTGATGACATTCGATAATGGGCATTCTGAGACGGTCTGTTTTGATCTGATTGCCGCACCAGCATTTGGTGTGGTACTCGGGGTGCCCTGGTTACAGGCCCATAATCCCAGAATCGATTGGGCGCGGAGGCTGGTCACGCTTGATTCAGAGTATTGTCTTCTTCACTGTTATTGTGAGGTGACTGATTGGGTGTCTCCGTTGTCTTGTGCAGCGAGTGGTTGCGATCAGAACAGTTTGCCTCCTTCGTTTGTGGCATATAAGGAGGTGTTTGATAAGGATCAGGCGTGTGTCTTGCCACCACACAGGGCTTTTGATTGCCGTATTGATTTGGTTCCGGGGGCCATTTTGCCCTGTAGTAGGGTTTATGCATTGTCGGAGCCGGAGGAGAAACATCTACGGCAGTATTTGGATGAGATGTTAAAGAATGGGTTTATTCGGCTTTCTTCTTCGCCTGTGTCTTCCTCCATATTTTTTATACTGAAGAAGGAGGGTGATCTTTGCGCTTGCGTGGACTACAGAGCGTTGAATAAGGTCACAATAAAGAACAAGTACCCATTACCTCTCATACCGGTGTTGTTAGATCAGCTGCGACATGCCAAGGTGTTCACAAAGCTTGATTTAAGAGGTGCTTACCATCTTGTTCGCGTCCGCGAGGGCGACGAATGGAAAACGGCGTTCCGTACTAAGTTTGGTTTGTTTGAATATTGTGTTATGCTTTTTGGTTTGTGTAACACCCCTGCCGCCTTTCAGTTTTTTATAAATGAGGTTTTGCGTGAGTTTTTGGATGTCAGTGTGATTGTTTACATTGATGATATTTTGGTTTTTTCCCCATCCTTTGAGAAACATGATGCTCATGTTTCGCAGGTTTTGTCTAAGTTGTTGGAACACCGTTTATTTGTCAAGCTGGATAAATGCACTTTCGGTGCGACACATGTTGAGTTTTTGGGATTCTTGATTTCTGCGGATGGTATAAAGATGGATCCCTGGAAGATCGAAGCTATTGTTAACTGGCCCATACCCACATGTGTTAAAGATATACATGTGCTACTTGGTTTCGCCAACTTCTACAGGCGTTTTATCAGTCATTTCTCTGACATTGTTTCGCCTATGACTTCCTTGATGAAGAAGGGAGTGGTGTTTAAGTGGACGCCTGCAGTAAAGTTGGCTTTGGAAAGATTGATCGGGCTTTTTACATCTGCTCCTGTCTTGATGCATCCTGATCCTGCTCTTCCGTTTTATGTAGAGGCGGATGCGTCCCAGCTAGTCGTTGGGGGCGTGTTGTCTCAGCGTGACAATGAATCTGGGTTGATGCATCCAATTGCGTATTTTTCAAAGAAACTACTACCTGCTGAGCAGAATTATACGGTAGCCGAGAGGGAACTATTGGCCATAAAGCTGTCTTTTGAGGAATGGCGCCATTACCTTTGGGGGGCTCGTCACCCCATTACTATCTATACGGATCACAAGAACTTGGTGTTTTTCCGGTCCGCTAGGGCTTTGACTGCCAGACAGATGAGATGGGTGCTATTCTTTAATGAATACGATTTTACCATCACGTATAGGCCAGCTGCTCAACAGGGGAAATCTGATGCATTATCTCGGATTTATGCGGATCCGTCACAGGGAAGCAAGACGGAGGAGTCCTGTTTTATGATTCCCGGTGATAAGATAGTTGGTTGTGCTTCCATAGACGATTTCATGGTTAAAGTGCAGGATGAAATGAAGCAGTTGGATCTGGCTCCGTGGCTGTCGGAACCTGGAATCACGTTAAAGGATGGGTTATTGTATCAGGCAAAGAAGTTGTTTGTGCCCCCCGAGTTGCGTACACTGGTTCTTACATATTGTCATTCATCGTCCTTGGTTGGGCATCCGGGGGTCAATAAGACCAAAGAGCTGTGTATGCGTTGGTTTTGGTGGAAGTCTCTGGCCCATGATGTACAGGTATTTGTGGCCTCAAGCCCGGTGTGTGCTGTTAGTAAGTCCTCGCACATGTCTCCATCTGGGTCGTTGCACCCATTGCCAGTGCCTCCCTCCCCCTGGCATACGGTCAGTATGGACTTTGTGACCGATTTGCCGCTTGATTCAGGGTTTACGGCCATTTTAGTTGTTGTGGATTTATTCACTAAAATGGCTCACTTCGTTCCCTTGACAGGGTTACCCACATCTAGAGAATTGGCTGATGTGTTTATGGCCCAAGTGATCCGACTGCATGGGGTTCCTACTTCCATCGTTTCAGATAGAGGGGCACAGTTTGTTTCACATTTTTGGACTGCTCTGTGTCGGTCATTAAGGATGGAAGTACGTTTGTCAACAGCTTACCATCCACAAAGCGACGTGCAAACAGAACGTACCAATCAAACCATGGAGCAGTATTTGCGCTGTTTGCTAACGTCACTGACGGGCAGTTGGGTACAAGCCCTTCCTGTGGCTGAGTTCGTATATAATAACAGCATGCACTCAGCTTTACCGTTTTATTGTTCGATGGGGTTCCATCCCAAGACAATTCCTATTCAGCCATCTGAGAGGGTACCAGCAGTGGATTCCCTGAGTAGGGGTTTGATTGAAATCTGGAAGAAAGCCCACCAGCAATTATTTGAGTCGAAGAAAGCCATGAAAGTACAGGCAGACAGGCATAGACGGCCAGCTCCTCTGTATGCAGTTGGGGATAGGGTTTGGCTAGCAACGAAGAATCTGAAGTTGCTGGGACCAAGAAAATTACAGCCTCGGTTAATAGGTCCCTTTCCTGTCCAGAAGGTGGTGAATCCAGTTGAGATCAAGTTGGCTTTACCGGCTGAGTATGGTATTCATGCTGTATTTCACACCTCTTTGTTGAAGCCATACGTCACCACTTCTCAAGAGTTGCCACCTCCTCCTCCCGTTTTAATAGATGATAACGTGGAGTATGAGGTTAAAACAGTTTTGAATTCCAAGCGGATGAAGGGACGGCTGTATTACCTTATTGACTGGAAGGGTTACCCCCCAGAGGACCGTTCTTGGGTTCCGGCAAGTAGGGTTCATGCTGCCCGGTTAGTTTGTCTGTTTCATCGCCTGCACCCTGGGAAGCCTAGGCCTGTAGGAAGGCTTTCGGGAAGGGGTACTGTTGGGGTTCAAGGGGGCCTGGTGCCTTCTGTCTAGTTCCCCGTTCAGCGGTTTTTCTTAAAAGTGCCAAGTGCGTATGCGAATTTATGGACGCTCCCTAGGGCTCGCTTTAAAAGGGGGCTGCCAACAGGAAACAGGTGCTTGGTTTCTTTATTGGTCCCTTGCCGTGTGATTCCTGTTCCTGTGGTTCTACCTTGTTCCCCTTCCTTCGAGCTCTGTTCCAGCGGTCTTTTCCAGTGCTGTGTTTTGATCCCCTTTTTCCCTGTTCCCCTGTTTTCCTATTCCCTGGGGCATTACTGAACCCTTTGTGGGGACCTGTTTTTGATCTTCGGTGACGTTCTGGGATTCGCGGCTGTGTTTCCTTTGAGTTTTGACGTCCCGTTATTATCCCTTTTTGTATCCAAACCATCTTGTTGTACGTTGTGTTTGGGTGGTTCCACGAAGGAGCTGAATAACGGATGTTTTTTGCGCTACCTTTGTGTTCTTTTTTAGATTCCAGGGTTTTTTTGGGTGTCTTTCGTATTCCCTTGATACCTTTTTTCCCCTGTCCCTTTTTTGTCTTAAGAATTGTGAATTCCACCCCCTTTGACATTCTCGGTGTTTCCCGAGGGGGCGTGGTTGGTCTGGGAGTTACGCAGGAAACAACCAATACGATTGCAGTGGAAGAATTCCTGTTTCGTATCAAGCCACTCCCGTTTGTTATCTGGGGTAAGCAGGGAGGTCGGTAGTTCCTGTGTGTACTTGGCACTGGTAATAGTAGTAGGGGTGTGTTTAATCTTGTCCCCTTTTTTCATTTAGCGGTCTCGTCTGTGTCAAGCTGTCAGCTGCCAAGAAGCCAGAGGAGACGAGTTGTGTTCCCCAAGACCTTGGGTTCCTTTGTTTTGTTACCCACCTTCTCCCGGTGTTGTGTTCTCCACCATCCGTTTTGATTGCGGGTGTTGGGGGTCACAGTGAGGGTAGAGGATTGGGACGTTCTTCACTCCTGCGGTGTTGGGCCGGTCGGCATCGGAACACCCAGTGTCAGCTATCTTGTCAGTACATTCACACACCATGTACATTGAGCATGGTGCATGGCTGTGTACCTGGCCCATATGGGATGACTGCAATTGGGCATGGGCCTCCACAGCATTGTTGGTGGGGTGGCCACATTTTTAGGTTCTTCACCATCCCCCTTGCACCCTCCTACCCTCCCCCTTGCACCCTTCTGGTCCTCACCCTTGCAACCTTCTGGACCTACCCCTTGCACCCACCCCCATACTGTTGGCCACAGCTAGGAGTCATATCCACTCACCCCTCTTATGTCTGGGCACTGCTGGGACTCCTCTGCACCCACCCCTCTTATGTCTGGGCACTGCTGGGACTCCTCTGCACCCACCCCTCTTATATCTGGGCACTGTTGGGTCTCCTCTTCACCCACCCCTAATATGTGTGGGCACTGCTGGGAGTCATATTCACCCACCCCTCTTATGTGTGGGCACTGCTGGGAGTCATATTCACCCACCCCTCCTATGTGTGGGCACTGCTGGGAGTCATATTCACTCACCCCTCTTATGTCTGGGCATTGCTGGAACTCCTCTACAGCCACCCCTCTTATGTCTGGGCACTGATGGGACTCCTCTGCATCCACCCCTCTTATGTCTGGGCACTGCTGGGACTCCTCTGCACCCACCCCTCTTATGTCTGGGCACTGCTGGGACTCCTCTGCAACCCCCCTCTTATGTCTGGGCACTGCTGGGACTCCTCTGCACCCACTTCTCGTATGTGTGGGCACTGCTGGGAGTCATATTCACCCACCCCTCTTATGTCTGGGCACTGCTGGGACTCCTCTGCACCCACTCCTCATATGTCTGGGCACTGCTGGGAGTCATATCCACCCACCCCTCATATGTCTGGGCACTGCTGGGAGTCATATCAACCCACCCCTCTTATGTCTGGGCACTGCTGGGACTCCTCTGCAACCACCCCTCTTATGTCTGGGCACTGCTGGGACTCCTCTGCACCCACCCCTCTTATGTCTGGGCACTGCTGGGACTCCTCTGCACCCATCCCTCTTATGTCTGGTCACTGCTGGGACTCCTCTGCACCCACCCCTCTTACGTCTGGGCACTGCTGGGACTCCTCTGCACCCACCCCTCTTATGTCTGGGCACTGCTGAGATTCCTCTGCACCCACCCCTCATATGTGTGGGCACTGCTGGGAGTCATATTCACCCACCCCTCTTATGTGTGGGCACTGCTGGGAGTCATTTTCACCCACCTCTCCTATGTGTGGGCCCTGCTGGGGGTCATATTCACTCACCCTTCTTATGTCTGGGCACTGCTGGGACTCCTCTACACCCACCCCTCTTATGTCTGAGCACTGCTGTGACTCCTCTGCACCCGCCCCTCTTATGTCTGGGCACTGCTGGGACTCCTCAGCACCCACCCCTCTTATGTCTGGGCACTGTAGGGAGTCCCCCCATGTGACATGAGTTGGTTGTAAAATCACCAGGCTCCACATCTCCTTCAATTCCATGTACTCCCACCGGTGGTAGCAGGGCCATGACCTTCTCCTCCCAGGGATGGTACTGTACTGGTCTGCGAGGACCACCACCTCCAGTGTACTGGCTCTGGGCGTAGTCCTCATCCATCTTCCGCTTCACCATCCTCCACAGATTGTACCACCTGTTCTGGCAATCCCTCCTGGTGCGCCGTGTTTTGTCAGCTATGCTGGTCTGTCTGACCAATGCGCCAAACAGCTGTGGCTCTACACTGATGACTTCATCTGCAAGGATCTCCATCTCCTGGTTTGTGAACTTTGGATTCTTCGGTGCAGACATGTTGTGGGGTGAATGGGATTGGGGGGGTGACGGTGTGTATGGATGGGGGGATGTGGGTCTGAATGTGAGGGGGTATGTGGGTCTGAATATGATTGGGGTATTTGTGAAGGTGGATGTGTGCAGTTGTTGGTGTGTTGTCAGTCTCTGTAGGTAAATGGGTATGTTGCAAAGGATACTGGTTTGTAGGTGTGAGCCCTTTTTATTGGTCCATTTGTGGGTGTGGCTTAGTTTGAATTTTTGGTTGGTGTGTTATAAGGGGTGGGTGTGAGTAGGGCCCTCTGTTTGCCAGTTTGGATCTGGCCAGGACATTGCTTTGCAATGGTTTGTACACAGGAGACATGTTTTGTGGTGTTGTGCGACTCGTTTGCACCCTCCTTGTGCTGTTTTAGGGGTACGCGTGCGGTTCGTTGAGGGGGGTTCGTTTTGTAATTTATTGTGTAGCTTTCTCATACGTGACGTTTTTACAGGGTAAGCATGTGCTTCGTTGAGGGGGGTTCGTTTCGTAATTTATTGTGTAGCTCTATCATACGTGACGTTTTTACGGGGTGCGCTTGTGCGTCGTTGAGGGGGGTTTGTTTCGTACTTTATTGTGTATCTCTGTCATACGAGACGATTTTACGGGGTACGCTTGCGCGTTGTTGAGGGGGGGTTCGTTTCGTAATTTATTGTGTTGCTCTCTCATACGTGACATTTTTACGGGGTACGCGTGTGCTTCGTTAAGGGGGGTTCGTTTTGTATTTGATTGTGTGGCTCGCTCATATGCGATGTTTTCCGTACAAATCGCAGTTCATACGTGACGACATTTTCCGGTACGAATCGCGTTCTCGGTCCCCGATCCGGATCGTATTTGGCGGGTCGTACGGCATGTTTACAAATTGTACAGTTCACTACCGGAGTCCGTATCGTACGGAGCTTTGCTTGTTTTTCGGATGGTTTGTAAACATTCGGACGTATTCTTTGGAAACGGATAGTACTATGCAATTCGGACGGCTTTGTACGATTCGTACGGAAACGGTTACGAATACGAATCGTAGGACGGTTTTCTGTCCCGAATCGGAATCGAGCCCATAGTGTTTTAATATGCAAGGAATTAATTTTCCCACTACATATGTGCACTTTACTTTCTATGAAATTACCTTGAATTGAAGTGGAACTTGCTGCTATGTCTTTGAAATAATGAAACCTTTAAACAATATGGTTTATATGATTGGGATGAAAAGTGAGGAGAAAAATGCCCACTTTAAAGGAAATGTCCCTGCATGAAAAAGAATGTAAATGTAGAAAAGAGAACATGTTAAAATATGTCTGCCATAAGATTGAAGGCTTAGTCCTTGTTTTACAGCTTGTTTTGTCCTTTCTCAATGTCATTTACTGAGTATTTTAATGTGGAAAAATGGTGCTTTAAGCATCGTGAACAAGGCAGCATGCGGCTGCTGAAACACGTAGATGTTTTCTCGTCTTAAATAAAGCCCGAGTGTGTCTATAAATCTTTCCTGGAGTGCCGGATGGTTATTTCCAAGCTGTGGATAATCCTATATTCAATATATAAGTTTTATAAGATTTGTAGATAGGGGATATACTGCCAAGATACTGAACACTGCTATAAGGAAATCCAGGCTTAAAGAAAGAGGTGACTTGTTGATTGAGAAAGTGAAACAATGCGACAAAATCAATGAAGTTAGACTTATACTGACATACTCCAAGCAGGAGAAAGAAATCAGGAGTATAGTCAGAAGAAACTGGCACTTTGTAAAAGATGATCCCATGATTGGGGATGTGATGCCCCCAAATCCTTCCATAACTTTCCGTAAAAGTCTAAGCATGGGCTCCATCCTCTCTAAAAACAGTGAGGAATACATAGGGAAGGAGCCGTGGCGACCCACCAGCAGGGGCTTCTACAAATGCCTGGCATGTAAGGCTTGCCAACATGGTGTTAACACCAAAAAATACACAACAGTAATTCCAAGAACTACAAGCGAGATAAAACAGCATTTAACCTGTAGAACTGAATACTGTGTGTATATATTGGAATGTGACTGCAAACTCAAATATATTGGTAGCAGTAAACTGCAAATCCACAAGCGTATCTTACAGCATCTCCGCGCCATTGTTAACAAGGATCAGAATTATCCAGTGGCCAGACACTTTGAGGCGTGTCACAACAGTAAGCCTCAGTGTCTCAAATACTTCGCCATAGAATCGATCCCGCTTACTAAAAGAGGAGGCGACAGAGAGGCGTGTATGCGCAGGCTTGAAACCAAATATATTTTGGAGTTTAATTCAAAGTGGCCGGGAGGTCTTAACACCACGGAGGACCTCCACACATACCTTTGATCACTTCATGATAATGCCACATCTTAGCCATATAGTTAACACCAATATACTACAGCATACCATACTATAAGAGGAGTTGGTTCGCACCTTGCACTTTTTTGCACATATGTATTTATATTGTAATGTATTGTGCATAATTTATATATTGAGTGTGAAGTATGTGTGTGTATATATATGAATTGATTGATTTTAGCCGTCCTTTTAAATATTGGGGTAGTCTTTTTATCCTAATGTTTGTTATGATAGCTGATTTTAGTCATGTCACTGATTCCCTTTTTTATAGATTGGTTTTATGGTGTGATTTTTTATATATGTGCTACATTGGTAATGTATGATCATATCTTGTCTTGAATACTATGACTATAACTCTGGTTGAATAGAGTTAAGATTTCCCCTCCTTAAACTACCTCACTCCAGTATAACCCCCCAGCACCAGCCACTTTATCTGTATCTGCACTTTGTTTGCACAATGTCACTTTATGAAAAAAGTATATATTTTTTCTAGTTGACACAAAGCCACTTTAAATACAGGTGCAATAATATGGTTGAAGGTGAGAACGAATTAACAGAACTAAATAATATCTAGCGGTATTATATCCCCTTCTTCCGAGTTTCTAATGGCTGGAAATATGTTCATCATGAATTTATCCTTTTTTGTAGGGTCCTTATAGATAAAGGTATCTTCTTTTTTTGGATCTTCTTTTCTCTACTATCATGAAATAGTAGTGATTATTATAAAAAAAAAAAAATTGTATTATGATTTAATACACGTTGGCGAGCACTGACTATGCACAGTAGTTATTAATGGACTTGATGGACAAGGTTGATATAATTTTCTCAGTACCAACTTGAAGAGTTAAAGGCATTCATGCTGATATGTATAGAATTGCAAAGCTAAAAATACTCTGCCACATGAGATTTGAAATTGCAAATGTATATATATATTTTTTCATACAATAATACTACAGGACTAATTTATGTATTTATACAGTTATCAATTCTCCTCTGTACTGGCACCTATGAGAAACCATTAGCAAATGTATTTATACATGTAGTATTTTGTTTATGTCCATCATTGGAACATGTGACTGCACGATATCACTTTAAAAAGGGCAAAAGCAATCTGTAACGCCATGTGACCAAGGCCGCTGGGACGGCCGAAACGCGTTATGACTACCTGGTTAATGGCTGAATAAACAAGATGCTGAAAAAAGCTGGTCCTTGCCTCGTGTTTCACTGAGGGAGCGCTGCTGCGAGGTATTTGCATATATATATATATATATATATATATATATATATATATATATATATATATATATATATATATATATAAAAGCTCCACTCGCACCAGCCTGTTGCACTCCAAGGCGGGTGCCTGCCAGTCGGGGGTGCACCGACAACAATATCCGCTCCAACAGTCCCTCCCCGCAATACTCGGGAATCAGGAGGCAGCACTCCAAAGATAGGTTAGCACAAAGTTTAATCTCACAAAAACGCGCTTTCGGCACTCGGCCTTCCTCAGTTATGAGACAGTGAGACGTTACAACCGCCCTTCATTTGAACACCACACGTTACGTAATGAATAAACATAGAAATAAGACTCAAAATGAATTAGGTATCCGCCATCTTAGAATGGGATCGGTATACATGATAAATGCATTGTGTTAGACCAATAAGTCAAATTATATAGCCAAAATCAATGTTATATATAAGCAGCCCAACATGGCTACGATAACTACATGTTGTAATACATTTCCATGAGTCATCACTTAATCTCGCCCTGGATGGGCATAAACCATTCATTGTATTAGTAACGTGAAAATCAGTTCATCATCATTATGGAAAGAGACCAACAGAAAAAGCAATAATGCAGTCAATCCATATTATCAACAGTTCAATTTTTGTAATCATACTAAGTGAACAGCTAAGTCCTCATGCATATTTAGTCCAGTAGGCATTTTGCTCAACAAGTCTATGATGTACCGTGATTCTAATCGCCTTAACTTCAAGAGTCTATCTCCGCCCCTGGCATTAACAGGGACAGAATCCAAGCAGAAGAAGGTTAATAATTCCCTGTTGCGTGCATGCTCTTTGTCAAAATGTCTAGCAACTGGGTAGCTCACATCTGCATTCTGGATGGCTCTCTGGTGTTCTAAAATCCTTAGCTTCACCGGATTGGTTGTGCTGCCCACATACCTTCTGCCACAAGGACATGTCAGACAGTACACCACGTAAGGCGTGGTACAAGTGAGGAACTTTTGTATTCTCTTCGGTTTTTTGACACCTGGTATACTGTATTGAGTGATGCGTTTGCTTCCTTTGCACGCCTTGCAGCGTCCACAAGGAAAGAAACCCTTCATAGGTTCTATTTTTGGTTTGGACTTTAGTTCCTCATGGTGACTATGAACCAAATAGTCTTTTAGTGCTCTGGCTTTCCTGAAAGTCACTAGAGGATAGGAGGGCAAATCTTGTTTTATGACACTGTCCGTCATCAGGATATTCCAATGTTTACGTAAAATACATTTGATTTAGGAACTCCTACATGGTTCCTCACTCTTAGCTGTGCTGAGTATGCATGGGACGACTTACTTGAATTTCTACGCGAGGCAAATGCTAATATACCAAATATAGAATTGAAAACACCAGGAGAACTGTGTTCTTTGGATCCAATGAATGTATGCAGATATTTCAATCATAGATTTGAAGCTATGATGTCTGTTATTACCAATAAAAAAAATCCTCCTCTTGGAGAGGTTTTGGATTTCTTTTGGAGAAAGGAGTATCAAGCGAGAAGTGCTCCTCATATACATATGTTGTTGTGGATTAAAGATGCACCCACATTTGGATCAGATTCAGATGAAACAGTGATGAGTTTCATTGAAGAGTATTCAACATGTGCTGTTCCGAAAACTACTGAAGAAAACAATTTAAGGCAACAAGTTTTACGCTTTCAATCCCATCGTTGTGGGAAGTACTGTCGTCGAAAATTCAAAAACAAGGAAAAGTTCTACACAAAATGTCGTTTTGCGTTTCCACGACCAGTGATTTCTAAGGGAAGAGTAAATAATTTGATGTCATCTCTACGACATACTGTGATGAGGAAATCACCAAAAAATACATACAATTTAAAAAGAAACGAAGAGTCCAAGTACATCAATGGCTACAACCCAGTGATTTTGTCCATGTGGAATGCTAACATGGATATTCAGTTTGTTGCTGACAACTCTATTGCTGTGGTTCGATATGTGACATCTTACATCACAAAAAAAGAAAAGACAGAACTAAAGGAAATGTGGGAGGACATTTCACATGAAAAGAGTCTAAGCAAGAAATTATACAGTTACAGTCTGAAGATGTTGTCGCATCGAGAAATTGGAGCATATGAATGTTCTGATCGGTACCCTTCCAGCATCAATATGATGTGATGGGATGTTTGCCACTAATCAAGTGTCATTCTCTTTTACAGAAATACGAGTAGGATACAAATCGTATGTATAAAAACGCATGTTTAATCATTAACAGCGCATAGTACAACAACTATTTCTACAAAACAACCTATTTATTTAAATATAGGAGTGGAAAATACAGGGCTGGACCCTGTATGGTCCTGATGAAAAGCTTGGGGAGCTTGAAACATGTCGACCACAAAACACTGATCTAGCCCAAATTTAAGGTTAGAATACAGTGTTACCCTATTTTAATATACCAAACTAGGAGCAGAATAAATTGTTGAGGCCCACTAGCACGGTATTTTTAATCACACACACTCCACCATCACCACACTTTACACCACACATAGCCATTTCACAAAAAAGTGCTCCTGCGTAGTCCGCTAGTCGCAGCACGCCCATTTTCGTAGAGAACTGGGATGGCCCCAATGATGAAGCATGTCACCGTGGGGAAACCCCGGTGAGTGAGAGGACTCTAGAAAGAAATTTTTCTTTCTCATTCTTGGTACACACTGACAAAATTGGGTTCCTGAATTTCTGTTCTGATCGGTTATCATCAGCAAGTCTCTATGCCAGACGCGTTTCAGGCCAACGCCCTCTTCAGTGGCAGCACATGTGACCTGACGGCAAGCTGCAGGCACCAGTAAATACCCTCAGTAATTATGCACAGGTGTAAAACCTGAAGCAAGGCTCTCTGGGACTGGTGGTTCCGTAAAACCCAAGTGGGTCGCCGCCGCAATTCGCATGCAAAAAAGTATTAAAGGGATTGCCAATGTCCCCGCAAGCACCCCGCAAGTAAAGGCACCTCCTGTACCACAGAGAGCTGCCCAAGTAAGGCAGCTGTGGAACCGCAGTTGTAAGCGGTAGTGCAACCCCGCGACCGGGAGGCCGCCAATAATGGAAAGAAAAAGTTGCCGCTAGGTGGGGATGCACTTACAGGTAGGAATTGATGCCAACGCAAGGGCGCGAGCTGCGAACAGAGTCCCTTTCCTGCCAGACGCGTTTCGGGCCAACACCCTCTTCAGCGGCAGCACATGTGACCTGACGGCAAGCTGCAGGCACCAGTAAATACCCTCAGTAAATATGCACAGGTGTAAAACCTGAAGCAATGCTCTCTGGGACTGGTGGTTCCGTAAAACCCAAGTGGGTCGCCGGCCCCATTCGCATGCAAAAAAAGTATTAAAGGGATTGCCAATGTCCCCGCAAGCACCCCGCAAGTAAAGGCACCTCCTGTACCACAGAGAGCTGCCCAAGTAAGGCAGCTGTGGCCCCGCAGTTGTAAGTGGTAGTGCAACCCCACGACCGGGGAGGCCGCCAATAATGGAAAGAAAAAGTTGCCGCTAGGTGGGGATGCACTTACAGGTAGGAATTGATGCCAACGCAAGGGCGCGAGCTGCGAACAGAGTTTCTTTCCTGCCAGACGCGTTTCGGGCCAACGCCCTCTTCAGTGGCAGCACATGTGACCTGACGGCAAGCTGCAGGCACCAGTAAATACCCTCAGTAATTATGCACAGGTGTAAAACCTGAAGCAATGCTCTCTGGGACTGGTGGTTCCGTAAAACCCAAGTGGGTCGCCACTGCCATTCGCATGCAAAAAAAGTATTAAAGGGATTGCCAATGTCCCCACAAGCACTCCGCAAGTAAAGGCACCTCCTGTACCACAGAGAGCTGCCCAAGTAAGGCAGCTGTGGACCCGTAGTTGTAAGTGGTATTGCAACCCCGCGACCGGGGAGGCCGCCAATAATGGAAAGAAAAAGTTGCCGCTAGGTGGGGATGCACTTACAGGTAGGAATTGATGCCAACACAAGGGCACGAGCTGCGAACAGAGTTTCTTTCCTGCCAGACGCGTTTCGGGCCAACGCCCTCTTCAGTGGCAGTACATGTGACCTGACGGCAAGCTGCAGGCACCAGTAAATACACTCAGTAATTATGCACAGGTGTAAAACCTGAAGCAATGCTCTCTGGGACTGGTGGTTCCGTAAAACCCAAGTAGGTCGCCGCTGCCATTCGCATGCAAAAAAAGTATTAAAGGGATTGCCAATGTCCCCGCAAGCACCCTGCAAGTAAAGGCACCTCCTGAACCACAGAGTGCTGCCCAAGTAAGGCAGCTGTGGACCCGCAGTTGTAAGTGGTAGTGCAACCCCGCGACCGGGGAGGCCGCCAATAATGGAAAGAAAAAGTTGCCGCTAGGTGGGTATGCACTTACAGGTAGGAATTGATGCCAGCGCAAGGGCGCGAGCTGCGAACAGAGTCCCTTTCCTGCCAGATGCGTTTCGGGCCAACGCCCTCTTCAGTGGCAGCACATGTGACCTGACGGCAAGCTGCAGGCACCAGTAAATACCCTCAGTAATTATGCACAGGTGTAAAACTTGAAGCAATGCTCTCTGGGACTGGTGGTTCTTTAAAACCCAAGTGGGTCGCCGCCGCCATTCGCATGCAAAAAAAGTATTAAAGGGATTGCCAATGTCCCTGCAAGTAAAGGCACCTCCTGTACCACAGAGAGCTGCCCAAGTAAGGCATCTGTGGACCCGCAGTTGTAAGCGGTAGTGAAACCCCACGACCGGGGAGGCCGCCAACAATGGAAAGAAAAAATTGCCGCTAGGTGGGGATGCACTTACAGGTAGGAATTGATGCCAACGCAAGGGCACGAGCTGCGAACAGAGTCCCTTTCCTGCCAGACGTGTTTCGGGCCAACGCCCTCTTCAGTGGCAGCACATATAACCTGACGGCAAGCTGCAGGCACCAGTAAATACCCTCAGTAATTATGCACAGGTGTAAAACCTGAAGCAATGTTCTTTGGGACTGGTGGTTCCGTAAAACCCAAGTGGGTCGCCGCCGACATTCGCATGCAAAAAAAGTATTAAAGGGATTGCCAATGTCCCCGCAAGCACCCCGCAAGTAAAGGCACCTCCTGTACCACAGAGAGCTGCCCAAGTAAGGCAGCTGTGGACCCGTAGTTGTAAGTGGTAGTGCAACCCCACGACCGGGGAGGCCGCCAATAATGGAAAGAAAAAGTTGCCGCTAGGTGGGGATGCACTTACAGGTAGGAATCGATGCCAACGCAAGGGCGCGAGCTGCGAACAGAGTTTCTTTCCTGCCAGACGCCTTTCGGGCCAACGCCCTCTTCAGTGGCAGCACATATAACCTGACGGCAAGCTGCAGGCACCAGTAAATACCCTCAGTAATTATGCACAGGTGTAAAACCTGAAGCAATGTTCTTTGGGACTGGTGGTTCCGTAAAACCCAAGTGGGTCGCCGCCGACATTCGCATGCAAAAAAAGTATTAAAGGGATTGCCAATGTCCCCGCAAGCACCCCGCAAGTAAAGGCACCTCCTGTACCACAGAGAGCTGCCCAAAATAGGCAGCTGTGGAACCGCAGTTGTAAGCGGTAGTGCAACCCTGCGACTGGGGAGGCCGCCAATAATGGAAAGAAAAAGTTGCTGCTAGGTGGGGATGCACTTACAGGTAGGAATTCATGCCAACGTAAGGCGCGATCTGCGAACAGAGTACCTTTCCTGCCAGACGCATTTCGGGCCAACGCCCTCTTCAGTGGCAGCACATGTGACCTGACGGCAAGCTGCAGGCACCAGTAAATACCCTCAGTAATTATGCACAGGTGTAAAACCTGAAGCAATGCTCTCTGGGACTGGTGCTTACAGCTTGCCGTCATGTCACATGGTCTGCCACTGAAGAGGGCGTTGGCCCGAAACGCGTCTGGCAGGAAAAGGACTTTGTTCGCAGCTCGCGGCCTTGCGTTGGCATTAAATCCTACCTGTAAGTGCGTTCCCACCTAGGTGGCAACTTTTTCTTCCATTTGTTCGCGGCCGGCCCGGTGGCGGGTTTGCACTACCGCGCACAAACTGCGGGTCCACAGCTACCTCATTTGGGCAGCTTACTGTGGTACGGGAGGTGCCTTTTACTTGCGGGGTGCTCGTGGGGACATTGGCAATCCTTTTAATACTTTTTGCATGTGAATGGCGGCGGCGACCCACTTGGGTTCTACTAAACCACCAGTCCCAGAAAGCTTTGCTTCAGGTGTTACACCTGTGTGTAATCACTGTGGGTATTTACTGGTGCTTGCAGCTTGCCGTCATGTCACATGGTCTGCCACTGAAGAGGGCGTTGGTCCAAAACGCGTCTGGCAGGAAAAGGACTTTTTTCGCAGCTCGCGCCCTTGCGTTGGCATTAATTCCTACCTGTAAGTGCGTTCCCACCTAGGTGGCAACTTTTTCTTCCATTTGTTAGCGGCCGGTCCGGTCGCGGGTTTGCACTACCGCGGACAAACTGCGGGTCCACAGCTACCTCATTTGGGCAGCTTACTGTGGTACGGGAGGTGCCTTTTACTTGTGGGGTGCTTGCGGGGACATTGGCAATCCTTTTAATACTTTTTGCATGTGAATGGCGGCGGCGACCCACTTGGGTTCTACTAAACCACCAGTCCCAGAAAGCTTTGCTTCAGGTGTTACACCTGTGTGTAATCACTGTGGGTATTTACTGGTGCTTGCAGCTTGCCGTCATGTCACATGGTCTGCCACTGAAGAGGGCGTTGGGCCGAAACGCGTCTGGCAGGAAAAGGACTTTGTTCGCAGCTCGCGCCCTTGCGTTGGCATTAATTCCTACCTGTAAGTGCGTTCCCACCTAGGTGGCAACTTGTTCTTCCATTTGTTAGCGGCCGGCCCGGTTCCGGGTTTGCACTACCGCGGACAAACTGCGGGTCAACAGCTACCTCATTTGGGCAGCTTACTGTGGTACGGGAGGTGCCTTTTACTTGCGGGGTGCTTGCGGGAACATTGGCAATCCTTTTAATACTTTTTGCATGTGAATGGCGGCGGCAACCCACTTGGGTTCTACTAAACCACCATTCCCAGAAAGCTTTGCTTCAGGTGTTACACCTGTGTGTAATCACTGTGGGTATTTACTGGTGCTTGCAGCTTGCCGTCATGTAACATGGTCTGCCACTGAAGAGGGCCTTGGCCTGAAACGCGTCAGGCAGGAAAAGGACTTTGTTCGCAACTCGCGCCCTTGCGTTGGCATTAATTCCTACCTGTAAGTGCGTTCCCACCTAGGTGGCAACTTTTTCTTCCATTTGTTAGCGGCCGGCCCGGTCGCGGGTTTGCACTACAGCGGACAAACTGCGGGTCCACAGCTACCTCATTTGGGCAGCTTACTGTGGTATGGGATGTGCCTTTTACTTGCGGGGTGCTTGCGGGGATATTGGCAATCCTTTTAATACTTTTTGCAGGTGAATGGCGGCGGCGACCTACTTGGGTTCTACTAAACCACCATTCCCAGAAAGCTTTGCTTCAGGTGTTACACCTGTGTGTAATCACTGTGGGTATTTACTGGTGCTTGCAGCTTGCCGTCATGTAACATGGTCTGCCACTGAAGAGGGCGTTGGCCCGAAACGCGTCTGGCAGGAAAAGGACTTTGTTCGCAGCTCGCGCCCTTGCGTTGGCATTAATTCCTACCTGTAAGTGCGTTCCCACCTAGGTGGCAACTTTTTCTTCCATTTGTTAGCGGCCGGCCCGGTCGCGGGTTTGCACTACCGCGGACAAACTGCTGGTCCACAGCTACCTCATTTGGGCAGCTTACTGTGGTACGGGAGGTGCCTTTAACTTGCGGGGTGCTTGCGGGGACATTGGCAATCCTTTTAATACTTTTTGCAGGTGAATGGCGGCGGCGACCTACTTGGGTTCTACTAAACCACCAGTCCCAGAAAGCTTTGCTTCAGGTGTTACACCTGTGTGTAATCACTATGGGTATTTACTGGTGCTTGCACTTGTCGTCATGTCACATGGTCTGCCACTGAAGAGGGCGTTGGCCCGAAACGCCTCTGGCAGGAAAAGGACTTTGTTCGCAGCTCGCGCCCTTGCGTTGGCATTAATTCCTACCTGTAAGTGCGTTCCCAACTAGGTGGCAACTTTTTCTTCCATATATATATATATATATATATACCACCTTGCTCACCGAGCTCGGCATCATGCCAGCCATGTCTCAGACATGGAAAGGAAAGACATTTTTCCACAACTTGATTGTTAATAGCACAAAATAAAATGAAATCAAACAAAGAGTAACATCAATGGAACAGGATACTATAATGAATGTATAAATGAAATAAATAAGATTCAAGTGAATTAGATCATTGGATTTCACTATAGCCCTTGCTGTGGATATCTTGGCGACATGTTTCTCTAGGGAGAGACCCTCTCACAATGTACTCTGTATGCAATCCGACCTGATGCTGTGTCATTGGATCAAAAGAATAACCTATCTTACTCCATTGAGCAATAAAATGCAAATGCAAAAAATAAAGCTTGTGCAAATAGCGAGAAACAACAATAAATCAAAAGCAAGGAAAGTTCAGCCCCAGTGGGCTTATGTACTCGAGAGGTCATAATCTCTAGAATAGAAAATAAATATCATACTCGTATTTAAAACACAACACAAATATAGTATTGTGGGATACTCAATTCAATACAGGTTGATAGTGCGACTACATTATCCAGACACAGTGTCTCATTAACCCCTTTGATGCTGATGACGAGCTCAGCTCGTCATCAGCCACGGGGGTCGTGAGCGGATGACGAGCTGAGCTCGTCATGTAACGCGGCTTTTGGAAAAAAGCCGCGCAGCGCAAAATCGACCGCAGCAGCGATGTGGTAAAGATTTGCGCTCAACCTAATTCAGGTTCTACCTCAGATAGAATAAACAGAAGTTCCATTGTTTCTGCCATGACAGACTGTACATGAAATTACACCAAAGCACACCTTACATGGTTGCTTAAGAGTGGTTGCGATATTTATAAATGTACAAATAAGTATTTGTCTGAGTTCTATCTGTGCAGAATTTTACAGTTCAGCATAAGTATGTAATGCGATTCCAGTCTCCTGAGTTGTAACTCCCTATTACCACCCCTAGGGTTTTTGTGAATTGCGTCTATCACGTAGTAGACCAATTCTTTGGCATTGCACTGGTGATACTCATGGATATGTTGTGCCACAGGATAGCTCTTATCACCCTTGTCTATGGCCCTGAGATGTTGTAATATCCTCACATAGACCATATTTATCGTGCTACCAACATATGGCTTTGGGCATGTGCACTTTAACACATAGACCACAAACTAACTCCTACAGTTAAACACCCCAGGAATGGTAATAGGTGTTTTGTGTAGGGCTGTTTGGATGGTCTTAGTGTTGAGTCCATAGCGACAGGCTTTGCATCTTAAGCAGTTTTGAAAACCCCAACAGCCTCTTAACTCCTTTATTGCTTTTAGTGCAATTCAGCACTAATTCATTGCACATGGGTTTGACCCTCCTGAATGATATTAATGGAGTACGTGGTATGTCCTGTCCTATAACTGGATCACTTTTGTTAACCTTACAGTGTCTGTGTAAAATATAGCTGCTGTCTTCTGCTTGTGGTTTCTCTTTACGTGTGCTGAATAAAAGCTCTTCTTAATTTTTTACTTTCACCATATCTCTGGCTGAATCTAAGACTGCCTTACTATACCCATGCGCTCGGAGTCTCTTATGTCGATCATTCTGTACCTCTTGTAGTCTTTTGACTCTGCTACTGTTACATTTCTTACGCAGATTTTCTGCATATGGAACTGTGTTCTTAAGTTTAGCCGGATGAAAGCTACTGGCGTGAAGTATAGAGTTGCCTGATGTAGGTTTTCTATATGTCTTGCTGTGTATACTATTTTCTTTCACATATACAATTAGATCCAGAAAGTGTACTTCCTCCTTACTGATGGCATACGTAAATGAGAGGTTTAGATCATTGGTATTTGGGGGCATATTAGCAAGAACCTCGTTAAAATTATTGCTGTTTTAGCGGCAGGAAACTGACACTAAAACGGCAATAATGGGCTTGCTAATATGCGTTATAGAATTCCAATAGAAGCCCAGATTAGATGTGAAGGACATCTAACCTGGGCTTCTATGGAATTCTTTAACGCATATTAGCAAGTCCATTATCGCCGTTTTTGCAGCAGTTTCCTGCTGCTAAAACTGCAATAATTTTAACGAGGTTCTTGCTAATATGCTCCTTAGTTTTTCCATTTCAGTTTTCTATATATGATCTGCGCTTTTAGACAACATATACTGCAGGATTGGTGTCCAGACTGATTCAAGACATCCCCACCGGGTATGTTAGCCTGTATACCAGCTAGCTCACAGTGCCACTATATAAAACCCTCTTACCAGGGAGAGAATAATTCTTGGCAACTATGGAACATGACAACTCTGTCCCATCAGGGATTCAGGAAACAGTACAGTACTTTTCGTTCAGTCACTCGTGCTCACTTTGTCTCTGAGAATTACACAGAATAAACGATGGGGACGTTTTCAATAAGCATTTTTTTAAACATCTGCAGGTGGGAATTTGATCCATGAATAGCGTACCTCCGTTCTATATGATTTGTGGGCCTCAATCGCGAATGTTACTGTCCCACCCCTGGCTATGACCCTATAGTCTGCTAGTTTTAAGGTAAGGGCAGTTCTGACATTTTCTGAAATGTTTATTTTGCCTTCTTGTTTTTCTTCTTCCCCTGCATTTGCATGCTGTGCAGGTGCAGGGTTGTCTTCGTCAGCCATTATTGAAAAAGTTTTCAAGGAAACTGAGATAAGGTTTTATGCACAATAGGAACTGTTTGTCCTTCAAGCTTGAATAAACCTACAGCCAATACATAGGATATGCTTACTCAGCTGTGGCGGATTTTCCCTCCCACTCCAGACTTCTCTGGAATAGCGTGAGTAGGGGTATTTGAGAAAAGTACAACTGAACTTCTCAGATTTGAATGTAAAATAAGTACCAAACCAACGTTGATAGTGCCATGTTGTGTAGTTCCTATAAACCTATATAGGATCTGCGCTTTTAGACAACATATACTGCAGGATTTGTGTCCAGACTGATTCCAGACACCCCCACCGGGTATGTTAGCCTCTATACCAGCTAGCTCACAGTGTCACCATAAACCCTTCTTACCAAGGAGAGAATAGTTCTTGGCGACTATCGGACATGGCAACTCTGTCTCATCAGGGATCGTTGAAACAGTACAGTACTTTTTGCTCAGTCACTCGTGCTCACTGTGTCTCGGAAAAATACACAGAATAAACGGTGGGGACGTTTTCAATAAGTATTTATTGAACCAACGTAATTCTAGTGTAAAATAGGTGTGCTGAAACAGCGATAAGACAGAAACAGATATAAATGATTATAAGCACCAATAGAGTAAACTGATGGTAGATTCCTACCATAGTGCCAAAACAATTGATACAGTTATAATAATATATGACAATAATCATGTGTACTCCTACGATGTAACCCTAACTAGATGTACCTAAGTGTACCTAGCATGTATGTAGGTGTAGAGCCAAGAATCCCCCTGAGTTGAAGCCAACCCCATTACCTGAAGTGAGAGACTGTGAGACCCCGTCTTGGTCTCGAGATGGACACCCCGCGAGGGATGTCAGACCACTGCGAGCTTGAGTGTCTGTGTGCAGGAGCCTCAGCGTCTCGCGTCAGTGTGTCAGCATGGAAGTCTTTCTCCTCTGCCTGCCTTGGCAAAGATGTGGTGTATATATGCCCAAAAGGTACCCTCAGTATGTATGTATGTATCTATAGGCATTTATATAGCGCACTACTTACCCGGAGGGTCCCAAGGCGCTTCGACCGCTGCGAAACCCTTCCTGGCTTCCCTGAGAGATGGTCCCTTAATGGGTATCTCCAGGGTGAGACCAGGCATCCCCGGCGGTCTGGTGGGGCCGTTAGTGAAGATGGGGCAAGCTAATGCCCAGAGTTGCCGAGTGTGATCGCTGATCAGAGTGGGCACCGAGGCGAGAGAATTATCGAGTCCGCTGACCCTGGTCCAGAAACCTGCCGCGCCGGGATTCGAACCCTGGTCCCGGGCCGTCCTCTGCTCTCGGGTCTGCCGCCTCTAACCAGTGAGCCACACTGGATTCTACCGTGTTGTGTCATGTCGGCCGAGGATGACGGAAGGGATGACCCTCATACATAGTTATTATGCAGAAGATGGTAATCCTGCTGTGATTCTGAGAATCTTCATGCATAATTAATGAGGCTAATTTTCGGGGAAAACCACACAACATTTTATGTAGCGCTTAACAAGGTAAAAGGTCAATACCAAAACTCGTTATGTAGTGTAATGTACCGTAAATGTAGGTGAAAAGTTAGAAAAATACTTGGGCCTATATTGGGGTAACCTATGAAACATAACACTATATTTCCACTGGAAAAGCGTTTTTTGACTTGACTTTATCTTTGGCTCCTTTTCGACAAGCTTCAGGAAATTTCCACAAAAAGTGCCCCAATGATTCTTGTTGTACATGGAAAGTTTTGGGGCGATTTGTCAAGTGGGTGCCAAGAAAAAGGAGTGGGTCAAAAAAGTGCATTTCCCATGTTAATTGCCATAGAAATTTTAGTCGCGACTACAGCACGAACCCCTGGACGGAATTACCCCAAGGTATACTTAATTGCAGGGTGGGCCTGAGAACAGCAACCCTGCCCTGGCAAAAATGTCAAACCCATCCCCTCACTGCAGAGGCCTCTCCTAGAATGGGGACATAGATGGGTCATGTCAGACCAACATGCTCTGAAGGCAGCGCTCCAGCCTCCGGCCCACCGGGAAATGCACGAGGGGCAGGATGCCCGGTCCGGCCTGCACAGTCTCAGTTTTATGTTTCAAGTCAGAGCGGCTTCGCAGCTTTAGTTTCACCAATACTGCTTCAGACGCCTCCTCCGGCACAAGAAAGCAATGGTATTCCTAAAGAAACAGAAAATGCACCGGTCCTTGTGAGTCTGAGCGGTGATCGCAGAGCTCTGGTTAAAATCGCAGGCGTGATTGACTTTGTACAGATATTTCCTGTCAATTTCCAGCTCCTGCTCTGCCCTTATTTGGCGCCAATCAGTTGCCCGGCGCTGACAGCATCACCACCGAGGGAAATAATTAACCGCAGGCTGAATATGCTGCGTGCAGAAAAGTGTACGAGAGCTCCGCCTTTCATCTGGTCTCCAGAATGCCCACGTGGGCGAACGTGGAAGGAGCGTTAATTGATCCTAAATAACAAGGCTGAGGCGGACGACAGGCACCCCATCGCTAACACAAGTCTGAATCCAACAGGCACAGGGACAGAACTGAAGGAATACATGCCGTGGAAACAGTCAAATCATTAGAAAGCCTTGCGTTGTAAACGTATGATGTTCCAGGAAACTAAAACTTAACAAAGAATTGATTACATGTCCGTGTACATTTTCAAATAGAAACATAAAACCACAACAGAGCAAAATGGTACGCCGCTACTTCACTTCAGAGTATAGTTTCGCATGACATAGCATAACATATTCTTATGACATGAAAAGCATATCTCAACAGTAAACTTCACATACCATACTGCACGGTACTATAAAATACCACACCACACATACCGTATTATTCCATACCATAACACCACGCCATACTGAATATTATACCTCACAATTACACCTTACCATAATAGCATAACATATCCTTACATATCATCCCACAACATCATGAAATGAAATGAAATGAAATGAAAATGAGATTTATAAAGCGCTACAGTTGCCCTGAGGCGTCCAGGCGCTGAAAAACAGATGGGGCCCTCTTGAGGTTACTTTGCTATGCATTAAACAGCAAGGTTTTTAGCTGTTTACGGAAAGTGGTCAGGTTGGGGTTGTTCCTTAGCTGCAAAGGGAGTGAGTTCCAGAGTTTGGAAACGTTATACGAGAAGGAGCGACCTCCTGCTCTGACTCTGCGAGTTCTGGGGATCTCGGCCAGGAATGCTGTAGAAGAGCGGAGGGATTTATTCGGCCTGTAGGGAGAGATCAGGGGTCGATTAATGTCTGGGCCCGTTTCCCAGAAAGTCTGGTGGGCAATGCAGAGCGATTTGAATCTTACTCTGTCTCTAATAGGTAACCAGTGCAAGGTCCTCAAGCTGGTTCTCACTGAGGTCCTCCGGGGGATGCCCAGCAATGCTCTAGCAGCACAGTTTTGGGTGCGTTGAAGTTTCTGTAGGGTGTAGTCCGGGGCTCCCAGGTATAGGGCGTTATTAAAATCCAAGCGGGATTGGATAAGGCCCTGTATAATTATCTGTTTGGCCTCGAAGCAGAGGAGGGGAAGGACTTTCTTAATCACTCTGAGGAGGCCAAAACAGGTAGCTGAGATCTTAGTGGCCTGTGTGTTAAAGCTCAGAGACTTGTCGAGCCAGACCCCTAAGCTTTTGATGTTGTCTCTGGGGGGTGGAGCCGCTCCCATGCTTGGTGGCCAACTCGCCTCTATGGAGACGAGTTACCTTACTATACCAGCACATCATACTATACCAGCACATATGGGCAATTGATTGAGCTTTGAGGCTCTTGGCATATGTGGTATTATGATAGTATAACTTACCATACCATATCATAAAATACCATATCTTACCATTGCATAGATAATAACGTACCACAGCGGATGTATGTTGTTACAACGCATGCTTTTACCAGGCATGCTTTTACAACGCAGGTTTTTCAACGCAAGCCGTTACAACGACTTGCGTTGGGGGGTGCTGGATAGTGAATAGTTTAATTTACTATTCCAACCCCTGTCCCCGTAGGGAAGGTGTTGGATAGTAAATTAAACTATTACCTATCCTAGAGTGCCCCGCAGCGCAATTCGTTGTAATGACTTGCGTTGAAAAACCTGCGTTGTAAAGGCACTGCGTGGTAAAAGTGGCGTCGTAAAGGATGTTTCCCACCACAGCATACCATAACATATAAGCATTCAGATTCTGGGACGATCTTTTAGATAATGGTATTAGCCAGGGAAAATATCCATAGGTTAATAGAGGCGAGGGCAGCTATGGAAGCATTTCATAGGAGGCAGGCAGTATACAAGGACAGGGAGGCCCACCATTGAATGTCCCGTTAAGGGGAAGTGAGTTTCAGGCTCAAGTGGAGGCGAGATATGATAGGGGAGGGTGTTAGTTCATGAGCAAGAAGAGATTCTGAATGCATTTTAGTTTTCCTATAGTGAATAACGAGGCCGAGTGGTTTATAACTGTCACCAGAGCTTAGGGATACCAATATAGGACCATATTACACTTTACCGATTATGTATTCTTTATGTTACATGCTTATTGTGTGGTAGTCAAAGTAAACAGCTGTTTTCTTCAAAGTGCTGGTAACAATGGACACTAAGTGTAAATAGAAGGTTTATGTTTTGCTTGTCATTAATTATGTCATTTGAAGTGTCGTCAATGATGTCATGAATTATGTCATTTAACATGTCATGAGTGTTGTAATCTGTAGTGGCCGGCATGGCTCGCAAGGGGGGGAGGGTCACATGGGGAGGGAGATCATAATAAAAAAGAAATTAAAAACCTACCTTTCTGCAGGGTCACATGTCTTCACTGCTCCTGCTCTTATGCTTTCCTGCCTCCCGCAAGGACAGGAAGCAGGCAGCCAGGCTCCCTCCCCTAATCCAATCACAACGCTGAAAGCAGCGTTGTGATCGGGCAGGACAGCGCCCAGCCAGAGGCTAGTGGAATGAGTATGTTCTCCATGCAGACTGCAGCCTGCATGGAGAAGGACAGAGTGTGCATGACTGGTATACGCGGCCCAACAGGAGTGGGCAAACCACTACACCTCTTCCCTGCTAAAAGAGCAGAGCAGCCTCGCCTCCAGCCCGCCCTCAATGCGCAAAACAAACATAACATGGTAATAACTACAAGTTATTACCATTTTATGTTTTGGCTTTCTCGCACTACGAGAAAGCAGTGGGTTGACGCTTCTCCCCTCTAGTGGAGGAGCCGGCCCTGGTTGTAATATGTGAAGTCATAAGCAGTCCATGGAGAGGGCACATTTTATTGTTAGCTAAGTGAACTAAAACTGGTGAGGTTCAGTGTTTTTTTATTTTTTTAAACATAAGGTTTTCTACCATTACAAAACCTACCTATAATGTGACATTACCCTTTGTTTTCCAGTTTTTTTAACGTATGTTGAAATCTAAAGGGGTTATTATGATGGCGGACGGACTTCAGTCTGTCTGCCATCGTATTGTATTTGGGACTGCCTTCCTACAAGGCGGGGGTCCCACAGGACAAAGTATGATGTGACCGCCACCGTGGCAGTCAGATAGGCCACCTCTTATATTGCATATCCCCATACTACCTGACAGGCACCATGTGGTGCCTGTCATTTGGTTCAGGGATATGTAGGGGGGCACCATAGGTGTACCCCCAAGACCCATAGAAAAGTGCCAAGGGGATGGGGCCCGCTATGGGACCCCAAAGTGCCAGAGGGATGGGGTCCGCTACGGGACCCCAATGTCCATCCCCGCCAGTGTATTCATGGTGGGTGCCCTGCCATGAAAGGCTGGTGGAAAGGGATATCCTAATCCCTATGGCAGTGCCTCGTAGGCACCGCCACCAATGCAGGGATTGGGAGGCTATCAGCCGCTCCGTTGTGCTCAAAGGGTCTGTCGGATGAGTACACCATGGAACCGCCAGCCATCATAATGTGGTGGCAGGGAATGGTCTTCCAATGTATCGGTGGCGGTCTTGCCATCTTCATAATGGTCCCCTAAGTACTTACCTAACTATAATGTTAATATAACCTATTATTTATCTTTGTTTTGCTAATAACTTTATTGCCATTTGACAAATCTTCACAAAGCTTCAGAAAACAAACGTTCAGCCTCGTCTGCTAATGGAAAGTTTTAAGGCAATCCATCAAGCGGGGTCGAAGAGAAAAGGGGTCTCAAAAGATTGATTTCCCATATAAAACTTTGCTCTCTGCAACACAAAAAAGGCTGAAAGGAATTACACCTGAATTTGGCAGAAAGTTATATCTTTGCTCAGTATGCTTGCTTTATTGGTCTGGTGAAAATCTTTGAGGCCATTTTGAAGAAATTTACATTTAAAGAGGTGCTTGGGTACTTTTGGATACTCTCTTATAATGCTATGAACACACTGTCAGTTTGGCATCTCATCTCAGGTATTAGTACCGTCAATCAATCGGGTTACTTGTAAAGCGCGACTACTCACCCGTAAGGGGCCAACGGTGCTGAGTGGGGGAGGGGGTGGATCTGCGGTTCAGTCAAAGAGCCAAGTCTTGAGGTCCTTCCTGAACTGCAGCAGCAATGTTGATTGCCTGAGGTGCAGCGACAGGGAGTTACAGGACTTTGCAGCGAGGTAGGAGAAGGATCTTCCTCCAGCTGTGGTCTTGCGGATCTGTGGGATGTGGCCAGGGCCAGTTGGGCGGAGCGGAGATGTCTTGTGGGAGTGTAGAATGAGAGGTGGTGGTTAAGGTATGCAGGCCTAGTGTTGGGAAGGGCTTAGTAGGTGTGCATGAGGAGCGGTAATTCATTTGTTGAAAGGTAGCCAGTGAAGGTCTCTCAGGTGGTTGGTGATGTTCAGGATGAGTCTGGCGGAGGCGTTCTGGATGTTCTGCAGTTTCTTAAGAGGTTCTGGGTGGTACCGGAGTAAAGTACGTTGCTGTAGTCGAGTCTGCTGCTGACGAGTGCATGGGTGGCCATTTTCTTGGACTCAGTGGGGATCCACTTGTAGATCTTCCAAAGCAGGTGGATCGTGTGGAATCAGGAGGCTGAAACGTTGATTTGGTGATTCATTGAGAGTGAGGAGTCCATGTTGATTCTGAGGTGTCATGCCTGAACTGTGGGTGTGGCGGGGTTCAGACAAATCTTTTTGTATGTATCTGATCACACAGTTTTTACTCTATTTGATTTGTGGGGTATATTCTGTTTCAACTTGGCCTTTTCGAGATATGTATGTTTGTATTTTTGTTGCTTTCACTTTTTCTAAAAATTAATAAAATATTTGGAAAAAAAAGATGTGCTTGGGTTGGGCATGAAGGGGCTAAAACTTTAGGTATATCTAAATGGTTGATACCGCACATGTTCTGCAGTATGAACATTTAAAAAAAGGGCCTTTTAAATGTGTGAGGGAGCGTTTTCCCCCATCAGCTATTTCAGTGCTATGCCATCTGATTGGCTGCCTGCCACTCAGAAGATAATGTTGTCGCCACTTTACAGGACTCAGGGACTCAGTCCCGATGACCTGAAAAGTTTTCAAAATAAGATATAACAGAGCAGGGTTGAAACACACTGACACCCTCCAGGCACCTGTGGGGCAGACCTAGAGGTCCCCCTGCCAGGACCAAAACTAAAATAAAAAAATCCTGTTGCTGGTAGTGTAGTGCTCCTGCGGAAGCCAACTCTTGAGATTCACCCCCACGAGACTGAAGTATTGTGCATGCTTCACCAAGGAAGCGTGCTATGTACCTGGTTCATAGAGTTGAAGCTTGAAGGAAAGAAAATGTGGGTTGGGTGCCAGCGGGATGATTGGGGTCCATGGTGGGTTGGATGCAGGCACAGGCCGTGTGGCTAACCCTTCCACTACACATGGCCACTGTTACTCTAAAGATACAGATATTTCCACAGAGTCCGAAAAGATCTAAAAATATGGCAGATGGAGTGACCTCTGCCACCCTGATAGATGATGGGGTACATGACATAGTTTAAATGAGGCCCTTAATTTGGTTTGGTCACATCAAAGCCGATAGTCTCAAGTTGGGGAGCTTACAATGCACACGATGCCTGAATGCACTGCTTCTTTCACTTCTCTCCACGAAGAAGAGAGTAACCAGGATAGTTCAGGATTGTCTTCATTGACAATGGAGTAAAGAGGCTTCTGTTTGGATCATCACCCTCTTGGCTTTATTGTTAATACAAGATGGTTCACCACCAATACCTCCTTCCTTCGTGATCTAGGCTAAGATAACAAAGGAGTCTTTAGTGTGTCTTACTTCGAAACTGGTTCTAGGATTCTTGTTTCTGGTCCAGAGAGGACCTGGCTTGACAGTTCAGGCTGGACTGTTGCCATGAGGCACAGGGTCAAGACTGATTTGCATATGGTCAGGTCTAAACTGGGGTGGCATGGTGAGAAAAAGAATAATGGATTTAACCCAGATCTCTTGACTGGGGATGAATGTTTTGATTTGTTCTGCATTCCGTCCATCAATTGGTTGTCTTTTGCTTTCTTGCCCTAAGTGCGCTAGGTATGCCCAGACATGGGCCCACTGTGCCACTGGAATCAAGCTATCCTGGCTGAAGATGGGTGAAACCCTGAAACCAGTCCTAGGATGCTTGTTTCCTCTCCAGGGGGGGAACTGGCTTGGCAATGTGGACTGGACTGTTCCCATGAGCCACAGGGTCAAGACTGATTTACATATGGCCAGGCCTAAACTGGGGTGGCATGGTGAGCAAACAAATGATGGATTTAACCCAGATCTCTTGACTCGGGGTGAATGTTTTGATTTGTTTTGCATTGCGTCCGTCAATTGTGTGTCTTTTGCTTACTTATGTTAAGGCACACCTCCCAAACAGAAGTTCATCACTTGCATAGATCAGGCATGTTCTACACTGGGCATGATTTTCTGTATCATGGAGAATCAATGTGCCTTTAGCAACAGAGAGCTAGCTGTGCTCTGGCCAAATCAAACACTGATGCAATGGGTACTCCTGAGCATACCCCTGTGGATGCAAGCTAACCCTAATGTATAAAGCAGGCAAAAGCAGGTCACGATTCCAGCTACCCCACATGTATAAAGCAGGCAGAAGCCCTAGGGAATATCTTGCCCTTCTCGCTAAGTAGGGACAGCCATAAGCTTTCTTTTTCTCTTCTGTTTTCTGGAGCTCCAACTGCAGCGCCTGCCTATTTAACCAGATCTGTTATGTTCCACCCTATCACTCTTGGTGCTTCTGGTCTCTCCGATCCACCTTGCCTTCCCAGATATAAGCAGGGGGCTCCAAAGGTTACCAAGTCTTTCAAGCCCAGAGCAAATATATTTTTTTACTAGGCCACAACTAAATGCAACAGATAACACAACTACCAAAATGTACTGCAATACCATACTAATTGCAGATTGTGCCCTATAAAAATACTCATTAGCAACAACAACAGAAGCTATAAAGTCAGTGTGGTTCTTTCAGTATGGGTGGGAATGCCCTCCCTTAGGCTATCCCTCTGCTAGCCTCAAATGATGCCATGATAGACAACTACAATTCCTTCATGGCATCGTTTCACATTAGGAAATATGCCTAACACTGTTAGTAACTAATCTATTGATTTACGTTAGTGATCCATAGAAACCATAACCCATGTAATGCACTTTAAGAGTGACTTGGCTATGACCTTGTGGATGGAAGATAGCCAAATGATGACTTTTCTAAATACCTTTGTGAAAAGATGCAAATGCCCCACATCAAGCGTAAGCCACTTCTGATATCATACCTCATGTTATAAATCTAGCCACTCCAAAGAACAAAGTCACTTTTTCTGTTTGAATACTGTGGAGATTTTTCTTTTCTAGAGCTTTTATTTGCTGATATTACGGCTGCGTGTGTTGTAACACTGCCAGATGCTGCCATAGTGCATGTGAACTGGCCCTAGAATGGTTCAGTAAAACAGGCTCCACCTTACTGGTACATTTAACTTTCTGGTAAAGCCTTGGAATGTGTTGAAGGGCTGTGTCTTATGTTGGCTGCAGTGTGTGTATATACACTACCAACATACATGACAGCAATTCATAGCTACAGGCTTTGTGGACCTCAGGTTCAGAACCACTGTCTTACCGGCGACCCTTGGGTGATTAAAAAATACCTCTGGAACACCCAGGCATACCTTTAACACGTCATCGAGTCTCACCTATATGTCTATGTTTGTGTGATGCTCGTGTCCTTAGTGCACTACTGTAACAACCGGATTTTCGGACCAGATGGAATCAGCTCCTAGGAGCCCCTCTAACCCAGTCGGAACGTAATCACCTCCCTCCTTAGAACATATTTACAATGGGTATTGATATATGTATGTACATCTCGTACCTAAGGATAGGGCAAATAGCAATAAACATGCATAGATTTTCTACAATATCCTATTCATACCAGCTAGTCTCGCGGCCACTTAGGCCCAGACTAATCTACCCTGGGGCAGGTCTGATTATGTACCCTTACACACTGATCTCCCTCAGTGCTCACTCGACACGCAATCCGGCGTGCCTACACACGGGCCTGCAGTCCCAGTGCTCTCTCTCTCTCATCCTGTCCACAATCCGGCGGACCGACACACCGTGTCCCCCCGGTGCTCTCATTCACAACACGATCCACAATCCGGCGGGCCTATACACCGTATCCCCCCGGTGCTCTCATTCACAACACGATCCACAATCCGGCGGACCTATACACCGTATCCCCCCGGTGCTCTCATTAACGCCGCGTACCAACGACGATCACTTTCCTATGAACACCTATGGAAGAAATCTCTCATTGTCTACTCAGGATAATACTACAACAATATAATTTAGTATAGTTTTCCAAATTGATATATGTACCTTCTGCTCTTGGCATCAAACGTTCCCTCTCTCTCTCATTGCTCAGTCACTTCTTACCTGATCGGGATTCGCATCCGTTCATGCAAACAATGTCTGACTAGAAGACCAGGTTACCCTGATTGAACAAGAATACAAGGCACATGTCGGTTCACTAAGAACTGGGGTATTTTTATTACAATGATTATAAACACAATACTATACGATAGCATATATTCTGCAAAGAAAAGTAAAAGGTTAGAATGTGCACACTATAGGGGAAAGGGCGGAGGTCACCTTATTAACGTGAAGTCGGGATTCGGCAGTCATCTAGGTTCCCTTCTCGTCTGTGTCTTGGCTCGTCTCGGAATCACACCTCAGCAGTCACGAGTACACGTCTGCACCGCTATGCTCGATCTCCTCTGCTTCCCTCCAAGTCACTGGAACCTCTCTCGTTATTAGCTGCTGTCTCTCTCTGTCTCTGATCGCTCTGCGCTACTTCTCCTTCTCCTTCAGTCTTTCTCAGAGAGTCTCAGTTTCATGATCTTTCTCGGACTTCAAAAATGGCGACTGTCTGCCTGGAAATAATTAATGGCATAGATGCTAACGGCTAGCTGCCGCCTACGGACTGACTGACTCATTGCCTAACACTTTCGCTAATATCGAAGCCTGTCCCTTCATGGAAAGTTACGGCCAGTAACCTGCTGCCCACCAAATTCTTGTACCTCCCCGTACCAAGGACACATTCCCAGCCGGCCGGCCTGAAGTTGTGTCTTCGGAGTGGAGAAAAATACAGTCTTTCGATAAGGGCCAGCCTGAGCCGGCTCTCTCCAAGCGAACAACACCTTGAAACTAAAACATTACACTTGACCTAGAAAGCCTCTCAAGCTGCCGGGCAGAAAGCAAGATGGAGTCTCTCCCGCTTGAGGCCTACAAGGCCTGAAATAAGCATAACTCCATAGACGGTATACTAACACTCTTGCAAAAGGACGGATCATCACTAATACTAATGAATCTATCCCCTAACTTAAGTTTATATGCCATGAGCTAAGGAAAAGGGTACGAAAATGCACTACTGTGCCTTATGGATAAGTCCTGTTTATAGTCCTACTCCCTGTACTAAAAGGGTAATAGGCTGGAGTCATCTTCCATCATTCTCCCTCCAAAGAGGGCCGAAAAAGTCGGTCATTACACTTCACCCTTGACTCCAGTCTATTAACCATGTTCTATATGGAATTAACATCAGTGGAAGAATAATAAGAAACAAAATTAACCGATCTATTTCTCTTGCCAAATCTACAGTATTGGAGAAGAGAAGGAATACACTGAATAAAGCAGCAAATGGCTACTAAAATACAGATACAAATCACAATACCCCCTAATATCTGTCGTAGAGAATGTAAGTCAGGTAACCAATTAAAGAGCCAGTCAAACCAGCCCTGATCAATATGTTTTCTAACTTCTGCAGTCAAGTCGTGAAGTTTGTCAATATGGGCTTGGATTGATTTAGAGTGGTCGGACAGGCTGAAGCAGCAAAGACCTTCAAAGTCAGAACAATCATGTCCATGTTTTAACAGGAGGTAGTCAATTGCTGCGCGGTTTTGCAGAATTGCCCTGCGTTCACCCTGGGCATCTAATAACATGTCAGATAAAATGGTAGATGTTTGGTTAATCGATTTGACCATCCAGCAGGCCATTTTTCCAATCGACTTGGCATTGTAAACTGCCAACGCCGGGACACCAATAATGGAAATTGCTAAACTTAAATATTCAGATTTAGAAAAAAAATGAAGGGAAGAATCACAGTCCTCAGGTAACATCATAGAATTACGGACCACACGGGAATGGGAATTGGGATGTGAAGAAAACATTAATAAACTCAGTCTGGTGATGGCACATGGACCTCCGGAAATATTTGCAGGAATATAGGGCCAGGAGGAATTCCCGCAAGAAAATAACCAACCAGAGGGCAACAACATTATACGGTAATGGCTAGGAGCAACTAATATACGTTTGCATGTCATATTATTTTTAACAGAAATACACAAATTCGGGAGTCTTTGTAAACATAACAAACGTTGATGAGCTGAAAAAGAAGTGGCAGCATTTAACTTCAGTCTGACACATTCAGTAATTGCTTTAGGATCACAGGTCAAAATAAAACATAAATCACCCTGCGCGATATTGTAGGTAGTAATTTGGGAATGAATCGGGGGAATGGAGTCTGAAAGAACAGTACACAAAGGGCAAAATTCGTGGGCTGCGAAATCGCCCAGAATAATATTGGGTCGGGCACTTGATATATTGAAAATGTGCCGCAACGTTTCAGTGGAAGCAGGGACGGCAACCAAGCAGGGCGCTAAGATGTCAGTCACAGAACGCATAGGGGTAAGGCAAAAATGCGGAGAGTTAGTAACCCGCTTAGCAAGGGTGATCCAAAAGTTCTATGAGGAATCCCACGCAGCGAAGGAACGCGGAACTCTCGGTTCTCCAATCAACCGAAGTCTGTGGGTTCTCTCCTCTCCCGGCGTAGCAGACCAAAAGGAGTCCAACGCCGGCACATCCTTCAGCAGCAGTCCAGAGAATGATCTGAAAGAAAATCAAATACAGGCATTATTCATTCCCGTAAATAACATTTGTCAGCCGGGACAGCTTCCCAGCTATCTTTCCCTGGTTTCATTACCAAAATGGTATTGTCATGACCGGTCGCAATGACTTCAGCCTGTTCAGGGGGATGTTTAGGCGAGTGCACCCATATTTTCGCTCCCGGATAATCGGTAGAACCGAAGCCTTTTTGGCCTCGTACTGTTAGCAAAGTTGGGGCAACGCCTTTCTTAATCTCACCACTGAAAACAGGCATAATTAGCAACTGAGCAACACGGTCAGATTTCTGAATTGATAGATCAATCTCACTGCTATTTAGCAGGAGAACCTTAATCTCTCCCTGATAATCACTGTCAATCACTCCTCCGAGTACTTGAACACCTTTTAAAGCAAGGCTCGATCTAGGGGCAATCAGTCCCAAACTTCCAGCTGGTATACAGACACCAACGCCTGTTTCAACAATTATTCGGTCCCTGCTCTCGAGGACAGTATCATTCATGGCATGCAGTTGCAAGCCTGCAGAACCTGGGGTTGCTCTGCATGGAGCCAAAGCTCTGGGGGTAATTTCCCAATACATAACAGTATTACCAATGGTGTTGGGCTTTGCATCAACATTTGGAGGAAACAAACGCATTAAAGGAGATTCAGCATGCAACAAAGGACGATTATTCAAAATCAGCAATGCCTGGAGTAGAAAATCCCTCCAGTTTTTGTAGTGTTCATCAGTTAACTTTCGTAATTGTTCCTTTAGTAAACCATTCATTCTCTCAATTAGGCCCGAAGCCTGCGGATAATATGGAATGTGAAACACCCATTCAATGTTATTCTCCACACAGAATTCCTGCACCAATTTTCCACGGAAATGGGATGCATTATCAGATTGAATTTGAAATGGAACACCATAATATAATATAAGTAATTCCAATGTTTTAATGGTATTGATTTGGGTAGCTTGTTTGCAAGGGAAGGCAACCAAAAGGCCACTATAGGTATCAACAGCTGTACAAATATACTGACAATTTTTGCTCATAGGGAGCGGGCCAATATAATCAATTTGCCAAATTTGAGCGGGCAATTTTCCTCGATGTAAATGGCCTTTAACAATATGAGGCACTTTCCTCTTTCTAGAATGTTGACAGATGGGACAATGCAGAATGATATCTTTAATGTAATTTAAAGGAATACGAATTCCTCGATCGGCAGCCCACCTGCTAGTGGCTCTCTCTCCAAAATGTCCTGCTTTCTGGTGGGCCCATTTCGCCAATCCCGCCAAATCAGTATCTTGCATGTCCACTACTGCCTCAGCAATTTTAGACTTTTCATCTGCAATGTTATGAAAGAATTTGTCAAGGGAGTCTATCGGGGTATGAGCGTCCACATGAAAGATTGTCACAGTACTCTGTGGGAGCATTTCCCAAATTTCTTGCCATAGTTCTTTTCCCCACAATTCTTTTGAATGCAATTCCCAATTATGAGAATGCCAAGTTGCCAACCATACCGCCAGTCCATTAGCTGTGGACCAGGAATCAGTGAAAATATGACATGTGCCAGGTAGTTCCTGTTTCAAAACTTGGTAAACTGCATACAATTCAGCAAATTGACTACTCTTTCCGTCACCAGTTGTACTCAGTAATTTCTGCGTGATCGGGTTATATGATACTGCTTTCCAATGCCGTTTCTCACCAATGAACCTCGCCGAACCATCCGTAAACCACACATGTTTTCTGTCCTCAGCGGACAAATCATCAAATGGCTTACCCCACTTGACAGGAGATTCCTGCACTACAGGTACGGGGCAATCACTTCCAATCTCGTTCGATGGCGCCTGCGCCACTCGCTCATGTAACACTGCCACACCTTTCGGACCCACACGTGCCCTGTCCTAAATGTACCATTTCCATTTAATCACGCTCACCTCTTGAGCATGTCCAATTCGATGGGATTTCGGCGAACTCAAAACCCACTGCATGATAGGAATTTCAGGTCTCAAAATCACAGCATGACCTAAGGTCAATTGCTCGGTATCCACCAGAGCCCAATAACATGCAAGCAACTGTTTCTCAAAAGGTGTATAACGCTCACCAGCCTCAGGTAACTTTTTAGTCCAAAAACCTAATGGCACTTTTTGTCTGCCCTGCTTTTGCCATAAACTCCAATTGGCATACAGACCTTCTATAGACACATTCAAATCCACATCACCCTCGCCCACAGGCCACAGATCCAAGGCGTACTGAATCGCTTCTTTCGCTAAATCCAAAGCATTCTGTTGTGGTTCACCCCATTCAAACGCATTCTTTTTACGAGTGACTCGATATAAGGGAGCTAATATCTGACTCAAATGAGGAATATGTTGACGCCAAAAACCAAACAAGCCAATGAAACTCTAAGCTTCTTTTCTATTCCTTGGAACTGCAAAGTCCAAAATTTTTCGTTTCACCTGTGGGATCACTTCTCTGTGACCTTCATGCCAATTGATGCCTAAAAATTTAACATTTTGGGATGGACCTTGTAACTTATCAGGATTAATTTCCCAACCTTTTGCACGTAAACAGTCAAGGATCTGATCTAAATGGGTCTGGACCTGATCTTGTGTCTCACCTTGAATTAAAATGTCGTCAATATAATGACACACTTGAATTTGCGGATGTACAGTCACTTCAGACAAATGTTCCGCCACCAGCCGGTGACAGATCGTAGGACTATGTACATAACCTTGAGGAAGACTTCTAAACGTCATTTGACGTCCATTCCATGTAAAACTGAATTGTTCCTGACACTCGGGGGCAATCGGAATTGAAAAGAAAGCATTAGCAATATCAATGGACGCATACCATGTACCTGGATGCTTCTGAATTCTTTGAATTAAAGTAACAATGTCGGGTACTGCAACAGTCAAACGAGGTGTGTGTTTGTTCAGCTCTTGATAATCAACAGTCATGCGCCAAGAATTATCACTCTTGCGCACAGGCCAAACGGGATTATTCCAAGCAGAAGTAACCGGAGTTATAACTCCTGCATCAACCAGATTGTGAATTGTGGCACTAATTTCTTCATGACCACCAGGAATACGATATTGTTTCTGAGAAACCACTTTCGTAGCTTGGGGAATCTTTATGGGGGGCATCCGTAAACGGCCAACCCGTACGGGTTTGGATGAAATGTAATGCTTAGTTCCAAATTGATAACAACCATCATCCAAATGCAAAGTCATTCCTTTCAAAATATCAATTCCAATTATAAACTCCAAAAGTGGTACAACTAACACAGAATACTCTTCACAGGGAATTCTACCAATTTTCATCTCAAGTGTCGTTTGCACTGCGGGTGTCTCTTTCCCGCCTAAACCAGTAATTGTAAAAAATTGTCCTTTAAATTTCTTTGATTGTCCATGAATTAAAGTGGCCTCCGCTCCTGTATCTACCAATGCTCGGGCCCTTTGGATATTACGATGTTTCCAAAAAATTTCAATATCTATATAGGGTCTGTTGTCTTTGTGGGCCCACCTGCGTACCGGAGCTTGACCTATTTCCTAGTCATTTTTACTGTGGTCTGTCAGCCAAGACAAATCAGGATAAATGCTCTCAGGTTTCTTAGAAATCAGAATGTCCTGCTCGTATCCATCTCTATTACGAAATGGATTTTTGTCATTTTCAAAGTATTTTGAGTTACGATCAGAAAGCTTGTGACGATCCTCCCTTCTCCTCAACTCAGGGGAATAACCTCTTTCATCTCTGTGTCTGTTGGAAACACGATCATCTCTCCCCCTTTCTCTGTCCCCCTCTCTCACCCTTATGTTCTCACGACGAGGGGAAACATCACGTTCATAGCGCCGGTCATCACGGCGATCAGCATCCACACGACGCCTCTCATCGCCACTGTCATCAGAACCACGGTCACAATCATTCTTTCGCACCCGACGGGCACCCTCCTTCCGATCCAAACCACGCTTACGAAACATCTCCCATAAGCGATTATTAGGTTCGCCGTCAATGTCCTCCCTTTTCACACCATCAGCCAAAAGTGCAAGAAACATAGCACGTCTAGAGAATTTATAATCACCAGCGGTACGACCTTCAGGTCGAGATTGTCTCTCAGGTTTAAACCATTCACCCAACTCACCAAGCTGACGAACAGATTCAAGCACCATAGACAAAGGATTGCCAGTCTGATTGATTAACAAAGTCATCATAACCTGCTTATAAGCAACAGGGGAAGAACGAATAATGCGATTGCGTACAGAAGATGTTAAGAGACCATCCAATAACCTGTCAGAAGTACTGAGAAAAATCGCAGTCTTCATCACTTCCTCTTTCAAACGTTGCGACGCATCGCGCAAAGTGTACCACGGCTTGTCATTGACAGGCCAATCAGATTCAGTAGGGTATTTATAATTACAGCCATCATTCGCAAGCTGGAGCAAACTAATTTGGCCAGCACCATTATAATTTCGAAAATGATCTTGTACAGTAGAATCGGAACTCAAAGAGCAAAATCGTGAACAATCACCAGCATCAAGCATGATACCAGCAGCACCCAATTCATAAAGGCGCACCATCCATGAAAGCAAAGTTTCACCGGGCCGTTGTCGAAATCGTTGTAAAATGTCACTAACCTCCTGTTGAGTAAAATCTTCAATACTATCCAAATGAATACCATTCGGCATACCAGGAGCCTGTTGTAATTTGCGTCGAAACACAGGGTGAGCAGAAACCTCCGGAAGAGCCTCCAAAGAAGCCCGGTCCTTAGATTTAGAAGAACAATCAGGACGAGATACGTCATCAGAACGGGAAGAGCGACCACAGTCGCTAGGAATGTCGTCTTTGTCACAAGAAGCAGATTTACAATCACGACCGGAGCGAGAAGACTCGCGCTTGTCACCCTCCTCAGCCGAGGAGCCAGAATCATTCGAATCCCAGATATTACCATCCCACTCATCGGGGTTCCAATCCAGTCCGGCTTTTGCCACGACCAGACGCACTTTCCGTGTAGAAACACGACCACGACGGTGTCTGTATTTATATTTCGCAATTCGAACAGCAGCCCTTTCGGCTATAGTCTGATACGTCTCAAGTTTGTCGGCAAGCAATTTATTCTGACATCGCAAAAGAGTATGCGCATTCTGCACTTCAACAAACTTTTCTTCCATATCCACAAACCGCTTCTGCAATTTAACAAACTTCTCATGAAGCATTCTGTATGCAGTTAGCACAATCCAACCTCTGCGTCCTAAAATAGGAAGCTCCTCACCCTTCACTACTGGAGCTTTTTGCAAGCAAGAAACCACATCAGCAGGCTCCGCCAGCTCCAAACACGAAGTCCAATTCTCACTCAAACCAGTAGAATCGGCCCACTCACGGGCCAAGGCCTCGTAAGGCGTTGATTCCCAGCCGGGAATTTCAACAGGCAATTTGAAAGTAGATTTCGATTTTTTCGAAAACATTTTGACACACAAAAAATATATACACAATTATCAACAAAGAAAATACGTACGAGCAGAGCGCAAACCAACAAGATCAAAACAATACAGCGCACACAGGCTTCGTAAACAGTTCGTGACGCCAGATGTAACGACTGGATTTTCGGACCAGATGTAATCAGCTCCTAGGAGCCCCTCTAACCCAGTCGGAACGTAATCACCTCCCTCCTTAGAACATATTTACAATGGGTATTGATATATGTATGTACATCTCGTACCTAAGGATGGGGCAAATAGCAATAAACATGCATAGATTTTCTACAATATCCTATTCATACCAGCTAGTCTCGTGGCCACTTAGGCCCAGACTAATCTACCCTGGGGCAGGTCTGATTATGTAACCTTACACACTGATCTCCCTCAGTGCTCACTCGACACGCAATCCGGCGTGTCTACACACGGGCCTGCAGTCCCAGTGCTCTCTCTCTCGCATCCGGTCCACAATCCGGCAGACCTACACACCGTGTCCCCCCGGTGCTCTCATTCACAACACGATCCACAATCCGGCGGACCTATACACCGTATCCCCTCTGAGGCTCCGTGGCGATTTGAACCCGTGTTTTTAACATTGTCGTAAATACATAATTTTGGTATCAGTGAACCGCAAATGATCCATTTAGCATATCCTGGTGTTTTCGCTATGCTACGAGCAAGAGCACTCCTGTTACAAACACATTTCTGATCTACCCATGGCATCCATCTTAGATTACGGCAGCCATTTTGTATTCCTTGCCCTCACATAGTCAATGGACACGCAATGACCTCTGATCACTTCATTTCGATTAAGGACACGTAGGCTTTGGCCGGCGATTCACCTCTCTAGTGACACGTGCACCTTAAGACAGAAAACGCCATGATTGCATGACTCGACAGAAACTGCCTCCTCTGCCTGAGGCCAGTCCTGCTATACTGGTTCTCGTGTTCATTGGCCTGATCATGATTAGGCGGCCGAAGCTGGTAGCCTTGCCCATTTACGACCCACAAACATCTCTTATCCTGCTTTTCTATCTTCTGCACCTGGCTCTGCTCCTTTCCTTCTGGGCCTTTATTAGGGGGAGGTAACGAAATTTACGATGAGGCGGTCCGGCTCTTGAATGAAAAGTTGACATGGGATTATGATGGAATAGTGGGAACCTCTCGTTCGTAATGTTTTGACATCAGATATTGTTGACGATTCCTGTGCAACGCCAAATATTTATTGTTTAGGACACAAAGGTTTAGAAATGTACTAACATGTAAAGAATTTGCCCCAAGCCTAAAAAGTGGTATATAAGGAGCAACCCACTTTGTACAAATCGAACAGGCTCCTAGATTCTGCCCGTGTGTAGTATCTGTGACTTCTGTGTCCCTGCAGTAATAAACCTTTGGTCTTTGACGCCACCATCGAGAAGCCCGTGTTTCTGTTTATTTGTGCACCGAGACAGGTCGAACTCCGGGGTCTTCGGGTGTTATCCCTGACACCTCTGGACGGAACCAAAAAGTCCAGAACTCCAATTGGCGCCCACGTGGGGCGACGTCATTCGGTACCGGTCCAAAAGCCTGAAGAGTTCGAGAAGCTTTGTGTGAAGATTCCTGATGGATGCGCCCCACTTCATCGATCCCGGCATATCGCAAAAGTGGCCCGACGTTCTCTTCCACGAGGGTTCCCGTTCAGGACGGCTGCAGTGGTCCGTTGCCTTGACCGTCGCCCTGTCTTGGACCCGAGGTTCAGTCCTTAGTACGGCGAGACGTGACGGGTTTCTCCTTGGTGACGTCTTCAGTACCTCAGTTAAGTATTAAGTGGTTGCTAGTTGGTTACTTCGTAAGGGTTGCTCCTGTTTGGATAATCCTTTTTGGTTCTTGGTTTGGTTTGGTTTCGTGAGATTATCACTGGTTGTTCTGGTTACGATAATCTTTTGGTTTAGTTTGGGTATCGATATATTGGTTCGCTTTGGTAGGCCTAAGTTCTTGGTTCGAGTGCACATTTCTGTTTGTGTTTTTGTTCATTCTGTGTTCCGGATTATAAAATGGTAAGTCGGAAAAATTGTATGTTGTCGTGTTTTGGTTGCAACAGTGATTCCCGGTTAGAGGACTCATGTCTGGTTCCTCCGATCGGAACTCCTCTATATGATCTTTATTGTAAGCATGGTGTGGGTCCTATATCTTATAATGAGGTGTGGGTCCGATATACGGAGAAAGACGATGTCCTTAGTTGGCCACTGCATGGTAGTTTTGAACCCGAGGTCCTTGATAATTTGGAAGTGAAATTATTTAAGAAGAAAGCCCGGCCGGCAATGTTTGATTCTTTCCGTTACTGGCGAAAAGAATCTAAACAGAGAGAAATTAAAAGGTTGAAGAAAGAACAGAAAGAGCAAGAGTTGACTTTAGAACAGGCTGCTAAGCAGCTGCAAGTCAACGAATCTGAGAAAGCAATGGAGGTGGCTACTAGAGAGCGTAATTTAGCGATAGACAAGTGCTATCCTGCCTTGCCATTGAGTACAGCTAAGATAGTAGAGGACCCCGAAAATGATCCTCTGTTGTATTACCTGTTGAGGTCACCCCCACCGTATGCACAGGGTGTTACGGCTCCACCTTTACCGAATGTTCAATTACCGGTTGCTGGACAACCTGGTATTCCTGCTCCTGCTCCCCTGAATCAAGCTCCTGTACCTCCTGTGGTCAATGTTAATGTTCCTTCGGCACCCCCTCTTCCAGGGTTGCCGGCTTCTTTGCCTATACCTGTATCACTTATACCTGCTGTTTCATAAGCTACTTTGCCCGATACTCCTACTGTTCCTGTTCTATCTGTTCCAACTGCTACTGTGTTTTCTACTTCTGCTAGTATTATGACTCCACTTTCTGTTCGTCGGAGAATCACTGATTCTGTCTCTAATATTCTGTCTCCCTTCTATAAAACTTTAATTAAGACTCCTGCCTCTGACTCTGTACAGAGACGTAGTCAGCTTCCAAGTACTGAGGAACGGGAAATATTAGATTCCACAGCTCTTAGATGGGTTTCGAAGAGTAGGAGATATAGTACTAGAGATGTATTAGATACGTTTATGCAGTGGAAAGAACCGACACAACGATATGTGTTCGATGAGATGTGCTCCCTTTTACGTGAGGAATTGGAAGAAGATGACTCTGAATCAAATTTAGAAGAATTAATTAATGTTCAGAAAGAGTTTGCTGCAGGTATGATAGTTGGTCAGGATATAAAGGAAGCGATGGAGCTCATTTTAAGCTATAGGAATGATCCATCCCTTCGTTCACCGAGAGAGTTAGAGAAACATAGTACGAAACAGAATCGCCAATATCCAATGAGGGAGGTTCCTCCAATTTGGCGCGAAGCTGTGCAAGCTGATGCGGTCCGTGGTATTGCAGCCGCTCCGGCGCAATTCCAGAGAGTGTGGATACACATTCCGTGGAAGCGAGCTGAAGTGTTAGCAGTGAAACAGGCCTTGCCAGATCCGCGTAAAAATCCAGCCGGATACTATAAGGAGTTAGCGCAGACAGTTGAAGCTTGCGTGATGAATTTAGAGGACATTGACATGTTATTTGGGAATGTAGTTCCGCAGCCAATTTGGGCTAAAATTCGTAAAGAGAATCATCCTGTTGCCCTAGGTGGTGATTGGGCAGCTATCATTGCGGCAGATGGTCAGCAAATAGGTGGTTCCAAACCCGAACCCCTAATTGCTAACTTACCAGGTAGAATAATTGACTTAATGAAGACTCTGATGTCAGCATTGCGTGTTAACTGGGACAAGTTGTCCGCATGCAGGCAGAAGAAAGACGAAAGTGTCTCCGACTTTTTCACAAGGTTCGAAGAGACTTTTGTAGATCACAGTGGTCAGGATATGAGCACGGAAGGAGGACAGAGACTGTTTGTCGATAAATTTGTACACAATCTGCTACCAGAGCTCAGTAATAAATTAAAAGATTCCGAGAGTGCGTGGGCTGTCTCTACAACTGCGCAAATACTTGCAACTGCACAGTATTATGAAAATAGGGATAAAGAGGAGAAAGAGAAGTCGGATAAGAAGACGAAAGACTTAAAAACTAAAGTTCTTTTGCAGCAAGCATATCCGCCTCGTATGAATCAGACTAATACACAGCAAGGGTCATATCAAAGGACAGATTATAGTTCACCGAGGCCGCAATATCAGTGGAACCAGTGTGCGTACTGTAAGAAAGAGGGTCATTATAAGAATGACTGTCCGGTCTTAGCACAGAATAATGCTGCAGCAGCACAGAGAGGTCGTGGTGGTTCCATGCAAAATTCTAGAGGTCGAGGACGAGGTGCTATGCCTCCGCAAACGAATGATCGCCCTTCCAATCACTTTGATCAGCGAAATGGACAGTCTGCCCAACAAAATAGATCTCAACAATATCATGTTGAGGACTATTGTAAAGTTGATGAGGGATTTCAACAAACTGAATACTAGGACAGCCATGGACAAAGAGAGGGAGTAGTATCAGTTCCAGTGGATCAGAGTGGGCCTTATGTCGCAGTAGCAACATCAGGTGTAGTTGAACCGTTTCTGTTGGATACTGGTGCCGCAAAAAGTTCTATCATTCATGCGAAACTCCCTGGCGCGCCTTTGTCTGGCTTAACAAATGTTTCAGTAGGTTTTTCAGGCGCCCCTGTTTACAACCCCGTATCTGGTCCTTTGGCTATTTCTGTTGGACCGTGTCAATTGAAAGCACCCTTGATTTTGACAACCGGTTGTAATGAAAATCTGCTTGGTTTAGACTTGTTAAAACGCCTATATGCGACATTGTACTGTTCTCCGTCAGGAGTACAGCTTACATTGGGTAAAAGAATCACCTCTCCGATGTATTTGTCAATGGATGCACTCCCGCCAGAGCTGCGTTCACTCCCTGATACTCTTTGGGCGACTGGTCCTAACGATGTAGGCCTTTTGGAAATACCACCTTATGTAGTCACTTTGAAAGCAAATGTCAAATTTCCACGAATTCCTCAATACAAGATTTCTAGTGAAGGTGAACGTGCACTTTTATTGATTGTGCAAGATTTGATTAAGAAAGGCGTGGTTGAGGAAACTAGAGGAAATGTCTGTAACAGTCCTGTATTACCAATTTTGAAACTTACTGATCCTTCAAAGCCTCCAGTGTATAGGTTTGTTATCGATCTTAGAGAGGTTAATAAAATTGTGGTTCCGCAGTTTCCTGTGGTTCCAGACATTACTGCACTGTTAACGTTGATTCCTGCTACAGCCACATGGTTTTCAGTTATCGACTTGAAGAATGCCTTTTTCAGCATTCCGATAGCCGAAGAAAGCAGAGATATTTTCGGCTTCTCTCTAGGAGGTCGAAGCTTCAGGTTTAAACGTGCTCCACAAGGCTATTGTGAGAGTCCGTCCATTTACAGTCAGGCATTAAAAAGTCAGTTAGATTCCTTTGTACTTCCTCCTGGTTCTGCCCTAGTGCAATATGTAGATGATCTTCTAGTGGCTGCCGATGACAAGGAAACTTGCAAAGCAGCTACAATTTCCTTACTGCATAATTTGTCTAATTTGAATCATAAGGTGTCACCTTCGAAAATGCAATACTGTTGCCAAGAAGTGACCTACCTAGGTCATCTCTTGTCAAAGGAGGGAAGGAAGTTGACCCCAGAGAGAATAAAAGCAATTACGCAGATGAGTGTTCCCCGCACACAGAGAGAAGTACGTGCCTTTTTAGGTATTACCTCATACTGTAGGCAGTGGATCCCAAATTTTTATCTTTTGGCAAAACCATTGGTAGCTTTGACTGGGAAAGGTGTTCCGAGTCCGGTGCCATGGTCTGCTGAATGCCAGGAGAGTTTTTCTGAGTTACGAAATGCACTATGTTCAGCTCCTGTATTGGGTACACCCGATTACAGTAAGCCATTCACGCTCTATGTTCACGAGAGAGAAGGTTGCGCGTTGAGTGTTCTGACACAGAGATTTGGTGATAAACAACGCCCTTGTGCGTATTTTTCATCAACATTAGATCCGGTAGCTAGAGCGTTGCCTAGTTGTTTGAGAGCTACAGCGGCAGCTGCAGCTTCCATTCGACAATCTGCTGGTTTGGTGATGAACAACATGCTAGTGGTTATGGTTCCTCATGCTGTGGATACACTCATGAACCGAACCAAGACACAGCACCTTACCAGTGCTAGATTATCAGGCTATGAGCTGACACTGTTAGCGAGTCATATTCAGATCAAAAGATGCAATGTATTGAATCCAGCAACATTGTTGCCGACTAATCAGGAGTCGAGTGATTCCGAACCCCATGATTGCTGTTTCAGAACCGAGGAGGAGACAAAAGGACGAATTGATTTAAAAGACACTCCGTTGTCAGATCCAGATGGCACGTTGTATGTTGATGGGTCGTGCTTTAAATTGGAGAATGGCGATGTGACTGCTGCTTACGCAGTAACGACTTTGAGTACGATTGTGGAGACTGCAAGAGTGAGTCAGAATTCTGCCCAAGCTGCAGAATTGATAGCACTAACGAGAGCGTGTGTTTTAGCTAAGGGAAAGAGAGTGAATGTGTTCACAGATAGTCAGTACGCGTTCGGCATGGCCCATAGTTTTGGCCGTTTGTGGAAAGAGAGAGGTTTCATTACGTCCCATGGGACTAAGATTCAACATGGTCAGCTAGTTAACGACTTGTTGGAATCTCTAACCTTGCCGACTGAAGTTGCGATTGTGAAATGCAGTGCTCATAAAGCAATCACGGATGATGTTGGTCGTGGAAATGCTTTTGCTGATGAGACCGCTAAGCAGACAGCTAGAAATATGATGAGTAGAATGTATGTTGCTATGTCCGCAAGATGGATTTCAGAGTCTGGGATGTGTGAGGACACAGTGGAAAGTGTGAAAGAAATTCAGAAAGAGGCGACTGAGGAAGAAAAGCTTGCATGGAAAGAGAGTACGGGTAAATTGGACTCGAGTGGATGTTGGATTGATTTGTCAGAACAACAGCGTTGGATGTTGCCTGATGCGTACGTGCTTGCAGTGGTAACGATGGCGCATGGAGCAGCGCACATCAGTTCTAAAGGGATTTGTAAGATGTTGGCTCCAGTCTGGAAGAATGATGGGATTAGTAAGTGTGCAGAGAGAGTGGTGAAAAATTGTATGGTATGCCTGATGCATAATCCTGGCAAGGGAATCCCCACACCCGCTGGTCACTTTGCTCCGCCTTCTTGCCCCTTTGAAGTGATTCAGTTAGACTTCATTCACATGGATCGTTGCAACAACCTAAAGTACGTCCTAGTGGTAGTTTGTGCTTTTTCCAGATGGATCGAAGCATATCCACTGAAGGACAACACTGCCCTGTCCACTGCCAAAATTCTTCTCAAGGAATACTTCCCTAGGTATGGCATGCCACGGATTGTATGGTCAGATAATGGAAGTGAGTTTGTAGGGAAAGTTATGCAGAGTGTGTGTGCCGGTTTACGGATTAAACAAAAGTTCCACAGTGCGAACCATCCCCAGTCTGCTGGTTTAGTTGAGGGTTACAATGGCACCCTCAAACTGAAGCTTGCTAAGATACAAGCATCCACGGGTTTGTCTTGGCCAGATGCACTACCTTTGGCTTTGTTATCCACAAGAGCGACTGTACATTCTAGAGTAGGGCTCAGCCCATACGAAATAGTATTTGGTCGTCCCGCCAATGTTTGGGGGGTACCTAGGCCAAAGGAGTTTAGACAGCTGGAATATCCAATGTTAATTGATTACCTTTTCGACTTGACTGCTAAATTGAGTCTTATTCACCAACAGGTTTTCGATGCATTGCCAAAGCCACCGGAGAGTCCAGGTCATCAGCTGAAACCAGGAGACCACGTGGTTATTCGTAATTTTGCAAGAACGAAAAATCTTCAGCCCAGATTCGTTGGCCCCTTCCAGGTGTTATTGGCAACGAGAACTGCTATTCGTGTGGCCGGACGGAAGAACTGGATTCACACGACGCACGTCAAACGTGTGCCCTTGCCACTTCCTTACGACAACTGGGTGAAGACGGGAATCGGTGCCTCTGAGTTTGAACAAATACCCAGGTTTATCCCTTTCAGCGATGCCGAACTAATCACTGACACATCGAACTCTGGCTCTCCTCCTGAAACTGCTCCTTTGAATTCTGAACATTTGTCCTCTGCATCAGAAGAAACTTTGCCATCTGCGAACTTGAACATTGCAACCCCTGCTTAAAATACACTGTTTCCAGATCAAACAGCTCCTGCAAAACTGAGATACAATTTACGGTCTCGTAATATGGACAAATAAAGCAGGAAACTGCCTATTTTATACATTTGAATTTTAATACATTGCCTCCAGCCAGGAAGTTTGCTAATACTTTGCATTGTTTTGTTGTTTTAAAATTGCCTTGCCGTCTGGGTAGCCGTAGGGTCGTGGCTGTGTGCCTAGTTGAATCTGCGGGGGTCAGACACTAGGTCCATCTTTCTGTTAGTTCTGGGAACTCCCAGGGCTGATAGAGGCATTTTCATCTACGTACACATCATCAGTGGTCGCGAGCGGATTGTAGAAGATGGAGCTTCCTGAGCTGCAACGAGAGAATGTAATTTATGTTCGCAGAAATAGACTTTACAAAATTCTTCACAGCAAATGCTTTCTGATGCAATGTGCCATTACATTTTTGATTGTTTTGATAACGTTGGTGGGTGGAATCATCTTTTGTGTGCATTTAATTTTTACACCGGTAACAACTGCAGTACCTCCCCTTGATCCTGTTTCTTCTACTGTTGCTTCTATGCATTCTTTTCACTCGTTTCCTGAACACGAACAAGCTCGACGCTCAGAATTCATCAATAACACTTTCGTACAGCTCTTGCACCAACACCAACTGGTAGTTAACACTACAGACTGCTGGGTGTGTGGCTTGATACCCCACACTATGGATAAAGGCATTCCCTATCTAGTTTTGCCTTTTAGCTATAATGGATCATTTCAGGCCTTTCAGAATTGCCTATGTAAGGGCAAAAGGAGGTCTGAGGTTCCGTGACGATTTGAACCCGTGTTTTTAACATTGTCGTAAATACATAATTTTGGTATCAGTGAACCGCAAATGATCCATTTAGCATATCCTGGTGTTTTCGCTATGCTACGAGCAAGAGCACTCCTGTTACAAACACATTTCTGATCTACCCATGGCATCCATCTTAGATTACGGCAGCCATTTTGTATTCCTTGCCCTCACATAGTCAATGGACACTCAATGACCTCTGATCACTTCATTTCGATTAAGGACACGTAGGCTTTGGCCGGCGATTCACCTCTCTAGTGACACGTGCACCTTAAGACAGAAAACGCCATGATTGCATGACTCGACAGAAACTGCCTCCTCTGCCTGAGGCCAGTCCTGCTATACTGGTTCTCGTGTTCGTTGGCCTGATCATGATTAGGCGGCCGAAGCTGGTAGCCTTGCCCATTTACGACCCACACACATCTCTTATCCTGCTTTTCTATCTTCTGCACCTGGCTCTGCTCCTTTCCTTCTGGGCCTTTATTAGGGGGAGGTAACGAAATTTACGATGAGGCGGTCCGGCTCTTGAATGAAAAGTTGACATGGGATTATGATGGAATAGTGGGAACCTCTCGTTCGTAATGTTTTGACATCAGATATTGTTGACGATTCCTGTGCAACGCCAAATATTTATTGTTTAGGACACAAAGGTTTAGAAATGTACTAACATGTAAAGAATTTGCCCCAAGCCTAAAAAGTGGTATATAAGGAGCAACCCACTTTGTACAAATCGAACAGGCTCCTAGATTCTGCCCGTGTGTAGTATCTGTGACTTCTGTGTCCCTGCATTAATAAACCTTTGGTCTTTGACGCCACCATCGAGAAGCCCGTGTTTCTGTTTATTTGTGCACCGAGACAGGTAGAACTCCGGGGTCTTTGGGTGTTATCCCTGACACCTCTGGACGGAACCAAAAAGTCCAGAACTCCACCTCGGTGCTCTCATTCACAACACGATCCACAATCCGGCGGACCTATACACCGTATCCCCCCGGTGCTCTCATTAACGCCGCGTACCAACGACGATCACTTTCCTATGAACACCTATGGAAGAAATCTCTCATTGTCTACTCAGGATAATACTACAACAATATAATTTAGTATGGTTTTCCAAATTGATATATGTACCTTCTGCTCTTGGCATCAAACGTTCCCTCTCTCCCTCATTGCTCAGTCACTTCTTACCTGATCGGGATTCGCATCCGTTCATGCAAACAATGTCTGACTAGAAGACCAGGTTACCCTGATTGAACAAGAATACAAGGCACATGTCGGTTCACTAAGAACTGGGGTATTTTTATTACAATGATTATAAACACAATACTATACGATAGCATATATTCTGCAAAGAAAAGTAAAAGGTTAGAATGTGCACACTATAGGGGAAAGGACGGAGGTCACCTTATTAACGTGAAGTCGGGATTCGGCAGTCATCTAGGTTCCCTTCTCGTCTGTGTCTTGGCTCGTCTCGGAATCACACCTCAGCAGTCACGAGTACACGTCTGCACCGCTATGCTCGATCTCCTCTGCTTCCCTCCAAGTCACTGGAACCTCTCTCGTTATTAGCTGCTGTCTCTCTCTGTCTCTGATCGCTCTGCGCTACTTCTCCTTCTCCTTCAGTCTTTCTCAGAGAGTCTTAGTTTCATGATCTTTCTCGGACTTCAAAAAGGGCGACTGTCTGCCTGGAAATAATTAATGGCATAGATGCTAACGGCTAGCTGCCGCCTACGGACTGACTGACTCATTGCCTAACACTTTCGCTAATATCGAAGCCTGTCCCTTCATGGAAAGTTACGGCCAGTAACCTGCCGCCCACCAAATTCTTGTACCTCCCCGTACCAAGGACACGTTCCCAGCCGGCCGGCCTGAAGTTGTGTCTTCGGAGTGGAGAAAAATACAGTCTTTCGATAAGGGCCAGCCTGAGCCGGTTCTCTCCAAGCGAACAACACCTCGAAACTAAAACATTACACTTGACCTAGAAAGCCTCTCAAGCTGCCGGGCAGAAAGCAAGATGGAGTCTCTCCCGTTTGAGGCCTACAAGGCCTGAAATAAGCATAACTCCATAGAAGGTATACTAACACTCTTGCAAAAGGACGGATCATCACTAATACTAATGAATCTATCCCCTAACTTAAGTTTATAAGCCCTGATCTAAGGAAAAGGGTACGAAAATGCACTACTGTGCCTTATGGATAAGTCCTGTTTTTAGTCCTACTCCCTGTACTAAAAGGGTAATAGGCTGGAGTCATCTTCCATCATTCTCCATCCAAAGAGGGCCGAAAAAGTCGGTCATTACAACTACATACATCCTTCAATCCGGTTACTCGATTGGTCAGTATTCAGCCACCCACTTAACCCACCCATGTCTCCATTGCAGTCATCCATAGATTGATATGCCCTTTGACACCGCAACTAGCACTCTTGTATGTCACATCAATATGAGCCGCTGACGCCATTCCCGCAGTAACTGTGGATGGTCCATCACTGAGAAACACTAACGGGTTCCCACACCCCAATACTATTTGTGTTGTGATAGTTCAATACTCTGTTTATATCCTTCTCCAAGCTGCAGTGACACATAGATCCCCTGATATCCACCCTATGCTCCACCTATCAGATCACATCATGGGGGCTTCTTCAAGCAGCACTCGGCCCTCTGCCGTCTATCATTCAGGCGCGCCTGTGGCTCTAGTAAGTATACTACCATGAACATCCATTTGTATCTCATTGACTGCTTTTCTCTTCTATAGTAAATACATGTGCATTTCTCAATTCATCCATGTAAAGGTATGTTCCATATCACCCTTTAACTTTTATCGTAGCAGGCACAAGGTAGCACATCTGTCACAGTTGTCACAGTCACACTGTCAGGATTCTAAAGTTGTTTCATTGTTCATTTTCTTTATCTTCTGCATCACTGGACTCATATCTACCGCCCCCTTCAGGCAGGATTGGTTAGCAGCTGATGTCATGGGGTCCATCCCTAGAGCAACATCCGTGACACTGCTAGGTAAGATATAAACTTATCTCACATTGATGGGAACATACCAAACACCAGGTAATCAATCATGTATGCCAATCTTCTTTCCCATCTATCTCTGTTCAGGAGTCACATGTGACTTTGAGTTGCACTACACCATTCCTTGCTATTTGAAATAGCATGCCTTTAGAACCTGTCACTTCTCTTTCTTCCCTTGCAGAAATTAAGGACAATCAGTCTGATGATGATGGCCTTTCTTCCTCACTCAGCAGAATTCTAGATTGCAAGCCTCCAGGCACCAGCAAAAAGGCAAACACAAGGAGATGATGGATGGAGCGCTGAAATTTTTCGGACACTCAACCCCATTCACAGATCTGGCTTGAACCCATCATCGTTCTTTAGCTCCCACCGCCACCCCAGTTCAGAGACTGCAAAAAGGCCACAGAAGTTAGTCCCTGCTACACTGGATTAATTTCCAACCACCCCTGAGCCTACGGGGTCCTACTTTGCCCTCCCTATTCCACCCTACCACCAAGGTGCAACTTCGGTCTTCTCTCCATCTTCTTATAGAGAGGAATCCCTAGGTAAGGCAGCAGTCTCTTCCTTTGGACAATCTCCAACCGGAACCTCCAAGTGTTAAACCCTTAATGTGGAGGTCAACAGACTTGCTGTGTCAGACAGCCACACATACAAGGGTTGGCCATGAATAAGAGCTGCTCTCTGGTAAGATGAGTTCTTTAAACAGAAACTTCTGAGCAGTGTGAAATGGAGAGGGACCATGCACCACAATTTCACCCATCTGGAGAAATGTGCCACCCATCGGTAAGACTGCTCATTGTGATGGGGAGAAAGACCTGAGTGTTGGAGAACTTAGGAAGCTGCCTTCAAGAGAATATTTAGTCGCACTGAGAACATCTTCAGGTGTCGAGGGAAGAGGATGCAAGGCGCTGTGCAATGGTCATGCAGCTCAACATGCCCTATCTCACAGGGTCCTCTCTCAAGAAGGCAGTGCTAGTCAGACAAAACAGACAATTGGAGGTCAGGATTCATCTGCAGGGCCCACCACCCAAACAACCCATTTTCTCCCAGTGCACAAACTGATCCTCAAACCAATGTATTCACAGTATTGCATGGACAGCGTGCAGACTACCCTCGCCTAGACGTGGACAGTAAAGTCCACTCCCATGAAGACTTCACTCACTAGTCACTGCCCCATTTTCACACAAGACACCTAGGGGCAGATTTACAATAACTGGCGCATCCCCAGGGATGCGCCAGTTATTGTGCGCCGTAGCGCCGTTATGGTGCGCAGCATTTACAATGTGGCGCACCATGGGGCAAAAACAGCACAGATGCGTGACGCATCTGTGCCGTAAAGGTGGTGCATTGCTGGAGTTGCGTCGCAAGCGCGACGCAGCTCCAGCAAGGCTCGGGGGTGCCCTATCTGTCCAATGCTGCGTCAAGCCTTACGCCTGCTGCAAGCAGGCGCAGGGTTTTGACGCAGCATTGGCCTAAAAGTGACTGAGTGAAATCCTGTAGATTTCACTCAGCCACTTTTGCGAGGCGCACCTGCCCCGGAACGCCCACCCTGCCCCGGAACGCCCACATGTGGCGCAGGGCTGTACAACGTGACGCATCTGCCTAGTTGCATCACGTTGTAAATGAGTCGCAGGGATGCGCCACATTTACGCCACCGTTGCGTGACGCAAACGTGGCGCATGTCCAACATAATCCGCCCCCTATAGTTTTGTGTTCACCTATCCTACCTTAGAAAATGCATGCAAGCACTTTTTTTGTTAACATTTGTGTATCATCCCATGTGGCTGTGCATGAAGGTGGGTGCATGTAAGCCATGCCTTGTAATGTGCTTTAGAGTCTGAAGCCATCACTCACACATCCATATGTAGGAAGGTTCACACAACCTTAACAAACACATACACAAACCCACATGTAGATTTAGCTACAGTAGTTATTAAAAAAAAGGAAACGAGAACGGGGATCCAGGGATGTCAGAAGGGGTATGATGTGAATTGTCTTTGAGTAGTAGAGAAATTATCAAAATAGAGCCTGAGTCAGTAGAAGGAGAATCAACTTAGAGAATGGTTGGGAAAAAGCACATTGGAAACTTCATGATAAATGTCTATAAACAGAGTCTAATGAGAAAAATGAAGCAATCAAAGTAAATGTTGAAATGAAAAGTCCAAACAAATTTCTTTAAAAGTGAAGGTAAGATCCAAATTGTTAAAGAATTGTCCATATTGTCCAAATTAATGAAAAAGTTACTCCCCCCCACCCAGACAATGTTTAGTCATTGCTGGTTTGAGGGTTAGTGTTCCTGGTCATCCTCTATGTCGGATACTTGCACCACTGGCAGTTGTGGCTTGGGAGCGGATATTATACCTTTTGTGGATTAACATGCTCTTTGGACGTTTGGGAGGTAGAGAAGGGAGATATACTGGGGTCCACAGGGATGGAAATAACTAATGTCCAAGTGAACAGGAGGCAGAAAACCATCTGCTGCTGGTCAGTCTGTGCCTCTTGGTGGCCCCTCATTGCTGCCACCACCTCTGCAAAGAATGTTGAGATTGTGTGCTGACCAGCTAGCAGCTTCCTCATGGCCTCGCTCTATGGTAGCTGATGATTTCAGGGCGGAGGATGCGTAAAACGAGAGGGCTCAGGGGTATCCATGTTGATCCTCACACTTATCCTCTGTTCTTCCCAACGGGCAATCTCAGTAGGAGGCGAGTGACAGGGGTTGCAACTGCAGGACCTTGTTACAGAGGGCCCTCTTCCTGCCTGGGAAGCTAATGTAGATGATTTTCTGGCCAAGCGCAGCGTGCTCATCTGACTCCTCCTGGCATGTTGTGTCCAGATCTACCAGCCCCTTCCTCATTCAGTTGTGTCCTCAGCCTCTTCTTGGACTCTCCTGGCCATCATGTGAGCATGTTACTCTCTTTGAAGGCAGAATCTTCCTGTTAGTGTCCTCTCCCGCCTCCTCAGTGGTGGTGGCGGTGGAGTCAGGTGCTCATCAAGTAGCCAAGGCCCTATGTCTCCTTTTCCCCTGATAGTCCCTGCCTTCTTCCTGCTGCCCACTAAAAAGAAATTGTGAGATAACAAAAGATTCATGACTGGCCAAGTCCACTGCTCCATGTACTAAACAGAATACAATGTCATTATTAATATAGCCACATGGGTAAAGGCTCAAATTGTCACATACCCCATTTCCCTCTGTCTTCAAGACTGTTATTCAAATATGCTCTTTTGTCCAGTGTGAGACAAAAGGCAGCAAGTGAGCAGCAGTATTACATGACACCCTCACATTGTCCCATGATGGCACAAAGTCAAGTAGGCATAGCACTAGTGCTTAACTTGAGCCGGTGGTTGCCGGTGTGTTATACCTAGCAGTTATTTATCTGCGATGAAAAGACACATATGGGAAAGACGGACAAAAAGAAAGACGGAAAAGCGTCACAAAGGGAGAAAGCAGAACTTTGTAAGAGTGAGCTGAAGAGGCAGGGAGATGATGTAAATGAAAAAAAATAGGCCCGAGATGGCTTTAGGATTACGCTGCCTCGGTATTCTGTGCTTCCGCACTTAATTACAGCAGCCCCATGTTTTTAGAGGAGAGGATTTGGCACCGGCACGTTTTTATTTACAAATGAAGCAGTGCATAGTACAGAGGGTAACAAGTGATGACTGATGGGTGGGGCGCGCATGGTTGTTTAAGGACATGTCCTGTTTGCTAATTCTAAGTGTCCAGCGTTTGTTCATGGCTGTCTGAATGAGACACTTAGTCATGGGCATAGTTTCTATACGCATTTAACAGTACACAAAGTACCATAGGCCAGATATGTGGACATATGTGCATGGTGACATGGATGTTGTGTGAAAGGTTCACATGATATATCAGTACCAAGCTCCTGTTTGCCAGCATATGTTGCTACAGCATGCAATACATGTATTTCGTTCAATATGAGTGTGTGAAGCAGCAGGAGGGCTTCTTCAGGTACTCCATGTGAGCCAGGGATTTGGGTTTTTTTGTTTTCAAAAGACAAGACCATGTTTTGGGGCTTTGTCTTTGAAAAACAACAAAATGCTCAAAGGTCTGCCAGGTTGCCATGACATGGCAGACTTTGCATCATTGTTACAAGTGGCTGCTGCCGTCTTGGCAGGAAGAGTTTGCGCCAAAACCCCAGCCAGGCCGGAACTTATTATTAAATATGGCCGGCAGCCTGAAGGCTTATCTGCCAGTGCATCTGATGCCCCAGTGATTCTGCGGCCTGCAACCAAAACCTAAACCAGACCCTTAATGTTTTGGAATTGGAGCAATAATCCACTGGGAAAGATATTCTATCTGGAAATATTGGTTAATTTCTAGCTATTTCATAGATGAAAACATAAAAAACAGCTTAAAAGCGAATTTGCAGTACGAATGTGCGCATTTCTTCTGCAAATTGATGCTTCGTTACTGGATAGCTTTAGAGCACACCTTATTGCAATGTTATATGAATTTGTAATGCCTGTGCCAACTTTTATATTTTTACTTATTGCAATTATGTATTTCCTTGATTTTCTATTCATACTCCAACACTTTTTTGAGGACACGATAGTTGAGGCCAGCTTGTAAGCATCTTTAGTGCGATTCTGTTAATGCATCAAAATTCCAGGAAGGCAGCTGTGTATGTATGTTTCTACGTGCAGGAGTGGGAGGCATCGACCTGCAACTCCTGCTAGGTTGATATATTTAGCCCAGATGTACTCTCATTTTGCGTCATGGTTTCGCCATTTTTATGGCACATCCACGGCACCAAATGTACTTCGAAGTTTACAAAGCCATGCAAAGCACGCGGAAGCTTTCCATGGTTGGGGCGTGGGCGTTCCCCTGCATCTACGCCCGTATTTTGATGGAATGCCAGATTTATTAAAGTCTGTAAACCTGGGTTTATGCCAAAATGGTGCACCTACCTGAGGCCGGAGTAACGAGGAGATTTATCTCCTTGTTACTTCCTCTTTGCTTGTGTGATGAATTGTGCAGCACACATACAAAGAGGATTACACCTCTAAGAACAGATTTAGGTTAGGAAAGTATCCCTTCCTACATAAAAAGAACTCTGACCAAAACACAGGCCCCCTAATGTTGTGGCGCAAGGATGCATGCATTGGCTCTAGGTGCTACAAGTGTGCCAGCGCAAGGAAAGAGAAGAAGTGAGATATATTTAGGTAAATATGGTGCATTTCTGCCCTTTCCCTTTCATGCTTCTCAGATCCCTCGCTGTGTTACTTGAACGTTTAGTTAACCTGGCCCTCTCTTTTTAAGAACTTGGTTCACCCTACAACCGCTTTGCTGGTTTTTCTATTCATATGAGGCAGTTGGGAGTGCAGCATTATATTTTATTGCACTGGTATTCGAATATCATTTTCCACACCTGTCGCGAGTACTAAAACGCTTTCTGGGTGGTACCATTGTAATATTTATATACCACTTCTTAACCCTGGTGAGGTCACGAAGCACTTCAATCTGTATCAGGTTCCTGAATGACCTTGGGCGTGCATGGTTGCAAAGGAATTGATTGCAGTTTGGCCTTCATGAGACGTTTGGGGGAGGTGCATGAGATTCAAACAACGTGGTGAAAGCACAGTGTGCCTAAAGTTACAGGGGCTTATTTACAAGAAGCCTGCTCCACCGGAGCCTCACTTTTTTGACACTTCGGTGGCTGGCACAGGTCTCTGACTCATATCTATGAGGCGACACAAAGTCACCCTGCATGGCTCCGCATGGCCTCATACATATGGAGTAAGGCAAGGAAGTGTAAAGCGCTTCTTTGCCTTACTCTGCGACAAGGAGGCATTTCATGGGCGTTGCGGTGAGTGTACCCAAGCAACACCCATGGATTTTGATGCTGCCTCAGATTTACAAAATCACGTACACCTGGGGCAGCGCCAAAACCTTACCCCTCCCCAGTGCAGGCATAACGAGGAGAAATGTTTTAATTTCTCCTTGTTTTTTCCTCTTTCCATGTGTGCTGCATTGTACAGCACACAGAGTGAGGAAAACACCTTCATGGGTTGTTTTTGGACAGGAACATGCCTCTTTCTGCACAAAAGCAATCCTGCCAACAAGGCAAACATCATTGCACCATGGTGCAAGAGTGCCTGCGTAGGCGCTAGGCACCATATTGTGCGCCGGTGCTAGCTGAAAGGACAGGAATGCCGCGTATATCATAAAAACAATGTATTCCCGCCCTTTCCCGTTGACGCAGGGCAGCGAAGCAAAGTGACTTGCTACGCTGCCCGGTGTCAAAAAGTCGTAAATGAGGCCCACAGTGCTTAAGAATGGGGTGTCGAGGAGAGTGTGAGAATAGATGTTATCGCTCATGCAAGTACGTCCTAGCTTCAAGATGGACTGTATCAAATGTAGACCCTGCAGTTGATGTGCGTCACCTGGGTCCACTGGGGCATATGGAATCCTCACACTTGCAACAAACAAATAAAAAAAACAGTGCAAAGGCCAAACACAGTATACATCAAACAACCCACAAGGAATTATTCATACTCACATGGCCAATCCCTTTGCCTAGATCCTATAAATCCTAAATCCTAAAAAATCCTGTCACCGACCAGTGTATTAACATTGCTGGTGCTGGTGCTCTGTTACTGCTCGTGCAAGCACATAGTTTTGAATAATATTGGTTTCTTCTCTCAAAAAATTTCTTTCGCTCTTGGGCTGATCTCTGAGAGCCTTCGCATGTTGCTTTTGTCACCCGCCTCCTGTTTTCTCGGTGACTTTGATCAGTACATGCTTTCTATCCATGCCTCTTTTTCTTTCTTTTCTATTACAGATTTTAACACCTCACGTAGTTCTGTACATCATGTTCACATTCCAGGATCCTATCTTGATGCAACAACATTTTTATTTAGGGATGGAAACTCTGTTTTCTGCCTCAAGGACCTCAAGGGAGAGCACATTCTCTCTTTTCTTATTTTCCGCTTCCTCCCACCCCTTTGTCATGGTCACTTACATTTTCTCATCGTTGTACTCATTCCTCTGACATTTCTTCTTTCGATTATTCCATTCTGTCACTTGTAAGAAAGTGTTTCCATAGGTAATACGTTTCTAGCCTTTCCTTCTTTCCTTTCACGTTTCCTGTCACTATTCTTTCCTCCTCCCTTTCTTCCTCTCCCCATTCTATGCATCAAACACACATTCCCTCTACCCCGTACACTATCCTTCTCTACTTTTTTCAAATGTAAATACACACTTACAGCTTATTCTTTCTCATAATCCATATCTATGTGACCTACAGCTCTGCTACATCTAGAAGTAATACTAGTAAGAACTAGTAAAAGTAAGCCTCAGAGAGCCTTTTCTCAGTATGCATGTCAGAGTGGACTGGGATGCTGGCTGCAGGTGCTGATCTGTGTTCTCTCATTGGAGGCACCTGCTGTGAGGCCTGAGAAGAGGAGGAGCTGGAGGGTGGTCGTGATTGGACAGTGGAAGTCCTATCCCTTGAGGTGGCGTAGGTGAGAAGAGCAGGCGTGACCTGCCCTACTGACCTATCCAGAATTCTTCTCATGCTCCTTGTCCCTCTGGAAGTTGGCTTGTAAAATTGTGCATGGCGTTGACAATCCTGCACTACAACCTGCAGTTTGCCAGGTCTGAATCTGGCACGCCGCGCTGCACGCCATTCCCAACAATGATGTATTCAGTGTGACATTGTAGAATGCGCTTCCTAGTGCTGCAGTTTCGCCTGAATGAGTCACATATGTCATTCAGCAGTAGTGGCTGCTGTGGCATTTAAGTTGTGAGGCAGCGCGGGGAAAAGAATAAAAAAAATAATGCTTACCTGCATTCTGCAGTGTGCTCTTCTGGCCTCTGCTACTTGACTCCTGGCATGCCACAGGGTCCCATGCGCTGAATCAGACGCTGCTCTCATGTTTGTATTACCCAGCATGCGAGCAGTGCCGTGATTGGTGTGAGCGCCCTAGTTAGGAGCTCACTAAGGGACTGCCACCCCCTGCTTGTTCTCCCCCCTGCTGGAAAGCACAGCTTGGGCAGAGAGATGACGGTTTGGTTAGCCTTAGACAGCCGGCCAAGCTGTCATGCGCACTTGAAGCAGTGCCACCACTCCTCTTCCTTCCTGCGGCTGTGTCGGCATGCCAGAATGGACGGCCCACCCTGGCTCAACTGCAGGAAGTAAGCGGGGAAAAATAAAGCGATAACAACCTTTGTTAATATTATTTTTATTTTTCATTTTTCGCTGCTCAAAAGCAGTGGGGTGGCGCTTCTCCACCTTAACGAGGAGCCGCCACTGTCATTAAGGCTAGTAGATATTTCCGTAGTTTGACTCAAAACTGCTATATCAGAAGCCGCCATGTTACCCAGCCTTTACGTAATGTGTGCCAGGGTCTAGGTGATGGTATTAGAAAGTTCTGAAGGTGGAGCTTTTCTCCTTATGGGCTTGAGTCCGAGTGATAGGGTTGTTCTTTGCTGTGCACCCAACGTCTCACCTTCCATACCCCAGGCATCATGCTTTGATTAGCCTTTGAAATAAAAGGACTATGTTCCACTCCTAATGGCACATGAGTTGTCTCCATGCTACTACCCACTTGAGATTGAGACTCAGTGGCCAATGTTGACACTGTAGTTGCAGCTTCATAGGGAACAGCGGTTGTGGGAGAAGTGCACGATTTCTAGCCCTCCTCTACTCCCCTTTATCCTATCGGTTGATGTTTAGGTTGGCTTCTCAGGTCTGAGCGCCAGGATACCCGAAGGGTGGCAGCTGCGCTATATAAAAACTCTATTCATTCTTTCATTCATGTGATGGGTTCAGTGGCACCAATGGTTGTGGTGGGAGTGCTAGTAAAAGAGTTTGGACAGATGTAGACAAAGCAGTGGTTATGATGAAAACAGTTGTTGACAATGCGCCAGGAGTGGTGGTTGGTGGAATGTCAGATGGTTATTTTAGTGCAATCGTATTGGCTTGGTGTAATGCTTTTCTTCTGGTTGTGGCACATGTTGGTGCTGGAGCATGACTAGTGGAGAGGTGCTCATCATCCTCTTCCTCCTCTGGAATGTCCCATGTAATGTTAAGGTGAATCTATAATATGTATAGTACATCTTGTGCTATAGGGGTGTTTAAGTATTGTGCTTGTTTACAAAATGGTACACATTGAGCTGCAAACTGTCTAAGTTGGGGTTCTACATGAAATGACCACATATAAGTTCTCAGATAAGGCTTTACTCATCTGATAGAAAAATGAATGGACCGTGATTGGCCAAGAGATCAAGGACCACACACGCGTAACCAAACTCACGAAAACTAATTTTAAACATGTGACTGACACAAAGGTATACACAATACTATATGCAGCCATACACATTCACATCCCTAAAGTAATTTGTGGTTCTGATCACATACAGTGTTGATAGAAACTATTAACCTTGAGCTACAAGCCTGCAACTACAAAAGTTTGATAGCGGGCAGGACTGACTTTTTAAGTAAACATGATGTTGTACTTATAGATGCTATCAAACAAAATGTGCATGGAAACGCCCATATAATATGTTACATGTCACAAGAGCCAGGACATTACATGATGCATGAGTGTAAATTGTGGTCTAATATGTGCTAGAATACATTCATGCATGCACTCATTTATTTAAGACTAAATGTTTTTTTCCTATACCTGACTCTTCTGTTCTGTAAACCTCTATGCCGTCTGTGATGCCCTTTATGCTGGTGATGTTAATGATGCCATAAACTGCCTCCTTGCATGCCTCTAATTTCAACACTGATGAACCTCCTTCGGCTTCCAGGCTTTTCTTGTGCTGTTTTGCAAGCAGCTGCCCAATACTCTTTACAAGGACATTTAATCTCTTTTTGCAATCCTCCACTGCCCGTTGAAGGATGGAAAAAGAATTCAGTGTATTTGTCACGGCCTGCCACAGTCTGGTTCTGTCCTCTGATGGGGTGCGGAACATGAGGTGTCCCCTGAAACTTGTGTCTTCTTTCAGGACCTCTTCAGTCAGCATGTGACACTACTGACAGTGAATTGAAACTTACCCTTGCACACGCAGTAACTAAGGGATTTAGATCTTGGCAGGACTGGTCCCACCGTCGCTTTTTTGGTGGTCTTTCCGCCTGCCTTCTTGGTGGTCCGCCTGCCCGATTTAGATGTTGGTGAGTTGGGGAGAAAAGACAGCTGCAGTCCCACCGCCTCTGACGAGACTTCTGCTCTTATGTTGACGGCGGCTGATCCAGAAGCGGCTTTGGGAGGCAGTCCCGCCCACCTTTCCACCATCCAGATTACGACCTGCCGTTCCGCTGAGCCTTTTCTGGCGGGGTCACCGCCATGCCAAGTCAGCAGAATCGTTGGAAAAGAGGTGACAACTCATCTTTTTTCTGGGTCCCACTTGGGAATCCTTCCTGCATGCCATTGTCCAGGTTCTTCCTGTGCAGATACTCCATGATTATGTCGCTCAGCGACCCCTATGTCACCTGAATCGAAGGTAGGCTTCTGTGTCACTTGTCCTATGCAGTGTATGGTAACATTTATTTCCACCTGGTGTCATTTAACATGCAACAAAATGGACAGTACACATTACCTATATATACATTACAACACATACACAACATTTACATGTTTTTTACCATATTGATACGTAGTAATTACCTGTATTTACACCAGCAGGACCTCACTACGTCATGGCTCCACCACCAGGAGATTGCCAGAACAAGTTGTACATCTAAATCGGCTTGTAGGGGACCCGCCAGCCCAATGGTGGCAGAGTACTATCAGCCAGCAGGGAAGACCGCAGCTGCGGCGAGAAGCTGCCTGTAGCTGCGAAATGTGTATATTGTGGTCGGGCCGCCATAGGTTTGACAGAGGTTGGGACCGCCGCCGCAGCGGGATGACATTAAGACCGCCAAGATCTAAATCAGGCCCAAAATGGTTGTATGTTGTTTTTTGGGGTTTCTACTGCAGGAAGTGTGTGTCAGGCTGCTAGACATCCACTGAATGATGATTTTCTGACTCTTGTCTCAATTTTCTGCTTTAGTACACAGGAATGCTGCATTTCCTGTGTATCATATGATTGTAATGTTTTGGTCAAGTTTGCATGTGTGGTATTTCTGCATGCAATTGTATTGCTTTAGGTTTTACCATGTGAGAAAAATCATATGTAAATATACCAAGTGTGAATCTGCACCCAATAATTCAGATTCCACAGGACCGTGGGGGGAAAAAATGCAATCATAATTACCGGATGTGGGTTCAATATACTCAGTAATTTAACAATTCATGAGGGTCCATTTTGGGAACTTCTGGCAGGGAACTATCTTGTATTGTCTCCAACCATTCTGATGACTCTTTTGTCAAAGGTAGGGGATACCTCTGATTCTATATCGAGCTGAACTCTTTTTGGAAGACACTCTCCTGGATTTCCACCTGGACTACTTTTCTTGCTTCTTTTTTCTCCACCTTTAGACTTTCTTGTCACTTGTATGTGGGTGACTTCCAGATCATTCTCTCCCTTGCTAATCTTGGGTTCTATCCAGATCTCTTCATGTTAACCTTTAAAAAACAATCTCTAATACTCTACCTCTTCATTTATATTTGTCCTCCCTCTCTATGTATCTTTTTCTCTCCTGCTTCTCATCCACTGCCTACATCTCTGTTGACACTTCCGGTCATTTCAGCGTTATAATTTATTAAAAATGTTGGTCCTTCACCTACCTTTCTCACACCATTATTCTTTTCTTTACAGTCATTCTCTCATCTGAATAGTTCCTGCTCCCACTTTGTCGGTTCAGCCTTCGCTCTATTTTTAATTGCTCTATTAGATTTCTTTCACAATCCTCCAAATGCCCCCCACCTTTTCTCTCTGTTAGATTCAATTTAATTCTTATATTCTCAACAAATTCCTTTGAATTACTTTAGCATAAATTCATAGTATCACCCGCCTTATCTTTCAACTATTCACACTCTGTATGTTCCCGTCTTTGCCCAGACTTTCCTTTTCCCTAGTATATCCTCATCCTCCAAGCACCTAATCTCATTTTGTTCATTTTTATTGCTCCCTCGCAAACACTAAAATTACCATCTTCTCCCTTTCTTTGGTGCCCCTACTTACACTTCCGTTCGCTCTAAAAAGGCTATCTCTTTTTTTGATTGCTAGACTTTTAAAGTTGTTGTAATTGTGTTGTTTCTCATATGTTTCTAACATTTTTAGGTCTGGTTTATGGATAGAGTTAGCTGTCTTGCCAGTCTCATATTTTCCAAAAAATAAGCCTAAGTTGTATAAATGTACAGGGACCTTTGTTTGTACTACTTAATCCACTGGTCTGTTCATGTCTGAATGCCCATCCTATCATTTTACCAGGCATGGTAAGTGGCTGTCTGGTGTAAGACTCTAGAGTTGTGCACATCAACACAAAAGTAGGGACAGGAAATGCAGAGATAACATGGGCACAAAATATGCTAGTTGAAATACATTGTAATGTAGCGAAGTATCTGCATTGTATGATTTATAATATATTGAGGTTTGATTATTGTTATAGTACATTCCAGTCTACGAACATTGTACATAATATGTGTAAGGAAATGCCTCTTTTTGCATGCTCTCCCCCAAGTCTTTGGACTGTTACTGCTGGCTTTTCGATTCTGAAGCTGCACCAAGGCCTGCTAAACAGACCTCATTGCAAGAGCGCTGACCCTTAAAAAGTATAGGTCTGATTGGTTCAGCCACAATTGCCATAAGTTAATTTACATATAAGTCCCTAATAAATGGTACAGTGGTACCCAGGGCCTGTAAGTTAAAGTGTCCCTCATTGACTGCTGCACTTGTCATTCCACTACAAATTTTACAAAGGCGAGTGGCTTCCTGACAATTTTATATCAATTATGTGTGGCAGGCAGACATAGCAGAGAAAGATGTTTAATACTGGATGGAGCTGTGCTGGTTACCTGCAGCAGTGCTGCTTTGTGGATGGTCTAGATGGGCTACTATAAGAGAGCCGTTTATGTGAATTGACAGTCACACATAAGGAAAGCTTCCAGTGCTTAATTTAAACCAGTGGTTGCAGGTAGGGCCCACCAGCACTCATATTTCGTTTGATCAAGAGGAAAGAGAATTAAAGAGGCATAAGATGGTATCAAGTCTACGTAGTGTTGGTATTTGGCTCCTGACCCTGGATAGTGCCGGCTCCAGGTTTCTGAACAAAGGTTTGGGCACAAGCACTTTTACAAGTTAAGCAATGGAGAGTACAGATAGAAGCTGTTGAGAAATCTTTTCTTTTTGGAACGTTTTTATGAGGAAAGAGATTTTTCCTCAAAATACAGACCGTGATAAGAGAAGCTTGTAAAAAATTGGTGTGTTGCTAGGAATATTTGGGTATCAGTTCAGATCAAATTAGAAAAAGACCACAGCCTTCCTTTGCCAAGCTCCGCCATCCATCCTTACACTAGCAATTAGAAGATAGGGGTTGTGCCCAAAGTTTCACCAATTGGATAGGAGAATCCCTGCCTTCACCGCCATCAGTAGCCCGTGAAGATCATGCTGTGTTGGAATGGGCTATCCAGTCATAATCTGATTGCAACATGGAACAGCGGTGAGACAGAATGGTCAGCCAGGTCCTCCATGCACCGGAAAGCAATCATTCTGGGATGACCTGGCAGTTCGAGCTGGACAGTTCCCATGGGGAGCAGGGCAAAGACTGATTTGCATATGGCTGGGCTCAAACTGGAATGGCATGGTGACCAAAAAAATGATGGACTTAGGCCCAGATCTCTGTACTGGGGGTGAGTGTTTGTCAATGTTCAACATTTCATCCATCATCTTTTTGTGCTGTTATAGCCGCCCTAACTGGGAAGGGTATGCCCAGACGTGGGTAATGCTCACAATGCCATTGGATTCAAACTAGCCTGGCTGATGAGGGGTGATACCCCAAAACCGGGCCTAGGATGTTTGCTTCTGGCTCATGGGGGACTGGGCCTGGCAGTTCAGGCTGGACTGTTCCCATGGGGAGCAGGGCAAAGACTGATGTGCAGATGGCTGGGTCTAAACTGGGGTGGCATGGTGAGCAAAAATAAATGAGGGATTTAGGCCCGAACTTTGTACTGGGGGTGAATGTTTGACAATGTTCAATATTCCATCCATCATCTTTTTGTGTTATTATAGTTGCCTAAGCATGAAGGGTATGCCCAGATGTAGGTCCTGTGCTCACTATGACATTGGATTCAAGCTAGCCTGGCTGATGAGGGGTGATACCCCAAACCCGGTCCCATGACGCTTGTTTCTGGTCCAGGGAGGACCTGGCCTGGCAGTTCTTATTGGACTGACCGATGGGGAGCAGGATCAAGACTTATTTGTATATGGTTGGGTCCAAATTGGAATTGCATGGTGAGCAAAAAAACAATGGGCCTAGGCTCAGATCTATGTACTGGGGGTATATGTTTGACAATATTCAACATTCCGTCCATCATCTTTTTGTGTTGTTGTAATCTACTCCCATCCTGAAGATTTATGGAATCCTCCTGCAGTAATCTGTTCTCTTCCGAATATTATCATGGAATCATCAAAGTGCTAACCCCCCCATTCTGTGGTCATCAAGCAATCATCATGAAGTGACTCATCCCCATCCTGAAGTCATTGAGGCATGACAATGGAGTAATCCATGCCCATCCTGAAATCATCATTGAATTGAAATTGAGTAATCCACCCCTATCTTGAAGGCATCATAGAATCATCATGGAGTAATCCACCTGCTTCCGGAAGTCATTATGGGTTCCTCACGGAATAATCCACCCCATCCTGAAGCCATCATGAAATTGCCATGGAGTGATCCACCCCCTTTGTGCAGTGATAATGGGATCATCATGGAGTTATCCATGTCTATCCTGAAGTCGCTAGGGGATCTTGATGGAGTAATCCACCCCCATCCTGAAGTCATCATGGAATCGTCATTGAGTAATCCACCCCTATCTTGCAGTCTTCATGGGCTCATTGTGGAGTAATCCATCCCAATCCTGAAGTCGTTCTGGCATTATCGTGGAGTCACCCCTATTTTGAAGTCATCAGGGGTGCAATCCAACGTTATCCTGATGATTCCATGCAGTCATCATGCAGTAATCCATCCTCATGCGAACGTTTCCATGCAACCCACCTCCAGCTTGAACTTTTCGTAGGATCATATGCAGCGACGCACACTCATTCCACTAAGGTTTGCGTGGAAACTTTGCACACTAATGCACCACGATCCTCGAGACACCGTGGAATCTTCATGCAGTAATCTGCTATCAGCTGAATATTTTCATGGAATCGCAGTGGGGTAATCCACCCCCAATGCTGAAGGTTTCATACAATGTTTGGGAGCAAACTACCATAAAGTGTAATATTTCATCGAATCCACCTCCATCCTGACGCTGTAAAATATTCTCACACATATTCCATCAAATTAAGCAGAGCCCCACCCTGGGCTCTGAACCAAATATCACAACCACCAGCATGCAGGCTGGCCACTGGAGTACAGACAGGCACTCTTTAACCGAAGGGTAATGCACCCCCAGCGTGCCCAATATATACACGTGTTTTCCCAACCTGCTATTTTGATGCCATTTAAACATGCGGGGTGGCATGGCAAGGCCCTCTGGGCTCTGGGCAGGTTTCTTTGCTCCTCTGTACTTTGTAATTTCGGTTTGGAGAAATGTGAGCTGCCCCAGCCTTCTGGCGGAGCTGGCCACTTTGGAATCCAACTTTATCTAAAACTTGCAATTTAGCAAGAAAGCCGGGTCCATTTTTTTTTCTTGCAATTTATTCCTTTGGATTAGGGTTTTGCTCTGCCAGCAAATGAAATATCAAATATACATGCCTGTAGAACGCCAGGGGAAACCTCGCTAAATGCAGATGTTTGAAGCTGTAATCTACAAGGCGAGATTGTTTCGCTTCCCACATGTACTGTTAAACTCCTTGCAGTTTCAACAAGTTCCAAACTGGAAAAGCAATCGTGGAAACTGACCGGGCAGAGGGGCTTTTTCCAAAAGCATAAAATGTGAAGGGGGGAAAACAACCAACCATTTATACGAGAAGAAACATTCCAACCATTCTAAGATCAAGCCTTTGGTTGTTTTTACAATGATCCGATAGAAAAATGGCTTTTCAGGCTGGGAAAGCCGATGGGGAAGATAATCTACTGGGGCCTGCTTCTAAATTATTTTTGCAGTGTTGGTGTTTTCAGTGACCCTCGGGCTCAGTTATGTTGTGATGGATGTCGTTATGAGGAATGATGGGGTGATTTGCTGCTTTACTGGGTCCTCTGGGAGCTTGCGAGGTCCTGCTCTGGAATGTTTCATTCTCATTGCAGAAGTATTTTTCTAAGTATCTATCATTGTAATCCCACTACAACTTCCTCGGTAGAAAACAGTGGAGCTATGATACTTGCATGAAGGTTTTGTAACATTGAGTGGTGCTGTTAATAGTACAATCTATCATTCCAGTGCTCAACACGCCACCTCAGTATGGACCCACCCATATGCAAATCAGTTGTGACACAGCTCCCCATACGAGCAGTCCAGACAGAACTGCCAAGCCAGTTCCTCCCTGGACCGGGACACAAGCCACCCAGGACCAGTTTTGCCCTAGTTAAGGGCTCATCAGCAGGGTACAGCTAGATTCCAGTGACACAGTGAGCATGGGGGCGAACGTTTTGTCATCTGCCATGGAGGACACTGGTGCAATGGTAGCAAGCGTTAGCACGGAGGGGGCTGCCTCTGTTTCTCTCTCTTGCAGCCGGTAGATTTTTGTAAAATAGTGGACAGTATTGCATCTGGATCTCCCCTGGATCTACTGCCTTGTAAGATCTGGAAGGAGTTTGGGGCAGAGCTGTTTCCCTCGCTCCGCCTGATTTGCAACCAGTCTCTTACTAGTGAAGTGGTGCCATTGCAATGGAAAAAGGCACTGGTGACACCACTGCTTAAGAAGCCTTCCCTTGATCCAGAGTGTCTTAAAAAATGAAGACCTATATCCCTGCTTCCATTTCCTGCTAAAATAGTAGAACGGGTGGTGAGTGCCACGCTGTCTGCATACTTAGAACAAGCTAAGCTCCTGGAGGAGGAGCAGTTTGGGTTTCGGCCGGCTCATGGCACCGAGACAGCCTTGGTGACCGTGATGGATGAGCTTTGGGGGCAGGCAGACAGGGGTCAGGCAGCTGTTCTTATTCTGCTAGACCTGTCTGCCGCCTTCGATACAGTTAACCACAATATCCTTCTGAGTCGGCTGAGAGAGGTGGGAGTGACGGGCTGCGCCCTTAGGGGGTTCAGCTCCTTTTTATCAGGGAGGCAGCAGGCAGTGTTCCTCTCCCCCTATCAATCCGCCTATACATGTGTCTCACATGGCGTGCCACAGGGCTCGGTCATTAGCCCTATTCTTTTTAATGTCTATATGAGACCCCTGATGGCGGTCATCAAGCATTATCACATCAAGATCGTTAATAACGCGGATGACACACAATTAATTCTCTCCCTCGAGGGAGAGCGGTCAACTTCTTTAGACGGGTTTCACAGCTGCCTGCGAGACATGTCGCAGTGGTTGAGGGAAAATTCACTACAATTCAATGTAGCTAAAACAGAGGTGCTTTACTGTGCTATGGGCAAGACTCCCTCTGTGCTGCCCAGTAATTTTTGGCCCCCAGAATCCCCCAACCTTGGGCAGCCTGTTAAGACAGTTCGCAAACTGGGTGTGACATTTGATTGTAAACTCTCCCTAGAGGCGCATGTCACGAAAGTGGTGGGCTGTTGTTTGGCCATTATTCGCTCTCTTAGGAAGATCTCTCCTCTGTTACCTCATATGGTGCGCTCCTTGATAGCACAGAGCACCATACTTAGTTGAGTTGACTACTGCAATGCCTTGCTCCTTGATTCTCCAAAATTCACTTTGCCTAGTCTTTAAAGCCTTGCACGGAAGGGGTCCTATTTCCCTTCAACGTAAATTTGAATGGTACGTCCCTGGACGAACTTTGCGTTCATCCGGGGCAAAACTGATAAAAGTCCCCAGTTTAAAAAAAGTCAGAACGGGGGGTAGATCATTTGAGATCGCTGCTGCAAAGCTCTGGAACATCTTACCTCTTGAGCTGAGACAAATCAGTGATCTCCTGCCATTCTGAAGGAATCTAAAAACATGGTTATTTCCTAAGAACTAGGGCCTAGCTACAGTAAGTTCTTGCGGAGGTGGTCAGCACTTTAGAAATGCAATAAATAAATAAATAATAATAACATGGGACTCATGTGTGGTCAAACCTGTCCCACTTAGGGTGGTGCCTGAAACATTCAAAAGGTGATGGGAGAATGCTTGCAATTGGTCTATCCACTAGCAATTGCTCAGGCAGAATCCCAACCCATTGTTCTTTTGCTCACCACGCCACCTCAGTTCATGGGAACAGTCCAGCCCGAACTGCCAAGCCAGGTCCTCCCTGAACCAGAACACAAACAACCCAGAACCGGTTTTGCCCTAGTTTTGCAGCTTGATTCCAGTGACACAGTAAGCCTGGGACTCAAGTGTGGGCATACCAATGCCACTTAGGGTGGTGCACGAAACATACAACAGGTAATGGGAGGAATGCTTGCAATTTGTCCAACACCACTACTAAGCTTCACACTCCTACAAGTGTGACCGCTTGGACTATTCTAGGCCACCTAAATCTCTAAGAATGGTCTGGTTGGCAGGCATTAATAATTTTTGAAAGAAGAATAAATTATTAAACACTGCTGTTGCGCACACATCAAAATTACCCAATCAGCACCACTATGTGGTGGACTGCCATAAGTACAGTGTTACATGCCGGAGCCAGAAAGCACTGTCGGCTCAAATTAAGTACTGGCTCTGGCCCACCTGATAGTTTACATTTCTGTAAAGGAGCACTGTGAGATTTGAGCTCTGCTATTGGCCATGGAAGTGTTGATGCCATTATGTCTTCTCCAAGTACACATATGAGACTATCAGGAGAGGTCGAACTAGGGTGAATGATATTCTGTTGGGCTCTTTGTGTTTTGCTTCTCCAGTTGAAATTGCTTATGTTGAATGGCATGGCTTATTCAAGGAAATGGCAATGCATGTGACCCTTTGGGCACTACCATAGAATAGCACCAAATTACTTATGCAATTGGTGGCCATGTTGTTGTGGGAGAAGGGCAACAAAATGACATTTTGCCTAGGTCTACAAAAACGGAGAGATCAATAGCGCCTCCACTCTCAAATTGGAGATAGCTTGGATGTGTTGTACAAGGTGTTACCAAATTGCAGAAATATGAAGCAACTGGTGCCCTTTATTCAGGATAAAAAGGTGCCCATCCCCTGATTTGGTTCGGGGTTCAGAAGAGAATGTAGTTCAGCAAGTGAATGAAAATAATGACTGAGGTAACTATGAGTATTTTCATACCCTTCCCTTCCCTTCCAAAATGCTTTTCAACCACGACCAGCGGTCTTGCCATCAATAATTGTCTTCAATAGTACGTAAGTCTTTGACATTCTCATGCGTGATTCTATCTGTTTATGGATACCTATTGTGGTTATAATCGCAAGAGCATTATCGGTCGAATTAGCCACTTTGGCGACTCAACAGATTTCATAGGTTGACAGACCCATTCCATAACTTAGAATCAAGATGGCAAACAATCATGCAATCTCCGAAGTCTCTTTCTTCTCACACCCTCGCAGGCCAAAATGTCAGCAATCAAAAGGAATCAGAATCATAGGCATGCCCCATAAGAGTCACAGGGAAGAGGGTCTCACAGCCAGGATGAAGAGAGGTTCAAGTTCAGCTCCTACTGGTCCTGACAAATGTTAAAACAGGAATATCTAGAGACAGTGGAGGGAGTGAGGGAAGAATGGTGAGTCTGCCCATGACAATCTCATGTGAATTCAGTTTAGTCGTTTGACTAAGGTTGCCTCAGGTCGACATTAGTGCGTGGATTAGGTTGTCTTGCTAATTAAGCCCTCTCTCTTAACATATCTTAGTCATTTTATCCTTCAATGTTATATTGAACTTCTCCACCTTCCCTTAGGATTTAAAGCGATACCCGCGTGGAAAGGTATGTTTGATACCAAAAGCTTTGCACAGTTACGGAAATACAGAAGTCACCAATCTTGTGAGGGTTTCTCAGCCTGTGGAAAAACTCATGTTAGTCTTTTGCCACAGTGAAGTCCTCCGTGCAGGCGCAAGGCTAGGCTTCTATCCAACCAAAATACATGCAAACCAATACAATACCATTGACATCTGATAAAATCAGAACATTTAGATGAAATCAGTTTGAATGTGCAGAAATGACCACCAAGGGCTGGGGTGGGCAACTGGGATAGTTTTCCGCCTTTTTTTTTTACTTTTACAGCTTGACAAATGGTACAAAAATGAGACTACTGTTGAACATAGGGGGGAATTAAGGTGCAAATTAGTGTAAGTCTGTGGCACCTATCATACCATTTCAGCTGATGCGTGAGATACCATACAACATGAGGCCACATTGAGTACAGCTATTTTGGGCCATCCATTTTATCATTTTTGTCGTGTCACAATACACTCTTATATTTCTGACATCTGTACCTCAACCCAACCACCCTATTATCTTCAGGTTCTTACTCCTGTAAATCAGCGCCATCTACACAGAGGGTAAATGTCAGACTCTAAGTTCCTGTGTAGTTATTTCTGGAACTGATGTTGCCCTGTCTCGGCCTTCTTACTCTCTGGGTAGAATAAGTATAGTGCGACCAAAGGGCACAAGAGGGAAAGAAAGACTATATTGCACTCGCAACTAGATCTGGCATAAATTCTACTCTTGAACTGCAGAAAAAAATCTCCTGTACTGTAAGACAAACAAGGCAATGTTAAGTTAGTAATATACTTAATATATTGTCTCAGAAATTATGGGAAATATCATATCTTATTAACTAAGCAATATTCTGCAGCAACAGGTGCTTTGTATAACTATAAATGTGTATACGGTAGGGGGCGTGGCCAAGAAGGCCATCATGGCGGAAGCTTAATCCCCGAGCTCCGCCGAGGAACAAACTAATCTTGACCTTGGATCATGATATCCCCTTGACAGGTCATTTGGGACAGACTAAGACTTGGAACTGGTTGATGAACCATTTCTACTGGTCCCATATGTCTGTGAAGGTAAATGAGTTTTGCAGCTCCTGTGTTACCTGTCAGGCAAGTGGCAAGGCAGGGGGCAAGATAAAGGCTCCCTTGATACCACAGCTAGTGGTTGGGACTCACTTTGAAAGGGTAGGGTGCGCATTGTTGGTCCCCTAGACCCACCTACTGCATCAGGCAATAGGTATATCTTGGTGGAAGTGGCCCATGCTACAAGGTACCCTGAGGCAATACCCCTGTCCTGAGAGCAATACCCCTCAGAACAGTTTCTGCTCCTGCAGTGGCTAGGGCCCTACTTGGTGTGTTGCCCAGAGTGGGTTTCCCAAAAGAGGTTATTTTAGATAGGAGCACAAACTTCCTGTCCATTTATCTGAAAGCAATGTGGGATGAATGTGGTGTTAACTACACGTTCACCACCCATATTGTTGAGTAGCTGTGCGCTATATTAAATGCGATCATTTCATTTCATCACCCCCAGAACTAATGGTCTCTTGGAGAGGTTCAACAAGACGCAGAAGGGCATGATTAATGGGTTGACTGACAATCTCAGGAGGAGATGGAATGTTCTCCTCTCATGCCTACTATTTACTTACAGGGAGGTCCCACAAAAAGGTTTACAACAATTTGTAAGATGGGTCGGTGGAGGGAACTGTGCTCTCTCTCAAACTGACAATGCAGCAGCACAGAGACTGTAAGCAAGTGCTGGAGCAGTTTGCTGCCCTGTTCTCTTTGATCCCTGGTATCACTGAGTGGTGTGAGCACCACATTGACATTGGTGACAGCACACTTTTCAAACATAAACTGTACAGGCTGTCTGACCATATCAGAGCTAGCATCAAGGCTGAGGTGGTTAGGATACTGGGGTTGGGGGTAATTGCTCCTTCTGACAGTCCATGACCAGCCCAGTGATACTGGTGCCTAAACCTAATCTCCATTGGGGAAAGACGGAGTTAAGGTTCTGTGTGGACTACAGAGGTCTTAATGCAGTCACTATGACTGATGCTCACCCCATTTTGTTTGTTTGATCTGTTTATTAAAGTTTTGTACATGACTAGAAAACAATATACCATCATATAAATTATCATATAGAGCCAGTAGGTAGTTAGCCAGGATAAATTTGTAACCCAACATCTCATCAGTATGGAAACATCACTATTATCAGCTACATCTAGTAACCATAAATGGCATTTTCCATCAAGCACTTAACCACATCCCTCCTGCAGCATGGGTATTAAATCTTGTTGCAATACAGTAAAATTCTACTATGCATGCACATATCAATTGTCTATGTACAACTTATATGGCTTCACTCCGCCATAACACCTCAATCTGTTTATGCAATCAAACAGTCTTAATAATAACCTTTAATGTAAAAACACCATCAAGGGGACTGGGGGGATTTTTTAGGAAAAGGAGCAGGAGCCTTATGAAGGAAGGTAATACAACATGGATCTCAGTTGCAATGAGACGTTACCTTGTCAACATTCATATAGTTGCACTTCATGTCTGCTTGGAGAAACCTATATAACAGTTTGGGGTATATGGGACGTTCTTCACAAACCAGCGTACATCTCGGGCCACAGTTCAACACATGCATTACACAATATCAATCCGGAAGAGGAATATCCGGAGTGTCATCTGGCACCAGCAGCCCCTGAAGCATACACAGCATTACATTCCACTCAGTAGAAATGGGGAATTTACGAAGTCCCAACATCCTCAGGTACTAAGGAGATCGCCTCCACCTTAACCCAATTCAGCATTGAGAGAAACCAATCCTTCTTCAGTGGGGGCTCTTCCGCTTTCCACCGACGTGTAGTAAGCCGTTTGGCCACAACTAGACCCAAATCCAAAAATCTAGAGGATGCTTTGTGTTTTTTGCTTCTTGGGAATATGCCTGTGATACATGCCTCCCACATCCGTGGTACCTCCTTATCAGTGCTAGAGGCTAACGCACCAATCACCTCGTCCCAATGCGAATGCAGATCGGGGCAGGACCAGAGCATATGTAAAAGATCTGCATCTAATAATTTGCAACTTGGACAATGCACTTCCTGTCTATGAAAATACTTATTTATCTTGTCTGCGGAAAGATATGCCCTGTGGACAATGAAGAATTGGATCAGTCTGAAGTGAGCTTTTCTAGGGATCTGTTTAGGGCTTGCTAAGACTACGGGCCACTCCTTCTCTGAATAAGGCCCCCCGATCTGCCTCCCACTTAGCTCGCACAGGCATTAAGTCCACCAGAGTTTTCTCTTAGATCAACTCAGCAAACCACTTCACTAGGTAACGTCCCTTACCGATTACGTGCACATATTGCATAAGGAGATGTGTTGGAAGTTCCTGCGCAATGCCGCCCCACCAGCGCCTCATCATGGTCGTCCAGGAGGCATAATTCAGGAATTGGCCCGAGGAATTCCATCCTCCTCAGCAATGTTGAGGAACGGCCATAATGCACCCTCTCCATATAAGTCCCCCAAGGTAGTTAAACCTGCTCCCACGCAATCAGCAAGGTTGGAACTCATCCTCTCACTTTTGGCATACCCAGCAAGGGCACAATGGGTGCGTATGGTGCAACGTGCCTAGTAAGGCACAGTGCCCTGCGAAAGCACATCTGCGCAATCTGGACCAATAAAGGAAGTGGTTCATTCGATCTGTTATGGGGTGGAATAAAAAAAGGATCCTGTCTAGAGAGGATGGGTGCCACTTTCCGCCAAATCTGACAAATGTAATTCCTCCACCCGTTTTGCCACCCATAGTTTTTGAGAAGCCAAGAAATAGTGCTCTAAGTTTTGTAAAGTCAGCCCTCCCCTTGACCGTGGAAGGTATAGCTTCGCCAGAGCTACCCTGCACCGCGAGTTGTTCCTAATAAAATTCCTGACAATCCCCTCTAGGGAGCAAAAGAAGGACACAGGTAGGTAAAGCGGGAGATTGGAAAAATAATAAAGGAGACGCAGTAGCATGACCATTTTGATTAACTCCACCCTTCCTATCACCGAGAGTTTGAGTATCTTCCAGAACTCAATTTGGGACTTGAGCGCTGTAACTGCCCTGGTGATGATACCATCCATAAGATTCTGATCGTTTGTGATAGATACGTATGCCCAGATGCCTGAACACCACAAGATACCAATGCGCTACTGCCCCGTCCACCTCCTAACATGGATCTTCCATTCCAGGAGTAAATGTGTATAAGCAAGACTTACCCCAGTGCACACCCAGCTGAGACTGAGACGCAAAGGCCTCAACGTGTCAGGGATGACTCGTGGGATCGCTAAAATATCCTTGACATACAGCAAAATGTCATCCGCATAAAGCAAAACAGCATGAATGCTATCTCCAAGACTTATCCCCCATTCCAGCTCCAAGCTCCGCAGCGCCATCGCTAGTCGTTCTACGGCCACCAGGGCAAAAATCAGTGGGGAGAGGGGACACCCCTGGCGAGTCCCTCTTTCTATTGATAGAGTCAGAGAAGAGAGTCCCCAGTCGCATCTGGACCATAGGAGCCCCGTATAGTAATTTAATAGGACTTAAAAGATGTATGGTCCAAACTCAAATCGATGCAACCTCGCAAACATGAAGGGCCATTCAACCATGTTGAAAGCTTTTTCCAAGTCCAACACAATGCAACTAGCTGAAGGCCAATCCACCGGAGCGCAACACATCACCCAGAATAGCCGCCATATGTTGAATGACGTACTACAGGCCGGCACAAATCCATTTTGGTTGTGATGGACCAATTGCGGGATCAAAGGTGCTAATCTATTCAACAGGATGCCTGCTAGGGTCTTATAATCCCCATTCAGGAGCGCCAAAGGCCGGTATTCACCCGTGGAAGTGGGGTCCCTACCTGGTTTGGGAAGGGTGACTAGTGTAGCTTCCGTCATCGAGGCAGTGAGGGTGAGGGTTTCAAGTGTTTCTGTGTATACAGGGTCGGGAAAGGGTGTCCATCTAGGAACTCCTGTATCGCCCCCTCTGGGGCCTTATGAACAGACCTATAAACACGTGTAAAATGCATGGACAGCTCACCGTGTATTTCTAACTGCGTATCTTTGAGTCTCCCATCTGAAGATCGGAGTGCAGTGATCCGCTCAGCCGACTGCTCCTGTTTGATTAACCAGACGAGAAGGCCTTGGCATGCACAGACGCGGAGTGCACCGCAAAATTAAGACACCGCTGCTGCTCGAGCAGTTCCACATGCTTCTTGCGTGCTTCTTCTAGGGAAGCATCGACCACCGCTCTGGACTCCAACAACAGTAGCCGTCTCTCTATATCAAGCAAGTCAGATGTCGCCTGTTGTCGCAGTATACAGCCCAATCCCAGGCACTTCTCTCGCAATGTGACCTTCATGGGATCCCACTCGACTAACATGGAGGAGGCTGTCGCTGTGTTGAGCGCGAAATATTCCCCTACAGCCTCTCCAATTGCCTCCCGGAAGACCGAATCCTCAAGCATTGTTGGCTGCAGCCTCCATGTAGGAACCCCAGGCATCCCGTCTTCCCAGGCCAGTGCAACACAATGAGGGTTGTGATCTGAGTGCTTGCGACCCCAGTACACTGATCTGGAAACATATGAAAGTAAGGAGGGGGACCCTACGAATCTATCGAGATGGATGTGCAAGTTATTAGGTACTGAGATAAAAGAGTACACCCTATCCCCTGGGTTATGATGCCTCCAGACATCAACCAAACCCCATCCATTTGCTCAATATATTCATTATCATAGAATTAGTTGTGGTGGCCATACCCCTAAGTGGGGGAAAAGATCTATCAATCCCCACATTTAGGATGCTGTTAAAGTCCCCCCTAGTAACCACGGTACCTCGCTCCACTTCCCCAACACAAGGGACAGCTGGGCAAAGCTGGGCAAAGAACTGACCCTGATCCACATTTGGGCTTAGACCTTTCACAAGTACATACCTGCCCTCCCTATCAGTAAGGACCTCATCCATGTTAATAGGCGTCCGAGGAATATCCAAATAAGGACCCTCCTAGCAAATAGGGAGTAATCCATGGAGTATATATTACATCTCCATCTATGTTGCAACCTGGTACTTTCTACCATATTTAAGTGGGTCTCATGCAAAAGTGCTATGCGTACATTATGACGTTTAAGATAGGAATATACAGCATACCTGCGGGAAGTAATTCGGAGAACCCGTACATTCCAGGTGAGCATCACGTGACCCATTTCAAAGCTAAGGTGAATAAGCAAGAAGTAATTTCCCGACCCTCCCGACTCCCGTAGCACTCGGACATGCACATCAACTACTCCAATACCCCCGAGAGACTCCTGCAGCAAAGGGGAAACGGAATAAACCAACCAGGGAAAGAGAAAACCTTATAAGGGCAACCCCTATAACATTGGGGTGTCATCCAAACACAAGATACAGTAGCACAGCCACATGTCCTACTGGCCCCAAATAGATGGGAGAAACTGAGGCTTGTCTAACCATGCAGGGCGTACCATCATGAACCTCCCCAAAATCATCTAATGACACCTCGGCATAAGGTATATCTTAGAACGACCCCCCAGAAGCACTACCAGCACATCAGCCCAGTCCCATCCTACCTCTATATACCTAATAAACAGTAGTAATATTATCCACAATAATTCGATCAACAAGAGAGTAAGGGTCGGAATAAACACTCCCATGCCCCTCATCAAATCAATATTACCAACAACAAGAGAGTGTTAATGCAAACATACAACACAGTAGGCAAGTAATGAATTAAACAGGCTCTACTGAACTACAAGAGAAAAAGATTATTAACAGTAGGAAAAAATAGGGTGCACGTGCTCAAAGTTTAGCTAAAAAGAACCCTCAGGCCCCAGTGAAACACTGGTAGCCAGTTGTTATGCTCTCAATGTTATCCTGTGGCAGAGGTACATTGATGATGTGCTTTTAATCTGGAAAGGGTCTGAGGAGAGTTTACATTCCTTTTTTGATTGGGTCAATACTTGTGACCCTCATCTTAGATTTACCTATCAATACGATCTTAACTCCATTGTCTTCCTGGATGTCACACTCACCAAAACTGGAAATCGACTAACGAGCAAAACCTATTATAAACCCACCAGTAGGAACAATCTCTTGCATTTCTCAAGTTTTCACCCGCGCTCACTACGTGAAAATCTCCCATTTGGCCAATATTTACGTGTCCGTAGAAATTGTAGTAATATCACGGACTTCAACAAGCAAGCAGATGACCTCACAACTAAATTAGAACGAAGAGGCTACCCCCAAAAATTTTTACGAAAGAGCCGCAAGAGAGCAAGAAACAATAATAGGGAAGCTCTTTTAGAAGACAATGAGAAACAAGGTGATTCGGAGGCCCCACTGACCTGTGTAACCACTTACAATAATATCTCCAACTTTGTAAGTCGCTGTATTGGTAAACACTGGCAGATTCTGACCAGTAATGGAAGACATTGGCGGAAACCACTCTTTTCATACAAAAGAGACAGGAGTCTGCATGATGTTCTAGTACACACTCGCCCTAGAACTAATCAACCCACACATGACGCTTCTGTTTTGAATGCTTGGGATTTGCCTTCTATCACTGGTCATTACCCCTGTGGGGGGTGTAGTGTATGCTATCTTACGCCATCCACAAAAACGTTACAATTGGAAGAGGGCAAAACATGGTACCTATGAGGCCACACTAACTGTAATTCAAGTAACGTCATCTACTTAATTACATGTCCGTGTGGTCTCCGTTATGTAGGAATGACCACCAGAAAAATCAAGACCAGAATAGGAGAACATCGCAGCAACATCCGATGTGGCAGGAACACCACCAAAATGACTACTCATTTTCTTGAGCAAGGTCACTGCCCTAATGATGTCAAATGGGTCATAATCGAACAGTTGAGCACCAAGGACGAGGGTACTTTATATGAGAAGGAGCAACGATGGGTGTATCGTCTCTCTACCCATAAAAATGGCTTGAACGACGACATCCCATGGGGTTCAGTCATGCGTAGACAGTTTTAATATACCACCACTGTCAATTAAATGCCCATCCACATCTCATGGTGTCATAACCTATTAAAACTGAATTAAGAACTAACAATTCCACATTATTAAGGTTTTGATCAACTATGATGGAAACACATACTTCTCTAATATATGGGCCATTATGGGCATATTATTGCTTCTGCCTAGTTCTTATTGCATCACTTTAGCCACTGCCCATAATTGAATCATAGCCTTAATCCATGAATACTGAGATACGAACTACTAATCCCACAATACTCAGTTTCTGATTAACTATGAGTGAAATACACAACTCTAATACATGGACTATTGTAGGCAGATTACTACATCTTCCGACTTTTCACTACTTTATTTTTGCCATTGCCCTTGTTTGAACTATAGCCATAGTGTCCCTTGTGGTATTCCTGAAATCGAGCTCCTTTTCCGCTTTCTACTGATGATGATTTACTCGCTTTAAATGCGCCCAAGTACGTCTGTAAACAGACGGGCGCCTTTAACATTCCGACGTGTTTACTTTGGACACGTGATCAAGACGTGCCGCGTCACACGCCATCCTCCTCCGGTTGCTTCTTTTTTATTAATGAATGCTCCGGCTTGGTGCTTGTCATTGCGGGCGGCGGAAGTGGCCGTCTGTAGGTAAACAGGCGGAGAGACGTTTGGAGACATGTAAGTAATGTGCCTTTTTCAACGCTTTTGGGCAACAATAGCGGGATTTTGGCATTGTTATTGAAACGCTCGTTTCTGTTTCTTTTATGGCAGAATTCCGAACGTGAAGATTTTCCTCCTACCGCCATGCCCATGGGGCATTTTTCTTAAGAACTCGAAGTAAGTTTTTTAATGGACTCCTCCTCTCCGGTAGTGTACTGCGCCCGGTGTGCTTCATGTAGAGGTGTGCCGAGGAGCTACTACTCCTAATTCTTTTTTCACCTACATAAACTCTAGCACTGTTTGTTTGCTAACTTCTTACTCCTGCTAATTAACTTATTTTATTCAAAAAACACCACGGACAATGATACAGTGTGGTTTATATTTGGAAACAATTAATATATTCGGGTCCAGAATTGAAATACTGAGAAGTAAGGCTTATATCGGTATGCATATTGTTTGAGCTAGTTGTGTGCACATGCTTGGATTGTATTAATATACTATACTCTTTAAGGGCTTACAATTGAGACTTCTCTCTATCCATCCCTACAGATTACTACAGTTGCTCCTACAATAAGGAGTGAATTTCAAACTGAGGAAGACTGTCCTCAGAGAGCACCGACACTTACAGGTCGTATTGTTCCATACAACCACCACTGGTTCCGAGCGCTTTAGCGTGCTCTGATCAGTGAGTGGTATCAATCCTTTGGTCCTGACGAATGCTGAGCAGAGTAGCGCTCGAAAAGCAGAAACATGTTGACCTCTTTTTAGTTTTCCTTTTTTCACCTTGTTGAGGGACTGATTGGTTCCAATTTGCACAACCTTTCATTAGTCCAGGAAAATTATTACATTTTCCATAACACTGGTTTTAATAGAGTTAGAGCTACCCTCCTATTAAAATAATGTCGAGGAGTAGCCCACACTCTTTTTAACTCACTGTCACTTCTCTTAGCTAACAAAGAGAGCCCAATGAAGACAACTGGCTACCAGTGTTTCACTGGGGCCTGAGGGTTCTTTTTAGCTAAACTTTGAGCACGTGCACCCTATTTTTTCCTACTGTTAATAATCTTTTCTCTTGTAGTTCAGTAGAGCCTGTTTAATTCATTACTTGCCTACTGTGTTGTATGTTTGCATTAACACTCTCTTGTTGTAAGTAATATTATCCACAACAATTCATTAACAATGTCCATTAATAAATGTCCATTTCAGCAATGTTTCATACAATACCATCCACAGTCTGAGGTGTAATGTCTGGCATTCTCAACGAGACCTTATCTGATGAGCACGCTATTGAGGAGTCCCCAGGCCTGATGACTGGAGGGAAGCATCTACTTTATCCTCCAGTACTGCTGTGTCTGACATTTGTGCCGTTATGCGGACCACCGCCTGCCGCTACCTTCGGATCTGGTCCGTGTCAGGTGCCGCTGATGACCCAGGGAATCTTCTCCCTGGTTGCGGCCGACTGAATCTTCTACCTCCTGCCTCCCCAGACCATGTTGCAGCTGTCCCGGAAGGTCGTGGGCCAGAGTACTGCCCCAACGTCTCCAACCAGTACCATGCATCCTGGGCCATGTCGAAAAACCTAGACTTCCCTTCGAAGACTACCCGGGGTCTAGCCAAGAACAGTAACGAATAGGAGATGTGGAGCTGCCAAAGTTGACGCTTGACAGGCAAGATGGACCACTGCTGGTGTAGAACTTTCATTGTATAGTTCAGGAAAAATAGTACCTTGGCGTTCTCATATTGGACTTAGTTCAGTTTCCTCGTCTCCCGGAGGATCACACCCCGATCCCTGAAGTGTAACAGTTTGAAGATGAGCGGGCGTGCCCTGTCACCTGGGGCTGGCTTCCTGCCCGGGACATGATGCGCCCATTCTATGGTGAAGAATGAGGAAAATTCTGCATGCAACAGGATGATCTTCAGTCATCGTTTCTAGGAAGGCGACCGCGTCTTGCCCTTCCGCACCTTCCGGCAGCCCAAACAACTGGACATTATTTCTCCAGGAGCGTCCTTCCACATTCTCAACCCGCCCCTCAAGGTACCTGATTTGAACCTTATGGGCATTTTGCTGCTTTTCTTGGAATTCCATGGCCGGTTTCAATTCAGCTACCTCCTGCTCAACAGCAGTGACCGGGTCTTTCAGATTATGGTGGTCTGTGTGCAGCAGGTTAATCTCTAGGGCCACTTTGTCTAACTTTGCTTCCAATGATGCACAAGAGCGTTCAATTGCTTGTAGGATAGCCAACCTATATGGGGCCCGAGAAATACTGTTAAATAATGGGGAGATATGGGCGACCTAATGCAGGAAGTTATACCGCACTGATTATTTCGATATGCTGGTGCTTTTGATATAAATTTAGGCGTCCTCTTATTACACGTTTTGTGTAGGATACTTAGAATCCTGTGGTATGTGCCAATGATTGATTTAGAGATGTTTTGAACGTTTTTAAATGCCGATAGACGTTCTAAGATGGCACTGCATTAGCATTCCGTCTATATGTAATTTCCAAATCAGGGTCTACATGGACAGGCACGTTGATGTGGTCTAAAAACAACGGCCAAGTAATTAAGGTCGAGCAGTCTCTCCTCATAGTAACTAAAACTGCACGTCCCTTGGTATCAAAACTCTGATTAGGGCACCGAGTATCCCCTTTTGCTAGTCGATAAAATAAGAGTAGTGTGGCTGTTAATAAAGCATACATCAGATGTTCCAAGATGGCGCCGCGGGAAATGCTGTTTACTTATCGGGGTTACTAAAGAGATGTTAACACCCGCTTTTGGTTTAAATATGCTAAATATACGGTATGCGGCTCCCTTTATAATAAAATTCTTTTCCTAAATGGTTAAAATGAGAGTAAACATCAAAAATAGGAAATTGATAATTTAAATAAAATATAAGAAATTATACTAGATAGTAAAATGTGACGTGAATAGAATGGATACACTATAAAAACATCCCTATTCCTTTGTCTTGCTTCTTATAGTGACCCATTAAAGGAATTACTGTTTTCGAAGTTATTCACCAACGTGAAAGCGAGTTACCACAAATTTGGAGGAAGTATTATCATAAGGAGGACGTAAAACCCTTTCTTTTGAGGTGATTTAAATTTGGCAACTGTGTGTGTTCAGATGCTCTTGTTTTGCGTAATGAAACAATACCATGGATAATACTAAGGGTGCTGTTTTTAATTTTGTAATAGACTTGTGCTCTATGACTGTCCTTTATAAGAGGACACACTGAATCTGGCGTATGACCATTCCATGTTACAGATTTATTTCGGTAAGCTAACTTCAATTAGTATTGGTCTCTCTAGTAACCCATTAAGATCTTGTGGGATGAGAAAAATCCAAAAAGAAGAAGAATAAAATGATAATATATGAAATAGGACCAAGTGTGTTTTGAAGCTGTTCTTCTAATTACAAAAGGTTATAAATGTGTAAAGGCAAATGATGCAGAATCAGTGAAGGATTTTATAATATTGTATGACTTGGACTACATGATGATTGTAAATATTGTACAAATTGTATATATTGGAAAAAGGATTGTAAAATGTATTGAATTGAAAATTGTTTTAACTGTAAATATTGTATCACTATTTTGGATAACAATTTTTGTATGTATGTGTTATTTGTATCCCTGAAGAAGTCCGTGAAGGACGAAACGCGTTGGCTATGGCTACAGACTTTTAAATGAAGATTTAATAAAGAATGAACTTCTACAAGACCATTGATTCTGCCTTTGAGTAATCAATATGTGTATATAGAATTTGGTTATTTTTTGTTTAAGTGTGCTGGACTAATTTTGTGTTGTGTTTGTATGTAAGGACAGTTCTCTGATCTGGGAGATTTAGGGGACTTTGAATCTCCGGTCCGTTGCACCAAAAAAAAATTGTATAAACACAGGACATAAGATAGGTGCAAACTTTTATAACCCCATTCCCCTGAAGCGCTTATCTGCTTGTAGGATAGCCTCTAGGTGGACATCCAGGGCCCTCTGCTCCACCTCCTATTGCGGGGGATCCGCTTCACTGGTGCCTGCAGTTTGTGAGGAGGCCCTCGAACTAGGGCCACTGGTGTACCCCATGCTCCTTCACACGTCCGACCTCACCCAAAGTACCAGGTTGGTGTGCCTATTCAAGCACGAGGATCAACTCAAACATGTAATGCTTGAGGGCACAGTCCATATATATCCCTACCGTTGTTGTATCACTGGCTCACAGACGCACGGCCCTCTCCGCACCCACTGCACGAGTGCGTCATAACTTCAGTTGGCCTCGTTCTCGGGCCAACTACCGCAAAGGTCTGCAGCTGTGTCCAAACCCCACATTTGTCATCACTCTCCACTAGCCATGCACCGTATGTCTCCAACTGGCCACGGGCCGAGCGCTACCCAGATCCTGCCTCAAGGGGGTCCTCACTTCGCCTCTCGCCCACTGCCAGCATGCTTCTCACCAGGCCATAGCTGTAAGGATTTTGCTATCCCCGCCGCTCACCTCCTTAACAGCAGCCAGTGATAGCGGCACTTCGCTCCACAGTCACTGAGGCAGCAGAGCCCTAAGTGCACCACATCTGTGTTCCAGCATGTTAGGCTTGCAATCTGCCATGTTCTTTGCTAGGACCACACCCCATGTCAGCCCGTTCTGTGAGTGCACCCCGGTTAGTGGCAGCTCTCCATACCTCTACGTACCGGCACCACCTGACGTCCTCTTCCAGTCCGGTCACTGGTCGCCGTCCATATCTGGCCCTGGCCAGATGCTTCCTTTGTTCTTCCGGCCCATCCTAGGCCTGCGGGGCTCCACCTCAGCAGTTTTAGCCTCTGCTCAGCCGGCTGGAGACACCGCACCACCACCACCGCTGTTCCTCATGCAGGAAAGCCGAACCCATCCCAGCTGCTGCCAACGCCTACAGTACCCTCGAGGAACTCGCAATCCGCATTCTTTACTGCTCTCGGCGTCTCGGGGGCCAGCCCCCCCATTCGTCGACTCACACCCCATTTCCACTAGGGCACAACTTATGCGGGAGACAGGACCCAGGAGCTGGGGCCTAGTCTCAGGCACCTCGCCTGAACAATTGCGGCTGCAGTGACTAGACTGCTCTCTGACATTCTGCTGCAAACGGCCAAGAACTCGCCCTCGAGGCCCAGCTCCAGCCTCTGCTAGTTTACTTGGGAGAATGGTAATGATAAATCCAACAATAAGCCATTATTGAATTTATCATAAAACGTCCAGAAAAGAAGTTATAAGGTTTTCTTGTCTGGAATCCAAACTTCAGCCTTCGTGAAGTCTTCCTAATTGATCAAAGTGTACATGATTAGCCAGCCGGCTTTGATCAAGTGATGTGTCTCATCAAGGGAGAGACTATTTGCAGGAGAGGGCTCTGCTGAACAGGAATACAAGAGCAGGGGGGAGGGGTCGGAAAGCATGAGGGTTCAAAGGAGGAACAGGACAGGCAGGGCATGCCAGATCTGCCTACCCCCATGCCCTCCGACCTAGCCACATAGGAGGCTTAATGAAAGAATCTGCAGATGTTAGGGGTGGAGAGATATGAAAATGAGCCACACTGAGTGTTGGTTTAGTTAGCTCTTTATGCTCTGCTAAGATTTCAGCCACTATTAGTGTTGGAGGAATAGTTCTTTCTGGGTCAAGATTATGCCTCACTTTGGAGGAAGTATTCATGCTTTGGGGTGATACCTTGCACCTCATTGGACAGGAGTGCTCCTTTGCTTGACCCCAGAGACGATAGAATAAATATGTGAGAGGTGTAGAGCCTCTCCGATCTGCTGCTTGAAACTAAGAGAAGAAGAAGGGCTGCCATGCTGGACAGTTGATTTGAACCACCAGGCCCTGCATTCTAACTCACTCCCCCTGCTGCACATTCTGGAATATCCCTTGCTTCAAAAGGATTTAAGAGTGGACTCCCTGCAAGCTACAGGATAACAGAGCTAACCTGCATCTACTCTACCAAGAGTTTCCTGCCTGCAGTGTATCCAGTTGACTTTTAAGAGTTTTGGCCAGGTGCATTGTGCGATTTGTGGTGTCAAAATTCCAAGAATCATCTTCGAGCTTCCAGACCCTTGGATTGTGTTTTGGACCCTCAAGAATGACTTTAGAAAGAAGTTCCAGAAGTTTGGAGCAACTTTGAAAAAAAGCTCCATAAGGTGACAGATTCAACCGCGAGGACCAAGCATGCCGCCTTCAACCTCAACCCAGTCTGGAATCCATATTTGTCCCACTGGAGAGCTCTGGAGGTACGACTTTCAGAGTTTTATCAGTAGCTCCCTGAAAGTCAAGCTGGCGAACCCTCACCGAATTCGGACTGGTGAAAAGCATTAAGGGACTTCGGCAGAAAAAGCTCCAGAAATGTTTTCTAAGTCCAAAGGTAAAATGTTGACCGGGGCCTCCCACTCAGTGTAGCCATTCAGTGCTCCATCGCGGTCAGCCTGAAATTTGGGCTTTGTCCCAGTCAAACGCGACCAGATATCCCAGGGTGGCGCTATAGTTTTCTAAGTGCTAGAAAGTGTTTTATCTTTGAAAATTCATATCTCTGTTTCCCTATTTTGGATTTTTGTCTTTGTGGTGTCATTTTAAAGATAAAAATATTTCCTATTTTTTATAAATTGGTGTTGAGTGTATATTGAGTGTGGTGTCTTACTTATTTACTGAATTTGGAGTTTTTTAATGCTTTACATACCTGTCTCCTAAGTTAAGCCTGCCTGCTACCAAGGGTTCAGCATGGGAATAATTTATTGAGACCTGTACTGGACCCTAGACTGGGTTGGTGGCCTTATTGCCAGTGTTAGGTCCCTACTTACCACTACTAATAACCCAAGTATCAGGTAGCTTTGAGGTATGAAACAAAGCAATTCGCGGTCAGTGCCAAAATGCAGAAGGTATCAATTGACAAGCACCACCCAGATACAGATTAAACAACTAAAGGCAGCATTCTAATACTCAGGAAATAGCCAAAACATATTTATGGGCACATCACAGGAGTAATCCAGAGTATGACCCAATTCAGGATACCAATAGTACCTAGGACATAAATCATTATTTATTGGTGTTAATTCGATTTAAGGAGGAGCAGAGGAATTGGATCAAAGAGTTAGGGCAGAAGGGTGCTGGAGTGTCAACTAGTCATAAGTCGCCTGGACTATTGTAACGGCCTGTTGCTAGCTGCCAATGAGGGAGTCATGGCAAGACTGCAGGTAGTCCAGAATACGGCTGCCCGGCTAGTCCTAAATGCACCCCCTCGCTCCCCTTCTAAGCCCCTACTGGAAAAGCTTCATTGGCTACCCATCAGACAGAGGGCTAAATTCAAGGTATGCTGTACCATACACAAGAGTCTCAATGGTATGGGTCCGACATACCTGGCCACCAAATTTGTCCCCTATCAGCCCGTCCGCCCTCTTCGCTCGAGCGAACAGGGCCTTTTAGTAGTGCCTAGGGCGAGGAAGGCAAGACAGGGCAGTAAAGCTCTCTCAATAGCTGGACCGTCTCTTTGGAACAGCCTTCCTAATTCCTTAAGGCTTTGCACAGAATACCTTCCTTTCAGGAAGATGCTAAAGACCTTCCTTTTCAGCTTTTAGACAGCTTACGTTCTCCCGATTGCACTGTGGCAGATGTCAAAAGCGCGGAGATGCTCCCACGGGAGTCGATACCAGCGCTATACAAGCCAGTAAATAAATAAATAAATAAATTTACCTGAGGTGGTCATTTATCTGAACATTTCATCCCTCAGTTAAGCCACTTTATCTCAGTTGTGCCCTTTGTATGCCAGTTGATGCAATCAGAATGACTTTTTAGGTTTCGCCTGCGCAGCAAAATCTCTTGTGTTCAATATATCTTAAAAGGTGGTTCCCATCGCTGAATTACTGTGTTAATTTGCTTTTGTGTGGATTTTTTTGTTTTATTAACTTCCCCAGGCTTCACACATTTAAGATACTTCTACTAAAGCTGTTCACACTGTTTAAGCCCCATTGAAAAGGCAGACAGCTTCTAACAGTATGATGGAATGCTTGTAACACTTTAACACACTTTCTTCAACTTATAAGGTACAACTAATCAGCAAGCTACAACTTACAACAAATAAACTGCTTGTTATTAATCACATAGGTGAAACCTAATACATTTACCAATGCTTGTTATTACTTAGCTGTGTAAAGCAAATGCTATAGTCTTAGAAAGTTTGTGGCACTTCTTATTAATGTCTTAGTACCTTTCTTTGCACTTTGTAGGCATTATCGGATTGATTTTTTCAACTTATTCTAACGGGTCATTATGATCAAATTCTGAATATTGTGATAAACGTGCGTTAAAGGGAAAGTTAATGTACAGGATCTTTGCTATGTTTCATACTAAATGTTAGAAATGGGGGTCTCTAGTTGGCAGAGGTAGGTACCGTTGTCCAAATAGGGACCCTTCTTCCTAGTCAGGATAAGGGAGTTACATTCCTAAAATAACCCCTGCTCACCCCCTTGGTAGCTTGGCACGAGCAGTCAGGCTTATCTTAGAGGCAGTGTGTAAAGCAATTGCACATAAGCAACAGTAATACAGTGTAAGCACATCAAAGGACACCACACCAGTTTTGAAAAATATTCAATATCTTTATATACTTAAGACAAGACCAAAAATGATAAAAATCCACAATACAGTACTTAGAAATCTTCAGTTAAAAAATTACCTCAAAAATCAGGTCCAGGAAGTCGAAAGCTCCCTCTGGGGCTATCACGGCGTCGTGAATATATAAATCCAAAGCGGTCTGGCTGACCACGACGCCGGAGGCCAGTTACGGTGTTGGGAAGACCCGCAAAACTGTACCTTTTAGAAATGCAGGGCGTCGGCGACATCTCGTTCAGCTTCCAAAAGCACAGCGTCAGTTTCGGAGGTCGGTACAGGAGTAGTCGGGCCCTCGAAGTCGCATGCGTTGCAGATCGAGCTCCTCGCAATTAAACTCAGGAGCGTTGGCGTCGGCAGGTGTCGGGTGCTGTAGTGCGAAGTGCAGCGGTGCGGTGTGCGATGCCCTGAGGTCGCCGTGCGAGGTGCGGCTCTGTGATGGCATCAGATGGCGTCATCTGTGAGACCAGGGTCGCGGCGTGAAGTGATGCGGTGCTCCTTGCGGCGCTGGCAGGTCACGGTGCAGGCAGCGGCGTCGTCGTTGCTGAAGCGCTGTCATCGGCTGACAAACTAGAGTCGATGGCACCGGCGTCGGTAGTCCATGGCTGCGGTGACAAGACCAGCTGGAGCGACGGCTCTTCCCCAGCCCGGTCATCCAAAACCCAGACAGTCAATCCACAACCTAGCAGAGGCCTACTGGATGGCTGAGCAAGAAAATACTTACTTTGTAAAAGTGGTATTTTCAAACCCAGAATGTAAAAATCACCTTCACTAAAAGATACATCTTTCGATTCGGAGTTCAGGCATACTAAACTTAATTTTTCTACCTAGTTCCTAGGGCCAGTTATGTTTATAAGATGTTATAAACAACTTCCCATTCTGTCCTATGGGAATAGGTAGCCTCGCAATAGTGAAAAACGAAACTGGCAGTAATTCACTATCAGGACACGCCACACCCACCAGCGCATGTCCGACCTTTCAGATACAGTGTACCCTGCCTACAGGGGTACCTTGGGCCTATCTTGGGGGTGACTGACACGTAAGAAAAGGTAAGGTTAGAGCCTGGCAAGTGGGTGCACTTGCCAAATCAACATGGCAGTACCAGACTGCACACAGGCTCTGCAATGGCAGACCAGAGTTACATTTACGGATTGTTTGCGTGGGTGGCACAATCCAGTGCTGCGGCCCACTAACAGCATTTGATTTACAGGCCCGGGCACACTCAGTGCACTTTACTAGGGACTGACACGTAAATCAAATAGGTCAATCAGGGAAACACCAATCCATAACACATTTTACCACAGGAGCACTTGCACCTTACCACTGATCAGCAGTGAGAAAAGTGCGCAGAGACACTAAGCCAGCAAAAGCTGAGTCAAAAACTCAGGGGAAACACGCCAGAAAATGCCAAGTCTAACACTAAACATGAAGCCACAAGTGCAGTTACGTTGCAGACAACAGGGTCATCATTTGAATGGTGCAGCAGGTGCAGTAGCACTGGCCCAAAAGTTGTCAGAACTCCTCTAAACACAAAAAAATGCTATATTTGACCAGTAAACAGCCAGTCACAATTGCAGTGACCTTGCAGTTAAAGGGGACTTGATTTGTACGATGCAGCAGGTGCAGTGGCACACGGAGCCAAAATCTCTAGGGACCCCACTAAACCCAGATTATTGCTAAAATGTAAAACAAACAGGCAGTCACAAGTTCAGTTACCTTGCAGACATTAGGATCATGATTTCAATGGTGTAGCATGTGCAGTGGCACCAGGCCCAAAAGTTGTCAGAACTCCTCTAAACACCTAATATTGCTTGTTTAACTACTAAATAAGCAGTCACAAGTGCAGTTACCTTGCAATCGCTAGGGTTATGATTTCAATATTGCAGCAGGTGCAGTGACACCGGGTCCTAAAGCTCTAGGAACCCCCTCTAAACACATAATATTGCTATTACATCAATTATTTCTATTAGTCCCCTCATTTCTTTCATGTTTCAAAATGTTTCTATAACTTACCTGCACTATACCACTAGTAGCAGAACAATGTATTGCCTTTCTGTACATAAACTAGTGATAACCGTTTAACAGACTTTCTGTAACTTATATTGTACAACTGCTCTGAAAGCTACAACTTACAACAAATAAACAGTTTATTGTTAATCACAAAGGCGAAACCTAATGCATTTACCAATGTTTGTTATTTTAGGGAACGAATGTAGGTAATAACATTTTGCTATGTTTACATTTATCCCTTGTTCAGTTTCCCTATGGTTTGAAATGGGCAATGTCATTTTATTAACCTCATCCCTTCTGAAGGAAAGACTTATGGCTCCCTTCTGTGCTACAAAAGTTGTGATAATAGCAGAAATAAGGTGTACACATAGTCACTAATTAAACATGATTGTGCAGCACAGGAGTTTTCTGCATAAATAGGAACTTGCCGTTGTCACCACATAAGCCACCATTGCTGCATACATTGCACATTTTATAAAGCAATGTTTCTAGCACAAACAATCAGAGATTATTCGAATTACTGCACACGAGGAACACCAGCCTCTAGCTGTTTATTGCAATAATTAGCCATTTAAAAATTAAAGAGGTTCCCATGTATTGTAAACAACCTCATTCGATGGTCCTGAAGAAAGGCGTTCGTCTGAAGCCAGAAGTAATGTATACTATGTGGCTAGAATAATTCCTTCCTCTCATGATTTTTTACTCCACTATTAGCACAAATTAATGTTCAAATCACAGACACAGTTTCTGAGCTGCAGCAATTACAATAGGGCACCTAAAAAATGTTGGCTTTTTTTTTCAGATTCCATACTAGAATCGAAATGTGCCTAGCATCGTAACAGTAAGTTTCAATTCTATTAAGGACACAGAGGCGAGGATTATGCTTTTCTTTCTCCGCTTTAATTAATATACAAAACTCACAGCAACCCGAAAAGCAATAAACAATATTATTTCCACCAAAACTTTATGAAAAAATATTCAAATTCGATAGAAAACTAACAAAGTTTTAAACTCAGACTACAAATCCCATAAGTCCATAGGAGTTAAAAGACAGTAAGTCCTTCCACAGTATCCATGACGTCCAGATAGCACCTCCATCTTAGCCGTCCCCCCTCTTTCTTCGCGCGAGTCATGCCACTTCATTACTGGTCCTGCTTCGAAACCTCGTTCCCTAAAACCAATGGAGACACTGTAAGATTTCTCACAGACCAACCGTCCAAGTATGGCTTTAGCATATCATGATCAACAAAACATTCAACAATACATGCAATCCAAGATAGATTACACAAAGAAAATGAATATTTTACTTACATACACACAGGTGGGTTCACACGAAAAGTGCCCCAGGAGGGATAATCCTCACCTCCGTGTCCTTAATAGAATTGAAACTTACTATTACGATGCTAGGCAAATTTTGATTCAATGTCAGGACCGGAGGCTCCAATTATGCTAGTACAAAGCTTACTCACCACCAACTGTGCAACGTCCACAACCGGTTTGAAATAAAACCGCTTAAAGGTCGAATCCGAAGACCAATCTGCAGCGCGCATAAGGTCTTCCAAGGGGGCCCCCAGAGAGAAAGCTTTAGATGCTATTGCACCCCTGGTTGAGTGAGCTCGGAACTGCTTTGTGTCAATGCCCGCTTCCTGCATGACCCACTGCACCCACCTGGCTATAGTGGGTGAGGAGACTGCTTTATGCGGCTTTCTTAAGGCAATAAGAAGTTGCCATTCGCCCAGAAGGCGGAATTCTTGAGTCATATCCTCATATGCCTAGAGACAATTCACAACACACAATTTAGGGACATCCGAAAAAGCTGGGTGTGAAATAGTCCTAGATTAGGACTTAGTACGGCGGCCCACCGTAAACGTCACCACATCAGGGGAGAAAACCCTTGCTGATATGTCCAACGGCCGAACATCAGAAACCCTCTGACAGGAGACCAGGCACAGGAGAATGGCCAACTTGGCTGAAATTTCTTTCAAAGATAAATACTGATTGGACTGCCAAGAGAGAAAAAGATTCAAGACAAGATTAATGTCCCACAGAACAGAATAGCGTGGTTCAGGGGGCAACGAAAGGCAAATACCCCACAGCAGCCTACAGACGAAAGGGTGCTCCCCAACTGGGGCTCCAGCCACCGGGCAATGAGCTGCTGAAATTGCACACCGCACTGCGTTAGTAGAGCGGTACGCCAGACCGTCTGTCGCCAATTTAAATTTAAGATGGGAACAACAGCTGCGACCATGGGATCCAAATCACATTGAAGACACCAATGCATCCACTTAGTCTCGGCGGAGCAATAACGTTAGGATGTACTATTTGACCAGGCCTTGGATAAAAGGACTTCAGCCGGTCTCGAAAAACCTGGGAGTGACCAACGCTGCCTGAAAACCGCCATGCTATGAGGCAGAGAGAGCCCTGGGAGACTAGGTGATGTTGCTGTTCGTCCCGATCCAGAAGGAGATGAGGAAACCGGGGGAGTAGGATTGGAGAATCCCAGGAAAGTTCCAGAAGAACAGGAAACCAAACTTTTGACCTCCAATACGGCATCACCATTACCACGTATGCCTTCTGGCAGCGGATCCGAGCCACCGCTCGCACTATCATGGAGAATGTGGGAAAGGCATAACCCTTCTCCAGACTCCACTCCTGAAGGAAAACATCCATGGCCTCCGCAAGAGGATCGGGCCCCAGCTGAACAAAAACGCCGGAGCTGATGATCCAGGTGAGACGCAAAAAAGATCCACAGAAAAAGGACCCCAAAGCTCTGTCAACCACTTGAACACCTGAATGTCCAGTTTCCATTGGCTGGAATCCCTCAGATGCCTGGAGTGCCAATCGGCCACCTGATTGGCTTGACCCGGCAGATACTTTGCTGTCACGGAAATGTGATGAGCCAGGCAATAATCCCAAAACACTTTCGCCAGATTTGCCAGAGCTTGGGAGCGAGGACCTCCCAGGTGGTTGACATAATGGACCGTGGAGACATTGTCCATCTTCAAGAGGACACACGAGCGTACTCTGTCCCTGGTCCAGGAACGAACAGTGAAGGATCCCACTAGGAGTTTCATGCAATTGATGTGTAAAGCCTGTTCGTCTAATGACCATGCACCGCTGCTGGAGAACTCCCTGCAGCGGGCGCCCTACCTCGACCTGCTGGCGTAGGATTCTATGACTAGGTCCGGAACTGACCCGAAGATGGCCCTGCCGTTCCAGGCTTCCATGTGAGTAAGCCACCAAGACATTTACTCTTTCACCTCCGCTAAGAGGGGAACCGTCTGGTCGTACAATAGGCCTCGCCTGAGGTGATGTGCTTTAAAGTGCTGCAAGGCTCGATAGTGAAGGGCCCCGGGAAGATTGCCTGGATGGACTAGGATAGAAGGCCCACCACCCGGGCAATCTGCTGGACGGACGTATGAGTCCTGGAGATGGTGTGCCTCAACTTATGTCGAATCTTGGCCAACGGCAGGCTTAAAGAACACTGAACTGAGTCCAGGACGAACCCGAGAAACACCATACTCTGAGCGGGGCTGAGAATTGACTTGTCCTCGTTAATGACGAAGCCCAAACCCTACAAGACAGAAACCTCCTGCTTCACCTGACTGATCAACTTCTTGGGGCATTACACCATGAGCAGGTGGTCGTCCAGATACACAATCATACGTATGCAATGGCCTCGGAGGAACTCCACCGCGGGGTGGAGCACCTCCGTGAAGCACCAGGGTGCCGAAGAAAGCCCCAACGGAAGGGTGGTAAACTCGTAAATTTGATCCTTTCACCAAAACTGCAGGAGCAACGGATGCGGTGGATGGATGGGAACCACCAGGTAGGCATCCTTGAGGTCCAGGCAGACCATCCAATCGGCTGGAAGTAGGACATCCAGTAGATGAATCCCTTCCATTTTGAAATGTCAGTAAACTAACCATCCATTGAAGTCCTTGAGGTTGATTACCAGATGCCGCCCCCCCAACAGGTTTGTCCACCAAAAATATATTGCTGAGGAACCCGTTGTGATGCAGAGCTGAATGACAAATTGCTCCTTTGCAGAGCAGTTCATATTCCTCTTCGTCGACCAGTTTTGCATCAGCAACGGAGAAGGTAATAGGATGAGGATGGCCTTGTTGGCGGGGAAGGTCGTAAAACTCCATGTGAAACCCCCAGACTGTCTGCAAGACCCAAGCATCCGTTGTGATAACTGCCCAAGCACCACGGAAGGCCACTAGCCAACCTCCAATAAGAACCTGCGTCGCAGGCAAGACACTTACCGTTGGAACCACCACCTGCAGCATTTTTCTTGAAACCTCCACGACCTCGGAATCGTTGTCTTCTGGTGGGGTAAAAATTTGTTTAGTGTGCCATCGAATTATACTGTCCCCTTCCGGAGTCTTGTCCCCTCCCCGGATTTTCCTGGCCACCACAGCCGGTCAAGCAGCTCCTGCCACGACCGGCCCCTTGGGAAAAACGGGGCGGAAGACCCTCTTAATATTGGACTGGGCCTTGTCCAGAGAGGTTAAATCATCCACGAATTTGCCCAATTCCTTTATGAACGGCTCTCCAAAGAGGCCCCTCTGAGCCACCGCTCCTGCCTCCGAAGGGTTAGATCGCCCAGTTTTGGATCCAATTTAATAAGCAGAGAGCGACGGCGTTCCATCGAAAGGGCACAATTGCCATTGCCCAAAAAGATTAGGGCCAGCTGAGCCCAATTTGAGAGCACCTCAGGGATATGGTGAAAACTGTCACCTTAGCCTCCTCCGCCATATCTAATATCTTTGTGAGGGGGCCTATCGCATCCAACAGCTTATCCTGAGAGGAGCGCCAGGAACGATCAATGCCCTTCCTAGGGTCCTTTATGTACTTTGCCAAAAAGGTGGCCATCTTGGAGTCCAGCTCCGGGGTGAGGGCCACTTTATCCTCTAAAGTGGGCCTCGGACACTCAGCCCGTAAGCATACCCGAGCTCCCTTCTCAATGGGCTTGTGGAGACGGCCTGCCATGAACTTAGCCACCTTGTCCCCAGGTACCCAAGACGCCGACCGGGAATTAATTATTTCATCTGGGTCCAACGTGCCCGAGCTATCCTGCGGTGGAAGTACTGGCTGGGTGCCACAACTGCGAAGACTCCCTATCATTATACGAATCTCCTGGTGAGCTACCGTCAGGCGACGGTGAACCTGGCGCAGGAGACTGCACAGACACCTTGGCAGGGGGTGGTTCAGGGGGTGGAACAACCCCTTTAGCCAGAAAAGCGCTTTTCAGGTGCTCAAACTCACCTTTGTCCACCCCCTGCACCTCCTCTGGGCCACCCTCCAAACAAGGCTTATTAGGGGGCAGGGGCCCCTCCCCAATGTGGAAAAAGGTAGGGCCGATGACCTTTCTTAAAGTTGCCCGGCGCTAACCGCCTCTATACCACTCAAGTTACCTAACAAAGAGGCAGGCGCTGGAGTCTGGAAGGCAGGAAACAGAAGTTTTATTTCGACGGAGCAGAACACATCAAATCAGACAACAGGGTATCTTCTCGAGGTGCTCTTCTACCGCATCTCTGAGGTCTGGCCTCTTATACACAGGTTTATGATCTTTATTACAGTTTATTGCATGTGGCACATTCTTGCAAATGCTTTGAAGTATAGAAGGACATCCTCGGAATCCCCACTTCAGGCCCGTTCCCACACACATTTACAGTTGAAGTCCCCACCCCGGTCACAACAGGTGACGATTGTTGCGCAGCTGGACATTCAGTGGATTCACGGAATGTATGTGGTCGATCGGATCTCATGGGGTGGGGGGCTTTGATCAACTCGTGGATCCTTTGATGGGAGAAGCTTCCTATTGTATGGGGGGGCAATAAACAGCATCCGCAGGGCCAGGTGGCGGCCTGGGAACGAGTAAGACAATTGGGCACAGAGGAAAGGGGGTTTTATCAAAGGACCCGGGATCATGAAAGGAATGGAGGGAGGTGTTGAGCTGGGAACAGGATGGGGTTCCGAGGCAGGGTTGCGCTGAAGAGGGGTTTATGGCCCAAGCATGTGGGAGCGGGGGTTGTCAGCGCGCGGGGGATGCCTGCGAGGTCAGGAGAGAGAGAGAGAGACGCGCTGGCTGTTGGCGATGGACAGAGAGGCCATGGTATTTAAAATGGGGGACAAGATGGCGCCGATAATGTTGACACTGCAAACTTGATTTTAACAGTCCTCCCTTTTCAACATATCTAGCCAACTTGTCTAATCAATGTCTATCTGCATTAGATTTGCTAACCTCGACATCATACAGTGCTCTCATGCGTTCCTTTCCAAAGTCCACAGTCTTAGGGCAGATACAATTCACACATAATGAATACAGAGGCGGCAGGCATTGAATTCCTAAGCAGAACCCACATATTACAACCACAGGAATCAGGATAATAGTAAACAGTCTCCAGCCCCAGTTCTTAACAGTACTCCAAAACCATCCACCAAGCGACCATTCTTCTTGCTCCTGGTGAACTTCTGAGGAGAGTCTGTGGAGATGTTCGATGGCTTTGTATACTGAGGGTGAATTGTCCGGTATATATGTACAGCAGCTGGACCCAATAATGCGGCATGCTCCACCACGATCCGCTAGATCCACATCTAGAACAAGGCGGTTCTGGAGAGCCACCAGGCGGACCGCTTGAAGCTCGGCTGTATTGTTTGCAAGGATGCCGGCTGTGATGTTCATTGTTGTCTCGACTGCCTGAGTCAAATGTCGGATGGCACGGCTGTTTGCCATCGAGCCCCAGAGTGGAAAAAGTCTCTTCATTGCATCGAGGAACTGTGCTCCTGTAGAGTTGGCTTGTTCAAAGTCCTTGGCTCGTTTTTGTCTATGGTGAATCGCCGGAGCCACATAGGTCGGAGGAAGGATGAAGGAGATAAAACAGGTGCCCCCCCAGCCTTTGGGGAGCCAGGTGTGCCGCAAACAAAGTACATGTTTGGAGAGGATACAAAGGAAGGTGGATCGGTGGAGTCCAAAGTTCTGGTGATGTGGCAGGCACTGCGGCCCACCAGCTGTGTCCCAAGCCCTTCTATGCACATAAGGCCTGTGACGTTGATGACGGATAGGGCCACAGTCAGGGTGGCAGCTGTTCGTTTCCGGAGGTAGGAGAAGGTGGGTCTGGTCGGATTGTTAAACACCTGCATTTCAATTCGTTCTTTGGCAGGGATGTCCATGTGGATAGAGTCGTTGGAGGTCTGCGGGCAGAAATGTGTCTTCGTTTTGTTTCGCCAGACCTCATGAAAGAAATGTGTCATAGTTTTGCTGGAGGTGGCATTATCCCTATAGCTCTCTTGCAAGAGGATCAGCCAAGCAAGGCAGGAGCCGTGAATTGAGAAGGGTGAAGGGATGAAGGGTATCGAATGTCCAGTGGCGTGGGGTAGCAACCCACAGATCCAGCAGTTGGTGGCATTGGTGGCAAGATTGTGCTGGTGCAGCAGCTGCACGAAGGAGTTGTTCCAAAACTCCTTTCGCCTTTCTCTGAGTTGGGGTGAGAGAGAAATCAGATAATGTTCCTTCATGGTTGTAGGCTGTGCAGTGGTCAGGAATGTCTCATGAGCGGGTGCGCTTTCTTCCGCAATCCAGAGTGTGGTCATGAGGAGGAGGCAGAAGAGAATCGTGATAAAAAGTGCAATTGTCTTTGAACTGTGGATTTTGTCAGTCTTTGGGTTTCTGTAGCGAATTTTCGGATGTCCTGTTGCTTCCATCATCTTCTTATCGGGCGCTTCCATCACCTTCTTATCGGGTGCTTCCATCATCTTCTTATCAGGCGCTTCCATCATCTTCAAGGGAGCTCGGTAGCGGGCAGAACCAAAAACCTTGTCTGGCTTTCTCTCCTGACAGCCTTTGTAGTGTTAGGCCACCGATCTGAGAATTATGACTTAGTCAATGGTCTGCTTAGCCGAAACTCCCTCCTTTCGTCGCAGGTTATACCCTTCTTTGGATGGCACGGTGGGGTCAGGAATCTTTGCTAGTTCGAGTGTCTCTGTGTCAGGATAGCAGTTCAGTGATGGTCGGTCTTTGTTCAGGAGCTCTTCCTGGGTGGTCACGTCTTCGGTCGTCGTCAGAGTCGGGGGGATCCGTTTGCAGTGGTGCGCATGTACCCAGGTCTGTTTTCCTTCCACCCGAAGAGCTGTTCGGGTGATGAGGAGGACTTGCCAGGGGCCCGTCCACCGGGGTTCCAGACTCTTGGCACGCTGGAAATTTCTTATTAGCACGTAGTCCCCGGGTTGCAGGTTGTGCCCGGGACCCCTGGAAGCGTCAGGGATGGCATGCAGCACCTGTTGGTGAATGACAGACAGAGTTTCAGTCAATTTATACAAGTAATCAGACATTAGGACGTTCGGGACGTCATGAATGGAAGTCGGTTTTGGTGCAGACCAGACGCTCATGGGTCGGCCGAAAACGACCTCGTAAGGTGTCAAGTGGTGTTTGGTGGGGGTGGAACGCATCGATAGCAATGCCAGTGGGAGAGCGTCTCGCCATTTTAGTCCTGTGGTAGCCACTATCTTAGCTAGTTTTAGTTTTAGTGTGGCATTGTGTCGTTCAACAAGTCCAGCAGACTGGGGGTGGAAGACTGCGTGCAACTTCTGTTTTACACCCAGCCCCTTCAAGATGAGCTGGATAACTTCGGCTACGAAGTGGGGGCCATTGTCGCTCCATAAAATTCGTCAAAGGCCGTAGCGAGGGAAAAAATCCTTCAATAATACTTTTGCAGTGGCCATAGCAGTGTTGTCGCAGGTTGGATAGCCTTCCACCCCTTTGCTGAATGCACACACCACAACAAGTACGTATTTCAGGCCTTGGCATCTGTCTAGCTGGATGTAGTCCATCTGCAGGACTTCAAATGGGTGATTGGGAACCCCAAACCCTCCCTGGGGTACTACAGTTCCTTTCCCGGGGTTATGTTGCAAGCATATCAAGCATTGTTGGACCAGACGTTTGGCGGAGTCGGTGATTTTGTCGTTGTGCCAAACTCTGGAGACAAGTTCGATCATGGGGGCTGATCCTATGTGTGCAGGGGAGTGTGCCATAGTCAATATGGGAATCAGGTATCAGTCAGGTAGCAACCATTTGTTCGTGTCTTTTGTTCGCCAGCAGCCTTCATCGTCTTTCAGTCCCACCCGTGCCCATTCAGTCAATTCGTGTTGTGAGCTGGCCATTTGAATGTCCCTTATTGTGTCCCTAGCGTCGGTCCATTTCTCTGCTTGAGACCTGGTCAAATACATGCGTGTCGTCGTCCTATTCTCGGCTGTGGTCCGGGCAGTCATGTCAGCTAGTGCATTTCCCTGTCCAATAATGTCTGTCACCTTCTTGTGTGCCTGGCATCTGATGACTGCAAGTCGTTTGGGGAGGAGGACGGCTTCGATCAGGGCGGAGACTAGATCTCCATGTAAGATGGGGGTGCCGTGTGAGGTCAAGAATCCCCTTTCCTTCCAAAGGAGCCCAAAATTGTGAACCACCCCGAAGGCATACTGGCTGTCGGTGTAAATGTTTGCTGTGGTTCCTGCTGCTAGGATGCATGCTTGTGTCAGGGCAATCAGTTCTGCTGCCTGTGCAGATCGTTGTGTGATGCAGGCTGTCTCTACTACAGTCCGGGCTGTGGTGACCGCATAAACAGCTGAGGTAGTGCCATCAGGGAGTTTGATGCAAGAGCCGTCCACCCATAGCTCTCCATCAGGGTCAGGAAAAGCCATGTCTCTGAGGTCAACCCTACTTCTAGTCTGTTCGTCTGTGAGGGTCACACAGTCATGTACAGGGGACACATTTGGATCGTTCTCCGGTAGGGGCAACAAAGTTGCCGGGTTCAGTGTGGTGCATCTTTTCAGAGTGATATGGGGTGCAAGCAGAGTCAGTTCGTATCCAGTCAGTCGTGCACTCGTCAGGTGTTGCGTCTTAGTTTGGTTCAGGAGGGTGTCAACTGCATGGGGTACTAATACCGTGAGGGAATTTGAGAGCACGATCCCCTCACTCTGTCGGATAGAGATAGCAGCGGCAGCTACAGCTCGAAGGCAGGCAGGCAAGGCTCTGGCTACGGGGTCAAGAGTGGCAGAGAAGTAAGCGCATGGTCGTTGCTTTTGGCCGATGGACTGGGTCAAGACAGATAAAGCACACCCCTCCCTTTCGTGAGTGTAGAGGGAGAAGGGCTTCGTGTAGTCGGGGGTTCCTAGGACAGGGGCTGAACAAAGGGCATCTCGTAGTTCTATGAAGGAGGATTGGCATTCAGGGGTCCAAGGGAGTGGGAAGGGGATATCTTTAGCTAGTAGAGAAAGCAGCGGTTTCACAATGAGGCTGAAGTTTGGCAACCACTGCCGACAGAAGGAGGTGAGGCCTAGTAGGGAGCGGACTTGTTTCTGAGTCTTGGGAACAGGGGTCTCTAGAATGGTTTGGATTCAGTCAGGAGTAAGTTTCCTTCCATCTTTGGACAGAAGGTGGCCTAGGTAAGTGACCTGGGGTTGGCAGAATTGCAGCTTCTTTTTGGAGACCTTGTGGCCATTTTCCGCAAGGAAGTGCAGGAGTTGGATGGTGGCTGTGACTGCGAGTGGAGTGGTGTCGGCCGCCAAAAGGATATCATCAACGTACTGTATCAACACCACTCCATCGGGTAACTGGACTTCGTCCAGTTGTCTCTTGAGGGCCTGACTGTAGATGCTGGGGCTTTCTGTGTAGCCTTGGGGTGCTCGACAGAATCTATATGAGCGGGCTTTTAAGGTGAAGCCGATGAGGTATCGGCTGTCTGGGTGAATGGGGATAGAGAAGAAAGCATTTTTTAGGTCAATGACAGTGAAGGTGGTGGCAGTAGAAGGAATCAAAGTCAGGATAGTGGTGATGTCTGAAACCACGGGGTACTGGGGTACAACTACTTTGTTGATCTCTCGAAGGTCGATGATGAAGCGGTACGCTTTCTCATCTCCCTCTCCTTGCTTCTTTATGATGGGTAAGATAGGGCTGTTGCAAACATTGCTAACCACTTCCTCTACCACTCCTGCGTCTATCAGTGACTGAATAATCTTTACCAATGCCTTCTCGCCCTCGGGCGATATCCGATATTGTGGGAGTTTCGGGAGTATTGCGCCCGGTCGAACAGTGATGTGCACTGGGTCAATCATCATGCATCCTACGTCCGAATCTGTCTTGGCCCACAGATACGGAGGCAGAGTGTCAAGTAGGGACGAGTCAGTGTCCGTGAAAGAAAACATGCGTCGGGAAGGGCAATGTCTGAGCAGAATTGGGTTGTCGTACAGGAAAACTCGAACTCCGTCTTGTGAACATCTAATAGTAGCTCGGAAATGTTTCAGCAAGTCAAGTCCCATAATGGCGTCAGGAGTATTGGCGGAAAGCAAAAACGTTGTGTCAGTTGTGTTGTTCTCTAAGTCGAAGGAGATCGGTGTGGACAAAGGGTTAGTGGAGGGCGTTCCATCGAAACCTATCGACGTTACAAGCGAGCCAGACAAGGGTGCCCTTGGAATCAGTCGTTTAGATAACGCACTACGTGTCGCGCCAGTGTCTACCAGAAATGGAGACTTTGTACCCAGGACCTTAGCGGTGACATAAGGACCTTGCTGGTCAACATAGAGCTCGACTGGATCCCTCCCTTGCCCTGGGCAGTCCTATGCGAAGTCGCGGGCATCGTCGCAGTCAGACTGCTGGTACTGGTTCTGTCAGGGACGGTCAAATGTATTCGGTCTGTTTGATCTATCGTTATTTGTGTCATTCGTGGACCCCCGTTGCTGCCCTCTATTTCTCGGTCCACCCGCTACGTCCTTGGGGTCCCTATTTCTGTTCATCTCCATCAGAACCGGACACTGGGATTTCCAATGGCCGAATCCTTTGCAGAATGCACACTGGTCCTCGCTAATGTCTCTACGTCCAACATGGGGTGTCGGGGTATGGTCTTTAGGGGGTGCGTTCCTAGGGACATTTGTCTGGTAGTTCCCTTTGTATTGCTCTCGTCCTATAGTCACCCCTTGTAACTGTGCAATCATCACCCTTTCCTTTAAGTCTTTCTTCTTTTTCTCTGTCGCTCTATCGTTTTCATTTTTCTGGTGCTCTTAATATTGGGCCTTCTGGAGGATAGCCGCGGGCTTGGAGGCTGCCCAACTACTCTCGCTGGCCTGTAGTTTCTGAGAAACCTCCTGCGACAAACCCTTTACATAATTCTGGACAAACAGATGGTGTCCGGTTGCAGTGGTCATGTCCTGGCCGCTGTAATCGGAGAACATTGTTTCAAACCGGGAGAAGTATTCCGATACGTCTTCCTGGGGTTTCTGACGACAAGCCGTTACTATCGACTAGTCCACTTTCTTTTCTGGGATCAGGGTTTTCAATTTCTGTACAATTTTGTCTGGAGGTCTAAAATGGATTTCAAAGGCTTCTGTCCAGGTTCTCGTTGCCTATCTATGCCATCGAGTTGTGACCAGGTATGTCCGAACAGCTCAAGGTGGTTGACTTTCCGGATTTGCTTCCACACATCAGCTGGTAGACATAACCCGAAAAACAAGTCGATGTCAGCCAGGGTCATAATCGTTGAACCTAGGGCAGTACCTAATTCAGTGTAGAAGGCAGTGGGGTTTTTACGTAAATCGGGCAGAGATTTCCGGAACGTCAGAATATCTTGCAGATCCCATGGCTGGTAGACCCAGTTGTACACTACCCTCCCTCTTGCATCTTGGTGGTTGACGTCATCGTGTGTTCCTAGACCTCGTGGGGGAACCCAGTAGGGGGCAGCCTCTCTTATTGGCATCATGGTGCTAGCTCGCTCAGTTCGGGATTCGGTCGCTATGGGTGTTGTCGGTTTAGCTTCCGATTCTTGTTCAGTGAGGTGACGGAAAACCTCAAGCGTACGCATAAGGAGGTCCGTCACGTCACACTCGCCCTCATCCCCGATATCGACCTTTCTATACAGAGTCGTTAGGCTCTCGGGACCTTTATCTCGATATCGGTCCTCATACGCATTCAGGGCATGATAACACAGTCGTACGGCAAAATGCCGTCTGTGGCTCCCTGCATATGAGTTAAACATATCCGTGATGTGCTCCTCACTCTCCTTTCTTTCTACTAGTGTCCTCACTATCTTGTCAATCCCTGCTCGCTCATCCTTGCTCAATCTGTTCGTTCTTGTGGAATCTGTCTTTCGGGCCTCTGGGTCATCTAACACTGTCGCTTGTGCTGTATCTAGTACAAGGGGTTCGGCCGGCGCGGAGGCCATGGGGACAGAAGCTCTGGTACTACTCTCGTCTGTGCTTGGGGGTAGCGAGTGCTGTGCTAAAGGTTGGGAAGGGGCATATGGAGGGGGCATGTAGATGATCGGAGGACCTAACAAAAGATCATCGTTGGCTCGCTGTTTCGAGGGTAATTCAGGGTAGAGCGTAGAGGGCGTTCTAACCGGACACTGGCTTGATGTCGCTAACTCTTGTTTCTGTTTGGCTTCTTCTCTCTCCTTAATCTCTTCTTCTAATTTCTTAGCAGCTAGGTGGGCTGCCTTTCGCAGCTCTTTTCCCAACCTACTTTCATTTCTCTTTTTACGCTGTTCGGTTTCTTTGCACCACATGCCGAGACTATCAAGCACAGTGGGCGTTGTCTTGTGTTTCCCAAGGGCTGTTTCTAGCGCGCTTATTTTATCCTCATCGAAGGATCCTATCAGTGGCCACTGACTTTTCTGATCCTTCTTCGTATATTTATGCCACAGCTTGCTATAGGCTATAGCGATCAATCCATGATTCATAAACATGTCCTTATTAGGGGTGCCTTCCAGTGGAGCCGGATGGTTCATCTCTAATAAGCGGTCCGGGCTAAACAGGCTACCAATCAGTGGGGAGAAGATAGGCATGACGGATTACAACGGGGACAAAAGTCTGCACTACCTATCTTATCACTGCGTGCAAAGACTAGACAGAATATTTCTATTCTTCGTTATTTGCAGGCAGTGAATACCTCAAAAGAACCAATATCGAACAGTCAATGTTCGGTCAATAAAACAATCAATGGGGAGAATAAGTAGGCACGACGGGTTACAACGGGGACAAAAGTCTGCGTTACCTACCCTTTCACTACCTGCAAAGAGAGAACCTGTTCTTCCCTGTTTGCAGACAGAGAATCTACAGAAAATAATCCGCGAACAACGGTTCGGGCCAAACAATCAATCAGTGGGGGAGGAAGATAGGCACGACGGATTACAACGGGGACAAAAGTCTGCGTTACCTATCCTTCACTACCTGCAAAGAGAGAACCTGATTTTCTCCGTTTGCAGACAGCGGATCTCCAAAAAGAACCAACAATTCAAAGAGTAATACTAGTATTATCCAAATCAAACAATCATTTCGCAATTTGTCGTGTTGCACGACCTTACCCGGACCGCATGGACAGTTTCTTGTCTTCCGAATCCAGCGCCCGATCGTCCTCTATTCTTCGTGATCGTCGCGGCACTCCTGATGGTTCCCAGTCAGGACCGTAGATCACTCGAGAGAGGTCTGTTCGGAACCAGTGAAGTTCGGATGATCGGCTGTCAGACGAGGGTCTATCGGACAGGAGCTCTCCCGATCGTTGCAGTCGTTCACTCTGTTGTCAGGACCTCTCCCACTGGATCCACGAGTCACTGATGGGCCCCACGTTTGGGACGCCAATTGTGGAAAAAGGTAGGGCCGATGAACTTTCTCAAAGTTGCCCGGCGCTAACCGCCTCTATACCACTCAAGTTACCAAACAAAGAGGCAGGCGCTTGGAGACTAGAAGGCAGGAAACAGAAGTTTTATTCCGACGGAGCAGAACACATCAAATCAGACAACAGGGTATCTTCTCGAGGTGCTCTTCTACCGCATCGCTGAGGCCTGGCCTCTTATACACAGGTTTATGATCTTTATTACAGTTTATTGCATGTGGCACATTCTTGCAAATGCTTTGAAGTATGGAAGGACATCCTCGGAATCCCCACTTCAGGCCCGTTCCCACACACATTTACAGTTGAAGTCCCCACCCCGGTCACAACAGGTGACGATTGTTGCGCAGCTGGACATTCCGTCGATTCACGGAATGTATGTGGTCGATCGGATCTCATGGGGTGGGGGGCTTTGATCAACTTGTGGATCCTTTGATGGGAGAAGCTTCCTACTGTATGGGGGGGGGGGCAATAAACAGCATCCGCAGGGCCAGGTGGCGGCCTGGGAACGAGTAAGACAATCGGGCACAGAGGAAAGGGGGTTTTATCAAAGGACCCGGGATCATGAAAGGAATGGAGGGAGGTGTTGAGCTGGGAACAGGATGGGGTTCCGAGGCAGGGTTGCGCTGAAGAGGGGTTTATGGCCCAAGCATGTGGGAGCGGGGGTTGTCAGCGCGCGGGGGATGCCTGCGAGGTCAGGAGAGAGAGAGAGAGACGCACTGGCTGTTGGCGATGGACAGAGAGGCCATGGTATTTAAAATGGCTGCCGCTTACGCGCACGAATGGACTCAAAAAGGGGGACAAGATGGCGCCGATAATGTTGACACTGCAAACTTGATTTTAACACCAGGGGTCGGAGTACTAGCAGGGATTAGGGGCACCAAGTGGGCTTGTGCCAATTTCGCACACTCCTGCACTATGGGGTCTGAAAGACGCTGCTCCATGGGCCCTACCACCTCATTCACGCACCTATAAATAGAGATGTCGACCGCCTCAAAAAAATCATTATCATAAGGGACGTATTCCTGGACCTCCTCTTCCACGTAAATGTCGTCCAAGGAGACAAAAAATACAATAGCAAGCACTGTCAAGCCAAAAAACGGGAGGCAGACCCTCATTTCACCCAGGGGCGGTAGCCCCCCGCCTAACTCAATGCCAAAGGCAAGCCTGGGGGACCCAGAGGCAATCTGGGCAGACCAAAGGACTGCAAACAAATTAGAACAGACTAAATACCGCTATTGAGGTTGCACACGCATCAGACACGCGTAAGCCCTTAACAAACCTGACTGGGCTTCTACCACCACCCAGCGCATCAGAAACTGACCAGAGTGCACAGAGCGCCTGAAGACGTAAACGCGGCAGAACCACGCTCCGGAACCCCGCCGGGGCGTGAAAAGTGAAACAAGCGCTGGGGAATACAGACCCAAAGAGCGTTCAGGTGTGGCAGCAGGGGGCAAGGCTGACCAACGGTCCAACTCCCGCAGCGCGGTTTCTCAACTGAGGAGATGCGCTGCGGGACCAGCGAGACTCGAGAGCTCCCCCTAGCGGGCTCAAAGAATACTGCACAAGCAAAGGGAAAAACGGTTGCATAAGGAGCACAAACGCTCCCGCAGCCACAGGGAATCTGAAAAGAAATCAGTCAATGATAACACAAGCCCCCTACGAGGCGAAAAAGCAGCCCTCTGGGGCTAAAATGCGCTAAACAAACACCACGACATCAGAGAGAAATAAAAAAAACTTAAATGGCTGCAGAACAGCGAAGAAAGAGGGGGACAGCTATCTGGACGTCATGGACACTGTGGAAGGACTTACTGTCTAGCAACGCCTATGGATTTATGGGATTTGTAGTTTGAGTTTAAGAATTTGTTAGTTTTCTATTGAATTTGAATATTTTTTCATAAAGTTATGGTGGAAAAAATATTGTTTATGGCTTTTTGGGCTGCTGTGTGTTTTGTATAATAATTAAAGCGGAGAAAGAAAAGCATAATCGGAGCCTCTGGACCTTCCTGACATAGAATCCAAAGTACTGAGGCACTACATGATGACACTACATGATAAATATAAACCGTAAAATACAATACTGTAGAGCTATAATGAACAATAGATGGTACCACATAATTATTGGTTAATTTTCCATTCCGTGCCACATAATTTAGGCAGCCCTTATACATAGCTCGATCCTTCGACGAAGCATAATCCTAGTGTTCCACGATACATTTCAGCCATTCTGTACTAAATTCAACCATTGCTCTTCGAGCACACATTCTGGAAATGTTTGTAGAGAATTAGGCAGTGCCCATGTTATATATAGATATTAGAGCATGAAAGGTAAGGGGCTACCTAGCACAATATAGTTATTCATTTAATATTTGTTTTGCAATTGCAGTATATATAATTCGGCTATTTTCTCAACAACAAAAAGTTTTAGGACACATAACAATGATTTTTTGGTTTCGGTTCTTTCCAAAGAAATACGTTTTCGGAATTCTGTAGTTGTATGTCAGTATTTATTGCTTCATAACTTTATCCTTGTACACCACTCATTGTTTCTCATAAACTATGTGTTTCAATTATTTGCATCAAACCCTGTTAACCTTTTGCCTATAGAATGAATAGTATCAAGGACTTGTACATTTGCGTACCGCAGACTGTATTAAATACTGGTCCCACATGAGCTAATCGACAAAACAAAAATAATTGTATTGTGCTGGTACACTATTTTTTTTTCAGGTCTCATGTTTTGAATACTATGATAAGGGCTTACCCAGAAGGAAAATCTTAGCACCCCTTCACCTGTCTGTAATTGGATAAAGTGGGCAACAATAGGATCGCCCCTAACACCAGAGCCCCGTTATACCGATTGCAGTCATTGAATTGACTTTTATCTTTTACTTCTGACTTTGTTGTGGCTGTTTTGACAAGTGACACAATCATAAAGTCAGCTGTGGCCAACACGCCATCTTACTCTGGGCATACTTCCATCATGGCTGACACTCAAGTTAGCAGGCTCATCAAACACCGGCAAAGCCAGACAGACTCTGAAAGCATTCTCGCTTTAGAAAATTACGTTTTTTAAATCGGTGAACTACTTAGCAACAGACTGTAGATGATTCTTGTGGTGTGCGTTTTGCTGAGAATTATTTTGCCTTTTAGTCACTCTTGGCCTTAGTCGCCATCATTCTGTTCTTATTTTCTTGTCAGTTGTTTCTGTCTGGCTCTGTCTTTGTAGCCACACATCTGCCACTTTGTTTTTGTAGCTGCTGCAGGCTGATGTAAGGTTCTTCCTCCCTGTTCAGTCGAATCGTTTTATTGCCTTGGTTTCTTAGCAGAGTCCTTTGCAGCGCCTGAAAGTATGAGCCACTTATGATCCTTCCAGATGACTATTTCAGGATGACAAGGCTGTTAACTAATCCCTTGGCAGCGACGGCCGTGGAAAACAACTAAATATGAGAAAAGTTCTACATAGACAAAATGTCTGCAAAACCATCTGGAGAGGATCCAAGATCCAGCTGAACAGCCATTGGCTCTATAAACAGAACAGTGTAATTGGAGCTTCTCCTCTGGTCAGTGACAGAATGGGCTGGCACCAGCCTTGGAATTATTATCCTCTGCCTGAAGCTTGGAGTCCATGTTAAAGAACCAGAGTGGTCCAGTACCGAGAGTAAAGCCTGAAGATATGATGTAAAATTAGACTTTTTTTTCCGGATGTCTAATTGTCTGTATATCTTTGAGTTTGGGGTAATTGCAGTCTTTTGGGTTTGGGGGAGGAGTGTAATTCTAGCAAAGAAAGCATGAGTGGAAAGAGCCCTGCCAAGTTATCTCTACAGGGGAGGAAATTCCACCAGTGGATTCTCCTTCGGATTTAGCACTTCCACCAGAAATTGGAGGATTTTCCATTAGCATCATGCCCTTCATTGCTGGATGGTCTTTATGTCAGCGCGTACCGTTGTTGAAATGTAATTCCTGCTCATGGTGGATGGACCTGTAAAAGGAACAGCAGAACCTTAAAAAATAGTCAACTCAGAACAGAGAAACACAGAGAAATTCAACAGGTGACAAAAAGAGAATTGAGAGTCACGATCAATCTCGGCCAGCCCAAGAGCAGGACTCGGATGGCTATTTGGGGGCAAATTTGTAGGATAATTCACCTGGTGAGAAATCACTGATATCCACAACATATAATAACATTCCATCCCATCATATCACATAATAGAATTGACCACCCACACCTTCCCTATCCAAGCTGCTTTAAGAACACTAAAGGCTTATGTCTTCTCCTGCCCTCACACAGTCATGAGGGAGAAGGACACAATGGGGGCATATTATCAAGGAAACGTGATAAATATTGCATTTCCCGTTGGGCGCGATTTTGTTTAACCCCGCGTATCGCAGGGTTTAACCGCCGAGAAATGGTGTTATTAACAACTCCAAGGCGATAATAAATCCTGCGATAGCTGCGAATTCTCGCGAACATCGCTGGAAATCCAGCATAAAAAACGCAGTGATAAATAAGCTCATCATTGGTGATAGGTAGATGTTGCCTCAGCCGTACAATCCACCTGCCATTAGAAGTCTGTTTCAAACCAGGCGTTACAAACCTGCGATAACCGCGGTTAGCGCGGTTTATTTTATCGCATCGCAGGTTTGCTCGAGTCTTGCCAATATTGCGATGCCGTGTAAGCATGGATTTCCATGGAGTAATGGAAGGGAACGCCTACTTTGCATGTCATTCTTGAAACTCATCGCTGACATGCAAAGTGGAGTAAAAAGGGCTGCTCACTCAAGGAAACACGCGTTAGCGTGCCCTTGATAATTGAGCGTAAAAAAAAAATTGCCACTTTTTGGCCATAAATGGCTGCTAAAGCGGCGGAATTCGGCTTGATAATATACCCTACTGTTCTTTTTGTTTTGGGAGGCCACCAAAATGTTTTGCTGCAGCAAAATAATACTATGAGTTATAGTATCACACCCTGAAGTACTCTTAACATTTAATGTGTTTCTCTTCACAAAGGATTTTGAAAATGCTACTTGGTAGCCAATGTATTTAGAAAATGATGCTGTAAAATTAGTAGTCGCTGCAGTAAAAAAAATCGGATTGCCACACTCTTTTTCTCATACCGATAATGTGTCACCCATGGGAACACTAACGCAAGTGGCCACCCAAGCAGAATGCATGTTGAAATTTCGGCAACAGAAAGATCTTTTTACCAATGTATTGTGGCCAAAATATTGAGGACCAAAGAACAAGGTAATGCATAGAATTAAGTATAGATTTAGTATTCTTGACTCCACATCTATGTACCTTAAAGTTATATATATCATCAAGGTACATATACGTGGATTTAAATAAAGTAAACCTATACTTACCTATGCAAACTTACCTACATGACATTTTGGTTCCGAATATTTTGTCCACAATATTCTAGTAGAATGGCATTCTGGAGTCACGCACACAAACACACAGTACATACACCAACATACGCTAAAGCCATCACGCATGCACAGAAACGCATATCCTACAATCACATAAGTACTCACAGATGCACACTCAGTCACAAACTGACTCAGAAAGTCACATTTATCTTTATATTTGTGCGCTTGCACACACATACACACGCACTTAGACACTTTCACTCACACCACTTCTCACTCTAATACTTAGATTGTCAGGGTCTGACATGTGCCTACCTCACTTCAGTCTACATCGGACTACATCTCCCAGAAGACCATCCTTCTGGGAGTTTCTGGAAATGTTCTATAATCACGTGCCTCGTACGTGATTCTCGTCCTGTTGGAGGAAGTGGTTTTGGCGGACGCCCTGTACCCGCAGAGCCGCTGGATTCTCTGTTTCCCCATGCTAACACAGCGGCTGCTGTGTTGAGCCTTGTGCCTTGTTCGCGTTCTGCTCGGCCGAGCGAGAACGCCCTGTTCTTTTTCCCATCTTACTTTTTCCTCATCGGCGGGCAAGGAGACGCTGGATTGCCCCCTCCTGGCCCGACCAGGAAAGCGCTTGTTTGTTCTCATTGCTTCGCCCCTCGGTGGACCGGGAGCCGCTGGATTGCCCCCTCCTGTCTCTGGCCGCAACCTATGGTTTTGTATTCTGCTCAGCGGTGTTGAATTGTGCTACCTGCCCTTGTTTCGATCGATTCTAGGCTGATAATCAGAACGCCTGCTGGTTTCTTCAGTCTCCTTGCGGAGTAGAACCGGAGCTGGACTTTGGGTATTGTTGACGCTCTGGAAAGTTCTGGACTTCGTGCTAAGTGTCTGGTAAGAGCGGATAATTCCCAAGAGGATACTTGAGTTTATGAACTATTTGTTCTTTGCCTTGCGTTCACTGAATTTGTCATTCCATTGGTGGTGTCAGCAGTGACTTCTTTTTGGATTGCCAGCTTTGCTTTTTCTTACTTTCACTTAAAACACCTTCATGGTTTAGTGGATGACTCAATCCCATATTTGCTGGTGCCCGAGAAGGTCTTGATTTTAATTCTGGGGTGGAGGATGGCTGGTATGTAGGTTTATGCTTGAGGTACATTTATGAATGTTGAAAGGGTTCCAAGATATTAACAAAGTGTTCTTTGAACCATAGGGGAGTCCTACCTTGCGGTGAGAGAGAACATCTTATCAAGAGGAAAGGAAATAAAGGGTTCATCTCCTGATTGATTACCAGGTATTAAATAGCACCAAGTGAATTACATGAGAGCAGTGAGGAGATTGCATCTATTAATGTGTGGTTCTTTTTGTTACAGGTATCCCTTTTCCACTCCTGTTCCCACCCTATCCTATCCCTCACTTGATTACTTCTGTACTCTGTATACATAGTAGTCAGCCACAGTACGGGGAAATCAGGAGGTGGACCCCTTTGAGCATCATCCTGATCCTGAGGAGCCTGTTCATTGTGACAGAATCACATACCCACAAAGGCCTCTCCTCCTGGTCAGGAGGATACTCAGAGATGGCTACGTTAGATGATGTACTACAGGCACTGGTCCTAGTACAACAAGAACTAGCTACTTCACAGGCTGAGACAGCAGCCCTGAAGGAGAGAGGGGATAGGCAGACAAGGAATCCTTTCGATGCTTCTGTAGGTGCTCAGCAGATTCAGGTGACGGTCCCACCCCCAATATCCTTAGCTAGTCCCGAAAGATACTCGGGAGACCCTCATAAAAGACAGGCTTTTCTGACTCAAATCTCATTACACTTTTCTTGCCGACCTGCATCTTTTCCGACGAATCTGTCCAGCCTTTGCCATCTCATACCTAACAGGGGATGCGGCCAATTGGGCAGGTCCTTTGGTTAGGAATGATGCCCCTTTGCTCTCAGATTGGACAGCCTTTCGAGAAGAATTAGAACGGGTGTTCGATCAGAGAGCCACCACACTCAGCGCTGACCGAGAACTGCTAGAGCTACACCAGGGTAGGAAGGATCTGGTTACATACATGACCACGTTCAATCGACTAGTAGCCGAGACCACCTGGCTGGAAGAGAAAAGAATGGCACTGTATTATCAGGGTTTGACCGAAGAGATGAAGGATGTGTTAACCCAAGTAGACCCCCAACCTACCACTTGTACCTACCTGATAAACCCAACCTTACGATTAGATCACCGACTCGCAGAAAGAGGAGGAGACCACAGAAGGAGCTATAGAGCGTCAGGAGGGCTGGGTCATGTAAACCATCCTTCCCCCACTGAAAGAGACAACACTCCTGTACCAATGGATGTAGGAGCGATTAGGTCCCCGTTATCCAGGGCAGAGAGTGAAAGTCGCAGGACGCAGGGTCTCTACATGTATTGTGTCAAAAAGGGGCAATACGTAAAGGATTCTACCCTGAAACCTAAGAGACAAAAACCATTTTATGCAGGAAAAAACGTAGCTCTCACAGTGGTCGAATGTTCCGAAACTAAGGAGACTCATGAACTAGGGAATGGCTCCTATGGGAAGGAATGGAGATTGCCCTCCTTGGTGGCCACTGAATCCAAAAACACAGTGGCGCATATCGTCCTATCCATTATTCTCCTGACAAAAGAACAACAATATCCCGTGTGGAGTATGATTGACTCCGGAGCCACCGGTAATTTTATTGATGATGGGTTGGTACGTCGCCTGGGGTTAGGGCGAGTACCCAACCACAAACACAAAAAAGTGTTGGCTGTGGACGGTACCCCGTTGAAATCCGGTCCGATAACCGAACACACTGAAGTAGTGGAGTTGATCCTTAAGGGGAATCCCCTAGATCATGTGGAGACCATCATGTTGAACATAATGGAGGCCCCTCAATATGAGGTTATTTTGGGTATGCCATGGTTAGGGCAACATAACCCCACCATGGATTGGAGGCTCAAGACTATCAGGTTTCTCTCAGACGAATGTCGGAATAGTTGTATGAGAGACACTGATTCACATACCCTAGCCTTAGCTCAGATTTTCCAGGTATCCACCGCAGCCGAAAAGGAAGTGGAATTGCCGTCTGCCTATGAGGAATACAGGGAGGTGTTCAGTGAGATCAAGGCAGAGACTCTACCACCTCATCGCAAATATGACGGTCGAATTGATCTGATAGACAAGGCAGCACTCCCATCCTGTAGAGTATACGCGCTATCCAAGCCTGAGACTATGCACCTACAGGAGTATCTGGAACACTTTAGCGTTATTGGGTTCATTCGCCCATCTCGGTCTCCAGCGGCCTCCCCTCTGTTTTTCACGGCAAAAACCAATGGCGATCTAAGAACCTGCATCGATTATCGACTGTTGAATAAACAAACGGTGAGGAACCGTTATCCGCTTCCACTCATCCCGGTCTTGCTGGATCAAGTATGGGAGGCCAACATTTACACCTGGTTGGACCTCCGAGGGGCCTACCACTTGGTAAGGATCTGTGAGGGTGATGAGTGGAAGACGGCGTTCAAAACGAGGTACAGGTTGTTAGAATACTTGGTTATGCCGTTCGGGTTGTGTAACGACCCGGCGGCTTTCCAGTATTTTTTAAATGACGTACTGAAGGAATACATAGACCAGTTTGTCATAGTCTACATCAATGACATTCTGGTCAATTCGATTTCCCAGACACAGCATGTAAGTCATGTCATCCTGATTCTGAAAAGGTTATTAGACAACAGCCTTTACTGTAAACTCAGCAAATGTGAGTTTAGTGTTTCCGAAGTGGAATTTTTGGGGGTTATTCTGAATCCCCAGGGGTTTCGAATGGCGGACAGAAAGGTTGAGACGGTTCAGCACTGGCCGGTACCTAAAAGTGTGAAAGACGTGCAATGCTCCTTAGGGTTTTCCAACTATTACAGGAGGTTTATCTCACAATTTTCTCAGTTGGCCTCTCCAGTTACTAGATTGTTAAGGAAAGGTGTTCCTTTTGTGTGGACCTCAGAGGTCATGGGGGTTTTCGAACAATTGAAAAAGGCATTTAGTACTGCTCCAATACTGAGACATCCACACTTCGATATACCATTTGTAGTAGAGGCGGATGCTTCTGATTTGGCGGTGGGGGCTGTCTTATCCCAGACAAACAAAATTACAAAAACTAGCGAAAGAACTAAAGAGGTTCTCACTAGAAAGAATCCATCCTTACAGCAGTAAAGATTACAAACCCAACGAAAATACCACAAATTTGGATTCAAGTAGTGCCTCATCCAATGATAGTTCAGACCACAGTGGAGACGAACAGTCAAATAGAGGCAGAAACAATTTCCGGAACAAAAGAGGATACAGGAGAGGCTACAATACCACAGGGCGCCCTCCATATTATCGGAACAATGGACAAGCCATGCCCTTTCATCCCTTCAACCCCATGTTTCAAGGATGGCCTAATCCTTATTTTCAATTACCTCTAAACCACCAAATGCAGACACAAGGTGGACATAACTACCAACAAGGGGTTCCTTTTTTAGGGAATGGCCGCAACAGCCGCCGACCAAAACAAAAAGGAGTAACCTGGTCCGATCAGACAAGACAGGTCGAGACCAGGAGTGTAACCAAGGCGAAAACAGGCCCCAATCCAGCGACCTCATCGTCAACTTGACTGACAAAATCCTCACAAACGAACAAATAAGTGTCCTAAATAAAGGACTTGGGTATGTACCAACTCCCAAAACAGACATTTTCAGAACCAAATGTGAAATAGCTAACTTCTGTCGCACTCTAAAACTGAAAGCCTTCTTCAAGGATGAAGCACCACCACCCCAAGAAGGTGATACCACTTTGAGAAACAAATCCAACTTCTGTCCCTTGAATTCCCAAGTACCTATTGAAATCTGTACATTTGAACAGGCGATAATGAAAGAACTGGATGACCTAAACCAAAAACCACAAAAGGCCTTTCAAAACATCACAAAAGCAGAACAATTGGCCCTAACAGATCTACGGAATGATAAAGAACTAGTGATCAAACCGGCTGACAAGGGGGGAGGGATAGTTCTCCTAACTAATGAAGGATATGATAAACAATGTACTGATTTATTGGCTGACACAAAATTCTATGAAATTCTCACTTCAGACCCCACTGCACGCTTACAAAAAACAATATCGCTCATGATTGATGAAGCTGAGGCTAACAATTGGATATCTAAAAATGAAGCGGATTACCTGGTAACCATGTCACCCACTATACCTTATTTTTACTCCCTTCCAAAAACTCATAAAGGGAGAGTACCGCCTCCAGGACGACCAATCGTCTCAGGAATCAATTCACTCCTGGAACCACTATCCGAATTCGCTGACCAGTTTTTGAGGCCTCTGGTTCAAAAAACCCCCACGTATCTTAAAGATACGAGAGACCTTTTGAATCTACTCAATTCTTTTGAATACTCTGAAGACTCTATGCTCCTGGTAGGGCTAGATGTAGAGAGCCTCTACACGAGCCTACCGCAACAAAAAACACTAAATATTTTAGAGAGCATACTGTTCAGTATCGATTGGCCCCACAAAACCCCAAGACATTTTGTGCTAGAATGTTGCAGATTGGCCTTGATGGAAAACTTTTTTATGTACAAAGACACCCTCTTTCTCCAACGCCATGGGACTTCGATGGGCAGTACATTTGCCCCCAGCGTGGCCGGGCTGTACGTGAGCAATTTTGAGAAGAAGTTCATCCAAAACGAAATCAACCCTTTCCTTAACAAGATTGTCTTTTGGAAAAGATATATAGACGATATCATACTGATTTGGAAAGGAGATGAACAGACCCTTAATTACTTCCACAGGTGGCTAAATGACCAAGACGACTGCCTGAACTTCACGTACACTGCCAACAAAAGTACACTAGACTTTCTAGATATAACCATCTTTGCAAAGAACAACTCCCTACATACCAAAACATTCTTCAAACCAACAGCCAAGAATAGTTTACTATCCTTCAAAAGCTTCCACCCTCGGCCTCTAAGGGAAAACCTCCCTTATAGTCAATTTCTCCGTCTTAGGAGAAATTGCAGCAACACAAGTGATTACAAGGACCAAGCAAATGACCTCTGTGATAAACTCGCAGCACGAGAATACCCCAAGAAGATAATTTCCTCTTGTAAAAAACGTGCACAAAACCAGCCAAGAGATGTACTATTAGAAACACACCCCAAGCCACGGGATGAAAGAACAACATGTGTCACCACCTACAGCCCAGTCACAAATAAGGTTAAGAAGATAATCAACAAGAACTGAAAAATAATCACCTCCAACAACCTTGACTGGCCAAAACCCCGTTTTGCCAACAAAAGGAGCAGAAATCTCAAAGATCTATTAGTGATGGAGCTGGGATTCGCATGAAAACGCCCTGCTCTCATACAAAACCCTTGCCTAAACCGTATAATCATATTAACACCATTGTTCGTCATCTATTAAGTGTTTTCCCAAACACGCGGGTGTCCCCAGGATGCTTGCTTGTATGTCTTTCCTCATACTAACGAAGCTTGCACTAAACACGGCTGCTTCGCTGAAATTCAGTCTGCGCATGCGTCGGTCATACCCATGTGATGTGACGCACTCGCATTCTGGAGGGAATTTGTGCTCATGCGCACTGTTGCAAATATGGCCGCTTGTCTCTCACCACGCTTTCTGCTTGCCACTGCTGCTTTAGCCTATCGGTCTTTTCGCACTAAAACAATAATGCTATAGTCATTATAAAGTAAGGGTTGGTTAGAACTTTATCATGGTATACAGTGTGATCATTTTTTTGTGATTTTAATTTGTTCTCGCTTACTTTTCATGTACCGCGTCTCTGGGGCTGGGAAATCGGGAGCGGAGCCATACTTGAAGCTCTGCTGGGCACCGTCACATGACCGGAGAGAAAACTCCATTGCGCAGAAGCTGAAACAAGCCAGCTGGCTCCTGAAGCACAATGCGCCTGAGAACTCCTCTGGGAAAGCAAAATCTTACCTTGGACGATGCAACTCTGTTGCTACCTATTGTGAACTTTATTACGCTGTTGTATTCTATGCATGGGAACGTGAACCCAAGGGGCGGGTAGGAAATTTTAATATTTGGGATGAGAAAGTTGAATTCTAGGAGGTGGTAATGACCGCACCACCTCTCCTGACCAATCATAATGTGGGAAACTGTCACTTGCAACATTAGAGGGTGGTCTAAGGGCCCCCAAAACAGTATAATTGCCCTAGTTTAGCTTAGGAAAATTGTCCGACTTGTCCGAGTAGCAGACCTGTCACTGACCCTACGAACTCTATAGGTGCTCAATCTGAAGTGCTGCGGAGCACTCTGTCCATACTTTCCACAAACTCCTAAGGGGTGGAAATAATCCTAAGTGCAGGCGAAGCACTTTGCTGGGGAATTCGAAAAACCCAATCGGGGTTACTGGCGGATTACTTGCAGAGAGGGGTAACGCTGGCGTTGCTTCTGAAGCTGTGGGTGTTGGTCGTACCTTGGTGAGCCCAGTCCTGATCCCAAATCCTGAGGGGTATCCTGTCCTTACTGTCCGTGAGCTGTACCTGCTCGCATTCTGGCATTCCTTCCTGAGGGTCCTTGTCCCCGTCCTTCCAACTGACCCGTGGCCAGGGTTAGTCTTCATTCTGAACTAGGTAATTATCAGTCCGTGGGTTTGCGTCTCTCTCTCTCTCTCTTTCTTTCTCGTCCTCCCTCTCTATTTTCTTAATAAAGCACTCTTGCCTGCGATATTGCTCTATCACATTGAAAGCAAGTTATATGCAATTGTTTTTAGAATTGTTCCACTTCTCTCCCCTCCCTTAGAGAATTGCCAAACTGTTATATTGTATTAGTATGTTCCAATTTTTCCCTTTCCTTTAGTATGATTGCGGTGAACTTAGTAAAATAGTTTAAAGCACTTAGGTTAAGTACATGTTCTAGGTCCCATCCACACCCTATGTCCTAGTATAAAGTTGCAGTGACTAGCTCTGTTCTAAAAGTCCTACCTTTTAGTCTTCCCATATACTCAATGGTCCTAGCGTTAATCTATAGTTATTTTATGGTGTTAATATTGATGGTTGACGTATTGCTCTGCCTATCACTTATTGCCTTGTCATACTCTCTTTGAAATTTATATAAATCTTTTGAACATCCTCAGGTGTCTGTGGTCATTTTACAGAAATTGTGGATAAGTGTGTACTGATTATAAAGAGTATTTGTTCCTAGGCCCTGTCTACTGTTTCCCTAATAGCTCCAGATCTGTCGTAAGAATTGTGCCTGTGGTAAGTCAGGCGCATGGTAAGCAGAGGTGAAACCAAACCTTAATTACTCATAGCAGCGTGCAGGAGGAGAAACCAGGTAATCCTCACCCGGTTCACCCAAATTGGTAGTGTGGTATTAAAAATTTGCACGCCAGGGCCCAGTGCGTGTAAAGAATTGGTAACCTCGGTGACCCGGGAGAACTGCGCGCTCTATCAGTAATTTTCTGGTAACCAGAGGATGGTTTGGACTAGTTAGATTAGGTAGACAGGATAGGTCATAAACAAACCGTGAAAATAAAATGTGCTGCTGATTTTCTACTGTATTGGTTCAAATATTTTGAAATGTTTTAAGGATTTATATGTAAATGTATATGATTTTTGCATTGCTGCTATAAATGTTATATTAACTATTGTTTGTGAATGTTCAGTGTAGTCCGAATCCCCGGGGAAGTATTTAGCTAACGGTGAGCAGAATCCGGTTAGCTGTTGAAGTCACTAGGTTTGAGGTATTAGTGCAGGGTTGAGGATAACTGGAAGCACTAATTAGGACCTTTGTTTTCTGGAGTGAATGATAGCTACGAGTCCCATATAAAACTTTCATTGCGATATCACCTAGTAAGGGTCGCATACGGAAGGAGTAGTAGGGTCTCCGAGGCTTGTCTGGTAAGTAAGATAGTTCGCTGGTGAAATCCTGGCTCAGTACATATCCCCGACTAAGGTGGATGAGTCAGAAGAATAACGGGTTCTATGTTACTAGTGTGAAGGGACAGGCAAAGAAGTCTATCCAGAGTGAATGAAAAGTAGACAGAAGTGGTTTACTAGTAGTGAAAGAAAATTCTTTTATCTCTTTAGAACACTCAGACATAGTGGCAAACGTTGTGTGTTGTTGACTAAGACTTGCACTTGCACTTTAGAGAGAGTAAAAAGTTTCCGTTACCTTGTAAAGGAGGGAGTCAGTCGGAGAGCTGCTCTGACGTCACTCCGTGCCGCGCTGGTATTGGTCAAAACAGCGGGTGTGTAGTGGAGCTGAATTTGTAAAGGAGGGGTGAGTGCCGAAGCGTGAGACTCTGTCTTGCGAAAAGGCCGCGCACCCATTGGTTAAGGGTGTTTGTATTCTCTGACCTGATTGGGTAGTGCGAAAATTAAGTCGCGCTAGCATTGGAAGCACAAAGGTAAACAAAATTAATCAAGCCGAGTTAGAAGCGAGTCTGGAGAGTTGCATGTGGTATCCAGATTTCATACCGAATCCAAAGTACCTAGGATTTCATAAGGATCAGCTTATACGAGGTAGACCTCACATGATGTATGGAGTAAAGAGGAAACTGTCCTTCTCTGATAAAATAAAGAATTTTTTCAAAACTGACAAGCCCATTAGAACGAGGGAAGGCGTGCTCATTCCCCCGCCTAATACCCCTGCCTCTTTCATGCTGTTTGATAAAGGGTACCACACTTGTGTCTGGTTAGAAAATTGGGCAAAGTATACTGCAGATGACGGAGTCCTAGCATTTCCTGTTGAAGGTACATTGAATGGTCGGATTCTGTTTAACTTAAGGACCCGCATGAATGAATTACACCCTAGACCTAGGTTGACACAGTACGAAGCCCTGGAGGAATGGGAGATTGAGGCTGCAGAGCGAGATAAACCCCGGATGGATAAGGGAGTGAGTAAATGGTATCCGAGGGTTCAAGCGCAGACCAAAGAGCAGAAAATGAAACAGTGGAGGCAGTCTATGTTGACTGGAGGACTATTTGCTATGATGGGGGTATTAGAAGAGAAGAGAGGAAAATGTAAAGAAAAAGCCCATCACCTAATGCCCGTAGGGGACTCAGAAGATGAGCACCTGGAAGATTTGTTAATGAAAAATCCACCTCCCTATGTTGCAGAGTCAGAGCCTGTACATTCTCCAAATCCCTTTGCCAAATATCCCAGATGTGGGAGGGATAGTGATACAGATGGAACAGGTACAGACAGTAAAGCCAGTGAGGAGGATGGGTTTTGCAGACCTAGATCCACAGTCCCAAATTATCAGCCGTTCGGAGAAGGTCCACCCCGATTGGTCACTCCGACTGCTCCAAGTATTTATCCTCCCTTGGTACCTCAGGTATTGCATGACAATTCTGCAGAAAGAGTGTTGCGGGAAAAAGAGAAAGAAGCCCTGGCTAGACAGCGAGAGGATTTAGTCCGAACCATTGCCCAGATACATCCCCATCCTGACTCCCTGACTATTCCAGTAACTATTGGCCCAGCTATTCCACTGTATAGAAATGACCTGGCTAGTCCCCATCCTCCTGTTATCACCCCAATACTGCCTACTCCTAGCATCCCGTCCCCGAGGAAGGAAGTATTCATAGATGAGGATCAAGAGAGTGAGTGTGAATCTGTGGTTCTGATGGATTTGCCATTTAGAGAGCCCAGGACTAGTACATCGGGGGCAAGAAGTCAGACAAGACCAAAGGAGGTGTTGATTGAAGGTGCATCTGGGGTTAGGAGTGCCACCGTAGTTTCCCCAGAAGAATTGGACAGATGGACAAAGGAGCTGGAGAAGGAGACCACTCCCCAACCTAAAGCATTGGAAATATATAAATTAAGAATAGAAATAGAAGAGATGATGGCTGGAAATGTAGGAGTTGAGCGCCTAAGCTCGTATAATGAAGAAGAATTACTGTTTATCAGCAAAAATCTTACCCGGAGTGCTAGGTTGCTCCATGAAAGAATAATGGATACAGCCACAGAAATGGGAATTGATGTTAGTCGCTCCAAAATTCTTCAGAAACCCTACAGAGTAGATTTTTCAGACAAAGATTTAGAAAGCTTGAATGTGATGGGAAAACAGATCCAAGTAAAGGAATTATTGAAGCTTTTGCAGAAATGGGGTGAGGTGGGAAAATGGAGAACCCGGTGGGCAAAGAAAAAAGAAGACAGCAGGGCTAAGTCACAGGCTTCAGAATTCGTGTTAAAGGAAGTAACACCAACAGAAAAATTGTGCCCCATGAGAGAAGTCCCGGGAGGGAAATATGTCCATGTCCCTTGGTCTCGACAGGATATTGTGTCATTTACAAATGACTTCCCGAAATTGCGGGAGAAGCCTGTTGATTGGTACAGGCAGGTAGAACGCTTCATAAAAGTTCAGAAGTGTCTGCTGAAAGACCTGGATGGGTTTTTCGACATTGTGGTCCCTGTAGATCTATGGACCGAATGTAAAATAGAAATTAATTGGCCCAATGATGAATATCCCAGAGATGAGAAAACCGGAGCTCCCTCACCTGAGGTAATGAGAAAGTACGATCAGGTCATACAGTACCTGAAGAAAAAGGTGCCCGCAAAAGAGATAGATTGGACCAGAATAGACAGAACCACCCAAGAACGTGATGAAACTGTACATTCCTTTTATGAAAGGTTACTGCAGGTATTTAAAACTTACAGTGGTATTGATAACGTAGACATGAAAGACATGACCCATTTCAGTTACAGATTTGTGCTAGGATTAAGGCCTGAAATCTCACAATGGATTCGAGATAATAAAATCAGTTGGCAGGGAAAGCCCATAGATGATGTCCTGAAATATGCAAAATACTGCGAAGATGAAATCGAAAATAAAAAGAAAGCCCTCAAGGAGAAAGTAATGTGGGCACAGGTGAAATTAGCTGAACAGCAAGAAAAACAGTTAAGTAAATTGACTTCTAGTAATAATGCTCAGAATGCCACTGCTGGGGGGGGAGGCAAGCCCCGAGCTAAAATGAGTCGGGAAGAAGCCATGAAGAAGTTTCCGTGCCATGGGTGCGGCCAGATAGGGCATTGGCGAGACGAGTGTCCACACCTGCAGGCCGGTAATGCCCCTGTAAATGGTTTAAATCCACAGGTGCCGAAAGAGGGGACAAGAAGGAACCAGCAACAGGTAAAATTACCTCCAGTACCTCGCGCTCCTAGACAGAATTTTAAGAGTCAGGGTCAGCAGAATGAGAGGGCGGAAGTATGGGAAATCGAGAATGAAAGAGATGCCATCATTCCACAGTATTTGTTAAATGATACCTTCCTCTGTGAAGATCAAGATTGACGGGGCCTGAGAGGGGAGGATGAGGAGTGCGTACTTGGCGCCTCCTTACCGGTAGACCAGACTGGGCCATACATTGAAGGAAAGGTTGAGGGAAAAGACGTCACCTTTCTGTTGGACACTGGTGCTACCAGATCTACTGTAAGAACAGCGGATGTTCCTAACCTACCCCTCTCGGGAGAAGCGATCCAAGTAGTGGGTGTTTCCAATCAAATAATAAGTACTCCAGTAACTGAACCAATGGAAGTTTCTATAGGAAATTTCAAAGAAATGCACAGATTTGTGGTCTGTGATTCTAGTCCTGTGAACCTGCTAGGACGTGATTTGTTGTGCAAGATGCATTGTACCATCTATTGCACACCGAAAGGCGTCGAAATTCAGACACCCGATGAAGATGGTTTGTACAAGCTGATGTTAGTCAGACAAGATTCTGATATCAAACCTTTAACAGTTGAGGATCTACCTGAAGAGCTCCAGTTGAGAGTAGTTCCAGAAGTGTGGGATTTCACAGGAAAGGATGTAGGTTTAATGGCAAATGTGGACCCAGTTAAAATAGCAATAAAAACAAATGCTGTATACCCCAAAACCAGACAGTATAAAATGAGTGCAGAAGTAAAAGCTGGAGTAGCGACTGAGATTACCCGGCTGCTCGAAGCAGAAATAATAGAGGAAGTGATGAGCAGTCCCTGTAATTCGCCAATCATTGGGATCAAAAAGCCTAGTGGAAAGTACCGGGTGGTGCAAGATTTACGCAAGGTAAACCAAATTGTTGTGCCTTGCTGCCCTGTTGTGCCCAACCCTGCCGTGATACTATATCAGATTCCCTGGAATGCAGAATGGTTCACTGTCATCGACCTGTGCCATGCATTCTTTTCCATCCCATTGCATCCAGAAAGCAAGTTCCTTTTCAGTTTTGAATTTGACAGTCATATCTATGTCTGGAATCGTGTCCCTCAGGGGTACACCTAAAGTCCATCGATTTTCAACCAGATATTGAAAAAGTGCCTTGAAACCCTAGTATTGCCAAGAGAGTCTGTTTTGGTGCAGTACATAGATGACCTGTTGGTGGCGTCCAAAACCCAAACTGACTGTGTCACTGACACAATTGCCTTGCTGAATCACCTAGGAAAAGGAGGACATAAAGTGTCACCTGACAAGTTACAATTTTGTAAAAACTCAGTGAAGTATCTGGGGCACCAGATAGAAAAAGGAATCAGGAAAGTTACTACCGAAAGAATCAAAATAATTAAAGCAATGGAACTGCCCAGGACTCAGAAAGAGGTGAGAATGTTCTTGGGAGTCGTGGGTTACTGCAGACAATGGATTGTAGGATTTGCAGCTCTAGCCAGACCCCTAATAAAAATGACAAACAAAGGAGTAGAAGACCCCGTCAGTTGGGACAGTGAAAGCATGAACGCTTGGGTAACTTTGAGAAACTGTCTATGTACCGCTCCTGCATTGGGTATGCCTGACTACACCAAGCCCTTTGAGCTATTCTGTGACACGAGAGAAAATTGTGCTCTTTCAGTCCTGACCCAGGAGCACGGACTAATTAGAAGACCAGTGGCCTATTTTTCGGCCACCCTAGATCCGGTGGCTGCTGGATTACCTGGATGCTTGAAAGCAGTTGCTGCTACTTGCGTCAGTCTGGAACAGAGTGAGAACATTGTCATGGGACATCACGTCACTGTATATGTTCCTCATTCTGTTGTCATCCTACTGACTAGAACTAAGACCCAGTACCTCACACCTAGTCGGCTGACTAAGTATGAGAGAATTTTGATTGGTGCTGAAAATGTAACTATTTCCCGGTGCAATGTCCTAAACCCTGCGACACTGTTACCTATCCCTCTGGATGTAGAAGTTGAAGAGGAAGGGGAACATAATTGCATCGATCTAACTGAGTTCAGTACAAAGCCCCGTCCGGACATCTGTGAAATAGCATTACTTGAGGGGGATAAAACAATGTTCGTGGATGGCTCGTGTTTAAGACATGAGAGTGGGAGTCTGAGTGCTGCCTATGCTGTGGTTACGTTGACAGAAACCATAGAAGCATCTTACCTGAGCGAGGTGAAATCTGCACAAGTGGCAGAGCTCATCGCGTTAACCAGAGCATGCAAGAGGGGTAAGAACAAGAGAATAACTGTATACACAGACAGCCAGTACTGTTTCGGGGTTGTTCATGACTTCGGCCAATTGTGGCTGCAAAGAGAATTCATGACGTCCTCAGGCACCCCTATCAGAAATGGAAAGGTGGTGCATAACTTACTGGAAGCTATCCAATTGCCCAAAGAATTGGCTGTGGTCAAGTGTGCGGCTCACAAATCTGGAAATGATGACGTGACTGCCGGTAATAGGTACGCTGACCAAATTGCACAATTTTGTGCCCGATCCCATATGTCACTCCAAATTGCATTGTGGGACGGAACCAGCTGCCAACTTATGTTGTTTGAGAATGTGTCAACATGGGATGAATTAAAGGATTTGCAACAGGCAACAGACAGGCAAGAAAAAGGCAGGTGGGCAGCAAATGGATGTAAATTGAGAGATGATGGTGTGGTGGTAAACTCGACTGAGGTGCCTGTACTGCCTGATAGCTTGATCGACCCCATGATCAGAATGATACATGAACCAACACATATGGGAAGAGACGCAATGTGTCGGGTGTTTGACAAGGTGTTCTGTAATTCAAAGTTCAGGAACCAGGCGGAAAGGCTTTGCCAGAGGTGCCTAGTGTGTCAGCAATTCAATGCAGGGAAAAAGACTGTGGTAGAACAGAGTACGGTTGGAAAGGCAGTAGGTCCCTTTGTCAGGATGCAGGCAGACTTCATAACAATGCCTAGATGTAAAGGGTATAGATATATCTTAGTCATAGTTTGCCTATTCTCAAGGTGGGTGGAAGCGTATCCCGCAAAGAAAAATGATGCCCTAACTACAGCCAAGTTATTGCTCAGGGAGTTGATACCTAGGTACGGAATTCCAGAGACAATCGAAATGGACCAAGGTGGGCATTTTGCCAACGATGTCCTAGAAGAACTCTGTAAAGCATTCAAAATGAAGCAAAGACTGCACTGTGCCTACCGTCCAGAGGCTTCTGGGGTAGTGGAACAAATAAATGGCACCCTGAAATCCAGATTGGCCAAAATGTGTGATTCCACAAAGATGAACTGGATAGAGGCTTTACCCCTTGTGCTGATGAGTCTGAGAAGTATCCCGAACAGAAAAACAGGCCTAAGTCCCCATGAAGTGTTGATGGGAAGAGTGATGCGACAGGCATGGGTACCCGGACACAAACTGCTAAGCATTTCTGATGATATGGTATTAGAATACTGCAAGCAGCTGGGTGACCAAGTGCGTTCTCTCTCTCAGCAGATTGGAGAGACAGAAGACGAGTGGCCAAAGACTCCGGCACATAATCTGCAACCAGGAGATTGGGTGGCGTTAAAGAAACACACCCGGAGCAGTTGCCTGAAGCCAAGGTGGGGAAAGCCACGACAAGTGATCCTCGTCACTACAACTGCTGTAAAGTGTGCTGGTGTACCGAAGTGGATCCATGCCAGCCACACGAAGCGGGTAACTGGAGAAAACGCGACTGGAGCTGAAGGCAGCGCAGCTGAAGAAGCTTCCGAGGAAGAGAGTCCGGAGCTAGCTGACATCGAACTGCCGAGCACAAGTCGAGACGTTGAATGGTACCCCGCCGACGACCAGGTTCATGACCCAATACGAACCAGGAAATATTCCTACTTAGACAGTGAGTGGGATAGTCCAGGTGAGTTAGAAATAGAGGAAGAAGGTCAGGTCAACGAAAATCACAACACACCTGATCAGGACGTAGGCCAATTAGGGTCAGATCAAGACCTCGAAACTCCTCCTGAAACTCCAGAAATTGGAGAGGGACAGTTAGAAATTAGAGCTGACGTTCATGCAGAAGAAAGCGAAGAGATCGAAGAGCATGAACAGGAACAGATAGAATTAGATCAAAGTGCTCAGACAACGGAAACAACAGTAACCAGAAGTAAAAAGCAAGTACGATTTGAATCTGAGCAGGGACAGATTAGGGACCAGGCAGAAGAAATAGACGAAAGACCTGGAACAAGTCAGACAGGCAGGGACACAGAGGTGCCACATCAAAAAGTAAAAAGAGTGCACGAAGAAGGCCAAGTTTCCTCAACGACTGGGAGGCACGGAGGCAGAAGTGCACCCCGATACGTCAAGAGACTGAGGCTCAGACTAAAAACAGTCGAGGAAAAACTGAAAGACAGAAAAAGGGCTGAAAGTGAAAGAAAGGCAGCCCAAGGCAAATCGCTAAGAAAGAGCGACAGACTAAAGAAACAGAACCGACTGTATCGGAGCCCTGAGTGGACTTACTTTGTGTTGGAGGATATAGACGAACCACGCAACAGTGGCAACAGTGACGAAGAGTCCATTGCTGATCGGAGTTCTGACGAAGACCCTCCTTGAGAGAACCCCGAAGTGAGCCTTTGGTGCAAAGAAACCAAGAGGGGTAGCAAAAGCCACCTGTAAGCTAAAAATGTCTGATCCGAATGTCTCTGGAAGATCCCGGTGTGGGTGTCTTAAAACCTGTTGTAAAATATGCTTGTGTAGTGTAGCAATGCTAATAGTAATGTGGATAGGACTAACAGTTTTTCTACCTTTTATGATAAGTAAAAATCCTAACTTTTCCCCTACTGAACCAGAAGCAGTAGACGTAGGGATTGTACAGACTGCAGAAACACCATGAAGCCTAGAAAGACGCGACAAACAAGTAGGACTGACACACACACGACCTAATTTAGAAGCATCAGATGAGGATGGACTACACTTTCACAAAATGAGAAACAAGACGCATCTAAATGTTTTTGCTAACTTGTTAGTGCATTATGTAGAAGCTATGGAAATAGAGGACTGTTATGTCTGCATGAAGCTGCCAACCTCAGTGGCTGAAGGCGTGACATACCACCATTTACCTTTAACCTATGGAATCTCCTGTAGTATATTAGCTAGCTTGTTTTATAGAAGCACTTTACAGTATTATTATTCAAATGCTGACGTAGTATTTTCTGAACTTCCTATTAGAGGACACTTGAACCTTGTACATACTAAAAGTGACGTGACCCGTTATATGGGAGAATATTTTCTGACTATAGGCAACATAGATTTAGATGAAGCAAGACAAGCTAACCTGACCTGTTCTCTGCAAGAGCAGGAAAAGATGTTTATAAAGATGGCAGACAGAAGGAGAGAAAAGTTTCAGAAGAAGGCAAATGACGAGAAGGAAAGAGTCCCCAGGTGGGCTGAGCACATGGATAACACCTCGCCAGGCGAAGCTAGTCCTGCCTTGTTGCTGGATTTTGAACGAAAGGGGAAACTTTGTATCCATAGGGAAAAGACAGAGTACTATAACAATGTATTCATCGGTTCCAGCGAGTGTGAACATAATTACAAGGTAATTGGAGGTTGGGGTTTCAAAAATGGGTCAGAACCTGTGTTTCCCGGAATATATTATATATGTGGGAACAAGGCTTATTTCAAATTGCCGGATCACTGGTATGTAAATGTAAATGTAAATGTATTTGAGCTTATATAGCGCACAGCTACCCACAAAGGGTTTCCCGGCGCTTGCTTAGGGAACTCGTCCTGGTATTCCCCTGTGAGATAACCCCGGCAGGGTATCCACAAAGTGAAAGCCAGGCATCCCGCCGCGAGGGGCCGTTGTGGAGATTAAGCAAGCTATTGCCCAGAGTCGCAGAGTGTGAACCCGTGAGTCGAGAAGGCACCGGAGCGAGAATTATCGAGTCTGTGGAATTTTTAGCCCAAGACCCGCCGAGGCGGGGAATTGAACCCTGGTCCAGGGCCGATCTCAGCTCCGGGTCTGCCGCCTCTAACCCCTGAGCCACACTTCTCCACATGGAAGCTGCTACTTTGGCATTGTTTTCCCGAAAATATACCATGTGAATAATGCAGCTGGAAGCGATGAACAAACTAATGGCTTAGTGCGTAGTAGACGTGAAAGTGTAGGTGAAATTATAGGTGATATTTTTAGTGCACTGATACCTGGAATGGGGGTAGTTCTGAACACTCATAGAATCTGCAAATTGTCTACAGTAGTGGACCGGTTATCAACGGACACTGCTGCTGGATTCCTGATGGTCAATACCGAAATGGTTGCGATCAGATCAATGGTTTTGCAAAACCGTCTTGCCCTTGACACCCTATTAGCAAAAGAGGGCGGAGTCTGTAGAATGCTGAAAGCGCAACATTGTTGCACTTACATTCCTGATAAAAGTATCGAACTAAAACAATATGTGAAAAACATAACTAATTTGGAAAAAGAACTCAAACCATTGGAGGTTGACAGTGCCTGGACGAGACTGACTGGAGGTCTCTCCTCTATAGGTAGTTGGTTTACTAACCTAGGTAGAAATCTGTTGTGGAAAATACTGATGCCAATAGTTGTAATAGGTGTAGTTGTATTGATCATTTTTATCTGCTGCAAATGCCAGAAGTGCAAAAAGAAATATGCTGTGAATAAAAGGGGAGTGAAAAGAAATATTGATGATCTAGAATTAGAAGAGTTAAAGAGTGAAATTTACAAAAAGGTGAAAAATCACCACTCTCATAGAGAAGCTGAAAGAAAACTCAACAATAAATTTGTTGAAATTCAAATGAGTGATATGGATGAATGAGAAAAGTTGGCATCTGTTTCCTTCTATGTGGTGATGATAGTAAATATCATCAAAGAGGGGATTGATGGAGCTGGGATTCGCATGAAAGCGCCCTGCTCTCATACAAAACCCTTGCCTAAACCGTATAATCATATTAACACCATTGTTCGTCATCTATTAAGTGTTTTCCCAAACACGCGGGTGTCCCCAGGATGCTTGCTTGTATGTCTTTCCTCATACTAACGAAGCTTGCACTAAACACGGCTGCTTCGCTGAAATTCAGTCTGCGCATGCGTCGGTCATACTCATGTGATGTGACGCACTCGCATTCTGGAGGGAATTTGTGCTCATGCGCACTGTTGCAAATATGGCCGCTTGTCTCTCACCACGCTTTCTGCTTGCCACTGCTGCTTTAGCCTATCTGTCTTTTCGCACTAAAACAATAATGCTATAGTCATTATAAAGTAAGGGTTGGTTAGAACTTTATCATGGTATACAGTGTGATCATTTTTTTGTGATTTTAATTTGTTCTCGCTTACTTTTCATGTACCGCGTCTCTGGGGCTGGGAAATCGGGAGCGGAGCCATACTTGAAGCTCTGCTGGGCACCGTCACATGACCGGAGAGAAAACTCCATTGCGCAGAAGCTGAAACAAGCCAGCTGGCTCCTGAAGCACAATGCGCCTGAGAACTCCTCTGGGAAAGCAAAATCTTACCTTGGACGATGCAACTCTGTTGCTACCTATTGTGAACTTTATTACGCTGTTGTATTCTATGCATGGGAACGTGAACCCAAGGGGCGGGTAGGAAATTTTAATATTTGGGATGAGAAAGTTGAATTCTAGGAGGTGGTAATGACCGCACCACCTCTCCTGACCAATCATAATGTGGGAAACTGTCACTTGCAACATTAGAGGGTGGTCTAAGGGCCCCCAAAACAGTATAATTGCCCTAGTTTAGCTTAGGAAAATTGTCCGACTTGTCCGAGTAGCAGACCTGTCACTGACCCTACGAACTCTATAGGTGCTCAATCTGAAGTGCTGCGGAGCACTCTGTCCATACTTTCCACAAACTCCTAAGGGGTGGAAATAATCCTAAGTGCAGGCGAAGCACTTTGCTGGGGAATTCGAAAAACCCAATCGGGGTTACTGGCGGATTACTTGCAGAGAGGGGTAACGCTGGCGTTGCTTCTGAAGCTGTGGGTGTTGGTCGTACCTTGGTGAGCCCAGTCCTGATCCCAAATCCCGAGGGGTATCCTGTCCTTACTGTCCGTGAGCTGTACCTGCTCGCATTCTGGCATTCCTTCCTGAGGGTCCTTGTCCCCGTCCTTCCAACTGACCCGTGGCCAGGGTTAGTCTTCATTCTGAACTAGGTAATTATCAGTCCGTGGGTTTGCGTCTCTCTCTCTCTCTCTTTCTTTCTCGTCCTCCCTCTCTATTTTCTTAATAAAGCACTCTTGCCTGCGATATTGCTCTATCACATTGAAAGCAAGTTATATGCAATTGTTTTTAGAATTGTTCCACTTCTCTCCCCTCCCTTAGAGAATTGCCAAACTGTTATATTGTATTAGTATGTTCCAATTTTTCCCTTTCCTTTAGTATGATTGCGGTGAACTTAGTAAAATAGTTTAAAGCACTTAGGTTAAGTACATGTTCTAGGTCCCATCCACACCCTATGTCCTAGTATAAAGTTGCAGTGACTAGCTCTGTTCTAAAAGTCCTACCTTTTAGTCTTCCCATATACTCAATGGTCCTAGCGTTAATCTATAGTTATTTTATGGTGTTAATATTGATGGTTGACGTATTGCTCTGCCTATCACTTATTGCCTTGTCATACTCTCTTTGAACTTTATATAAATCTTTTGAACATCCTCAGGTGTCTGTGGTCATTTTACAGAAATTGTGGATAAGTGTGTACTGATTATAAAGAGTATTTGTTCCTAGGCCCTGTCTACTGTTTCCCTAATAGCTCCAGATCTGTCGTAAGAATTGTGCCTGTGGTAAGTCAGGCGCATGGTAAGCAGAGGTGAAACCAAACCTTAATTACTCATAGCAGCGTGCAGGAGGAGAAACCAGGTAATCCTCACCCGGTTCACCCAAATTGGTAGTGTGGTATTAAAAATTTGCACGCCAGGGCCCAGTGCGTGTAAAGAATTGGTAACCTCGGTGACCCGGGAGAACTGCGCGCTCTATCATTAGTACATACCAGACCGCCACCAAAAAAGAAAAAAGAACAACAAGGCTTATGGAATACTATCCCTATAACAGGACATTATCCTTGTGGTACCTGTCTAGCTTGTGAAACTACCAAACCCACCAAAGAACTACAACTACTCCCTGATCTGACTTGGAAATTAAAGAGACATACTAATTGCAACACTAGTCATGTCATATACATGATAACATGCCCATGTCAGCTGAAGTACATCGGCATGACTTGTCGCAAGGCTAAACAACGGATGTACGAACACCGTAGCAATGTAAATTGTAAAAGAACAACAACAAAAATGTCAACACATTTCAAAGATCAGGGACATACGGCCAAAGATCTACAATGGGTCATTCTAGAGACCCTGGAAACTATAGATAGAAATGCCTCAAAAATTCTGTTCGAAAAAGAACAACGCTGGGTGCATAGACTTAAAACTGACACCCTGGGACTCAATGATTCTATCCCCTGGCTTGCCCTCAATAAATGAAAAATCCATCCTGGCTATCCTTCTTTCAGATCCCGGTCCAATAACCATTTCTTGTTAAACATAGATCACTGTCTAAATTAATTTTGCCCATTTGCCGATTTTATTAGACATACCCAAAAAAAGATAATTGAAGATTTAACCAACTCCTCAATGTTTAGCGAGTATGCCAGAAAAACACTGTAGAATTCAAGAAATCAGCAAGCCACAAAAAAAGCACTTTTTAAAAAAATCTTCAAAATAATTTTAACATTTCTCGTAACCCTCGTCATGGAAAGGATTTCTTCTATTTCCATACTAAACTACTTATAAACATCCGCCTCTCCAACAAACACCAATTCCGGGTGGACGGAGGCAGAGACAGCACATGCTGCAGACGAGGACGCTAAGGCGAAAGGTAGAAGACGGAGACGCCGCTCAACCAAGAGACAGCAAGCGCAAGTAAAACCTATCCGCACTAACGAATGTTTTACTCCCTTTAGCGCTACCGTCTTCCTCATAGAACCTCCCTCCCCTGATGAAGCAACTAGCTACTAACAAGGAGGTAGGCGTAATCTCTTGAATTAGATAGGGAATCACGCCCAATCCGTTAACAGCCACGGACTCTAGACCACTATACCCACAAGTACTTAGAGGGTAGTGAAAGAGAGTTTCCTAATAATGATAACCCACGATATACGTGACGATTGGGAGCCATGTACAAACAATGGGAATACCGAGAATGCCACAATCAGCACGCAAACCCTGCATCACACCACATTAAGAGCACTAAGTGCCCTAAGTAAGCATGTGATTTTCACCATACGAAAGAAATGTGATAACACCAATTACCGGTTACAGTTAAGAGCACAAAAGAACAGTATAGCACAATCACCTCACGCTGGTAAGGCATGAGAATGGATGAGTTGACGCCTGATATGAGAGTGATTCTGCGCTAAGTATTGCCATTTTACAGTTTCTTCATTCAAAATCAAGTGATTTTGAACGTGTAAATATTTGTACTTCACCAAGTTCTTTTCTCCCCCTACCCCCTATCTCCCTTTCTGGTTTGTTTTTGTGTGTTTTTTATTTACAGGTACAATAAGACCTCTCATCACTCGAAGAATCAGGTTACAAATTTACCTATTCTTTCACTTATTTTCATCACTTTCACCCCCTGGTCCTGAAGAAAGCTGTCTGACAAATTGTCACCTAGAGCTGAAACATGTCGACCATTTTAGCAGACCTTCAAGTGCGCTAGAATTCATAACAAATTCCACAGCAGCACGATCACCCCTCTTTTAACAATAGCCCAATTCCAAATTTAATAAACTTCCAAGTACTGGATATCTGGACTATTTTTTAACATCACTCATCACTATCCTGATCACCCTATTTCCACGATCCCTACTGCCTTAAAACTTAAGGTACAACCTCCTGGTGGAGGGTGCACACAAATGACTTGACCCAGTGATTACGCACACATGTGTGATACAAGCGGGGACACCTCATATACCGCTTACAAAAACAAGCAAGAGAGAAACACACGTGTATGAGGGTCATTTTATTGGGAGACACCCAGTTACCAACCTGCAGACCTGAGTTTTTCGCAGAACAAGTGATCCTTTCCCCATTTGATGAAATGCAATTTAACAGGAGTTTGAAAGGATCTCATCTCTTACTCCCCCCCAATTGATTACCTTATCCCAGAGAGACACAGAAACGGGACAACTGCATCCTGTGGCCTTTTTGTCGAAAAAACAAAACCCGGCCGAGACCAACTATAAGGTGGCAGAAAAAGAGTTGTTGGCCATCAAAAAGGCCTTCCTGGAGTGGAGACACTATCTGTGGGGAGCGCAACATCCAATAATTGTCTACTCTGATCACCGAAAGCTACAATTCTTGAAGACAGCCCACCATCTTTTGCATCGTCAAATGAGGTGGATGCTATTCTTCACAGGATACGATTTTGTAATCACTTTTCTCCCAGGGTCTGAAAATCTGAAGGCGGATTCACTTTCCAGACAAGGGGAAAACTCCATTCCACAACATGAGGTACAGCGAGCCATCATAACTCCTGAGAAAGTCCTATGCACCGTCACAGCGGAACATTTTTTGGAACAGGTTGCTAGTCATCGGAGTCAGGCTCAGTGGCAGGTGTGGGCCGGTCAAGACAAGTTCAGAACCCTTAAACATGGGGTGTCCATGTATGATGGGAAACTGTACTTACCCACTCACCCTCTCCGCTTAAAGGCTTTCAATTGGTGTCACAACGCAGTGCTAGCAGGCCATCTAGGGAACAAGAAAACATTACATCTTGTGAAACGCCATTTCTGGTGGGAGGGCATGTCGAAGAACTCAAAGACCTGGGTCAAACAGTGTGATACATGTGCCCGAGCCAAAGGAAATCAGACCAAGCGTAAAGGGAAGCTCATACCTCTAACCACGCCATCACATCCATGGTATAGATCAGTTTGGACTTCATAGTTGGCCTACCAACCGATCAAGGATGCAATGCCATTTTGGTAGTGGTCGACAGTCTAACTGAAATGGGACATTTCATCCCATGTAAAAACCTACCTACGGCAAGTCAGACCGCTCAGCTGTTGTTAACCCATGTGGTGAAAAAACATGGAATCCTAAAGGTGATCGTTTCCGACAGAGGTCCCCAGTTTGTGGCCCGATTCTGGCACATGTGGTGCAAAGCCCTCCATATGGAAGATGCCTTATCCACCAGTTTCCATCCCCAAACGGATGGGCAGACTGAAAGACTAAATCAGACACTCAAGAAATACCTGAGATGTTATTCAGAGGAGGCTGCCCAATCTTGGGGATCCATGTTGTGGTTGGCTGAACTGTCCTACAATAATGCCTGGCTCAGTTCCATAGGGGAAACTCTGTTCAGGGCTAACACCGGGTTTCATGCTAACACATTGCCTTTGGTGATCCCCAGTGATGTGCAAAATCACCCTACGGTAGCTGCTCATGTGAAGTCACTCCTGAAAACCCACCTTCGGATCCAAAAATCACTGGATCAAGTGAAGACATCCTACAAAAAATGGGCCGACACACACCGACGGGATGACCCTGAGTATCAGGTAGGCGACAAAGTCTGGCTTTCAATGAAGAATATTCGTTTTCGTTATCGCAGCATATTCCATCCTCGCTTTATTGGTCCTTATGCCATCCTTCGCAGAATAAATCCTGTAGCCTACAAACTCAAACTGCCTGCTTCTTTAAGAATTCATCCGGTGTTTCACTGTAGTTTGTTGAAACCTGCCGAGGTGCGCGGACTAAAGCTGTACCACCTGTGTTGAGGGATGGCCATTTGGAATAGGAGGTTCGCCCTATTCTGGATTCCGAGTATCGCCAGGGGCGGTTGTGGTTCCTGATCTCCTGGAAGGGATATCAGCCGGAGGATGACTCATGGGAACCGTGTTCTGATGTTCATGCACCTCGGGAGATACGGTTGTTCTATTCACATAACCCGGGGAAGCCTGGTGCTAGGAGGCACTTGGGAGGGGGGCGTACTGTCAGGTTCTGACATGTGCCTACCTGACTTCAGTCTACATCGGACTAAATCTCCCAGAAGGCCATCCTTCTGGGAGGTTCTGGAAATGCTTTATAGTCACGTGAGACACTGGGGTGCCTCGTACATGATTCTCGTCCTGTTGGAGGAAGTGGTTTTGGCGGACGCCCTGTACCGCGGAGTCGCTGGATTCTCCGTTGCCCAGTGCTAACACAGTGGCTGCTGTGATGAGCCTTATGCCTTGTTCACGTTCTGCTCGAGAACGCCCTGTTCTTTTGCCCATCTTATTTTTTTCTCGTCGGCGGGCAAGGAGACGTTGGATTGCCCCCTCCTGGCCCGACCAGGAAAGCGCTTGTTTGTTCTCATTGCTTTGCCCCTCGGTGGACCGGGAGCCGCTGGATTGCCCCCTCCTGTGTCTGGCCGCAACCTATGGTTCTGTATTCTGCCTGGCGCAGTAGAATTGTGCAACCTGCCCTTGTTTCGAACAATTCTCGGCTGAGAATCGGAACGCCTGCTGGTTTCTTTAGTCTCCTTGCGGAGTAGCACCGGAGCTGGACTTGGGGTATTGTTGATGCTCTGAAGAGTTCTGGACTTTGTGCTGAGTGTCCAGTAAGCGCGGATAATTCCCAAGAGGATGGTTGAGTTTATGAACTATTTGCTTTTTGCCTTCCAGTCGCTGAATTTGTCATTTCAGAGGCGGTGTCAGCAGTGACTTCTTTTTGGATTGCCAGCTTTGCTTTTTCTTACTTTCACTTAAAACACCTTCATGGTTTAGTGGATGACTCAATCCCCTATTTGCTGGTGCAGGAGAAGGTCTTGATTTTAGTTCTGGGGTGGAGGATGGCTGGTATGTATGTTTATGCTTGAGGTACATTTTTGAATGTTGAAAGGGGTCCAAGAGATTAACGAAGTGTACTTTGAACCATAGTGGAGTCCTACCTTGCGGTGAGAGAGAAAATCTTATCAAGAGGAAAGGAAATATTGGGTTCATCTCCTGATTTATTACCAGGTATTAAATAGCATCAAGCGAAAATTACATGAGAGCAGTGAGGAGATTGCATGTATTAATGTGTGGTTCTTTTTGTTACAGGGATCCCTTTTCCACTGCTGTTCCTACCCTATCCTATCCCGCGCTTGATTACTTCTGTACTCTGTATACATTGTAGTCAGCCAGAGTATGGGGAAATCAGGAGGTGGACCCCTTTGAGCATCATCCTGATCCTGAGGAGCCTGTTCATCATGACATAGATGACTGAGATTATATATATTTTAATGAGATTTAGTGTTTCCATGAGTTGGAAGAGTGTGGTGGAAGATCATGAAACAGTGATTCTTCCACAGAACTTCACTGCATTGACCCAGTTCAGTAGGTGAAACATTGTTTTGTGATCCCTCCACTCATCAGTGAGAGGAATGCAGAACTTTCCAAACTGGGATGAGCTTTCAACACAGTTCAGAAAGAGAATTCCTATTATAACATTGGAATGTTGACCGTTGAAGACAATGGAGTAGCTCCGGGTTTATAATGGCTGGTGTAAGCCGGAAGATCCACCATTCCAATGCTTATCTTCACACTTCTCCCTTTTTATTTTAGAAAATTCTACCCTTTGTGGGTGGAATGTTCTAAAAGCCTTATATAGCTTCCGCCTTGGGCTGTACCGGTTGTTAAAGGTCCTCTCCCTCATTATAGGCCTTTGCCTGCAGTTTCGGCCTATAGCTCGGGTTCATGACCTTTAACAACCAGTTTATCCCTCGAAAAAAGACTATTGACCTATATTGCAGCATTCACCTCTTAAAATGTGTTTTGATGAGGTAGCTAGGTTTGTGTTTGCCCCTAGCAGGCTCTAGGCATATGATGGCAGTTCATTGGCCTTTGATGTCAGCAGTCAGGCAGTACATCGGTATACATTTCCTCTGTGTGTGGGCATACCGTAGCTAAATATTGGTATTTATGACCAATTCTTCGGGAAATGATGGCCACACCTGGGCACATCCCAGCATTTATTGATCATATGACGGACATGTATGAGAATGAGTAGTCATATGGTTTTAACTGGACACCTTATGTCAATATGATAACTCTCCTTGGGTATTTGATGGTGATACATGATCAGAAACTGAAACCGCTGCCACTTCTAGGTCACCATATATGGGAATATGTTGACAATTCTTTGGCATATCTTGTCAGAGATGGGCGTCAAGGCATTATGATGTATGTACTTAGCTGTATCCATGCCTTTCCTAGGCATATAATAGCAATACTAGGACATGCACCAACAGATGGGGGCCGAGGATTCCACAGTCTTTTAATGTTCCAGGAGCATTGTAGAAAATTTTAGTTATGATGTTTCAAGTCCTTGGCATATAATGACCTTACTTGGTTATCTAATAGCACTTCTTGTTCAGAAATATTTTTTTTTAGTTGGGCATAAGCTGGCATACAGTGGTAGTGCCTAAGCACCGGACAAACTTTATTACATATAGTATGGCACTTCATAGGCATAACATGGTAGCATTTAGATGAAGTTACAGCACCTTGGCACACGCTCTGTTTAAAATGGCTACACCTGACCTTATCTTGACAATTCTTGGGTATATGAGGCTCCTATATGTGCAAAAATGGATGCTTCTTTGTCATATGATAGATATACTTCGTCATATGGTGCTGTTGTTGGCCATGGTGTGATAGTGTTAGAGCATAACATGTGTATTTGAAAAGAACACGTTCACCAGAGGGCATTTACATGCTCAATAACAGATGTTTATTGTTACACAATTCAATAGTACTGATTTTATCGACCTCAAATGGTTGAAAGGCTGAGTGTACCCGCTGGGATTTGAACCTGTAAGGTGAGGTCAAACACAGGCCCATGCAGTGGGCGCATTAGTCCACTGAGCCACAAGACCCTGCTCACACACATGATTGCAGAATCGAGAAATGTGATGGCTGAAACTGGCTACATAACTGCAGAACCTGCCGGTAAAACTGTGCCTTGGCGACAATGGCTGAACCTGGGAATTTAATGACCAGTATATAATAACAATATGTGGGCATCCATACATACAACAAACATGGGCCAAGATTTATCATACTTTCACTCAGCGCAATGCAGCAAGCCACCTTTCTGCGACGCGCTGTGTGAAAGGGAAAGGACAGGATAGCAGTATATTTAACATTATTTGGCACATTTCTGTCCTTTCCTTGTGCTGGTGCACAATCTACTGCCTTGCCCCAATGCAGGCACCCTTCCATCAGGGTGCCTGCGTTGTAGGCAGGATTGTTTTTTATGCAGGAAGGGATAGCTTCCTGCACACAAAACAATCTCAGAGGCATTTTCCTCTTTCTATGTGAGCTGCAGAATGCAACAAATGTAAAAAGAGTTAACAAGCATTTACAATGCAATAGGTCTCGCAATCGCAAGGTTTTGAGCTATTAGCCTTGTAAATGGCAACGACTTTTATGATAGTAAAAGGCATTGTCATTTCCAGCACCAATAGCGCCAAGTTTCAGGAGGGGATACTGGAGGTACAAGCATGGATGCACAATAATTGCCTAAAACTGAATGCGGAGAAAACGGAGGTTATGACCTTTGGTAACATCTCTCCAGAATGGTCCCCGACGTGGTGGCCTACTCAGATGGGTCCTCCCCCGGTCCCAGTCGCAAAGGTCAGGAATCTTGGAGTGATCTTTGATAAACACCTATCTTTCAAACATCATGTAAACAAGGTTGTCTCAGCTGCCTTCTTTACGTTGAAAAAGATAAAAAAAAACTGCTACCGTACTTACCAGCATCAGCTGGAAAAACACTAATCACCACCTTAGTGTTTTCCAAGCTTGATTACGGAAATGCCCTCTTTGTCAACACTCATAAATATATTCTGAACAAGCTCCAATCTGTTCAAAATATGGCAGCTAGAATCCTTCTCAACATTCCTAGGCGCCAGTCCATCTCGGCAGCTATACGCCATCTTCATTGGCTAAGAGTGGAGAGCAGGATCAAATTTAAAGCCTTATGCATTGCCTATAAGGCCATTCATCATACTGGCCCGAAGTTTCTAAAAGAGGCATTTCAGGTGCATACCCCTATAAGGAACTTAAGATCAGCAGCTAGTTGTCTACTATCTGTTCCCCGAACAAGAACTACCACCTGGGGTGACAGACGATTCCTGTAGCAACTCCCAGATTGTGGAATTCACTCCCTTCACATATCAAAACCGCCCCAACTCTTATTTGCTTCCGTAAGGCCTTGAAGACTTGGCTCTTCAATCAATAAGTTTGTGTGCTGATCACTGTATCCTAAAGTATCTTACTGCGCCTAGACACCCTAGGGTATTAGCTGCGCATTAAAAAATCCCATAAATAAATAAATAAATAAATAGGTCAAACTTAGCCAAAAGCAAGACCTATTGTATTGCAGAGTGCAGTCCCTGAAGCGGGTGCCGCGCTCACCAGTAAAGTTTAAAAAGAAGAAAAAAAGAAACAGCGCGGCGTCCCTGAAGTGGGTGCCGTGCTCAACAGTAACGTTTAAACAAAAATAATTAAACTGAGTGCTGTGCCCCTAAAGCAGGCGCCTCCCTCAACATGCAAGTTTATTAAAAAACAAAAAAATAGAGATAAAAGAAAGCGCGATGACCCTGAAGCGGATGCTGCGTTCTTCTTAAAAGTAATTTTTTTAAAGAGTGTTGTCATTGTATTGTAGAGGTAGGGGGCAGGCACTTTCACAATTAGTGCGCCCTAGTGCTCAATACCAAAGCGGCCACCATTGTCATGTGTGGGCGTGCTGCAAATACAACGAAAAGCAGCCGCCATTGTCTCCATTAGTCAGCAATAAACTAAACAGTGCTCACCTACTTATAACGTACACCGTGCAAAAAGCCAAGTAAAAGGGCCAGTCACATTGGGAGGTTACAAATGAAGACAATACAGTACTAAGGAGGGATTAACAAGCCTATTTATGAACCAGAAGCCAAAAGATTTAAAAACGAGGAGAAATACAGATATATATCCTCTTTAACCTGATGAGGCGGAGCACTTTGACGCATTCCTAGGTCTACCACCAATAGTAAATAAGGTAACGCTCCAAAATCCATAGGTGGAAGCGTGGGAACACCCACGCTCCACCTGTTGAACGCCTCCCTGGGGCAGAGTAACTCAAGGCAGCGATTTGCGCTGTGTTACGGTACTCCAGATTTATCAAACTATGCAGGGCCACGTAAGGTGGTCTTGCAGGGCTCAATAATTCTGACTTTAGTGTTGAGTTTCCCTTGTGTTCCCTTGCATGGTGCAATGGTGAAGCAACACTATGATACATCTGGCCCACGCATCTTAAGCTGCATGGATGTTGAAGCAGAATTTGAATGCTCGACACAGTCCTTAAACCTTCCAACGGGTGGCACTGCGGGTGGAGCTGGCAGTGCCAACTGTGACACCGGGCAGCAGGCTCCTAAATTGTGAAATTAAGCACTACTGTGCAGCTTTCTGCTATACTCCATGTTCATTGCATGTTAAGGTAACCAGCAGTTTCATAATGTATGACTCCTGCATAAAGTCAATTTAAAGAAAGTACATTGTGCTGCTGAAAGTTTTGAATTGCATATTTTTGCATATTTCCCTGCAGTATTATCTGTGCGCATCACCACAGTAAGAATGTTTTTTTAAAATGTATTTTTTATTTTTTAAGGAGGTGCTTACATATGCTTACACAACAATCTCCCAAATTTAGTGCAATGACTCACCAAGTCTGGGCAGGCCTTCCAGTTGTTTCAATTAGTGACTGGAATGCAGCATCGACCAGGGTTGACCACAGTTTCTCTTCTTCCCAAAATATTCGCAACAAGCAGAACTCATGAGAGGTTTGAGTTTCTTAAAAAGGCATATGACAAACTTTCCAACCACCTGGCTCAAAAACTACAATTTTTTTTAAACCGTCATCATCATTTTTTTTACAAGTTGGACAACTACGTTTTCAAGGTTGTTTTTTATTATATTATTATTTAAAATAAGTATTAAGTTATTGCGAATAAATAATAAGGGAAATGCTCCTTCGTTATGCAGCGTTAAGTAGAGGGACATTTTACACGTCACACCAATCTGGTACAGTTCTTAGGGGTCCTGTGTGTGATGTGGGATTGGTCATGGTGATATTTCAGTCCTGGTGCATGAATGTAATTTTTTCTCTGCTTGCTTCACATTTTCAGAACAGTCCAGTGCTTTTAAAATATATCTGTTAATCTGCCTCCACAACTTTCCACACCTCCAACAGGGTCTTAACTAAGTCAGTGCCATTCAAGCCGTGTGAGTCGGAGATTTCCCAACCATCTCCGCAGTGGTCCCACCTAAAAAAAGATGGCCCATGGAGCGAGGGCTGAGTGATGGGAAAAAGAAGGGTGGAGGCTTTGGCTGTTTAGGGTGTCAAATATCGGAACAGTGGCATTCTGAAAAGTAAAACAAATTCTTGAGGCCATTCGAGTCTACTCTACTTTTTGAGCTTTGACACTAGCTGACAGAAGATTGGTAAATTGGGTACATCCTCTGGAAACTGTTTCAGGTGCAGTTTATAGTTTCTGCTTCGAGTAACATAAGGTTGAGTGTCTGCTCCATTGATCGGTACACAACTTTAAGGTCATAGTTTCCAATGTGGTGAGAGAGCTCAGGGGACTAATGCACTTACTAGTGGATGTATGTGTGCAAGTGTTTTGTGTGTTGCTGCATGCATATCTATTTGTACAACCGCAAAGCGGTTCTATTTTTTTTATTAGTTATTTCATATTTAGATGACTCTGATTGGAAGGTGCAGAGCTGCACAGAAAATATTTCCATGCCAGCAGGAGCCTCTCATGCCTCAAGAGGTGCTGAATATTCTGTGGTGGGTTCTAAAAAAGAGAGGGGCATATTAGCAAGGGCTAGCGATAATATTATCGCCGCTTTAGCGTCCGTTTTCGGGCGAAAAGAGGCGATAATATTATCGCTCTATCTACAAGGACAGGCTAGCGCGTGTTTAATTAGATTAGCGCCCAGTTTCTTGCCGCCTGGCCTCGCATCCCTAATGAGATGCAAGGTGGGCGTGCCTCGTGAAACTTCATTGTGAAATATCGCTAACGGGGCTACGGGATATTTATAACGCAGCCCCGTCTGGCGTAGCGATATTCTTTTCATTGCTAACTCGCCCAAAACGCTGCTTCCAGACGTCTGCAAAAAACATGAGTTATGTATGTTTTACATTGGGCTGAATTATGGTGATACGACCACAGGGTCGTATCAGCAAGGTTATCACCATATTCAGGAGATCAATGCTGGTTTTCCAGCGATGTTTTTGCCATTTCCCCCCTATCGCTGGAATTTTATCGCCCTGGAGAAACGCGTTGTTAATAACATGCTAACCGGGTGATAAATTCCAGCGAAAGACGGCGATAAATAAAAAAGCGCTAAGCGCGCTTTGCAATATTTTTCGCCGTCTATTGTTGATATGCCCCAATATGACATGGAAGTGGGGAATAACTACAATATCTGTGGACGATCTACATGAAACTGGTCCCACTGCTCAGATCTCCCACAATAGGAAAGTCAAGAATACTTTTCTAAAAAATAAAAGGCTTCTGTGAGGTAAGAATATATATGGAAGGGGGTTATTTCTTATTACTTTCACTGCTTTCCTCGATAAAGCATAAAGTACAAGGATAGATGTGTATATTTGTCCTTCTCAACCAGTCCACATCTATTTCCTCCCATAAAAGCTGAAGAATTATTGAACAGAGAACCATTGGTATATAACCTGCTTTCCAACCTGCCATCATGGCAAATAAGGTTTTACATAGTCTATAAGGCCCCAAGTATTTGATCAAGCAGTAGACCACTGAAAATATCTCTTAAGGTCAAAATGATGGAAAGCACAGCTTATTCTGTGAAAGGGTTCTTTGCATCAGTCCATTTCAAAGTAATTACAACTCAGTGCAGCCTAATAATTGCCTTTGTCTTTGTATATCCTTGCAAAAGGAAGTGTGGGAGGAGGAAAGAGGGGCTGGTCTATAAAAGATCTTCATAGGTTATAGGAGAATTTGCCTATTCTCTCGGCGCTTGTGAGCCCACAGGAAAACCAAACACAGATTCTGCTAAATAAAACTCTGAGGGCCCGATGTAGGTAATTCCTATTTACCTACTCTTAAATACCGAATCATACCGATTCGGTATTTAAGAGTAGGTAAATAGGAAGGGGGCAGATGTAGGTAATTCTTATTTTAGAATTACCGAATCGGTAGGATTCGGTACTTACCGATTCGGTAAATACCGAATCGGTATTGCCCATTGATTCCTATGGGATTCAAGGCCCATAGGAATCAATGGGAATACCGAATCCTGCAAGGGTGCAGGGGGTGTCACTTTGACACCCTCTAGCACCCCAAGTAGAGGCTTGTGTGACATGTGGCACACATACATGCCCTAAGGGCATGTCTGTGTGTCACATGGCACAGGTGTACATGCACAGATGTGCATGTACACCTGAATTCGGTATTTTACCACCCAATTGTATTGGGTGGTAAAATACCGAAATCTGAAGGCCTGTAGCACTGTAAACAGTGCTACCTACATCTGGGAGTTACCGAATCAGTAAAATTACCGATTCAGTATTATACAGAATCGGTAAATTTACTGATTCTGTAAAATAATGCCCCCTACATCTCAATCACCACATACCGGTCGGTAACGGCCGAATTTGGCCGTTACCGACCGGTATTTGGTGACCTACATCGGGCCCAGAGTCTCTGGACCAAGCTAGGAACTGGGAAATGCATTTATTAGAGACGTGTGACACCCCAAACACCCCTCTGAAGTTACACCCTGGCCTGTAGGTATTGCTCCATCCAAATAGAAATATTCTCACGCTGTACTATAGTCTCATAGAGAACGAGCAATTGCCATAAAGAGGCGGAATGTAACATTTGATGTATTGTATAAAGCAAAAAAGTAGTTAACTAACAAACTTCTATCGACTAAATTTAATTGTTAGAAATCAGTACACGGGAAGACCTGTTACTGCTGCTTTGTCTAAAAAATAGGCTTCATAAGGACTTGTGGGCTAAGATCCAGATGGTGGAAATGGTGCCTTGTCGCAAAAGATACTGACTCCCAACGGTTTGAGGCAAGGGTGAAGTTTAGCACCTTCACTATTTTCAATGCACATCTCTAATATACCAAAAGCTTTTGAGAATGTGTGCTGTTTCCCAACTAAACTATACCAAGAACTTTGTGCAGATGACACTATCCCACTCGGCATGACATTGAAGGATCCGCAGCATGCCCTAGCAGTAGGTTTGGAGAATGTTGTAAGAGTAACCTTGCAGAAAAAATATACTAATATTATTTTTATATCAGGTTCGGTGATCTAAGATGTCTTGTGGAAAACAAGTCATTCACAGAAATGGCAAGCTGCTTATTGCCTACCTCTGAGTAACCATGGCATACAGCCTCTTTAGATGTTATAACTGATCTTACTATTCTATAACAGAATATTTCTATTTTGATTGTAGTGGACCTTCTATCCAAAGTAGCATATTTTACTGCACTGGCAGCATTGATATCATCAACAAAACTGCCTAATTTGTTAGTCCCTGTGATTGATTGAGACTCATTGTTCAATATTATGTTCTGGAAGGTCTAGATTGGGTTACTTGAAGACTAATCATCTAGGTTTCCTCATGATATCACAGACAATCCAATAAGTATTTGGAAAGAACCAATAAGACTCTTGGACAAAACTTCTTTTATCGGTGTACATCAGGATAATAGACTAAGGACCTTACGTACAGTTTGGTGGATAGGGTACTTTGCGTCAAAATGTGAAACACCCTGTCCACCAAAATCCAGTTTCACCCTATTCAGATAAAGCCTGGTGGTACCGAACATGAAAACAAATAAATGATCTGCCACACTGGGAGAAAACTCTCAGCATTTCGGGAACATATATATATATTTTTTTTTTAAAACAAACTTCATCTTTGTGAGTGTGTTTTTGAAGTACAAACATTTTGAGCTGTGCATACACACTGAATATGGCACCTATGCAGCACAGATTTCAGAGCCTTCAGAGGAGTTGCAGTAGTAGTAGAGGTGCACAGGATGTTCTACAAATGAGGCAGTGCCCCTTCATTAGTATCATTGCCCAATGTCTCTTGGCCCTTGTCTGTTTCTCCACTCTCATTCCTTTTAATATTGATATCTGCAATGAGCTCCCAGACTTTTTTCACAGTCAAACCAATAACATCTTTTAAATCTTACCAGTCTGCTCCGGATCTGGTGATACTGTGTGACTATAGCATTATCTGCACTGTCCCTGGGATTCCCTCACTTTCCTCTTATATTCATTTGACTGACTTTTTTCACTGTGAGTCACTTATGTAGTGGCCAAACATTCAAGGCTTGATTTACAAAGAGCCTCCGCACGTGCAACAGAGGACTCGCAGTCGTGGGGGAGTCTCTGCACTCGGGGTGGGATCTCCGCAATGAGAATTCCCTCTTAAATGTGGAGACTCCCCATGACTGATGGGCCTCCGCCACGAGTGCATAGGCTCTTTGTGAATCAGGCTCTGAAAGTCTGGCTCCCTTACTGACCTGTGTTCCATAGACATTGTTAGATTATTGGCAATTCTCATGTGGCCTCATTGTCTCAAATAGTAACCAATTCCCTCTTTAATATAGCTCATAGCTGTGCGGTATAATATGTCTTGGAGCTCATCAACAAACATTTTTGTCTTACAGGCATATATTGCACACCACTTGGATTTCACAAGGAAAGCTGATTAAGCCCATTATCATATCTTTGCATATTTGTAAAGTATGCATTGCACACAGCATGCCGGATGCTTGCATAGGATGGGGAAAATAGTGAAAATCTGTTCTTGTTCGCTTAACCTTTAACCTTTTCTTTATTAGGTCTCGCCTCACTGTCTTTTGTTGAAAGAGCTTTTGTGTACATAACCTATACTTACAGTGGGCTTGGGGGTCAGCCCATTGCTTATTATTGGTTCACTTTTTTGTTAACCTTATTTGCTTACTTCTTATTCAATGGATTGCCCTCTTCATATTGGTTTGTCACTTTACTGGATTATAGATTTGTTACCAATGGCTCGATAAATCTGAAAAATTGTACTAGTCCTGCAGGTCTAGTACCTTGGAACATCCCCTCGACCTGACTGCAACCCACTTGACCTCCGTCTCTGAAAACGGAGCAAAAGTGACAAGATAACATGATTTAAAGGCATTTTTATTGCTCATTCCGTTTGTGAGCAATAAACATGCCTTTAAATCTTGTTATCTTGTCACTTTTGCTCCGTTTTCAAAGACCGGGGACAAAAGTTAGTTTATCTTCCTACTCGCCAGAAAGGGCGAGTAGGACCTAAAAATAGCTCGTCCTCAGCAATTCTCCCTCGCAGGTGCGAGCGGGCGAGTGGATTTGTCGAGCCCACAATCTTTTAATTAAATTACTTTTATCCTTCCATTGCTTACTCACGTTTTTATTTTGTTTCAGCACTTCATGGGAGTGCATCTGTTTTCTTGCTGTCAACCCCAGGTGCTGCTTTCCTAAGAAGCTCTGGCCAGGACTTCTTCCGCCTTTACCTGTCATACTGGGATTTTTTATTTTATTTTTTCAACCCCCAACTCATTTGTTGCTCCGCCAACCCTACCTGTTGACTGTACTACTACACGGTGCTGCTTGGTGGCATTCTCTTTGTCTTCCTGCTGCTTCATTAAACCCCTACTCCGCCTCTCTGGCCCCAGTCAGGATAGGCGAGACCTACTGGTTTTGAAAATGCTTGTTTTTAAGTGTAACTGTAATTAGCTGTCATGGCTTAACCCCTCACTCCGCCACTTCAGAAATGCAAGGCTGCACCATATTTAAAGGGATATGGTGCAGCCTTGCGTTTCTCACTGCGTTGGCTCTACACTTACCAGTGAACATGGATAGTGGATTGACATGAGCAATCATTACAAGGACAGGCTATCAAAGTACAACTCCAATTATTCATATTAGGAAAGCTGGTGAGTCTGTGTAACATACCGAGTAGAAATCTTGTTAGTAAAAACCTATCATACCCTGCTGGGACTATGGCTAAATAGGGCTGTATTTTAAAGACTCTTAAAATCATTTGGTTATTCAATGCAGAGGGCTTGAGTATTTCAGTCTTCAGCCTTGTCATTTTCAGCATCGCAATACCTTCTTTTTTTAATTGCTTCCTGCTTACTGATTGCAAGGATTCCAAGTCAGTAAAATACTCAGGATGATCCCGATTCTGCATAAAATTAAAAACATAATAAATCCAGGGAATCTTTAAAACTTTTTCCAATTTTAAAATGTCCTTTAAAATATCCATATTTAATGTGGGTTCTTCTTTAGTCCATACATGATGCCACAGTAAGACTGGCTCAAGTTTAATGAGGTCAGTCAGATACATTAATCCCAATTCGGCATGACAAATGTAGGCAGATGTTGTTCTGGGTACAGGCAATAAATGACCCAGGACCCACAGGTTGCAGTAGAAGTACATTGGGGGGGGGGGGTTGGGGGGGGGGGGGGGGGGGGGGGGGGGGTTGGGGGGGGGGGGGGCCCGATAAATTTGTAAAAGTTCCAGTGGCGGGTCGTTTCCTAATCTTTCAGAAAACTGGGTGAGTGCGGATATAGTGTTAATGAAACTAAGCGTTTTAGATCTTATTGCCTGTGCCCGCATGTCTTCTTGATGGAACATGACACCCAGATATTAGAAGGATCTTGTTGTTTCAAGCTTTTGATCCACAATAAACATTTCACAAAATGTTTTCCTCCCCACGCCACATCTCATAACATAAGTCTTAGAAGTGTTCACTGTTAGTCCTAAGTCCCGCATAAAATCGTTAAAACCATTCAAAACTCTCTGTAAACTGACTTGGGTTATGGACATTAAAACTGCATCGTTGGCATATAAAAGGGCAGGGATTGGACGACCATTAATCTTAGGGTAATCAACGTTTTGCTCAATTAATGCGCCCTCCAGATCATTTATGTACAAATTAAAAAGGAATGGTGCGAGGACACATCCTTGACGGACTCCCCTACGAATTTGGATTGGAGTTGTGGTCCCACCCTTAACATCAAAGCGGACTCTAGTTTGAGCTTTACAGTAAAACCGCCTTAAAAAATGGATAATTTGAAGGTCCATGCCTATCTTTTCTAAAATCTCCCACAGTTTGATATGTCGTACCGAATCAAAAGCAGCTGTCAAATCTACAAAGGCTAAAAACAAGTTACCATTTTCACATGAACATATTTTTCCACCAATAAGGCAAGATTAAGAGACTGCTCAATGGTGCCCACTCCTTCGCGAAAACCCTACTGCAAATCGGAAAGAATCCTATTATCAGAAGCCCAGGGTTTTAGTCTTACTAAAATTACACAACCTTGGATTTTTGTCATTACGTCGAGTAATGAAATGGGCCTGTAACATCTAGAGTCTTGGCGGTTTCCTTTTTTGAAGATGGGGACTATAATTGATTTGGTCCAAGTTGCTGGGAATACAGCGTAGCAGCTAGCATTCGCTACTTGCGTAACGTTTGTGCCCCAAAAAGTCTGATTTAAAGAGGTCTCTGGGGACCCCATCTGGTCTTCGCGCCTTTCCCCCACAGGTGTTGGAGATTGCCGTCACCACTTCATCTAGGGTGAATTTAAGGCCAGTATTAAAAGATTTATTAATTAATAAGGTGTTGTTTTTAAGCCGATCTATCCCCTAAAAACCTCTGTAAAATGCTCAACTCACTGTTCCTCTGAAATGGCAATCTCAATGGAAGGGCCCTCGTCTGGTTTAAAAAAAGGTGCTTTTACCGCCTTCCAGAAAGCACTGCTATCCCTACTTAAATCAGCCGAATGAAGGGACTCCCAGGCTTCCCTTTTCAGGCCATCTCTTCTCTCCTTAATTGCTAGATTGTACTTTCTCCTTGCAACCCTAATAGCTTCCTGATCTCGCGGGATAATGTGGAGATCCTTTTTTTTAATTTGTGGATGCTTTCGTGCATTGTGAGTCAAACCAGCCCGCTTGTTTTGCTTTCCTGGACTTATGAACAAAAAGGGCCTCCCTCACAGTGTTAGTTATTGACTCAAAAGCCTCTATAATGCTACTTGGGCCAGCTAGATTGCTAATACAAATATCAAATTCGTCTTTGCACTTAGTCACCACAGTTTTTAGAACGCGATTGTGGTCAACCATAGCCCATTTCAGTGCATAACCATTCGTTCTATCCAATACAAGTGACTCCAAAGGCTGTGGAGCAATACTAACCCTTTTTGTACTTTTTGAACAACCTTTCAGTGTTACACACAGTGGGAAATGGTCACTCAGAGATATATCTCCAATGTGAAATGAGCTAACTTGAGAGGCATAGTGATTTGACCGCAATAAGAAATCAATTGTGGAATATAAGCCCCGCCCACTAAAAGTATAACCCATGGATACTGATTCCAAGCACATTTCATTACAAATTTTAAGTCCAGGGTAGATAACAGCTCATTTAACAGCTCCCCAACTTTTGAGTGAGTAAAATGCATGCAACTGACCCCTTCCTCCACATCGAATCCACACACATTTGTGTCATCAATAGGACATAAACCATAGTTAAAATCTCCTCCAAAAAGGACCCTGATATCAGAGAGACTTTTACGCCATGGAGATTGAACTTCAATTATTAACTAATTAAAAACGGCTTCTACTTCAAGCGTGGCTATATTATTGTACAGATTAATCAAAGTTATTGATCGCTTGCTATCAATCTTAATGTTAATAATTTGGAAGAAAGCATTATCTAGCCTTGGTTCAATTTTACTAAAATTCAGAGTGTTTGCATTGTATGTATAGAGGCCTCCCTTTAATCTACCACCTTTACTATCTCTTGCTTCGGTGTGTATGGTTCTATATCCATTAATATGCAGTCTCATATGGAGCCCGTGACCCAGTACCATGAGGCTCATAACAAAATTGATATTTTGTCCGAATGTGCAGCTTGTGGTGAGCTGCCCTCTTTCTCTGAGGAAGCCATTCTGCATTTCTCTAAAGCTCGCAAAGTCTTGGACATAGTCGAGTGTAACCCCCCAGTTCTCTGCTGTCTCTGCAGGTAGGTGGTTAAGGGTAGAATTGTGCAACTCTATCTCGGACAATTGCAGTGAGTTTTTTCATGGCATAGATTGACCACACCTTCTCCTTACCACATGTTGAGTCGGGGTGCTTATGGCTGTTATCAAATCCGGGCCACGCTCAAGCACTCAGCTAACAGGAGATGAGAGAATAGTTTCCCTTGGGGAGTTGTCATTGGGTAGAGTCAATCTGCCCCCGTGCATCCCAGGAGGACCATGAGTGGATTCTGTGGCAATGAGCTACTAGTGATGAAGTGTATTGTGTGGAGGACCTTGTCCCAAAATGCTTGAATCTGTGGGCACATCCACCATATGTGTAGAAAGGTGCTACTCTATTCAAGCACAGCTCTGAATCATCAAACATCTAGTGAAGTTGTATGGGTGTGATGGGTACCAGTGTGTTAGTATTTTATAGATGTTTTATTTCTAGCGGAGGCAGATAGAGGACATAGAGGCCCTTTGCCAGATAGCTCCCAATGTTTTGTCCGAAATGTCTATGGCCAATTCCCTCTACCACTGTGTTACATATGCATGGTTTAGGGGGGTTAAGGTTCAGGATGTAGAGTTATAACCATGATATGCCTCTATGACAAATTATATTGAGGTATTAATGTTCCATTAATGTTGTGGCTATTGATGATGGTTGCAAGGGTGGGCTATGGAGACATTGAAGAACTCAGGGAGGAACCCTGGGGTACTCTATAGCTGATCTCTATGGATGCTGACAGGAACGACCGGTGAGGAAGGAGTGGTTCCAGTCCAGAGCTTGGGCTTTGATTGATGTTTCCTCCCTTTGCATGACTATGTGCGGAGGAAGCCCGATTGAGTAGGACAGATAGGCTGGAGCCAAGGCACGAGTATTAACGCAAAAAGTTTTACATCACAATTTAGTAGCGCGATTGGCCTGAATGAAGAAAGTGCATTGGGGGTTTGTCAAGTTTCAGGAGGATGGGAAGATGGGACTCAATCATTGTGTCCATGACTACTCCTGATGTTAAAAAGAAATTGAATTCCTTCATCAGGGCCCCTACCAGTTGTGAGGTGTATGTTTTGTAGAAGGTGGCTGGGAACCCCTCTAGGCCGGGGCTTTGCAGGATTAGACCTCGTCTGAAGTAATGTCCTCTTACAGCAGGGCCAACTCAGCCTCCCCGTTTGGGGGCATGCAGTCACACAGATAATCGTCCTGGTATTGCCCATTCAGATTTTGGGCTTGATATAGATATAATATTAGAGTCATATTGTTGGACAATGGTGAAGAGTTCTGCCATCTCCATGTAGTCAGCCCTTCCTGTCTTCGACCTGCCTGATGTGGTTATGCATTGATAGTATGCGTAATTTATGGGCCAAGAGCCTGTCTGCTTTTTCTCCCTGTTCATAGTAGGTTGGTTAATGTAGGGAGCTTCCTTCATTAGAATGTGCTTACGTTCACCCCGAAGACTTCAGAGCTCTTGTAAGGTCCTATGTAAACTCCCTGTTCTGTGTCGTGTCTAGGCTTTCAATAGCTGAGTTTCTAGTTTTAGTTTACGGAGTTTAGTCACTTGTTCAAATACAGCTGTGTGGGAGAAAAGCTCCCTCTTGAAGACTGCCTTTTCACCATTGTCATTTTCAGTGAAGTAGAGTTCAATTGTGTCTTTGATCTGCCGCCCCGATGACTTCGCACGGTCTCGGAAATGGTCACTACGGATCAGCAGTTCCCACTACTATCCACACCGGGGAAGGTCTGGTAGAACCTGGGCATCTATTTTGGCATCTATGAGCATAGAGAGCAAAGACCAGGAGACCAGAAAGTAATTGAGGTGTGACTATGTCTTGTGAACATTGGAGTAGAACGTATAGTCCCATTTGGAAGGTGGTGCCGATGGTTTTTTTCTTTATTTAAGATGAATGGTGTTTGTCCTGAATAGTAAAGACGGCGCGTTTCGGCGGCCAAATAAGGCAATCTCAGGACAATGCAGGACCCAGTCTACAGTTGATCCAGAGTTAGTTGCAACTAGAGTAAGGACCCAATGTCAGTGTGGTAAATATGAAAATAAACTCACACAGTGGAGTGAATGTGCGTCCTTCAAAGTTGCGAGTGGTAGCTGGAATTGTTCTAAATGCTCTTTCAAATGGCATATGGGTTGCCTAGAAAACGAAATTTGGTGTAGTCCACGGTACTCAACCATTCTCCAGTGCAGGGCCGGTCTTGGCGTTGACTTTCACTATTTAGGGCCAACACCATTCATCTTAAAGAAAGAAAAGAACCCATTGTGGTTTAGACCATAAAACCAATGTTGGACTCAATTAATTTGAGAGGTGTATAAGCTGGTCTAATATGAATTAGTGTTGATACCTACATACGTTTTTGTCTATTGCTGCCCAAAAAAGGGTCTATCATCCATCATTTGCAGATACCCATTCACCTAATTTTCGTCAATACTTTATTATCCCAATTTACATAGAAGTCTAAATAATGAATTTACAGATTGTAACATTATTAATGTGTTGTGACTCATAATTTTTTGCTTAGAAATACTAATTGATTAAGTAAATGTTTTGAATAAGAAAGTCATTTTTAAGTCAGAGCCTTCCTTTATTTTGCACAGCAATATTTTCACATATTCCATCGATAGATTCCATATGTTCTTTACGAAAAAATGAATGAATTCTAAGATGTATGACGGTACGACGCGTACCGTCACAACTCGTGCTTTTACAACGCGTCTTTAACAACGCAAGTCGTTACAACGACTTGCGTTGGGGGGCGCTGATAGTGAATAGTATAATTTTCTATTCTAACACCAGTCCCCGTGGATACTAGGGAAGGTGTTGGAATAGTAAATATAATATTCTTTATCCTCTAGCGCCCTCTAGCGCAAGTCGTGGTTACGACTTGCGTTTTAACGGACGCGTTGTAAAAGTACTGCGGGGTAAAATCCGTGTCGAAAAGGTTGTTCCCCTGAATTCTACTAAGTGAGTAATTCCGCCAGAGACCACAAACAAAATGTTGGCTTCTCTAATCGTTTTTTTTTTTGTATACCTATCCTGCTAGATCCATTTTCCCTTTTGTCACATGTTTATGGTGCAGCCCAGGCTCTAGAGGGTTATATGGGCTCCCCCTTCTCTTTTCTTTTGCAGAGGGCCACCTGGATCACTATGCTTCCTCTGGGTCACTGTGCCTCCTCTGGGTCATGTGCCCCACAGTCGCTGAGGTCTCTCCATCTGCAGGAGACATAGCTTTAGGGCGCGGGCCTCAGATAGCATGGTCCGGAGATGGCCACCTCGCTATCGAGAAGCCGCCCAGCACTGCAGATCCTCCAGCAACATCTGGATTGGGGGGTGGGGTGGGGGGTAATAACTCACCCTTCTCTTGCCAGGCATGAGGGGGCCATGATAATGGCCACTCCTGCCTGGATTCACCACTTTAGGGGGTTAATAGGGGCTCTCACTCCGAGCTCAGGGGAGAGACGTCTCCTCTCTGGCCATGCCCCCTTCATCTATCTTTGTTAATCCAGCCCTATTATGTCACATCAGACCAATTGAGTGTTGCATTTCTCTCTACAACTCTATAAAGGATGATGCTTTTGGGATATGTGCCAGACTTTGTTTGCCTTGAAAGAGAGCAGTCTTTGCGTTAGTCTATGTATTTACTTCATGCTTTTCTTGCTTTCCTAACTGTGCAAATCTATATCAGTCTGTCATTTGATGAAGACTTAGCTCTAGCCCAATGCCTTAAGATATAGGATCACATCACCCCCATCCTGATGTAACTCCATTGGCTCCCGTTGCCTGCCCACACCATCTTCAAATGTAACTGCATCATTTACAAAACCAACCCGACCAGCACCCCAGCTTCATTTTCAGATCAGCCCACCATCTCTGGTGGTTCTTTACACCCACTCATCCAGGACACTATCAGACAGCCGACTAAGCAGTGTTAAAAAGAAGTCAGCAGACCGTTTCCATCCAAGCATGCAGGATCTTGAATAACATCTATGTATCCATCAGGACTGCCCCAATGCTGCTTTAATTTAGGAAAGAGTTAAAGAAGCACCTCTTTAAAGAACTCAACATCACAATTTATTAACCATCCACAAACCCAGTACTGTCTTCTACAACTCGTTGACGTTATACTTATCTTTCACCCTGTACTGCACTTCACTTAATTTTGGCTGGGTTTGTGCCCCATGCATATAAACATACAGGAAGAAAGGATGGTGGGGTGGAGTGGCAGTGCACTCAACCAGTTCTGATCTAGGGCTAGAGCTAGCCAAATGTATTTCCCTCCAGTGGACTCAAGTAATGTGTCCCAACATCACTGCACCAAAAGGCATCCTGGTAATAGAGGGTGACTCCTGCTGGCTGCCATGGTGGGAGGCTGAAAAGGCGGCGGAAGTGATTACACCTCGGCAGAGACAACATCTTCATCAATGTCTAAATCAGGACCTCAGCTCCAACTCGGTAAGAGTTCACCACATTATCATGGGATTGGCCTGACTACTCATTTTACACACCAATGGGACTGCGCAAGAGTGTAAAGTTAAAAACGACATCATCATGCATCGCATAGCTTTACACCCCATTTACTCTTTGTGAACCCCGTGGATATTTCACATGTAGCATTTACATCTTTTCAAAACAGACCTTCAACAATCCTTTGTAAATCGGGTCCTATGGCTTTTTTAATGAGAGCTGGCTTCATAAAATGGCCTCTCCTGAGTGAGCCAGGCTACTGTAATCTGCTTGTTATATCACAAATAATTTAGAAATTCAGAAAACCCGCTAAAGGTGCACTCCACTGGGAGCATGCCAACTGCATATCAAAGACTGACAGTTGACCTTGTGTGACAGAGAACTTCAACAGTACAGAAACAAGTGAATTAGATCATAACAACCCAGAAACAGAGGTTCCTAAAGCATCATTATATGCTGTGACGGCCTGATTTAAGACTCTCAAACCAGGGGACTCATTTATGAGGCTGTGCGTCACTTTTACGCTGCCGGTGCGTCACTTTTAGCCGCCGGTGCGTCACTTTTTGTGACGCACCAGTGGCGTAAAAAATGCGCCTTGTTGCACCATATTTACAAAGTGACGCATCTAGGTAGATGCGTCACTTTGTAAACCCCTGCGCCACATTATACCTGCGCCAGGTATAATGTATGCAAGGGGGGCGTATTGACGCAAGAAAGGTCGTAGAAGTGACGCAGTGAAATCTATGAGATTTCACTGCGTCACTTCTAGGACACCGTTGCATCAAAATCTTGCGCCTGCCTCACAGCAGGCGTAAGACTGACGCAGGCAAGCCCCATGTGAAAGGACGCATTGCTGGAGTTGCGTCACTTTTGTGACACACTCCAGCAATGCGTCATTTTTTTGCTTACAGATACGTCAGAAATACTGATGTATCTGTAAATCCTTGCGCAATGATGCGTCATATTGTAAATATGAAGCATCTTTGGGGGTCGCAAGGAGGGCGCAATGAAAAGTGACGCATCGCTGTTTTCTCCCAGCGATGCGTCACTTTTCATAAATGAGGCCCCAGGAGTCTGAACTCAGAAAAAGCTAAGTTATTGCGCCCCAGCCCCCCTTCACGCTCTCTAGGGTGTTCTAGCGCATTAGGGACATGTGTGGACTTTTTCTGTCTAGGAGTCTTCCATGCCATTCCCGCCAGGGTTAGATCCACACAACAGTGTTTCTAAATGGAGACAGTGGTGTTTCTGTAGTCACAAAAACCAGGTTCCCCACATCACTAATTAAGATGAACGAACCGGTCAGTGGGCAGAAGGGACTTCACCAAATTTAGAAGCCCTCTCACCATTGCACGCCAAACATCAACAATGCTATAGCCTCTTGGATGCTCATGACGAGCTGAGCTCGTCATGAGCCATGGCGCTCCAGTGCTCATGACGAGCTCATCTCGTCATGGCTCGTGGAACGCTCACACACGGGGATAATTCCTGCGCTGTGCTGAACGTTCCACGGAGCCAATGCACCTGTGACGAGCTGAGCTCGTCATGAGCACAGGAGCGCCGTAGCTCATGACGAGCTCAGCTCGTCATGAGCATGCGGGCGCTGTGCGCGCCCCCCTCTCCCCAGCACAGCCAGGGCCGGTCCTAGGCATGGGCGGTATGGGCAGCTGCCCAGGGCCTCGTGCTCTTGGGGCCCCACCACCGGCCCCGCAGTAGATCGCAGAACATTGGGCCCACCACCGGCTGGCCTGTCATGAATTTAGGTTAAAAAGCACTGCGCGCACTCGCGCAGCTGAGGCAATAATTTACAGTAAGGCAGTCCGTCAGTCACCGTGCACGCACCTCACCACCTAGCATAGTGACCACCTAGCCTGTTGGTGCCTTAGTGGTGGTGGTGGTGCCGTCTGCCATGCGCAGTGCGCGGGCGCCAGGCTAGGCCGTTAATGATGTGGGTCCCAGGGCCGTCAATCTGGTAGCGCGCGAAAGTGCTACCAATGACGGCCCTTGACATCATTTTGGCCAGCCCACGCTCTGCAGTTAACAGCACTGTGACGCAGCATGCACCCCGTACTCGCACTCCCTGGCCAGGAGGAGGGTGGAGTCGGGAGTCGGTTCGGGACGCGGGCCCTGTTCGTTGTTGATTCGGCAGAATTTGGTTAACGTCTTAAGGTAAGAAGTGAGACCTCCTGCTATATTATATATACATGATGATGATTGCATACAGAGAGACTCCTGATCCATCGCTTGTCGTCATTCATAAGTTTCCAGTGGCGGATCATGGTGACATTTGCAAGTGGTGGGGCGTAAAATGATTGTGATACTTCACCGTAGCGAGCGAGCGATACTGGGGCCTTCATGTATTCTCAATGAATCTGACTCTGCCGCATATTGCACATTTTTGAGTTTGCTGGAACACTGAAAACTCGAAGTGGGCAACCAGGTTTGAATCTCGAAGTCGGCTCGCCTCGCTCAACATGCTTTGATTCTAGGCATATCACCTAATTTCCGTGTTTAAAAAATGATTGTGGCCTTATGCATTCATGCAAAAATTTTAGAAGAAGAAAGCGGGATAATTTTTAAAAAACGTAAGAAAAACAAGTAATCAGGAGAATTAATGCTCTGCCACATATTGCACATATTTGGGTTTGCCGGAACACTGAACACTCGACGTGGGCACAACATGCTTTGATTCTAGGCATATCACCTAATTTCCGTGCTTAAAAAATGATTGTGGCCTTATGCATTCATGCTAAAATTTTAGAAGAAGAAAGCGGGATAATTTTTAAAAAACGTAAGAAAAACAAGTAATCAGGAGAATTAATGCTCTGCCGCATATTGCACATTTTTGAGTTTGCCGGAACACTGAACACTCGACGTGGGCAACCAGGTTTGAATCTCGAAGTCGGCTCGCCTCGCTCAACATGCTTTGATTCTAGGCATATCACCTAATCTCCGTGCTTAAAAAAATTATTGTGGCCTTATGCACCCATGCTAATATTTTAGAAGAAGAAAGCGGGAGAATTTAAAAAAAACGTAATAAAAACAAGTATTCAGGAGAATGAATGTCACACATTGAGCTCTATTTAGGGAGAGGGAATTTCAAGCGAGCGACAGACAGCATTAAGCCATTTTATGGCTTACAAAATCGGTGGTGCCGTCTGAATCAGGTGACGGTCTTGGAATTCTGTAATTGAACTGGTGCTCATGTAAAGCTTTATAAAATTGCAACAAAAAAAACCCTGCTTTAGGGGATAGTCTCAGGCTAACAACCGAATTTTCCAAATTCATGGGAAACTTAAGTTCACCACAAAGCCTACAGGCGACGTTCAGCTGCTGTTTTCTTGACTCATTGATAAGTTTAACCAAGCATTGATAACCATGCAGCGTTTTATCGTGTGCGTTATGTTTTGCAGCGCAGTGCGTTTTATCGTGCCCAAAGCCCATATTGGCCTTGCAGCGCTATATACAACAATGGGTGCGTGCTACAGCACTGCTACTGTCCTCTTCCACGCTCAATAACTCTCGATAGAAAAATACTGTGCCTTCCCTTTCGGCCGCCAGGCGCCAGCGTCAGGTGCATTGAACCGCCGATCTAATGGTGTATCCTTTGCAGATGAAGTAGAATAAGAGTTGACTGTGGAACATGATGAGTGCTAAGCAGGTGTCCCAAGGCCACTAATGTCATAAATACACCTCTTTGCTTGTAGCTTTTGGTGCGTGAGGAAAAAGATGAGCGTGTGCCACATGGTGCTTGAGTATGTTGGTGATTTGCCATACATTCTCACCAATTAATTTGTTGTGAACATATATATTTCCATGGCAAATCACTGCAGAAACTCAATAACATAGTAACCTAGTGAGCCTAGGAGCTTTAGTTTGGGGGTTTTAGTGTGAGATGTGTTTTTCTCCAGCATGATGTGGTACATTATGAATAGGGCTCCCGGTTTTATGGAATTTATTTTTTTGCCATTTCTGTCTGTATTTAGCCACATTTATTTGTTGCCAATTTTATCTGTATTTATCCATATTTATTTCTGGTTTTGTGGAAAAATGAAGCTGAAATTACTATATTTCCACAAACAACTAAGATCAAAAGTCCTGCGAAGTCACTTTCTGTGATGTCACTTCCTGCGACACAATATGCAATTAGAGGGGCCTCACATCTTCCCTTTCGCCCGGGGCCTCAGAAGGCCTAGGACCGGCACTGAGCACAGCGGGGGATTAACCCCCGCAGCGAAGGGGTTAAGTGTTGCTGCTCTTTCAAATTAATGTGACACCTTTGCTTCTAAAATAATACAAATTCTCAGTTGAAGGTTTTCAATCTACAAAACTCTTCGGGCAGATTTACAGGCCTCTTGCGCCACCGGTGCGTCACTTTTTGTGACGTACCTGTGACGCATTTTACTGCTCCATATTTATAAGGACAGGAAAAGTCACCCTGCGTAAAACTGGAAATGCGTGTGAATTACGCCTCCCCAGGGGAGGCATAGGGAGGCGCAACGAGGAGATATGTATTAATTTCTCCTCGTTTTCATTTCCTATCTCTATGCGTGCTGCATTCTGCAGCACACAGAGAAAGAGGACATCACCTCTAATCATTGTTTATGTACAGGAAGGGTTCCCTTCCTGCACATAAACAATCATTGAATAATTACGTTTTTCAACTTCTATGTGTACTAATGCAGCACACATAGAAGTTGAAAAACGGCATTTCAGATTGAGATTCAGACTTTTACGCCATGGAGATTGAACTTCAATTATTAACTAATTAAAAACGGCTTCTACTTCAAGCGTGGCTATATTATTGTACAGATTAATCAAAGTTATTGATCGCTTGCTATCAATCTTAATGTTAATAATTTGGAAGAAAGCATTATCTAGCCTTGGTTCAATTTTACTAAAATTCAGAGTGTTTGCATTGTATGTATAGAGGCCTCCCTTTAATCTACCACCTTTACTATCTCTTGCTTCGGTGTGTATGGTTCTATATCCATTAATATGCAGTCTCATATGGAGCCCGTGACCCAGTACCATGAGGCTCATAACAAAATTGATATTTTGTCCGAATGTGCAGCTTGTGGTGAGCTGCCCTCTTTCTCTGAGGAAGCCATTCTGCATTTCTCTAAAGCTCGCAAAGTCTTGGACATAGTCGAGTGTAACCCCCCAGTTCTCTGCTGTCTCTGCAGGTAGGTGGTTAAGGGTAGAATTGTGCAACTCTATCTCGGACAATTGCAGTGAGTTTTTTCATGGCATAGATTGACCACACCTTCTCCTTACCACATGTTGAGTCGGGGTGCTTATGGCTGTTATCAAATCCGGGCCACGCTCAAGCACTCAGCTAACAGGAGATGAGAGAATAGTTTCCCTTGGGGAGTTGTCATTGGGTAGAGTCAATCTGCCCCCGTGCATCCCAGTAGGACCATGAGTGGATTCTGTGGCAATGAGCTACTAGTGATGAAGTGTATTGTGTGGAGGACCTTGTCCCAAAATGCTTGAATCTGTGGGCACATCCACCATATGTGTAGAAAGGTGCTACTCTATTCAAGCACAGCTCTGAATCATCAAACATCTAGTGAAGTTGTATGGGTGTGATGGGTACCAGTGTGTTAGTATTTTATAGATGTTTTATTTCTAGCGGAGGCAGATAGAGGACATAGAGGCCCTTTGCCAGATAGCTCCCAATGTTTTGTCCGAAATGTCTATGGCCAATTCCCTCTACCACTGTGTTACATATGCATGGTTTAGGGGGGTTAAGGTTCAGGATGTAGAGTTATAACCATGATATGCCTCTATGACAAATTATATTGAGGTATTAATGTTCCATTAATGTTGTGGCTATTGATGATGGTTGCAAGGGTGGGCTATGGAGACATTGAAGAACTCAGGGAGGAACCCTGGGGTACTCTATAGCTGATCTCTATGGATGCTGACAGGAACGACCGGTGAGGAAGGAGTGGTTCCAGTCCAGAGCTTGGGCTTTGATTGATGTTTCCTCCCTTTGCATGACTATGTGCGGAGGAAGCCCGATTGAGTAGGACAGATAGGCTGGAGCCAAGGCACGAGTATTAACGCAAAAAGTTTTACATCACAATTTAGTAGCGCGATTGGCCTGAATGAAGAAAGTGCATTGGGGGTTTGTCAAGTTTCAGGAGGATGGGAAGATGGGACTCAATCATTGTGTCCATGACTACTCCTGATGTTAAAAAGAAATTGAATTCCTTCATCAGGGCCCCTACCAGTTGTGAGGTGTATGTTTTGTAGAAGGTGGCTGGGAACCCCTCTAGGCCGGGGCTTTGCAGGATTAGACCTCGTCTGAAGTAATGTCCTCTTACAGCAGGGCCAACTCAGCCTCCCCGTTTGGGGGCATGCAGTCACACAGATAATCGTCCTGGTATTGCCCATTCAGATTTTGGGCTTGATATAGATATAATATTAGAGTCATATTGTTGGACAATGGTGAAGAGTTCTGCCATCTCCATGTAGTCAGCCCTTCCTGTCTTCGACCTGCCTGATGTGGTTATGCATTGATAGTATGCGTAATTTATGGGCCAAGAGCCTGTCTGCTTTTTCTCCCTGTTCATAGTAGGTTGGTTAATGTAGGGAGCTTCCTTCATTAGAATGTGCTTACGTTCACCCCGAAGACTTCAGAGCTCTTGTAAGGTCCTATGTAAACTCCCTGTTCTGTGTCGTGTCTAGGCTTTCAATAGCTGAGTTTCTAGTTTTAGTTTACGGAGTTTAGTCACTTGTTCAAATACAGCTGTGTGGGAGAAAAGCTCCCTCTTGAAGACTGCCTTTTCACCATTGCCATTTTCAGTGAAGTAGAGTTCAATTGTGTCTTTGATCTGCCGCCCCGATGACTTCGCACGGTCTCGGAAATGGTCACTACGGATCAGCAGTTCCCACTACTATCCACACCGGGGAAGGTCTGGTAGAACCTGGGCATCTATTTTGGCATCTATGAGCATAGAGAGCAAAGACCAGGAGACCAGAAAGTAATTGAGGTGTGACTATGTCTTGTGAACATTGGAGTAGAACGTATAGTCCCATTTGGAAGGTGGTGCCGATGGTTTTTTTCTTTATTTAAGATGAATGGTGTTTGTCCTGAATAGTAAAGACGGCGCGTTTCGGCGGCCAAATAAGGCAATCTCAGGACAATGCAGGACCCAGTCTACAGTTGATCCAGAGTTAGTTGCAACTAGAGTAAGGACCCAATGTCAGTGTGGTAAATATGAAAATAAACTCACACAGTGGAGTGAATGTGCGTCCTTCAAAGTTGCGAGTGGTAGCTGGAATTGTTCTAAATGCTCTTTCAAATGGCATATGGGTTGCCTAGAAAACGAAATTTGGTGTAGTCCACGGTACTCAACCATTCTCCAGTGCAGGGCCGGTCTTGGCGTTGACTTTCACTATTTAGGGCCAACACCATTCATCTTAAAGAAAGAAAAGAACCCATTGTGGTTTAGACCATAAAACCAATGTTGGACTCAATTAATTTGAGAGGTGTATAAGCTGGTCTAATATGAATTAGTGTTGATACCTACATACGTTTTTGTCTATTGCTGCCCAAAAAAGGGTCTATCATCCATCATTTGCAGATACCCATTCACCTAATTTTCGTCAATACTTTATTATCCCAATTTACATAGAAGTCTAAATAATGAATTTACAGATTGTAACATTATTAATGTGTTGTGACTCATAATTTTTTGCTTAGAAATACTAATTGATTAAGTAAATGTTTTGAATAAGAAAGTCATTTTTAAGTCAGAGCCTTCCTTTATTTTGCACAGCAATATTTTCACATATTCCATCGATAGATTCCATATGTTCTTTACGAAAAAATGAATGAATTCTAAGATGTATGACGGTACGACGCGTACCGTCACAACTCGTGCTTTTACAACGCGTCTTTAACAACGCAAGTCGTTACAACGACTTGCGTTGGGGGGCGCTGATAGTGAATAGTATAATTTTCTATTCTAACACCAGTCCCCGTGGATACTAGGGAAGGTGTTGGAATAGTAAATATAATATTCTTTATCCTCTAGCGCCCTCTAGCGCAAGTCGTGGTTACGACTTGCGTTTTAACGGACGCGTTGTAAAAGTACTGCGGGGTAAAATCCGTGTCGAAAAGGTTGTTCCCCTGAATTCTACTAAGTGAGTAATTCCGCCAGAGACCACAAACAAAATGTTGGCTTCTCTAATCGTTTTTTTTTTTGTACACCTATCCTGCTAGATCCATTTTCCCTTTTGTCACATGTTTATGGTGCAGCCCAGGCTCTAGAGGGTTATATGGGCTCCCCCTTCTCTTTTCTTTTGCAGAGGGCCACCTGGATCACTATGCTTCCTCTGGGTCACTGTGCCTCCTCTGGGTCATGTGCCCCACAGTCGCTGAGGTCTCTCCATCTGCAGGAGACATAGCTTTAGGGCGCGGGCCTCAGATAGCATGGTCCGGAGATGGCCACCTCGCTATCGAGAAGCCGCCCAGCACTGCAGATCCTCCAGCAACATCTGGATTGGGGGGTGGGGTGGGGGGTAATAACTCACCCTTCTCTTGCCAGGCATGAGGGGGCCATGATAATGGCCACTCCTGCCTGGATTCACCACTTTAGGGGGTTAATAGGGGCTCTCACTCCGAGCTCAGGGGAGAGACGTCTCCTCTCTGGCCATGCCCCCTTCATCTATCTTTGTTAATCCAGCCCTATTATGTCACATCAGACCAATTGAGTGTTGCATTTCTCTCTACAACTCTATAAAGGATGATGCTTTTGGGATATGTGCCAGACTTTGTTTGCCTTGAAAGAGAGCAGTCTTTGCGTTAGTCTATGTATTTACTTCATGCTTTTCTTGCTTTCCTAACTGTGCAAATCTATATCAGTCTGTCATTTGATGAAGACTTAGCTCTAGCCCAATGCCTTAAGATATAGGATCACATCACCCCCATCCTGATGTAACTCCATTGGCTCCCGTTGCCTGCCCACACCATCTTCAAATGTAACTGCATCATTTACAAAACCAACCCGACCAGCACCCCAGCTTCATTTTCAGATCAGCCCACCATCTCTGGTGGTTCTTTACACCCACTCATCCAGGACACTATCAGACAGCCGACTAAGCAGTGTTAAAAAGAAGTCAGCAGACCGTTTCCATCCAAGCATGCAGGATCTTGAATAACATCTATGTATCCATCAGGACTGCCCCAATGCTGCTTTAATTTAGGAAAGAGTTAAAGAAGCACCTCTTTAAAGAACTCAACATCACAATTTATTAACCATCCACAAACCCAGTACTGTCTTCTACAACTCGTTGACGTTATACTTATCTTTCACCCTGTACTGCACTTCACTTAATTTTGGCTGGGTTTGTGCCCCATGCATATAAACATACAGGAAGAAAGGATGGTGGGGTGGAGTGGCAGTGCACTCAACCAGTTCTGATCTAGGGCTAGAGCTAGCCAAATGTATTTCCCTCCAGTGGACTCAAGTAATGTGTCCCAACATCACTGCACCAAAAGGCATCCTGGTAATAGAGGGTGACTCCTGCTGGCTGCCATGGTGGGAGGCTGAAAAGGCGGCGGAAGTGATTACACCTCGGCAGAGACAACATCTTCATCAATGTCTAAATCAGGACCTCAGCTCCAACTCGGTAAGAGTTCACCACATTATCATGGGATTGGCCTGACTACTCATTTTACACACCAATGGGACTGCGCAAGAGTGTAAAGTTAAAAACGACATCATCATGCATCGCATAGCTTTACACCCCATTTACTCTTTGTGAACCCCGTGGATATTTCACATGTAGCATTTACATCTTTTCAAAACAGACCTTCAACAATCCTTTGTAAATCGGGTCCTATGGCTTTTTTAATGAGAGCTGGCTTCATAAAATGGCCTCTCCTGAGTGAGCCAGGCTACTGTAATCTGCTTGTTATATCACAAATAATTTAGAAATTCAGAAAACCCGCTAAAGGTGCACTCCACTGGGAGCATGCCAACTGCATATCAAAGACTGACAGTTGACCTTGTGTGACAGAGAACTTCAACAGTACAGAAACAAGTGAATTAGATCATAACAACCCAGAAACAGAGGTTCCTAAAGCATCATTATATGCTGTGACGGCCTGATTTAAGACTCTCAAACCAGGGGACTCATTTATGAGGCTGTGCGTCACTTTTACGCTGCCGGTGCGTCACTTTTAGCCGCCGGTGCGTCACTTTTTGTGACGCACCAGTGGCGTAAAAAATGCGCCTTGTTGCACCATATTTACAAAGTGACGCATCTAGGTAGATGCGTCACTTTGTAAACCCCTGCGCCACATTATACCTGCGCCAGGTATAATGTATGCAAGGGGGGCGTATTGACGCAAGAAAGGTCGTAGAAGTGACGCAGTGAAATCTATGAGATTTCACTGCGTCACTTCTAGGACACCGTTGCATCAAAATCTTGCGCCTGCCTCACAGCAGGCGTAAGACTGACGCAGGCAAGCCCCATGTGAAAGGACGCATTGCTGGAGTTGCGTCACTTTTGTGACACACTCCAGCAATGCGTCATTTTTTTGCTTACAGATACGTCAGAAATACTGATGTATCTGTAAATCCTTGCGCAATGATGCGTCATATTGTAAATATGAAGCATCTTTGGGGGTCGCAAGGAGGGCGCAATGAAAAGTGACGCATCGCTGTTTTCTCCCAGCGATGCGTCACTTTTCATAAATGAGGCCCCAGGAGTCTGAACTCAGAAAAAGCTAAGTTATTGCGCCCCAGCCCCCCTTCACGCTCTCTAGGGTGTTCTAGCGCATTAGGGACATGTGTGGACTTTTTCTGTCTAGGAGTCTTCCATGCCATTCCCGCCAGGGTTAGATCCACACAACAGTGTTTCTAAATGGAGACAGTGGTGTTTCTGTAGTCACAAAAACCAGGTTCCCCACATCACTAATTAAGATGAACGAACCGGTCAGTGGGCAGAAGGGACTTCACCAAATTTAGAAGCCCTCTCACCATTGCACGCCAAACATCAACGATGCTATAGCCTCTTGGATGCTCATGACGAGCTGAGCTCGTCATGAGCCATGGCGCTCCAGTGCTCATGACGAGCTCATCTCGTCATGGCTCGTGGAACGCTCACACACGGGGATAATTCCTGCGCTGTGCTGAACGTTCCACGGAGCCAATGCACCTGTGACGAGCTGAGCTCGTCATGAGCACAGGAGCGCCGTAGCTCATGACGAGCTCAGCTCGTCATGAGCATGCGGGCGCTGTGCGCGCCCCCCTCTCCCCAGCACAGCCAGGGCCGGTCCTAGGCATGGGCGGTATGGGCAGCTGCCCAGGGCCTCGTGCTCTTGGGGCCCCACCACCGGCCCCGCAGTAGATCGCAGAACATTGGGCCCACCACCGGCTGGCCTGTCATGAATTTAGGTTAAAAAGCACTGCGCGCACTCGCGCAGCTGAGGCAATAATTTACAGTAAGGCAGTCCGTCAGTCACCGTGCACGCACCTCACCACCTAGCATAGTGACCACCTAGCCTGTTGGTGCCTTAGTGGTGGTGGTGGTGCCGTCTGCCATGCGCAGTGCGCGGGCGCCAGGCTAGGCCGTTAATGATGTGGGTCCCAGGGCCGTCAATCTGGTAGCGCGCGAAAGTGCTACCAATGACGGCCCTTGACATCATTTTGGCCAGCCCACGCTCTGCAGTTAACAGCACTGTGACGCAGCATGCACCCCGTACTCGCACTCCCTGGCCAGGAGGAGGGTGGAGTCGGGAGTCGGTTCGGGACGCGGGCCCTGTTCGTTGTTGATTCGGCAGAATTTGGTTAACGTCTTAAGGTAAGAAGTGAGACCTCCTGCTATATTATATATACATGATGATGATTGCATACAGAGAGACTCCTGATCCATCGCTTGTCGTCATTCATAAGTTTCCAGTGGCGGATCATGGTGACATTTGCAAGTGGTGGGGCGTAAAATGATTGTGATACTTCACCGTAGCGAGCGAGCGATACTGGGGCCTTCATGTATTCTCAATGAATCTGACTCTGCCGCATATTGCACATTTTTGAGTTTGCTGGAACACTGAAAACTCGAAGTGGGCAACCAGGTTTGAATCTCGAAGTCGGCTCGCCTCGCTCAACATGCTTTGATTCTAGGCATATCACCTAATTTCCGTGTTTAAAAAATGATTGTGGCCTTATGCATTCATGCAAAAATTTTAGAAGAAGAAAGCGGGATAATTTTTAAAAAACGTAAGAAAAACAAGTAATCAGGAGAATTAATGCTCTGCCACATATTGCACATATTTGGGTTTGCCGGAACACTGAACACTCGACGTGGGCACAACATGCTTTGATTCTAGGCATATCACCTAATTTCCGTGCTTAAAAAATGATTGTGGCCTTATGCATTCATGCTAAAATTTTAGAAGAAGAAAGCGGGATAATTTTTAAAAAACGTAAGAAAAACAAGTAATCAGGAGAATTAATGCTCTGCCGCATATTGCACATTTTTGAGTTTGCCGGAACACTGAACACTCGACGTGGGCAACCAGGTTTGAATCTCGAAGTCGGCTCGCCTCGCTCAACATGCTTTGATTCTAGGCATATCACCTAATCTCCGTGCTTAAAAAAATTATTGTGGCCTTATGCACCCATGCTAATATTTTAGAAGAAGAAAGCGGGAGAATTTAAAAAAAACGTAATAAAAACAAGTATTCAGGAGAATGAATGTCACACATTGAGCTCTATTTAGGGAGAGGGAATTTCAAGCGAGCGACAGACAGCATTAAGCCATTTTATGGCTTACAAAATCGGTGGTGCCGTCTGAATCAGGTGACGGTCTTGGAATTCTGTAATTGAACTGGTGCTCATGTAAAGCTTTATAAAATTGCAACAAAAAAAACCCTGCTTTAGGGGATAGTCTCAGGCTAACAACCGAATTTTCCAAATTCATGGGAAACTTAAGTTCACCACAAAGCCTACAGGCGACGTTCAGCTGCTGTTTTCTTGACTCATTGATAAGTTTAACCAAGCATTGATAACCATGCAGCGTTTTATCGTGTGCGTTATGTTTTGCAGCGCAGTGCGTTTTATCGTGCCCAAAGCCCATATTGGCCTTGCAGCGCTATATACAACAATGGGTGCGTGCTACAGCACTGCTACTGTCCTCTTCCACGCTCAATAACTCTCGATAGAAAAATACTGTGCCTTCCCTTTCGGCCGCCAGGCGCCAGCGTCAGGTGCATTGAACCGCCGATCTAATGGTGTATCCTTTGCAGATGAAGTAGAATAAGAGTTGACTGTGGAACATGATGAGTGCTAAGCAGGTGTCCCAAGGCCACTAATGTCATAAATACACCTCTTTGCTTGTAGCTTTTGGTGCGTGAGGAAAAAGATGAGCGTGTGCCACATGGTGCTTGAGTATGTTGGTGATTTGCCATACATTCTCACCAATTAATTTGTTGTGAACATATATATTTCCATGGCAAATCACTGCAGAAACCCAATAACATAGTAACCTAGTGAGCCTAGGAGCTTTAGTTTGGGGGTTTTAGTGTGAGATGTGTTTTTCTCCAGCATGATGTGGTACATTATGAATAGGGCTCCCGGTTTTATGGAATTTATTTTTTTGCCATTTCTGTCTGTATTTAGCCACATTTATTTGTTGCCAATTTTATCTGTATTTATCCATATTTATTTCTGGTTTTGTGGAAAAATGAAGCTGAAATTACTATATTTCCACAAACAACTAAGATCAAAAGTCCTGCGAAGTCACTTTCTGTGATGTCACTTCCTGCGACACAATATGCAATTAGAGGGGCCTCACATCTTCCCTTTCGCCCGGGGCCTCAGAAGGCCTAGGACCGGCACTGAGCACAGCGGGGGATTAACCCCCGCAGCGAAGGGGTTAAGTGTTGCTGCTCTTTCAAATTAATGTGACACCTTTGCTTCTAAAATAATACAAATTCTCAGTTGAAGGTTTTCAATCTACAAAACTCTTCGGGCAGATTTACAGGCCTCTTGCGCCACCGGTGCGTCACTTTTTGTGACGTACCTGTGACGCATTTTACTGCTCCATATTTATAAGGACAGGAAAAGTCACCCTGCGTAAAACTGGAAATGCGTGTGAATTACGCCTCCCCAGGGGAGGCATAGGGAGGCGCAACGAGGAGATATGTATTAATTTCTCCTCGTTTTCATTTCCTATCTCTATGCGTGCTGCATTCTGCAGCACACAGAGAAAGAGGACATCACCTCTAATCATTGTTTATGTACAGGAAGGGTTCCCTTCCTGCACATAAACAATCATTGAATAATTACGTTTTTCAACTTCTATGTGTACTAATGCAGCACACATAGAAGTTGAAAAACGGCATTTCAGATTGTTTTTGTGCAGGAAGGGAACCCTTCCTGAGCAAAAACAATCTCCCCACGAAGCAGGCATCCTTGAACCATGGTGCAAGGGTGCCTGCACCGGCGCATGGCAGCAGTTTGTGCACCAACGCAGGGGGAAACACAGATGTGAAATATTGTTTTAAATATGTCGCATCCCTGTGCTTTGAAAGTGACTCAGTGCAGCCAAATGTCTTGTGTTCCACACTGAGTCACTTTCTTGTAAATCTGCTGTAAAGTTACGACTTTATGTTGTAAAGTTACTACTTCAAAAATGTAAAGTTACTACTTCAGTATGGCTCATTAGAACTAAATCGCGCGTGATTTCCTGAATGTTTCCCCTTGGACACAACCCACAGAAAACAGAAGGTGTTATGTAATTTCTGCCAAAGTTGATCTCAGCAAATGTTTCCTTTTTAAAAACAGCACATGGTTTTTTCTTGCACGAGACAGACAAAGGCTGTCCACGAGCCTGCAGTTGTAATTCCTAACACAAATGTTGCCATGATGAACGAGCCTTCCCCTGGGGTTGGGTTTTCTTGCGCATCTGGTTCATGAATTGCTGAGCAAGCCTGTTGGTGATGTTAAAAGCATCTCGTGAGTTGCACGTGGCAATTGTAATCCAATTACATGTAAGATTCTTGAATGAGCCAGCCTGATGGAAATGGGAAATGCACCCCCTCTCTAACTTGTTGTCTAATTCTGATATTCTCGAAAAGTGTGTCTCCATAGAATGTCTGGACATACTCAGAAGAGTAAAGTCAAAGGTACAGTGGCCCACAATGACCGATGCTGCTATGGTGTCCCAGGTGGGGTTACCCCATGATCCATGTCACCAAGACAGCTTGTTTCCAGACCTGGAATTTCAGTTACCTACACAGTGCATTCTGGGAGTTGGAGTCTTGCTCAGTTTGATTGGTCAAAGACGGCTGAACAAAATGATGTTTAAGAGGACAACCCAGGACCAGAAAAGTTATGTCCTGGGGAAATGTAATCATCTGTTAACCCAGTCCCAGGAGCATCATCTGAGCCGGAGATGGCAGTGGGAAAGAAACAGGCAAATGTAATGTCATTTTTGTTTCCTGAAAGCACCATGAGAAGTCACAACATTACCAGTGATTCTACCCCTTAAGCAGTGTAAGAATGGCAATGACATTACAGCATGGAGATCATAGAACCTTATGAAGTATGAAGATACATTCCCTCTCCAGGAGAAGTAGTATTTCAGGATTTGGTGCATGGCATGGGCATGAGTCAAAAGAAATCAAAAAGTAAGTACATACTGTAGTATCTGCCCCAGCCTTGATGCCCACCAATGATTGCGCCACACACGGAGCTTAGAATTACACGTCTTCATTCTTTTGCGGTAGGGAGGACGGTGGCAGTGTCTCCCCGACCCGCTGACGCCTCAGGTTAAGAGCAACTGACTGACCTTGCATATGATTTTAAAATTGAAATACTGAAATTTGCTGAATGATTTTTAATAGCGCCGATTTTTAATAACGCTTGTAGTCCATTGCTGTGTATAATAGCGCTACACGACTCAGGGCAACACTTACAGCGTAAACTTACAGCCTAACTCAGCCTGTGCTAGATCATCCGTCCTGCCCGCCCCGGTCCGACTCGGCAACCAGTGCCGTTGAGCGGAGGGCGGGTCAGGCAGAGCCAGGTCACTTCCGCCTACAGCGAGCGGTTAGCGCTCTAGTTGCTGCACGCTGAGGGGTATTTAGCCCCCTCGTCACAGGAAGCGCGCAGCAGTCGCCCGCAGCGAAGCCCCTGAGACGCGCCAGAGAGAAGCCCATCCGCGACTGGACGGGATCAGGGGCCATGGCTATATCATCTGGCGACCTGAAGGTATCTAGGCTGATTTATTCATCACAGACCTTATTGTGCTTACGCTCTAACTCGCTAACATCTAATTGTAAGCAACAACTTCACTGCTTCCCTGAAGGGCCATTTTCGTGTAGGTCCTGCTATATGCAATTCGGGACTGAAAAAGACTCTTTACTCCAACAACGCACTGTTAACATCTCTACTGCTTTAGTTCAGGGAGGAAAGAATCTATTGTGCAATGTCAGATCTTTAGCAAAACACTATATTGAGGTCTGGGACCTCATTTCCACTCATAAAGCCGATTTGCGCTTTTTAACGGAGACATGGCTCAAACCCCATTCTACCCCTGTTATTACTCTTGGTATACCGGAGGGATATAAAATAATCAGAATGGATAGACCCAAAAAAGTTGGAGGGGGAATAGCAATTGTATTTAAAGACAATATTTCAATTTTGGTGATTGAACAATGTTGTAACCCGGCTTTTGAAATGTTGATCTTTAGGATTGGTTCATCTGCTAAACATAGCAGAAAAGGAGCTTTGGTCTATCGCCCTCCTGGCCCCATAAAAAATACTTCCAAACTGTTAGTTGAAGCCCTAGCACCTCATGTATGCCCAGATAAAGAATTTTTGCTGCTTGGGGATTTTAATATTCATAGTGAGGAAGAGAATAATAGCGAGGTACAATCTTTTTTGACCGACATATACTTAATAGGACTTAAGCAATGTAATAGTGGACCCACACATCAAGCAGGGCACACCTTAGATATGATAATATCTAATTTCCCTGGTATTGAATGTTGTACACCTAAACAATACCATTGGACAGACCACTTTGTGCTTGAGTTCTCTATGCCTATGAAGGGCGCACGCTCCATTCCCCATGTTCAATTTCCATCTAAACGAAGGCAGTGGCATAAAATTACCGACGCTACTTTTGAACAGAAATATCTCCCCCCTCCCATTTTACCCACGGATGACATCAACACCGCTCTCTCCAATTGGGATCTAGCAGTTAATACTGCAGTACAACAAATTGCCCCAATAAAAACTTTTAAAATAAGCCCTGCTAGGAAACAAGAGGTCGGGTATTCTGAAGAACTGCGTAGTCTTAAACGCATGGCTAGAAAGACAGAGAAGACATGGAGAAAATCTCATCTGGAGGAAGATAAAATTAATTATAAAAAGGCCCTTAACATCTATCACAAAGCCATACGATCTGCTCGAAAGACTCATGTTACCGCACAGTTAGAGGCAGCTGGTAACAATTCGAAAGTATTATACCAGATTGTCAACACTTTTTTAAAACCTATAGCATGCGAGAGTGCAGATATGGCCTCACAACATCTCTGTGATAGTATCTCCAGTTTTTTCACTGAAAAAATCGATGCCATTTATAAAAAAATAGAGACACTTATCCCTGCCATGAGTAGTCAGGATAATCATACTTTGGTGCAAACATCGCCCATAAATCTCTACTCCTTTAATGATTTTCCTGAAATATCATTGATAGAGGTTGAGAAACTGCTCACTGATATTAAAAGTGGGAGCCCTGCTGACTTACTTCCAGCTAGACTTATGGGTCCTTTAGGGAGAACACTGGGTCCTGATGTTCAGAGTCTGGTGAATCTCTCACTTACAACTGGGACTGTTCCACAGCACTGGAAAAAAGCTTTAGTCAGACCAATTAGGAAAAATACATCCCTCCCCTGGACCAACATGTCTAATCTCAGGCCAATTTCCCTGTTGCCATTTCTAGGGAAAATCATCGAAAAGCACACCAATAAACATCTATCTACCTATCTGGAACAATCAGGCAGCCTCGATCCATCACAGTCAGGTTTTAGGCCAAAATATAGCACCAAAACGGCCTTGCTGTCGATAACGGACGATCTACGGATGTACCAGGACAAAGGCTATTCTGTTGTCCTGGTACTGCTAGATTTATCGGCAGCGTTCGATACCATCTCTCACAACATCTTGATCGAACGACTGTCTGTGAGTGGAATCGGTGGTAGGGCACTGGATTGGATTAAAAGCTTCCTCTCCAACCGCACCCAATGTGTCACCATGGGTGAGTTTAGGTCGGAAGAGGTTAACATTACCAAGGGGGTCCCGCAGGGTTCTTGTTTGAGCCCTACCCTATTTAACACCTATGTGGCCCCCTTGGCAGAAATAACCAGAGCTTTTGGCTTCTGCCCAGTGTCCTACGCTGATGATACACAGCTGCTTTTCCCCTTCAAACAACTAACTCAGGGGATTATACAATCTTTCTCCGATGGGATGAAGGCAATTGCGAGGTGGATGTCCTCCAACTTTCTTCAATGTAACGTTGGAAAGACTGAGGTGATGCTTTTCGGTGAAGCCAGGGTCCAATGGTCCCCCGATTGGTGGCCTCCTGATCTGGGCCCAGTTCCTGAACCTAAATCTATAATCAAGAACCTGGGAGTTCGACTAGAACCGGAGTTGACCATGAAACAACATGTTATCACCACTGTGGGATCCTGTTTCCACGTGATAGGTCTCCTCCGTAGGATATTTCCTTTCCTCCCTGACTCCCATAGGAGAACTCTAGTTCAGGCTCTAGTCATCAGCCATCTTGATTATTGCAATGGTCTCCTGGCAGGTGCAAATGAAGAGGTTTTGGATCGTCTGCAGGTAGTGCAGAATACAGCAGCTAGGTTAGTACTTAATGCACCTCCCAGATCTCCATCCAAACCCTTACTACACAAACTTCACTGGTTGCCCATACGTCAACGAGTGAAGTTTAAGACCTGCTGCATCATTCATAAGGAAAGGGGGTGGTGATGAACAGAGTGTCTGAATTGAGCAGACCACTCTTACCCAGTCCAAAGATCAGGGCTTGATCCATCACCGTTATTTATCTCACTGCCCCAACCCAGCTCAGAACCTGGCTATATGCAAATCAGTCTGTCCCTGGCCCAATGCACTGGGACAGGAACAGACTAATTTGCATACAGCCAGGTTCTGAAACTGGGATGGTGCAGTGAGCTAAAAAACGGTGTTGGATCTAGCCCTGATCTTTTGACTGGGTGAGAGCCTTCTGCTTAATTCAGAGACTCTGTCCCTCACCACCCCTTGTTGTAAATATTTTTGTCCACCCTAAGCGTGGAAGGGTATTCTCAGATGTGAGACCCTTGCTCATTGCACCATCAGGATTCAAGCAAACCGGGCCGAAGACGGCTGTAATGCCAAAAACCAGTCCCCGGGAGCTTGTTTCCTTCCCAGTGTAAGAATTGGCTTTTGTAGTTTGGTTTGCCCTGTTCCCATCATGCACTGGGACAGGAACAGACTAATTTGCATACAGCCAGGTTCTGAAACTGGGATGGTGCAGTGAGCTAAAAAACGGTGTTGGATCTAGCCCTGATCTTTTGACTGGGTGAGAGCCTTCTGCTTAATTCAGAGACTCTGTCCCTCACCACCCCTTGTTGTAAATATTTTTGTCCACCCTAAGCGTGGAAGGGTATTCTCAGATGTGAGACCCTTGCTCATTGCACCATCAGGATTCAAGCAAACCGGGCCGAAGACGGCTGTAATGCCAGAAACCGGTCCCCGGGAGCTTGTTTCCTTCCCAGTGTAAGAATTGGCTTTTGTAGTTTGGTTTGCCCTGTTCCCATCATGCACTGGGACAGGAACAGACTAATTTGCATACAGCCAGGTTCTGAAACTGGGATGGTGCAGTGAGCTAAAAAACGGTGTTGGATCTAGCCCTGATCTTTTGACTTGGTGAGAGCCTTCTGCTTAATTCAGAGACTCTGTCCCTCACCACCCCTTGTTGTAAATATTTTTGTCCACCCTAAGCGTGGAAGGGTATTCTCAGATGTGAGACCCTTGCTCATTGCACCATCAGGATTCAAGCAAACCGGGCCGAAGACGGCTGTAATGCCAGAAACCGGTCCCCGGGAGCTTGTTTCCTTCCCAGTGTAAGAATTGGCTTTTGTAGTTTGGTTTGCCCTGTTCCCATCATGCACTGGGACAGGAACAGACTAATTTGCATACAGCCAGGTTCTGAAACTGGGATGGTGCAGTGAGCTAAAAAACGGTGTTGGATCTAGCCCTGATCTTTTGACTGGGTGAGAGCCTTCTGCTTAATTCAGAGACTCTGTCCCTCACCACCCCTTGTTGTAAATATTTTTGTCCACCCTAAGCGTGGAAGGGTATTCTCAGATGTGAGACCCTTGCTCATTGCACCATCAGGATTCAAGCAAACCGGGCCGAAGACGGCTGTAATGCCAAAAACCGGTCCCCGGGAGCTTGTTTCCTTCCCAGTGTAAGAATTGGCTTTTGTAGTTTGGTTTGCCCTGTTCCCATCATGCACTGGGACAGGAACAGACTAATTTGCATACAGCCAGGTTCTGAAACTGGGATGGTGCAGTGAGCTAAAAAACGGTGTTGGATCTAGCCCTGATCTTTTGACTGGGTGAGAGCCTTCTGCTTAATTCAGAGACTCTGTCCCTCACCACCCCTTGTTGTAAATATTTTTGTCCACCCTAAGCGTGGAAGGGTATTCTCAGATGTGAGACCCTTGCTCATTGCACCATCAGGATTCAAGCAAACCGGGCCGAAGACGGCTGTAATGCCAGAAACCGGTCCCCGGGAGCTTGTTTCCTTCCCAGTGTAAGAATTGGCTTTTGTAGTTTGGTTTGCCCTGTTCCCATCATGCACTGGGACAGGAACAGACTAATCTGCATACAGCCAGGTTCTGAAACTGGGATGGTGCAGTGAGCTAAAAAACGGTGTTGGATCTAGCCCTGATCTTTTGACTGGGTGAGAGCCTTCTGCTTAATTCAGAGACTCTGTCCCTCACCACCCCTTGTTGTAAATATTTTTGTCCACCCTAAGCGTGGAAGGGTATTCTCAGATGTGAGACCCTTGCTCATTGCACCATCAGGATTCAAGCAAACCGGGCCGAAGACGGCTGTAATGCCAGAAACCGGTCCCCGGGAGCTTGTTTCCTTCCCAGTGTAAGAATTGGCTTTTGTAGTTTGGTTTGCCCTGTTCCCATCATGCACTGGGACAGGAACAGACTAATTTGCATACAGCCAGGTTCTGAAACTGGGATGGTGCAGTGAGCTAAAAAACGGTGTTGGATCTAGCCCTGATCTTTTGACTGGGTGAGAGCCTTCTGCTTAATTCAGAGACTCTGTCCCTCACCACCCCTTGTTGTAAATAGCATCATTCATAAGGGCCTCAATGAATTGGGACCAGAATATTTGGCTAATAAATTTGTTCCATATGTCCCCACCCGTACCCTTAGGTCTAGTGAACAGCTGTTACTGAACGTTCCTAAAATAAACAAAACTAGGCTAAGCGGTAGGGCCTTGTCTGTGGTGGTTCCTAATTTTTGGAATGCGCTCCCACTCTCATTGAGACAATGCTATAACCATCTTCATTTTAGAAAATACCTGAAAACTTTTCTGTTTAGCTCACTTTAGCCAAGCACCCTTGTTGGGTTTTAATGAGTTCTTATCTGAAACTTTTTAATATCATTACTCCCTCTTTCAGTTCCTCCGGCCGGTTGTCACAAGCGCGGAGATACTCCTCCGGGAGTTTATTCACAGCGCTATATAAACCCGCTAATAATAATAATAATAATAATAATAATAATAATAATAACTGTGAAGTCACCATTTAAATCAGCCTTCATTGCATTACGTCACAACTCTGTGGAGCCCACCAGGAGCCAAAAGGGTTCCGTCATTGCTAACTCACAAGACACCACACATATTCTAAAACTGGCCATCATAAAGCTTATATAACAACTTCAGGCACTCAAAGTCCCTCATAGGCTAATCTGTTCAAACTTGGCAGAGTTCTTTGAGCCACGAAAATATCTGGCATGTCTCCATAATGACTCCAAACCACTCTTGGCCAGAAAGGCACCTTCATTGACAGTCATCCATCAATATGGATAAAACATTACAGCACGGAGATCACAGAACCTTATGAAATAGGAGATACATTCCCTTTCTCCAGGAGAAGTACCATTGAAGGATTAGGATCATGCAATACTGGGTTAAAATTTTGCTCATGGTTCTTATTACCCACTCCCCCATCACAGTTTCCCAATGCCTGTCATCCTTGATGTCTAATCAGTGACACATCACTTGCTAGGCTTTGGTGCAGTCACTCATTCACCTCCAAGGTGTCAATGCCCAGTTCAGTTTGCTATGTACAATACTCTTAGTCACGTGGCAGGTTTCAGTCAGCTTCCCAGTCTCTCATTCACGCTCTGGTCTTATACCCCAAGGTTACCTGAGTTCGTCAGCTGAAGTTCTAGAGGGTGTGGGACAGATGTGTGCTGCCTCAGATCTGGCGGTGCTGCAGCTGTGATACCTCCCTTGCCACGGTACCTCGCATCAACAAAACCACTATGGGAGGTAGATCCTTCTCCTACCTGGCAGCTAAAACCTGGAACTCACTTCCCACTCACCTCCGCCTTACTCAGAACCACCTAGCATTCAGAAAGCAACTTAAAATTTGGATATTCGACAAGTAATTCCCCACCCTCCCTCTAGCGCCTTGAGACCCTATGGGTATGTAGCGCGCTATATAAATTTCTTGACTTGACTTGACTTGACTGGCCATGTGGATCAGGGCGCATACCTCAGTGTTGCTCAAGCAAACAGGTTCTGACTGTGGCAGCACCAATGTTTCAGCAGTGTCTAGCTGCCTAACATGCTTTTAGTAGAAACCTTGATGCAATTCATACGGAGTGCGATTTGGGAAGGGGCCCCTCTTCCATGCTTGGGTCCCTCCTGGCCTCACTTCCTGGCAGGCTTCATTCTCTCTGGTTATTCCCTTCGATGGAAACAAGCTGGGCAACTACTCTTGAACAGTCTCTCCGGCTGCAAGGTCTGTCATTCTCAACTGGCGGGGAGACTTCTGTGTTCATTCAGCTGAAAGTGTAGACTTCAGGTGATGTCTCCTCACTCTGGGCTACTGGCTGTCACGCTGACCTCAGACCTCATCACAAAGCAGTCCTTTGAGCACTCTGGGGAACACTCCCTGCCCTAGAACTGGAAATAGAAATATGTGAGGTGGCTTGAATTCTACTGCTATACACATATTTTCGTCAAGGGTTAGAGATACACCGTCTGAGGTTGCGGAAACAGTGTGTGTTGGTTCTTATTCAAATGTCATGTTTAGGCTGGTCTCCAGGCACAGCATTTGTTCAAAGTGATGGTTCTCGCAGCACACAGCATGGGGCTGGCTCTATCAGGAATATCAAAAACATGAGCACAATTAAGGATGGGTTTTCTGCACCTGGTTGCCATCACTTTCCTAAAGTAGTAATCAGAGACAGACAAAAGGGCAGGCTTCCTCACCTTGAACAACAGAAACTGTAGTACCACCCCTTACCCTCCACCATCTACCAAATGACAGGGCTGGAGGAGACCTAATCAGCAGTCCTTTGCCAACAAAGGCCTCATGGAATTTATAAAGGGAGTCCTGTCTCTATCCTCCTCTTTTTGGTGTCTGGTTCTCCACCCTCCAGTGCACAGGAATGCAGGGAATACACTTTCACTGTCTGGGAAAGCTATCCACCACCTCCATCGTGTGACATAATGGTGGCTCCAGTAATCAGATGCACAACACACACAGTTTTACTAGCATACATGTTCAAGACACATACTGTACATGCACACATACTCAACATACACAAGGAATGTCAGTGCAAGGTTATGGGCTTCACAAAACAGGCAAACCTTACACCAGAACGGTCAGTAGATGAACTCTCAGTGGCACAGAGAAAAGGGTCTGGTCACACTTCAAGTTCTTGAAATATGGTAGGCTGCCACTACTACTTTACATGATGTATACAGGGTAATGAAAGTAGTACAGTCTCCTGCCTACAATGAAGGTACACTTGATGCACCCCTGCAGGCCACCTGTCAGGTCCAGGACTTTGTATTTTCACGGACAGGAATCACCCTTTGCACGTACACTAGGTTAGCGCGACATCAGGGCCAAAAGTAAACAGTCAGGTTTCCACATGCAGTTGGGCATTGAGGGAAGGTGTACACGCCTGTTTAACTTGCAGGGGACATCTCTGTCTCAATGGAAGCAATGAACCAATCCTTTTGCAGCATGTACTCGCCTATTCATTGATGAACTTCGAAGTCAACATTTTTACATGCATTTTAGTAGCTTGAATGAATTGTTATATCCTGCAACACCTGGATTCTGACCAGTCAAGCTTCATAGAGGACATGCAGGGCGGCAACAACACCGAAAAGTGTCCCCCCTTATACCCGGGGTCGCTGTCAGGTTTGCACCAACCTTATGAACAGGATTCGATGGAAAACAACAGAGACACATAACTCCACACTCTACCTCGTCATGTCTGTGGTGAAGGAGGTTTGCAGGTTGTAATGTACCTCCAGGGAAGGCATGGCTTGGCAGTTCGGGCTGGACTGTTCCCATGAGGCACAGGGTCAGACTGATTTGCATGTCTGAACTGGGGTGGCAGAGTGGGCTAAAGAACGGTGATGGATTAAACCCAGATCTGTTGACTGGGTGTGAGTCTTTGATTGGTTCAGATGCTCCGTCCATCACCACCCCCTTTTGTACCGCTTAGTAATGTACTTCTTACTAGACAAAAAAATGTCTTAATTAATTTTTCATTGGCATCCGGATCATTACTGTAATTGTGAAGTGATATACCTTAGCAATATCTCTGTACAACCAACCATCTATGCTTCAACGGGTACCTGGGAATTCCTGAAAAACGAAACATAAGGAAGCATAGGTATCTTGCTACATACCTTTAATCACCTCTCTCCCTAAGCTACGTTATGCTATGGTATGCACATTTATAGAGCTCACTTTCACCTCGGATGGCATCCTGGGTACTTTAGAGTTACTACTGCAAGCTGTGCCACTATATCTCTTTTATGGATGAACAGTTTCGACTTCACTTTTGTAGAACTGAAAAATTAAGAACACCATCAACATCATGTGATTCCCTAGTCTTAGCAACATATACTCAGACTGGAAATCGAACACCCTATACACTGCATTCATTAATATGTGTGTGTGCCACCTCCTCTTAAGAATCCATCCTGTTCAGTCTCAGAATCGATTTGTAGAACATACAACCCCAGTCTTTAGAGTTCCAATCAAATGTGCAAGGACTAATTCAATGCTTGTTTTAGGTCACACGTGTCTTCAGAATACTTGTCTGAAATCCAAAATGGCTGTTTTTCAATCCTTAGAAGGCAAGAGGTCTTGACACATGTAATCCAAAATCCATGTTGTGAGTTGCGGCAGCAGCACCAGGAGGAAAGTTATGCCTGAAAATCCAAGATGGCTGCAGTCTCCTTTAACCCACAGGAATTGGGGAATATTAGGAGACATAGTTCACTTGCTGGTGCTCTGACACAAAGCCCACTCTATGCACGTGTGCAGGTTGAATCCAGTCTGCACCAACACACTTTAATGACTACTAGTCTTTTCTTCACTGAGAGGCTTAAAGATACTGCTTCCTTGCACTAGCATCCAACTTAACGCTAAGATAGACCTTCAGCTCAACTTTCTGACATTCGCTGACACAAAGAAGAAGGTGTCTGTCCTCTGACTCAATGACCAGAAGGTATTTTATCAAGCCATCTAGGTCTTTATGAGCCCAGTGCTCCGAGCAGTTGTAAATCCTGATATTGCACCTCGGCCATGGCTAATTACTGTACACTGCTGGTATGCATCAGGAGCAACATTGACAATCTGCACCCAGTCTAAATAGGTTGGGGGGAAATAGCAAGGTTGTCCTCTATCCTCACATCTTTTTGAAATCAAGATGGGGACTTTCACAAAAGTGTATGCCATAATGGGCAGACCAGAGGGAGTGAAGACTGACCAGGATACCTTCAAGTTAACCGTGCCTGTGATCTTTGGTAAGAATATTTTTGTGTCTCTGTCTGACCCGCTGCACTGACTTCCTTCTCTAGTATCTCAGTTAAACCCTTCAAGCGGGTAACAGGTTTAGAGGTACTCTCCAAATGTCAGAAGCTCTTAATTTGGCCATCCCTCCTGATCAGGTTTCCCGCCTGAAGGTGCTATTCCCTCCCTTTTGTTTCATGACTTTCATCCCATACATGGGCATCCAATTCACATTGACCTTTTCCATAACTGTGCAGCTTTTCAAAACAGCAATATTTAAGAAGAACTTTCAGACATGGCTTGGGTGAACACTCTCATAGCTTAATAGCAAAGCTTAGGATGACCAGTGTCCCTAATTTCCAGTATCTGTTTCTGACATGACTGATTGTAGTATATTCCTCTTGTGTCCTCATGCTGCACCCAGCACGAGGGCACACTTCTTATGTTATGAGTTGTGTTCTCATTCTAATGGCTCCGTTCGGTTCTAGTACTCTGCGCAACGAAAGTCAGTTGCCCGGAGTCCTGGAGTCGATCGGCAGCACTTACCTGTGGGTGTTGAATTTCTTTCAATAAAGAAGACTTCAAACCACACGTTCTTCCTACGGAGTCTCTTTTCTACATTTGGCGAAGAGCGGGTCACGAACCATTTCAAGACACCCACCAGGAAGAGACTCGGCCAATCCTCAACGCCTGCCGACTCAGTTCTCTACGGACGGCTCACCTTCTTCAAGTAACTTTAATCTGCCTAGCTGTCCCGTCCTCAGCGGACACTTTGCCTGCTTTCGGCGGATTTCTCCACCGCTTCGACATTTTCCAGGCAGTTCGTCTCGAGCCCGTTAGTACCCCTGCGCAGCCCTTCTGTTCCGCGCTCCACGTACGTCATTGCCACACTCACGTCATCACCCATTGCTAAGAGCATTGAAAGGTCTATAACAACGTCTAATGCTCTTCAGAAGGACCAACCTCACATTCCTTTTCATTCTTCCTCAAATGATAATTCTAATTCTGTTTATGTTGTTAATGTGAATAGGTCTTTTAAACAATTGCCTAAGAAACCTAACCCCTTTTGTTACAGGTGCGGTTCTAAGTCTCATATCGGTAACAACCCTACTTGTCCTGCACTTGGCAAAAGATGTGTTTTATGCAAAAACATAGGACATTTTCAGGGTCTATGCAGATCTGTCAAAAAAACAGTCAGACCTTCTGTTAATATCATTGAATGTCCCGATATTGATGATTGCATAGATGAATTTCAAGATATGGTTGTTTCTATTCAGTGCAATTATATTCACGCTCCGAAATTAGTTAAAGGTCCATTCTGCTCTGCACTTTTTGGTGACACAGAGATTTTAGTAATGGCAGATTCTCGATCTCCAATAACCATTTTGAATGATGTATTGTTTCATGAAAAATGGAACAACTCCATTTCTTTAATTAAATCCGACCTCAGTCCTAAGGTATTCGGTGAATTTGACATCATCATGCTTGGCTATTTTAACTATAGGTTAGAGTGCTTTGGGAGATCAATTGTTACAAAAATTTATGTTGCGATTAATGGTCGCAATATTGTTGGATGGCAAGATCTCGCCAAAATGGGTCTTTACTTAATGCCTGGTTCTGACAATCCGGTAAGAGTAGGTGACCCTCCTGAGGATTACTCTCCTGCTCCACCTTTTGTATCCGAATGTCTTCTCGTCAATGATCACGAGTCTAACATTAAACAAATTTTGGACAAATTTCCAAAAGTTTTTTCCAATCAACCAGGTACCGTCAAAGGTTTTCGACATGAGATCAAATTGAAAGCATCTGCTCAACCCATAGTCCATAAAGTTCGCCCGGTCCCTATTAGCGCAAGAGATGAACTTAAGTCTGTGCTCACTTCTCTCAAAAATGATGGTATCATTGCACCTTCAGACTCTTCTGAATGGGTTTCGCCCATTGTTATAGTACGCAAAAAGAATGGCGAGGTCAGGCTATGTGCTGATTTACGCACATTAAACAAAAATATTTTGGTTGACTGCCATCCCCTCCCCAAAATTCATGATCTCCTGGCCAATCTGGGTGGTGCAAAATATTTTTCTTTAATTGATTTGCGTTCAGCATACCATCAGGTTCCCCTCACTGAGGCCTCCCAAGATCTTACCACATTTGTGACCCCATTTGTAGTTTACAAATACTTGAAACTTCCTTTTGCACTAGCTAGTGCAGCTAGCGTATTTCAAAAAATAATGGATCATCTTTTTCAGTCTATTCCTGGTGTACAGGCCTATCAGGATGATATTTTGGTTTTTTCTCCTGATTGGGAATCTCATTTGTCACATCTGACTTCTGTTTTAAGTAAACTCAATAAATCTGGCATGACAGTCAGAGCTGATAAATGTAAATTTGGTTCTCAATCTTTGGAATACTTAGGTCATACCTTGACTCTTGAAGGCATAAAACCCAAGTCCTCTCTTATTGAGGCTATTACTCATGCCTCCCCTCCCAAAGACAAAGATGCTCTTCGTTCCTTTCTTGGTTTAGCCGAATATTATGCCCGTTTTGTAAAAGGCTATGCGCAAATTGTTGAACCTCTTCATTCTTTGTTACGCAAAGGTTCAAAATTTGAGTGGTCAGAAGAAATTGATGCATCTTTTATTCACATCAAGAACATGATTGTTGGAGCACCTGCATTACATCCTTTTCAAGATTCTGCCAGATGTTTCATAATGGTGGATGCTAGTTTGGCTGTCTTAGGACAGTGGGTCTCAGGGAGAGAACACACAATTGCTTTTTCTTCCAGGAGACTTAAGGATTCTGAAACACACTATAGCACTATTGAGCGAGAGTCCTTGGCTTGTGTATGGGCCATTGAAAAGTTCAAAAATTACATATGGGGACGTAAATTTGATTTATTCACTGACCACAAGCCTCTCACTAAACTTCTTAATGGTGATGGTCTGGGGAGAGCCTCTTCAAGACTTGTCAGGCTTTTATCAAAATTACATGAGTTTCACTTCAACATCAAGCACATATCTGGTGGCAAGAATTTTCGTGTTGACTGTTTGTCTCGCATGTCGCTTAATGATTCACCTGATTTCGAGGAAATTGGTGACATCGAGTGTGTAGTCGCCACTCTTGATGCCACAAAGTTGTGTCCTTGTATCACAGAAGAGTCTTGGTCCAAAGCATATGAGAATGATCATGATTTAAAACTAGTCGCACAGTATATTTCTAAAGGCTGGCCAGAAAATAGGAAACTGTCTAATGAATTAAAAGCGTTTGCCATGATTTCTTCTGAACTGTCCCTGGTTAATATTTTGATAATGAGACATGATGTTTTTGTTCCTCCTTCAGATATCAGGCTTGATATCATTAAATTCGCACATCAAGGCCATCTAGGCATTACAAAAACATCTCAACTTATCAAATCCCATTATTGGTGGCCTTCCATTGATTCTCAGGTAAAGTTTTTTTATAGATTCCTGTACTGAATGCTTACTTTTTGGATAAGAAATGGAAACTAATGAATACCCCTCTTCATCCCGTTCCTTTTCCAGATAAACCATGGGAAAAGGTTAGTTTGGATTTTTCCGGCCCATTTGATGTCCTTTCTCACGAGATGAAATATGTCATTGTTCTAATTGACTATCACTCGAAGTGGGTGTATCACATGTTTTGTGACTCTCCAACTTCTGCCAATGCCATTACATTTTTAAAGAAACTGTTTATCATTGAAGGCTGTCCATCTGTTGTAGTTACTGATAATGGTTCCCATTTCATATCCGAAAAATTTACTTCATTTTTACTTGAACATGATGTTGTTCATTTTAAAGTGGCTCTTTACTCTCCCACTTCAAACGGCTTGGTTGAGCGAGCTAATAGACTTCTAAAAGATGCTGTTCAAACAGCTATTTCATCTCATAATGACGTCAAGGATTTTCTTGAGGATAAGTTTTGGTCATATAATATCTCTCCTCATAGTACAACTGGTGTGTCTCCTTTTTCATTGTTAAGGAATAGGAATGTTCATACTAAGTTATGCCCCAAGTGGTTATCTCAGAAGAATGTCAAGACTAAAGTTAATGAATGTCGTGATGATCATTTGTTTAATAGAGTTTTACAAAAACAGAGTGTCATGAAGGACAAACATGATTTGGGTAAATGTTTCAGTTCAATTGATTTAAAGATTGGTGATTGGGTTCTTATTAAAAACCCGAAAAGAGTTTCTAAAGGTCTCTCCAAATTCTCCACTCCAGTTCAAGTAACTTCTGTTAGTAAAGCTTCTGCTTTACTTGGTAGTAGAGGATAGTGGAATAAGAGAGCTTTAGTTTACTTGACCAATTCTCAAGCACGCTCTTTGTTAAACTTGACTAGAGAACAATTTGATCAGTGTGACTGGTCTTTTTGGTTAGATGTACCTATTTCTAGCAATCCTTCCTCTTTGTGTTCTTTTTCTGATCAAACAGATCCACTGACTGGTTCTTCTCATCCCTCCATTGCTTCTGGAGTTGGTGGGGAGGTTCTTCATCAAACTTCTGGTTCATCTGTTCGATGTAGGAAGTTACCTGTCAGGTTTAATGATTATGTTTTAGGTTGAAATGTACTTGTTTTTTCTTTTTGTTGCTTTGATTTATTCTTTTGGTCTCACTTTTGAAACATTGTGAAGTGGGAGAAGTTGTAGTATATTCCTCTTGTGTCCTCGTGCTGCACCCAGCACGAGGGCACACTTCTTATGTTATGAGTTGTGTTCTCATTCTAATGGCTCCGTTCGGTTCTAGTACTCTGCGCAACGAAAGTCAGTTGCCCGGAGTCCTGGAGTCGATCGGCAGCACTTACCTGTGGGTGTTGAATTTCTTTCAATAAAGAAGACTTCAAACCACACGTTCTTCCTACGGAGTCTCTTTTCTACACTGATCTCTTTTCCAAAAGCAGTCATTAGGACTTGCTGAAGGTTGATCGATTACTTCATCTACAGAAGCAAGAGGTCAATGGTGGGGAAAAGACACTTGTAGGTTGTCCTATCTATGATAGCTGTGAGTGATGCATAGATCCACCTATTTTAAGAAGACAAAGCTCAACTTTCTGGCTCAGTTGTGGTATGTGGAATCCAATAATCCACAGTACTCTATTAATCTTGCTGTAGATAGTTGTTCATTGTGGTCAGTAGCATAGCTGGAAGACAACCCGTGCCTGCTCTGCATCTGTACTATCACAAGGTCATGATAGGGGTGTGGGATAGGGTTAACCTGTTGAAATGACTCTCACAACGTAGCCCTCTTTCCTGGCATAGACAGAATCAAATCCAGATTCTTCTCAACTCTCCTAGATTTAGGCTCTGAGCTGTGGGAGAAGAAAGGTTGCCATGTGATTAGGTATCTATCTGACCGGGGAAGTTTCAAACATTTCATGCAGATTTAGTCAAAATATGATTTCCCTGAAGTTGAACATTATAAAAACGTTCAAGTGCGCTATTAGGTGGCACACTATATTGTTAAAGACTACCAGGAGGAATGTCAAATAATTTAAGAGATGCATGACAACAGGGAACGTAACCTGCATTTAATATTTAATGTTTATAAGTTCTTACTAGAGTGGGCAGAGATGGATATAATGGTAATTTAAAGATGGGGATCCAACATGGGCTGATGGAAATCATATGTGTGAGGGTACACACCACTTGTAAGAGTCCCGGAGAATGGGAGGCCATGTGTAAACATATTGTATTGCTATAATGCCCTACTGAAGCTCCAGGATTGAGATGAATGTAGATCTGTCTGCTGCCACATACAGTGAAGGGTGGAAGGGACTTTACTGCAATTACTCTGGTATGTATCAAATTGAAATAATAGTGAGAGGTGGTACTTGCAGAGTTGAACAGCATATAGGCTGGGGACCCCAGAGGTAGCTCTCCTGGGACTGCTGGTTCAGTGTGTTGTGAATTGCTGGGCCATCCTTAATGCTGGATATAAGGTTGAAATTGGATGATCTCGGTCAGAGGGTCTTGGGGTAATAGGAATCTTTGAGAGTTGGTGTGTTTGAATTCATGTTTGTTACATTCCCCAAACATTGTTACTATTGGATCCAGGCAGCAACTAATTTTCTGGCTCATTAGAACCATCCTAGACCAATTGGCAGATCTTAGGAAAGTTCTGTAATAAGTGGAAAGGCGACGCTGGCCAACTTTCTATCCAGAAGGAGAGGGACAAACTACGTTCACATTTTTCGTGATGCTAGATTCCAATACACCCAACACAATCTCCTTCGTAGTGCCTACTTGCCCACTGCAATAGGAAAAATGTACACGACTGCTAGTTCAATACGTCCCCAGTGACACACAAGTACAAAATTAAACACATGTTCTGGGAATGTCCCATTGGGAATGCTTACTGGAGGGAGATCAGTACTGTGTTGATGGCCATAGCTAACCTTCAAGGGCTATATAGTCTTGAGTTGCATATAGGGTTTATACAGGCGCCCCAGGTTCGGCAGGGTAGTGAGCCATTATCTAGACCTTCGGGCTCCTTTTGGCCAGACGCTCGATCACAATGAAATAGAAGGCCCTTTCTATGCTTGGAGTGTCCCTCTGGAATGGCATAATAGTTCACAGGGCAGAGGTAGGGTCACTTTATTTGCAAAGAAAAGAGCCGTGGGGACTACACAAGTGTCCTATTGCTGATCTCCCGGATGAGCTGATACTTACCTTTAAAGAAAGGATGAGAGACAATACCAGACATCCTTGAAAGTCTCCACCCCATCCTTGCACACTTGAAAGGTCCTCTTTACTCTACAGAGTGAACTATTCTGCTCCCTGGCCGCCACTGGTCTGCAAGATGCTCCCTGACACCAAGGGAGCCCTTCTTGGGGATCCCTTCTTACTAGTTACGTATGGATTTTGGTGTAATCAGCAGGATTCCCTTCGAGACTGGCCCACAGGTCCCCATTCGTATATAACTTAATTTAACCAGCTTGTCATTTTTTAATACTGTTGCCCTTTGTTCCTTTTGTTTATGCTGCGATACCTCACACGCATGGTCACTATGGCATTAGTTACTCTCTGCTTCTAAAATGTTATAATAGATGACTGAGAGCTCTAAAGCATGGGATACAAGAGGATCAAGACTGCCAGAGAGCTGCTCCTTTGATTATATTATGGTCTTGCAATGTTCCGTCTATTACTTTTATGCTGTTAAAAAAAATCTCAATAGAATTGTGATTAAAAACAAAAAGAATGTTGCCCTAACACTATCGTAAGAAGTCCTAAGTCTAAAATTTTGGCACCTGTTAATTTTACGATTATAGAAAACTAGCAGCCGGTCCCGACTTTGTCCGGGGATGAATTGCTGCCGGCCAGTAGTATATTGTTTTGTAGGATTTCATTTTGATAGCATTTCTTATCTGTGACAGGCCTGTGAAACGCTCCGATTCACAGTGCACTGCTGATGCACTTAAGAGTGCACGTTCAGTAGTGTGTAAACTCGAGTTTCCCTACTTTATTTTTCCTTGCAATATTATATAGCGCGAACTCGACAACATGGCATGAGCACAATTTACATTACAGAAGAACACATTCATTTGTGGTAGGCACGGGGAGACAAAGCGATTTGCCTGGAATCACAGGATTTTGAGCTGATGCCGAGATTCGAGCGTAGCTCCCCAGCTCTAAAATTCGCAATTCTAGAACTTGTGGAGGGAGGTGTGTCTAAAAGTGTATGTCGGTGCTGGCCATCAATGAGAGAGACCTGTGCATTTTTCAAATCGGTGGTGAAAAAATATGAGTATGTTGCTGGAGATGTGGGCCGCCGTGCCACCAATGTACTTACTGGGGGAGGGTAAACACCCATTATTCCGCAACTTTCTTTCCGCATACCATCACTCCGCATACTTTCATTACGAAAGCACCATGACTCCGCAATGCCATTATAACGCATGGCATTACATTTTATATGCTTTTACCAAGCATACATTTACAAAGAAATTCGTTGTAAATGCATGAATGGTAAAAGCTTGTTTTTTTTTTAATGTTTGGATAAGGTAAGTATGGGTATAGGGGTATATGTTTTGGGGTACTGAGGTATATGTTTTGGGGTGTTTGGGCATTTTAAGGGTTCAGATATAGTTTTGGGTTATGGGGTACAGGAGTAGTTTTAGGGTTTAGGGATAGGTATGGGCTTTGGGGTACTGGGGTATTTTTAGGGTTCAGGGCTAGGTTTGGGTTTTGGGGTATAGGGGTATTTTTAGGGTTCAGGGGTAGGTTTGGGTTTTGGGGTACAGGGGTATTTAAAGGGTTCAGGGCTAGGTTTGGGTTTTGGGGTACAGGGGTATTTTTAGGGTTCAGGGCTAGGTTTGGGGGTACAGGGGTATTTATAGGGTTCAGGGCTAGGTTTGGGTTTTGGGGTACAGGGGTATTTTGAGGGTATAGGGATAGGTTTGGGTTTTGGGGTACAGGGTATATTTATAGGGTTAAGATGGGTTAGTGTTTAAGGGTGTTGGGGTATTTTAAGGAGTATGGGTGGGTTATGATTATGGGGTGCAGGGGTATTTAAAGGGAGCAGGGGGGACACCTGGAGCTGGAATGTACAGAACCTGGGAAGAAAAAACTATGAAATATTGGGCACAATGCTCGCTTTTTTTTCCGTAATCCCGCGCCCCGCACACGCCCACGCCCCCAGCACACGCCCACAGCACACGATATGAGACATGGCATGAAGGGCGGAACGTACCACACGCCCCAGCATTTGTCACGCCCCCAGCACATGCCCACAGCACAACACAGACACGCCCACAAGGGACTACTTTGCTGGCACGGTTCTTTTACCTTTTAAATGTATATGGTGGGCGTCTGCATAGCCTATGTCCTTCTGCTGCAACTGCCCTTTCCAATGCTGTATTGGGTGCTGTGATTGGTGCTGTGGTTCCTGAGATTACCCGCCTCAAAGGTTTGGGCTCTCTCTCTATTATATTAGTATAGATAACATTGAGGTATATTATCAAGAACAGCGTTAAAATTATCGCCGCTTTAGCGGCAGGAAACTGCCGCTAAAGCGGCAATAATGAGCTTGATAATAGGCACTTGTGAATTCCCATAGAAGCCCAGGGTCTGGTCACTGGTGTGAACCTGGGCTTCTATGTGAATTCTCAAGGGCATATTAACAAGCCCAGTATTGCCGCTTTAGCTGCAGTTTCCTGCCGCTAAAGTGGCGATAATATTAACTCCGTTCTTGATAATATGCCCCATATTCTTTCATTTGAAATGCATTTGCACTGTCTCGTTTCTCCTGGTACCCCCTTATTCTCTGCAAATTAAATACGTGTTTGTCATGCGTCAGTGAGATTTGTTCTTTTCTCAGGTGTACACAGGTTTTCAGAAGCACTAATGCTTTTATGCACATATTGGCAGGGTAAGGCCCAGTCATGATTTAGCATTCTGGTACTACCGCAAAGCTGTCAAATTTACAGTGTGCAATATAGGAAAAATAAAACCATTAAAAGCATTGGATTGAGTCTCCAACTTTCTTCTAAAATGTGAAGATCTTCTAAGAGATGCACATTTAGGGCCGGATTACTATATTGGCGGACAGGGTTACTCATCACAAACGTGATGGATAACCCATCCACCAAATTACAATTCCATCATATCCTATGGAACTTGTAATAGTGCAGACGGGATATCCGTCACGTTTGTGACAGAGTACCCATCTGCCAAAATCATAATCAGGCCCAGTTTGGAGGACCGGGTTAGCCCAGTCACAAACGTGACAGATATCCTATCCGCCGTATTAGGAGTCCATTATATCCTATGGCACTTGTAATTCAGCAAACAGGATATCCGTCACATTTCTGATGCAGTAACCCATCCGCCAAACTCTAAATCAGGCTTTAGTATCATTTTCCTGGCGCAGATTAAAAAATGTATTGTTAAAGAGCGCAATTCAAACAACATGAAAATAGGAACATCACACACTGCTGCTACAGTAATGGTAGCACAAAGAAGAACAGAAACCAGGGGCCGTATTACAGAAAGCACCCCAGGAGTGCAATGTGCATGTCCACCCGCTTTCTGCACCCCAGAGCAATTTAGTATTACAGAAGGGGCCACATGCACTTGTGCTACCCCTTCTGCAATACTGATTGTGCTGGCACACATGAATAGCCAGCACTAGCATGAGAAGGAATTACTTAATTTCATTAGGGCGTGGCCCCATGCCAATGAGGGAATCGCTTTGCCTCTGTGCTTGCGCCGTATTATGGACATGATTGCAGAGGCAACATGCCTTTAGGAGGCTCACTAAAATTGTGTCACAAAAAAATTGCATACTTTTCAGTGCACCTCCTAAAGGCAGCCCTTTGGAGGGGACAAACGGGATCCTACAGACCTACCAGACATCTCCTTTCAGGCGGGTGCAGGCACTCGCTGCACCCGCCAGCAGGGGTATCTCTAATACCTGTTGAAAGTGCAGGCAGGTTCGTGCCTACAGTGTGAAACTCGGAGGGGCTTTGAAGCAGCTGCTCCGTATTTCACTTGAATGAGGTGCAGTATGAGTTTGTGGCTGCCCTGAGGGCAGAGAATTCACCATATTACTGCACACTTTCACTGTTTGTGCCTGGCACATTTAAGGCGGGCTGTGGCGCAAACATGGAAAGTGCACCCTTATGGTAATACAGGCCCAAGCACGATGACTGGTTGTGTGGAGATGATAATTCTATTCACCAGACTCAGAACAGATTCGTTTCATGAATCTTGTAATTTTGTCTTGAGTTCAGACAACAAACTGAGAGAAGATAAGCTTGCAGAACTGAAAATTGTAGAAGGTAATCAAATTGCTGTAGATTTGTCTAGTTTCCCGAATATTTTTAACATGCCTTTGTGAGGGGCATTTTCTTTGGCAACAGGCAGTGGTGCTGGAACAATTGTCTGAGTGGGAGTGCTGCCATCAGTGTTACGTCACTGAAGTCATAGAGATTGTGAAAAATCCAAGTGTCATGCAAAGTCCAAGTGTAGCAAATGAGTCATGCCTATTCAGGCAAGCAGTAAGGGAGTGATATGAGGCCAGTTATGCATTTTGGAGCACACTGTTACAAAAATATTACTAAAGCACTATGTGGTGACGCACTGTCATTTTACAGACAGCACTCTTACAGTGAAATGGCCACTAAATTAGCACCACTAAATTTACACAGACCGCAGTTATATCGATAAGACTACATAGCGCACAAACGATAATGTGTGGAAATCCTGGGGCATATTATCAAGGACAGGCGATACATTATCGCCGCTTTTATCGGCAGGAAACTGACGATAAAGCGGCGATAATGGCCTTGATAATATGCTCTATGAATTCCAATCGAAGCCCAAGTGAGATGTGAACACATCTAGCATGGGCTTCGATTGGAATTCATAGAGCATATTATCAAGGCCATTATCGCTGCTTTATCAGCAGTTTCCTGCCGATAAAAGCGGCGATAATGTATCGCCTGTCCTTGATAATATGCCCACAAGTTCCAGCAAGCATTTATCATTTGCACTTCATCAAGGAAAGTATCTTAGTTTATTTGGATCCTGTTAAAGTGTTTGTTTCGATCACACTTAAGAATGACAAAAAAGTGATTTGGTCATGCTTTCCTTACTACAGATATATTCTTATATATCTATACAGTCCATTCATTTTTTTAAATTTTGTTGGCTATAAAAAATGTCATCCTACAGCATTTTCTTTCTCTCTTCCTGTGCCTTAGCAAGATTGCCACATAATTCAGTTATTAAAGGCCTCTTAATTTACAGTCACAGAAAGTAAACACTAATCTCCATATTAAAAAAATAAGCAGCAATTGGTCAAAAGACAGAAGGAGTTTTGACGTTTGTCTTTGAAGCACAGAAAATGTGACAAGATAAAAACAAACTTTTAGGCCACCTTTATTCCTCATTCACCTTCTGAACTCCAGCATGTTTACTTTGGGGTGTGGTATCACTCCTGCATCCCTATCTACAGGCCCCTGTGGCCACAGATCCTAATTCGCAATCAGGACTAGTGGCCTGTTGGAGGGCCAGTGTGGAAGGGGGGATGGAGAGGGTGGGGGGCAGTAAGTGGAGGGGGTGAACAGTAGCCTGAGGGCTCAGTGGCCAAGGGCCCAGGTGCTATGATGATAGCTTTGTGTTGCAGCTACATGGAAAACAAAGCAGGAGGTCATGCTCCGATGCATGGTGGGCCCGTGAACTAGCACACCCATTAACACCAACTAGCCACGCTTGCAAACTTGGCATCATCCTGGACGATAGCCAACCATGAGAAAACAGATCAATGCAGTCTGTTCCTCCTGCTTCCTCACACTCTGCAAGATGTTTAAGTCGCTCCCTATCGACACTAGATGTAATGTCACTCAAGCCCTGATCACTGTACTAAGGCAACCCACTCTATGCGAGTATCACCGTACAAGTCCTCAAGAGGCTACAGACAATAGAGAACTCAGCAGCTAGACTCATCCTTGACCTCCCCAACCGGACTACATCACCCCCGCCTCATGAAGCACCACTGGCTCCCATTAAGAAGAGATGCCAGTTCAAGATGTTGATCCACGCCTTCAAAGCCCCATGCAACTTGGGACCAGAGTACATCAACCACCGACTGAATTTCCACCTCCCATCCAGACACCTGCACTCTGCCTCCCTCTTCCTCAAACACACACCCTGCATCGTCGCAGCAACAGTGGAGGTCGCTCCTCCATCCACCTCTCAGCGAAATCTTGGAACAACCTTCCACCTCACCTACAGACCTCATCCTCCCTGCTGGAATTCAGAAGAGGACTCAAGACCTGGTTATTCGATTGAGCCCCAGCAGCAGCAGCAGCTATCAGCGTTTGAATACCCTCACGGGTGGTTAGCCATGCTATACAAATCCACTTGGAAGAACCACATGGACTTGACAGGGACCTGTAGATGCCAGGTTTCACCTTGCACCCACTTTCGCCTTGGAATCAACTTGACAAGTACAGGGCCTTAAGTGTCCACATATGTCACTGCAAAGAATTACATTCTCGCTGCTAAGTTAGGGGAAGGATTGTAATTCTGCATGCTACAGCATTTCATGTGCAGTCAAGCTCATGGTCTGCAACGCAGTCAGCAGATACTTCTACCCCTTGCCCTCATTGCGGCTTTAGCCACGTGACTCTACGTCAGAACTGTCATAAGGGACTGAGATCTATGGCAGGTGCAGATTTCAGTGAGATTTCAGTGCTTTCTCTGTGAATGAGGGATGCATTGAACTCATCCCCTGCAGCTCGTGGTACAGTCTAATACCCTATGTATTTTAGCATTTTTGTGCATTCGCCTTCTGCTCCATGCACCCCAACTTGTCTACATCCATACTTTCTTTGACAATGAGCTTCAGATAATAATAATGAATTAATGCAAGGCATAGGTCCTGATTTAGAGATTTGTGATGATAGAAAATCCACCAATTTCTGGGAACCAGCCTCCTGTAGGATTATCACAGAGGGGAATAACTGCTGCTTCACTACAACAAGGGCCCTCAGTACAAGGTCGCCGGACTTTGGTGGAGCGATGCCAGGAGTAGCATGGGGCATTTACAACTCCCCAGCATTGTTTAGGAGCAGGACTGGTGAGGGCTAGGCACAATAAATGGCCGCAACACTCACAGCACTTCACACTGGGCCCGCCCCCAAATTAATCGGTCTGAATTCAGCAGACCCAGGATTACCAAGTCCAGTATTTGCAGACCCAGCAATTGTGGGCCAGGAGACACTGAAAACGTTGGAAAAGCTCAGAGCAGTATCCTCCAAGGCATATCACACCATAAGTTCCAACTTTGTAGTTCAGTCAAAAGTATATGTATAACATCCACCATAAAACAGCACAGGTCTGGTAAATCATTCATATGTACAGCATGCTCATGCTAGTCTACATGTATGTTATCAGAGGTTAACATTGGATCCTTTTAGGTTCTGCACTCTGAGTAGCATTGTTAGTATAAACATCAAATAACCTTAAAAGGGAAGCTTATTATCAAAGATATCGAACTTCTAGAACTGGTGTTTTCTTTGCTATCATTGGTTAATCATGAAGATTCCATGGGCATCCCTGCTTTGACCATGGAAGTAAAAAAGGACACCCAGCAGTAAATGGTTCTGAATTGTCAAAGGACAGCTCTCATCCATTTTTGCTTGGAAAAAAAAACATCTGTTTATTTATTTTTTGGCATGTTTGTGTGACTGCTTTTAGAAAGCTCGAAAAGTATTACTTAACTGTACAATGTACACAGTTCCCAGGCCAGGTACATTCTAATTTGGGGGTGATGCGGAATTGGCAGAAACATCTGATTTTAAATTTAATGTTTAAAAACAAGGTTTCTCAAACAAATGGGGTGAAAGTAAACTGAAATGTAGTTTCCCAAAAAGTTGGAAGATGCTTCTTTACAACGCCTTTAATGTACTCTGTGTTCGCATGTCTGTGGATATTAGCGGTCTGGGGGAAATACAAACCACATTCAGATGTTTCCTAAATGTAGTGGGGAAATCTAGTTAATTTGTGGCTGCGTGTATATTTTTAAATGCATATTTCTACTCTTGCCGATGCTGTGTGTTTGTTTAATATTATTTTCTTTTCAGGTAGAGGATTTTCATCACTGGAAAGCTGTGTTGAGGTGGAAATAGATGCCTGGTGCTAAAACTCAATCTGGTTATTGGGCCTACCTGTTCTGAGACTGCTTCATTGCCTTTTTCGTATTTTATTTGCGTGATTCCTTTCTGCTATAGATGCTATTCACTTTTCTGCTTCTAGTGTGAAAACATGTACCCAGCACTGACAATAAGAGGTAAAAAGCAATGCTTAGACTGTAGTATGCATATATATATATATATATATATCAGTCAGCATACCCGTTCTTCATCAATAAACAGGTCCCAAAACGCTTGGGTTCACTCCAATAGTTTATTGTGGCCTGAGGTGACGTGTTTCGACCATCTCCGCGGTCTTCTTCACTATATATATATATATATATATATATATATATATATATATTACCTACTGGCGGTCGCCAGTAGGTATATATAGTTAGGATTTTTTCCCTATGGCATTTCTGAAAATTCTATGTCTAATAACTTTAGCGTTTGTGGACGGAATCGGCTGAAATGTTCAGGAAAATGGCACATTTTGTTTCTGAGCAGCCCCTGAAAATTTGGGGGGGGGTCGTCAAGGGGGGGCCGAGAAAAAAGGGGGGTCCCAAAACGCGTTTTTCCCATGTTAATTTCCATAGGGCGGTTGGACTCACTTTTAGCTCGAACGGCTGAATGGATTTGCACGAAACTTGGCAAAATTGTAGGGACTGTTAGCCCGATGTGCCTTTGCTAGGTCTCAATATATGTGCTTCAGTGGATTTTGAGAAATTAACGTTCAAATCAAGATATATATCTGTAACAGCGCTCTGGGCAGCGATCCGGTCCGCTTACTTTTCGCGAAACGGAACTTTGCGCGCAGAAAGCTGATTGGCTCTCCGGTGTCTGTCAACATTCTAAACAGTCCGGAGCGGCCGCCATCTTGTCTCTCGGTAGGATCGAGAGAGAAGAAGAGGTGAAAAACGAAAGGGGAATTTAATGAAAGGGGGCAAGGTATCCCCCTCTTGACCCCCTAGGAATGTTGTTGGGGTTATTAAAGGGTCCCGTGGGGAAAAAAAAAAAAAAAATGATTTTTCACGGTAGAAGCGCTTCACGGGCCGCGAACTGGGCCGCAAACTGGTAGCGAAACGGGAATTCGCCATTTTGTGCTTCGTTAATTAAATTACTAAGTATAAGTGGGTGCGGGAGACGTATCCTAATCCCCTATGTTTCCTGAGGGTGGCTGAGGAGGCTGATATATGTTGATACATCTCTTCCAGCGGCTGTGCGTGAGCTTTTTTTTTTTTTTGCTGCGTGACAGTCCGGAGCGGCCGCCATCTTGTCTCTCGGTAGGATCGAGAGAGAAGAAAAGGTGAAAAACTAAGGGGGAATTTAATGAAAGGGGGCAAGGTATCCCCCTCTTGACCCCCTAGGAATGTTGTTGGGGTTATTAAAGGGTCCCGTGGGGAAAATAAAAAAAAATGATTTTTGATACATCTCTTCCAGCGGCTGCGCCATCTTGCCTTTTTTCCAATGCCACAATTTTGTCGTGCACGGCAGCCATTTTAGATGCCAGGCTGGTCCCAGGCTATCACCTAACCCTGCGGATGTAGTTTATGGCCCCAGCTGTAGAGAATTCAGACATGCCAATCCTCCCGATTCAGGCGTGTGACTACTGATTTCAGTGCTAGTCTCCCGCCTCCCGATTTCTGCAAGCAAAAACCCGGGGGCATATTACGAACAACTAGCGATAATTTTTGTCTCTAACTTGTTTAGAGACAAAAATTATCGCCGTACATCGGCGATTTTTATCGCAGATAAACCTTGCTATTATCGCAGAAAAGTCAGCGATATTCATGTATTATCGAGCAAATGCTCTTAGCCATGTTATCCACCTCCCATTGGATAACATGGCTAAGAACTGCTCAGGGCAGGTGTTAGATTTTGGAGATATTCGCGCTTAGCGCGAATATCTCCAAAAGTTGGTAATAGAAGGTAGCGATGTTAGGGACTGTTTCCAGTCGCTAACATCTTGGCACGCCACTTTGCATGTCATTAGTGATAAGTATCACTGACATGCAAAGCGGGGCCCAAGATGGTCGCTATCTCCTTTTAGCTGTCACTAACTGGTGTTAGCGACAGCTTGGTAATAGGGAGATAATTTTATCTCCGCTTTCAAGGCTTTTAAAGCCAAAAAAGCGAAGATAAACCCCCTTGATAATATGCCCCACGATTCCTTGGGGGTTTCAGCTGACAGGGCTTGGTATTGTGTTACATGGTAATTTTTCCAGGAAACGTCAGAGGGTCGATGCAGGGGTTCTAGAAGAGGTGATAAACCATTTAAGCCTCATGAACAAGCGCATGGTCTTTTAAAGATTTGTGAAGTACTCGGAGCGGCGGTGTGTGTGTTTCCTCTTTCAGGAGCGGGCGGGGGGGCACTGCCAGCAACTTGCCAGGTCAGGTAGTGTTCAACACGTGCATCACCCTTTCTCTGCTTGCTATTGCGCTCCATGCTTCGGAAAGGTAAGAAAAAGAACGTGCATTTGAGTTTGAAATGTCCGATCCTGCAGCAGCACACTTCCAAAGCCCACACATGACAATAACCCGATTCAAGGCCCCATTCACCCGTTTTAAAAAAAATAGATAACACTCCAACAAAGTAAGGTTATAAAACTTTATTAACTATTAACTTTAACGAACGGAACAAAAACTAAAAACATTTAAACATTTCTCAACACAAAAAGCAACAATGGTTAGAAGCTGTCTTTTGTGCGAATAGTCCCAAGGCAGCACAACGTGCAGAGTTCTGGACGGCACCCAGGTGATGTCGCCTGGGTGCCGCACTGGTTTAGGGATCCTACAATGCAGCACAGAAAAACAGCGTGGGGCGTCCCGGGTGGTGCGGGGGGAGGCCTCGTCAGTAGCGGTCTGTGTCCAGTGTCACATGGCTGACACAACATGTACGACAGGCACCCAGGTGATGTCCAGTAAACTGCCGCACTGGTTTTGGTATCCTACAATGCTGCTCCGAAAATTGGCGTGCGGCGGCCCGGGGGGGGCGTGGGGGAGGCGGCGTGAACGGGCCTCCCCAGGTGGCGGCCATCTAGCTGAGTTGCGCCCGCTCTTGCGGCTACAGCGTCTCGCTCACCATGTTGTTGAGTTGCTCCCACTCTTGCAGTGCAGCGATAGGCGGCTGCCACATGGCTCTTAAAATGGCGGACGGCTCCTCGGTTTTGGGCCTGGTCCACTGAAATGGCCCTGGGACACTTTGGAACTCGGACGCTTGCCTGCTAGGGCTTGGGCTCCATTCTCGAAAAGCGTCCCCTCAGCCGTGAAGATTGTACAAAAGTCTTGGGGGCCCCCGACTCCCGCAGGCTTCCGGTGGGGAGCGGCTGCCATGATTGCTCGCGGAATGACCACGACGGAGCCACGAGATGGTGGTGCTCTCATGCTGATGCCAGCTTCAGTCTGAATGATCCAGAAACAAGGTGGGGCTTTCATCGTTTGGGAAAAAAAAATGTTCTAAACCAATGAAAAGTGTTATTTTTAGGTCATATGACCAAGCCTTCCATCTTTAGGAAACCAAAAGTAAAATGAACCAATGAAAAGTTTTATAAACAAGTCACATGACCTGTTATGCGGCATAGGGCTACAAAAAGCGTAGAAAATCCGTTGGCACGTGAGGCGGCGTCAGTAGCGGACCGATGTGCGAATAGGCCGAAGGCAGCACAACGGGCCGAGATCCGGATGGTACCGAGGTGGTGTCCAGCAAATTGCCGCACTGGTGTGGCCATCCTACAATGCTGCGCCGAAAGACGGCGTGTCCAGCTGAGTTGCGGTCACTGTTGCGGTACAGTGACTCGAACGCGCCGAGATCCGGATGGCACCGAGGTGGTGTCCAGCAAATTGCCGCACTGGTGTGGCCATCCTACAATGCTGCGCCGAAAGAGGGCGTGTCCAGCTGAGTTGCGGTCACTGTTGCGGTACAGTGACTCGAACGCGCCGAGATCCGGATGGCACCGAGGTGGTGTCCAGCAAATTGCCGCACTGGTGTGGCCATCCTACAATGCTGCGCCGAAAGACGGCGTGTCCAGCTGAATTGCGGTCACTGTTGCGGTACAGTGACTCGAACGCGCCGAGATCCGGATGGCACCGAGGTGGTGTCCAGCAAATTGCCGCACTGGTGTGGCCATCCTACAATGCTGCGCCGAAAGACGGCGTGTCCAGCTGAGTTGCGGTCACTGTTGCGGTACAGTGAGTCGAACGCGCCGAGATCTGGATGGCCCCGATGTTGTGTCCAGCAAGTTGCCGCACTGGTGTGGCCATCCTACAATGCTGCGCCGAAAGTCGGCATGGGGTGCCCCGTTGGCTTATGAGGTGATGTCAGTAGTGGACCGATGTGTGAATAGGTCGGAACCAGCACAAGGCGCCAAGATCCGAATGGCAAGTCCTGGATGTTGAGTGCCTCAGTTGAGAGTTCTGAGCAGTGCTTGTAAGACTGTCTGAAGCTTATTTGCACCTGCTGCAGCTTCACTAGGTCCGGCGGAACTTTTTTCCTTTTCCTTTCTGCTTCTTTTCCTACAATCCGTTTCATCTGAAGACACGATCAGGTCCCTGAATGTGTGCAGGGGGACGCTATTGATTGAATGAAAATGGCGGCTTGACACAAAGCTGACTCAAGCGTTACTGTTGGTGCTATACAGACAAAAATTGGTTTTCAGTTTGTACATTCTTCAGGTTTTTTTTTTCCATCCAAGTCTGATTGAGAGTTTGTAGAAAAATGGCTTCAGATTTTCCACATACTACTCTTCAACATTCTTCCTAAATGTAACAATGTGAAACTCACTAGGAGAACGGCTGTTTCTGTTTCCTTTCAAAATGCTGCCAACAATATTTTCTGAATGAAAGACACCATCTTGTAGCATAAAGGGCCGAAAGGGGTTCTGGTCTGGCCGATGGTTGGTGGAGACATTTTGACTATATCTTGGACCTGCCCGGCCTCGCCCAAAATGGCGCCGGTATAAATGGGACTCGTAACTCCTTGCCCGCAAATGTATATCTAGAAAATGTTATTGTAAGTGGCCCTGTTCTATTTTAATTACAAAATGTATGTCCACCGATTCCGCAACTGTTAGACACCTTAGTTCTTGCAACCTAATGGCCCGCTCGTTACGTTCCTCTACAGTGTAAATGTCTCCTCATCATATACGATTTCAGTTTGCTCCGTGGCCGGCCCACGTGGTTATAGGCCCGTATTTGTATACTGACATTTTCACAATAAAGGTTTTTAAAACAAAACACGGTAGTAGTATTTACATTGGTAAAGTTTTTACTTTTAGTCACTGTTTTCGAATCAGTAAAAGGCAAGTGAAATAAAGCAGTCCAATTACATGACGGATAAAAGGTATAATATGTAGGAACGCAGTAAAGATAAATGGTCAAGGGCAGTTGTGTTTTTCATGTCTGCAACATAAAGTGATCGATAAGAATCTGATAATCAGGCGTATCGGCGACTAAGACAGCAGGCCGAATCTCTTTTACTCAACGGCTCCGTCATGGAAGGAAGAAACGCCCTTTTTCTCGAAAAAGGAATATATTTTACTTGCAAGACAGTTGTAAATTTTCCGGGAAAGTACATTAGCCTGGAATATTATAACATATGTTTGAAAAAAAAATATTGTTCGAAAATAATAAAAAGCGTAATTTTTAGGTCATATGACCAAGCTTTTCATCATTAAATTAACAAAAGTAAAACGAACCAATGAAAAGTTTTATTAACAAGTCACATGACCTGTTATGCTTACGTTACGCGCTGCGCGCCGCGCCTCGGATCACTTCCGGGTGCGCTAACGCGGCGTGTCATAAAACGCATTACGCGACAACGTAGGTCAAGAATATAGTCTAAATGTCTCCACCAACCAGCGTTCAGAACACAACCCCTTTCAGCAGTCCAAAAAGTTCTGTTAAATGACAACAGAGGGGACAGGCAACAAGAACCATCAGTCAAAGAGGGGAGGGCAAGTTCTTCTCTTCCGGGTCATGTTGGGGCGCTACCGGAACTGATCGAATTGGTAGTCTATAGTGTTTCTGGATGTTTCAGACTAAAGCTGGCGTCAGCATGAGACCACTACCATCTCGTAGCTCCGTCGTGGCCATTCCACGAGCAATCATGGCAGCCGCTCCCCACCAGAAGCCTGCGGGAGTCGGAGGCCCCCAAGACTTTTGTAGAATCTTCACGGCTGAGGGGACGCTTTTCGAGAATGGGACCCAAGCCCTATCAGGGAAGCGTCCGAGTTCCAAGGTGTCCCAGGGCCATTTTAGTGGACCAGGCCCAAAACCGAAGAGCCGGCCGCCATTTTGAGAGTCCTGTGGCAGCCGCCTATCGCTGCACCGCAAGAGCGGGCGCAACTCAACTACATGGTGAGCGAGACGCTGTAGTCGCAAGAGCGGGCGGTAAACAGCTGAATGGCGGAAGAGGCACAGTGTAGCAAAAGCGGGCGGAATGGCAACTAAAACGATAAAGGGGCGCCCCACTACAGCTTGTCTTCAGGTCAAACGGATTGTGGGACAAGGTCCAGAATTGAAGAGTCATCAAAAGGCAAAAAGTTCCGCCGGACCCCGGGAGCCGGCCGCCTATGTCGGGGGCGATCTCAGGCTACACCAGTGCTATAAGACTTGGGGAGGGTGTCGGAGCCAAGTGTCTTCTCCGAGTCCATGGCCATCACACCGCCCCTCAGGGGCCTCCGTCAAGCTGTTTAGGAAGGTAACATATCACATTGTTTTCTAATGCAGTCAGGTCCACAAACGACACTCACTTACTTTGAGAATAGTGAAGCTGCAGTAGGTGGAAATAAGCTTCAGACAGTGTTACAAGCACTGCTCAGAACTCTTAACTATGGCACCCAACATCCAGAACTTATGCTATTTGAGAATGGCAGTGACATCGAAGCATCTCAGGGACCAAAACCATTAACGTACTTTCACGTATGAAAATCTTACTTGGGGAGGGGGCAGGAGCGAAGCGCCCCCTTCCCAGTCAGCGCCACCACACCGTATGTTGAAAATCTGAAGCCATCGTTCTACAAAGTCAACCAAACTTGGATTGAAAAATCTAGAAAAATGTACAAACTGAAAACCAGTTTTGGTCTGCATAGCATCAGTAGCAACGCTTGAGTCAGCTTTGTGTCAAGCCGCCATTTTGATTCAACAAAGCACAGGCATTGAAAAAGGCTGAAATTCAGAACTCTAAACTATGGCACCCAACATCCAGGAGCTTGCCATCCGGATCTTGGAGCCTTGTGCTGCTTTCGATCTATTCACACATCGGTCCACTACTGACATCATCTTATAAACCAACGTTATGTAAATAGTTTTTTAATAAAATGTTTTACCCTGTTTCTTTGCTGGTGTGTTGTCTATATTTTTAATATTTGCATAGGGTTTGTCGTTATTTTGTGCGGGATGGGTGATGGAGCCGAGCTGTCTTGCAGCCCTCATGGTGTGGAGCTCAGTTCATCTCACTATTTTCGTATTTCTCATGAAGGGTTGTTCCTAATATTTCTATTTTAGCGAGGTCAAAAAGAGATCCAATTAGTGGCCTACTGATTTTGCTCGATTACTTTTATTTTTTTACACGATTTTTCACTATCTGCAAAGACTAAACAGAGTATTGCGACTTTGTGCTTGTTTGTAAATAGAGAATGATCCAAAGAGAACCAATTCTAAAACAGTAAATGCTTGGACAACAATCAATCAAATGGAGAGACGAGGAGGCACGACGGATTACAACGGGGGTAAAGGCCTGCGTTAACTACCCTTCAGTATCAGCAAAGAGAGAGTACTACTAAGACAAAAGAGGGGAGGGGGGGGTGCAGCGTTCAAAGCACATCAGCGTGCATAAATACGAAAATGTTTTTATCTATCACGTACTTGACATTTTAAAGCTTTTCATATTTGCTATTAAAAAACCAATGAAATTCACAGAAAAAACCATAGGTTATAGTGGATATATAGTTAGGAATTTGCATTTACAAAACCTTGAAAATTCAATGAAAAAACCATTGGTTTTAGGCCATATATAGTTAGGAATTAGCATTTACAAAACCTTATTTTACTCGCATAAAACCATTGAAATTCCATATATAGTTAGAAGCGCTAACTATATATCGCGCACCCGCAATCCACTGCTGATGATGTCACATATTACATCATTCATGACATGGTCAGTGACATCACTGATGACATCACTGATGACATCTCAAATTACATCACTGATGACATCACTGATGACAACTCAAATGACATCACTGATGACATCTCAAATGACATCACTGATGACATCACTGATGACAACTCAAATGACATCACTGATGACATCTCATTTGTCATCACTGATCACATCACTCATGTGATAATACAATGAACCTCTTCAGACTCTAATATAACCTTACATACACTCAGTATAAACAGACACTCACAGACTGTCAATCATCCATGGAGTTACTCACACACCTAGTCAGTCATGCAAAGAATCAATCACACCTCCATTTCCTCAACTATACAGTTATACACATCTTACTTATTCAAACATATAATAACACATATTTACTCTCTTATATAATCCCTGATACAAGCTCACAGTGATCGATACAGCCACTCACACATTCACTGGCTCTTATGTTCAGTTATTTATATATCTCAACTCTCACATGTATTGTGTTTTACATACGTACTTACTTGCACATGTAGCAATGAGAAATCCATTCACTCACCAACACACCCATGCACAGTCAACCGCCCATATAGCCGTTTCCACATGCACTCTTGAACTCATACTCCTAGTGAATCAACTGCTTACACATCTATGCACAGAGTCACGCACCTCCCAGCCACCCACACACACACTCAGCCTCCCATTCAAATACTTGGGCAACCAATCAATAACCCATATGGCCACTCTTATAGCTACTGATCAACACATGCAGCAGCTTACACAACAACAAACATACTGATGCACAAATTAAGACAGTTTAGTCACTAACCCATGCACTCAGTGAGACACATTTAATCACTCTTTCATACAGTCAGTATCAAACAAATAAATATAACTAATATTATATTTAAACATTTTCAGTTACAAAAACCTTTGAAATTCACTGAAAAAAACATAGGTTTCACACCAGTTATAGTTAGGAATTAGCATTTAAAAAACCTATTAAATTCACAGAAAAAAACATAGGTTTCACACCAGTTATAGTTAGATGGAAATTTTACTGACATAAAACCATTGAAATTCCCACGTTATAGTTAGTTGGACTCACTATGACTTGCGCGCCTGCAATGCAATGCTGATGACGCCACATATTACATCATTCATGACATGGTCAGTGACATCACTGATGACAACTCAAATGACATCACTGATAACATCATTGATGACATCATTCATGTGATAATACGATGAACATCTTCGGACTCTAATATAACCTTAGATACACTCAGTGTAAAAAGACACTCACAGATTGTCACTCATCCATGGAGTTACTCATACACCTAGTCAGTCATGCAAAGAATCAATCACACCTCCATTTCCTCAACTATACAGTTATACACACCTTACTTATTCAAACATATTCTAACACATATTTACTCTCTTATACAATCACTGATACAAGTTTACAATAATCCATGCAGCCACTGACACATTCACTGGCTCTTATACACAGTAATTTATATATATCAACTCTCACATGTACTGTGTTTTACAAATGTACTTACTTTGACATGTAGCACTGAGATATCCATTCACTCACCAATACACTCATGCACACAGTCAACCACCCATACAGCTGTTTCCACATGCAGTTTTGAACCCATACATCTAGTGAATCAACTGTTAACACAGCTATGCACAGAGTCACACACCTCCCAGCCACCCCCACACACACACTCACTCTCCCATACAAATACTTGGGCAACCAATCAATAACCCATATAGTTACTCATATACCTACTGATCAACACATGCAGCAGTTTACAGAACAACAGATATAATGATGCACAAATTAAGACAGTTTAGTCACTAACCCATGCACTCAGTGAGACACATTTAATCACTCTCTCATACAGTCAGTCATGCACCTACTAAATCCTTCATCCAGACACTTATACAGCCCCTCATTCTTAAATATGTAAGACATATTTTTACTTTACTGAAACATACAGTCACTGGATGATGTCATCAGTGATGTCATCAGTGATGTCACTGACCATGTCATGAATGATGTAATATGTGACATCATCAGCAGTGGATTGCGGGTGCGCGATATATAGTTAGCGCTTCTAACTATATATGGAATTTCAATGGTTTTATGCGAGTAAAATAAGGTTTTGTAAATGCTAATTCCTAACTATATATGGCCTAAAACCAATGGTTTTTTCATTGAATATATATATATATATATATACATGAATTTTCCTGTTTGCTTGGTTGCAGCAGTCTGAGGGGACCCGAGGAGGCGCTTTGGGACACTGGTGCATTAAAAGGAGTCGAATCACCCCAATCTGCAAAAGACATTGGAACTGTGGCTATCACTAACTTGCCCCCCACACCACCGGCCCAGCAGCATAAACATGTTGCCTGCTGGGAGTTGGAGTTCATTCATACTCACATGACCTCCAACAGGTGAGTTCATTCAACTAAGGGAGAAGTCCGATGCCGTCCGCATCATTTAGCGAAGCAGGATTGTGGGAATTACTGTGAGACTTTCAGTTGGTGCAGGGCGCTGAAGAAGGCAACTGACACACCGAAATGCATTCGCCGCCATCAATTCATGCATCTTTGAATTAAAGAGCCTCCAAAGAATCCCCCTCTGGCCTTCGCTCTTTCTTTTCCAGGAAAGTGGTTTCTTCATATATATATATATATATATATATATATATATATATATATATATATATATATATATATATATATATATATATATATATTAACGAGCAAATGTCCCAAGATGAGAGGAGCAGCAGTAGCTGGTGCTGGCGGCAAGGTTCAGGACACCCTCGCAGTTAATGTTTACAGCAAAAACTCTCAAAAGAGAAAACGCCGCACACTACTTCAATAGTTGAATTAATGGTTTATTTTCTGTAGGTTCCCCTCCTACGCGTTTCGGACATCAAGCTGTCCCTGATCACGGGTTTGTTACCGTGATCAGGGACAGCTTGATGTCCGAAACGCGTAGGTGGGGAACCTACAGAAAATAAACCATTAATTCAACTATTGAAGTAGTGTGCGGCGTTTTCTCTTTTGAGAGTTTTTGCTGTAAACATATATATATATATATATATATATATATATATATATATATATTCCAAACACGAGTTGCCCACAAACGGTGAAGCCACACCACAGCGTGTTAATTCATTTAATCCAAGGAGTACATCAGCCTGGTTTCAGCACACAAATATTGCCAAACGCGTTTAGGAGACCCCACAGCTTGAGCAGGCCACCTGAGCACAATTAAATGTCCCGCCCATGTGGGCGTGTGCTGTGAAGGTTTCTGGTAAATGTGGTCTGTTTTTTGTTTATTTTGCAGGGGACCCACATCGCCCACTGGGGTTGTATTGAAGAACAGACCACATTTACCAGAAACCTTCACAGCACACGCCCACATGGGCGGGACATTTAATTGTGCTCAGGTGGCCTGCTCAAGCTGTGGGGTCTCCTATGCCAGTGATCAAGGGCGCTGTGACGCCCGAAACGCGTTTGGCAATATTTGTGTGCTGAAACCAGGCTGATGTACTCCTTGGATTAAATGAATAAACACGCTGTGGTGTGGCTTCACCGTTTGTGGGCAACTCGTGTTTGGAATCTACAACGGCAAGCCCGGCCGTGGTGAGGCCCCACTGCGTACATGCAGGTCCGTAGTGCAGGATACTAAGAGGCACTACAAGGAACAGTGTGTTCATTCTGAGGAGGATGTAAATAATATCAAGCCTTGCCTCAACACATACCCACTGGGGTAAGACTGTTTTTGTTTATTTTGCAGGGGACCCACATCGCCCACTGGGGTTGTATTGAAGAACAGACCACATTTACCAGAAACCTTCACAGCACACGCCCACATGGGCGGGACATTTAATTGTGCTCAGGTGGCCTGCTCAAGCTGTGGGGTCTCCTATGCCAGTGATCAAGGGTGCTGTGACGCCCGAAACGCGTTTGGCAATATTTGTGTGCTGAAACCAGGCTGATGTACTCCTTGGATTAAATGAATTAACACGCTGTGGTGTGGCTTCACCGTTTGTGGGCAACTCGTGTTTGATATATATATATATATATATATATATATATATATATATATATATATATATATATATATATATATATATATATATATATATATATATATATATATATATTTCGCTCAGGGTTTCCACCTTGCTCGCACTAGAAACCACGCACTCCGGGGGTAATTCTCAAAGATGTTTTTATTTCATTTGCAACAGACGCGTTTCGGCGCTCCGCCTTCCTCAATGTTACAAACATTGTGAGGAGACGCCATGTTTTATCACTCATCTCTATGTTTGCAGTGAAAACAAACAAGGGACTCTGATCAAATCGCCATATTGGGTAATCTACACATTTTGCATCACGTTATGTTTCAGTAATCGAATACACCGTAACATATTTTTCATACGTGTATTTACGCTACAATTTGCTATTGTCATTTCACAAACAATTAAATTCTTGCGTGCACATTTTGATTTGTGTCAGACCGTTATGGTATACATTTACACAATGAAACGTTCACGCCGTATATCGGCTTCACAATAACCCGTCACTAGGTTATCTGTTTCCCCAAGAATTTAACTCTGCCACAGTGGGTTAACTCGGCATATATTATTCATCAAAACATTTCGTGCTGCCCTCCTGATATCTTACAGCAGTACCGAATACTGGCAGAGCCATCTTGGTGGTCCCTCCCCAGGTCGGGTTACGTCATTCAGCCGTGTATCGGCATGACCAAATTACTTCAACATAACTCATGACGCTACAACTAATTAAGCCGTGGATCGGCAAACCTCCCTTGACAAAAAAATGTTCACAGGATTCTTTTCAACTTTCTTTTTTCTCTCTTTCATATTTCATAAGTTCATAGATTTAATTAGGGAAGGGTCACCCGCAATTAGTACTATAAATTCTCAGTGTATTCCATAATTCTAAAATCACTAAATTACGAAATTACAAAATTACAAAAATTTGTCTATTCAAATATTGGATACCTATTTCGATTTTAAAAATTACCAAGTTAATACTTCAAACAACAATTGATTACATTATTTCCATGTTAATGTCACACAGTATTTAAGCTCAGTTAATGAATTTTTCATCAGTCAATTCAATTGCTGAAGCAAAGACTCCCTTGGGATATGAAAGGTTAGACCTCCTTTAGTTGGCCTTCAAAAATCTCGATAACTTCAATTAAGTTCTTGGAATTCAAGAAATGCAAACCGCCTCAGTTGGTTGCGCTAGGTGAGTTGAAACACCAAGTGTGTAGGACGCTGTTCGAATCTGTGCGTTCTCTTGAAATTAAAGAAATGCAAACCGCCTCAGTTGGTTGCGCTAGGTGAGTTGAAACACCAAGTGTGTAGGACGCTGTTCGAATCTGTGCGTTCTTTTTGAAAAGGGTCGGTCGGCAAAGCAGCGTATCGTGGCTCAATAATCAGTCGGACTGATTATTGAGCAACTAAAGGAGGTCTAACCTTTCATATCCCAAGGGAGTCTTTGCTTCAGCAATTGAATTGACATCGTCCTGATGATGGTCTTCTTGACATCAGCAACCAAGACCGAAACGTCGACATTCCATCAACTCCTTTAATGTTGTTTTACAACACGAATTCACAACCACATTTAATTGATCATTTTGGGTTGTCTTTCTTCACTAATTAGGAGCTGATGTGTTAAGTCATGAACCATAGATACATTTTTGCCAATCTTTGTTCATGATTTTTTGCTTAAATAAATTTGTATATTTATCTCCCAAAACTTGGTTTCAGTAAAGATTTTTCTTTGAAATACAAATTCCTCTGCTCTGTTTTTCTTCTGACCTTCCATTAATTAATTTATCCATATACAATAATATCGTTATCCTGTGGATACTATTGAGTGTGTTACTGTGGTACAACTCAGAACTCAGACCGAATAATTCAAAAACAAATCCCTTGTAGCATCTTTTGTTTTGAATTGCACATTGCCCAAGCCTACAAGGGTCTATTGGGTTTCCCCTGCTTAAAACATTCCTGAGAAGGAGCGCTTGTATGTTTTTTCCTTCCGGAATCTTCGAGGTTTCAGCAGAAGATTGTTTGTGCCTCTCGTGTTTCTAATTCCCCCAGAGATTGTCAATTTCTGAGCAAGGTAGCCGGGTGAGTTTAGGTGTACCACCTTGTGTATCATGCAGGCGATTTTCAGATGTATTCTGGCTTCAAAAGGCAGCCAATTCAGGGATTTCAAGTCAGGGGTAATGTGGGAGTGCTTTTTTGACCCAGTGATGAGTCTCGCTGCAGCATTTAGAGAAGCTTTTAGTGGTGCGGTTGTAGTTAGGGGGAGTCCGCAGAGGGCGGTGCTGCCGTATTCAATTCGTGGGATGACTAGTGCTTGTACTGCAGTTTGGAAGTCTTTGGCTGGGAGGTAGGGTTTAAGTTTCCTCAGAGTATTGATCTGGAAGTTCGCTCCCTTTGTTGCCTTGCTGATATGTTGCTGCATGTTGAGATTGGTGTCGAGTGTTATGCCTAACGATTTTGCTGAGTCCACGATGGTGGGTTGGACATTGAGTGCGGTTAGGAGTTTAAGCCAATGTTGAGTGGTGGATATCTTCGCTGGAGGTGAGATCAGAAGGAACTCTGTTTTCAGGGCATTGAGTTTGAGGTGATTGTCGGCAAGCCAGGATTTGGTGCATCTGATCGTTGAGTTCAGGAGCAGGATGTCATTGGGTGATTGTAATTTGAGGTAAAGTTGGGTGTCATCGGCGTACATGTGGAAGTGTACATTGGATGCTTGTAGCAAGGTGGTGAGAGGTTCCATGACTAGGTTGAACAAAGTTGGGGATAGAGAGGATCCTTGGGGGACGCCTAGTGTTACAGGTATTGGCGAGGACATCCGGTTGTTGCTCTTGAATTTCTGCGACCTATTGTGAAGAAAGGAAGTGAACCACTTGAGGACAGTTCCAGATAGGCCCATTCTTGTGTTTAGTAGTTCTAGTAGATTCTCATGTTTAACGGTGTCGAATGCTGAGGAGAGATCAAGAAGGATGAGGAGGCAGGTGTCGTTTTGGTCTAGCATTTGAAGTGCGTCGTCAATTTTGTGAGTCATAGCAGTTTCTGTGCTGTGTCCTGCTCGGAAGCCTGACTGGTGAGGGTTGAGGAGATCGAATTGCTCAATATGTTTAGTCAATTGTAGTTGTGCGCATTTTTCCAGCAGTTTGGCGAGAGTGGGGATATTGGTGATGGGACGGTAATTGTTGAGATCAGAGGGGTCGGCTGTTGGTTTCTTTAGTAGAGGTGTGACCTGACCAACTTTGAGGGAGTCAGGTATGCTTCCTTGTTGGAGAGAGCTGTTGATGATTTTAGTCCAGAGAGGGAGAAGCAAAGGGGTAAAGTCTTTTACTGCGAAGGCAGGGAGGGGGTCCGTGAGGTGATTGGATGGTTTCAGGGTGCTGAGTAATTTGCCAATTTCTTCTTCCGAGTATGTGCCAAAGGTTGACCATGTAGCATTGTTTTTTGGTTCAGTGGGTGCTAGGCATTGGGGTTTGGAGTAGAGGCTTGCGTCAATGAGGAGATCGCTTTTTATTTTGTCAGTTTTTTGGATAAAGAAAGCAGCAAAGTCTTCACAGGAGGGTGCCTCACGCCCAGTGTTGAGTGGTTGTGGTTGCTCCTTGGATTGTGACTTGATTAGCTCAAACAGTTTTCTCGGGCGGTTTTTTGCTTGGTCGAGTTGGAGGCTGAAGAAGTTCGATTTTGAGCGTTTTATTTTCCTGAAGTAGGCGTTTCTCTTTTTCTTCAGATCTTTTAGGTGCATTGCGGAGGGAGCTGATCTCCAGGTCCGTTCTGCCATTCGCATGTCTCTTCCATCCTCGTTGAGACTCCCGTCATACCATGGTTTGGAGATTTTAGTAGAGACTCTTTTTAGCTGCATAGGTGCAGCCTCATTAATTATAGAGGTCATAGCGTTGAGATAGTGGTCAGTCAGAGTTTGGACGTCCGTGGCACCTGTAGGTGGGAGTAGGAGATTGCAACTGTTAGGGGGCAAAGAGCCTGGGTTGAGCTTTTTCGAGTCTCTTTTCCAGACTTTGGGCTTGGAGAGTTGAGCCGGGTTGACTCTGACTTTTTCATTGATAAAGAATGTGATAATATGATGATCTGACCAGACACAGGGTTGGATGGATTCGAGTTGGATACAGTCCTCTTTGGAGATGATCAGGTCGAGGGTAGAACCTTTCTCGTGGGTCGGGCTGTTGCATATTTGGGTGAGGTTAAGGGCATCGAGGAAATTTTTAAGACTATTTACCACCGCGTCGTTGCGGTCATTCCAGTGGAGGTTGAAGTCACCAAGGTATATTTGGGTGAGCTGCCGTCCGGAATTGGTTGAGATCATATCCATGATTTGTTGGGAAAAGGTGAGGTTGTCCCTGGGTGGGTGGTAAATGCTGTGAAGAGAGCATATCGGTTTGCCCTCACTAATAATGTCGAGGCAGATGTATTCCCAGGATGTTGGGGATGGTAGGGATGTGGAATTGACTTTCTGAACAGAGAGGTTGTTCCTGTAGATGCATGCAATTCCACCACCTATTTGGCCTGTTCTGTCGAGCCTGATAATGTGGTAGTTGGGAGGAACCAGAATGTCCATTATAGGTGTCGAAGATTCAGTTAGCCACGTTTCAGTCAGGATGATTAGGTCAAGGTCCCGCGATAAGAGGAGGTCAGCAATGGCTGCGGAATGTTTCGTGGCCGATCTGCAGTTGAGAAGAATGCATTTGAGACGGGGTGTGTAGAGGGTGTTAGATGGTTCTAGCGAGAGAGGGACTTTTCTAAGGTTATTGGGGATGGAGAATCTGCTGTTTAGTGTGGGTGGTCTAAGGGGATTTGGGTGAATCGTGGGAATGTTGCGGTGTGGGGTGCTTGTGTGAATTAGGGGGGCTGGGTCATAGGAGCGGAGAAGGGTGAGTGTGTCGAGGTCAGAAGAAGAGTTGTGGGTGCGGCGAGGGCGGTTGTTGCGATTAAGAGCTGGGATTGAGGTCAGATTGGGGGATAGCTGAGTGCGAGAGTTAGTCGGAGGGGTGGGGGACAAGTTTGGCGGGGAGGTGTAGGTGTGTGAGGGTTTGCAGGGGCGATGCGGGGGACGAGGGCAGTTGCGCCTATGAGCAGGGATTGACGCCTGGTGTGGGGCGTGATGAGGGTGGGAGTCCGCCGGCGGAGTAGGGGACAAGTTGGGAGGGGGAGTGGAGGCGGGTGGGGGGTGTATGGGGTGTGTGGAGAGTAGTTCTTTGATGGCATGAATGTCTTCTTTGATCTGAGTGAGGGTGGCCGTGATGTATTCCATCGTAGGGTAGGTGGTGGGGGTGGGAGTGGCAGTCAGGGGTGAATGGCTGACCAGGGAATTCGTGTGCAGGTGGGAGGGAGGGCTGGTGTTCGAGCAGGTCTGCGTTGTGTTGGTGTCCGGGATGGGGTTAGGGAGGCAAGAGGTTTTGGGTGGGAGGGGTGTGGATGAGGTAGGGAGGAAGTTGGTGTTATGGGTGAGGGCATTGGTGGTAGGCGGGGGGGTCAAGGTGTAGGCTGGGAGACTGGTAGCCATGGTGGGGGTGTAGGGAGAGTAATGGGGGCTGAGAGTAGGAGGGGAAGTGGGATTGGAGATGGTCCTGTTGAGGGGAGGTGGAGTTAAACTAAGAGAGGGGGTATGTTCTGCGAAGTTGGTTAGAGGGTAATGAGGACTGAGGATGGGGGGGATAAAGGGGGGGAATTGTCGGAGTGCGTGTTATTCTGGTGCTGGGCTAAGTTAGGTGTGTTATGGGTAGGAGCTGTGCTGTCAGCGGCGAGCGGGGTGTTAATGCCCGCTGTAGGTGTGATAGGAGTGTTGAAGGTATGTGTGGAGGTCCGCAAGTTGGTAGAAGGGGCCGGGGAAAGAGCGGTGTATGAGGGGGAGCGATCTGTGTCTGTGATTGAGTGCTGAATTGGGATAGTGGGGTTGTGGGTAGGGGATGGGAGGTCAGGGGTGGTAGGTGTGTCCCTGATTGAAGAGTATGTAGCTGTGAGGTCAAGGTTGGTGGGACTGGGGGAGATATGAGTGTTTGTCCGTGAATTGGAGAGGTGTTCTTTGAAGGTGGGGAACATGTTGTCTAGCAGTTCCAGGTTCCTGTCTGTGGATTGTGATAGGACAATCCCGTTATTGTAAATAGTGATGGTGGCTCTGCCTGGAAAAACTTGGGATGGTGTGATGGAGAGAGTTAGGCTGTGAGCGGATTTTCTGGTGGAGGAGACGGTGAGTAGGGTGAAGAACGCTTTTCTCCATTGAGCTCTGCGTGTGGTGTGGAAGATGATATCGGTGTTCGGGGATCCATTGACCGGTGAGAAGTAGGTGTCAGCAAAGGGCGTTTCCGAGTGTGACCTAAGGAAGTTGTGTTTAAAGCGTTTGGCGGCTTTTTTGGTGAGTGATGGTGGGTAGTTGATTTTGTATGTGTGTTTGCCGATGGGGTCCATGTTGCGTTGAAGGATTAGGTGGGTATGGGAGGATGCACATGTGCAGAAAAACAAGTGTGCAGAAAAATAGGTGCATACAGTAGGTTACACAGTAATAAGTTATAAATTACCAAAGTGGCACTAGTAATCAACCAGCATAACCAGGATATAAGAGTGAGCAGTAGGGCAAATACATACGGTAAATTGTAAGGTACAAGGTGTAAGAGTAGGCATAATACTGATAGTATATAGGGGTAGGGTGCAATGGGAGAGTGCACTAATGCACTATAGTGGTACAAATGTGCATAAAAACAAATGCGTACAGTAGGTTACACAGTAATAAGTTATAAATTACCAAGGTGGCACAAGTGATGAACCAGCATAGACAGGATATAAGCGTCAGCAGTAGAGCAAGTACATACGGTAAATTACAAAGTACAAGGTGTAAGTGTAGGTACAATACTGATATAATATAAGGGCAGGAAACAAAAATCTACGTAGATACGTGATACGTAGAAAAGTAGGAGTGGGTGTAGGTTGAGGAAGTGAGCAGGATAGTGCATAATACGGGTGAAAGTATAATACTGATAGAGTGTAGGAGCAGGATACAAATGCAAACACCAATTTACATAAATCAAAAATCAAGAATCAACATTGACCTTAGTTAGCAACCAAGTTATATGAGGTAGCAATCTGAGCATTACAAATGTTTAAAAAATAACATGTAGAGGTGACACTAGTGAGCAGCAAGAGATATATGAGGTAGCAGTCGGTGCATTACAGGAGAGAAGAGTGAGAATGGATGCAGTTTGCAGAACTGTGCAGAATAATGCAGCATAAAGAAGAAGTATATGATATATGAGGTAGCAGTAAGTGCCTATCAGGATAGAGAAGTGGAGATAAGTGCAAGTTGCGAAAATGTGCAGAATACTGCAAGGTACCAGTTTAAGTAAATTACAGGAACAGAATGCAGATGTAAACAATAACGTACGTAAATCCAACATTCAAAACAAAAGTGACACTAGTTATCAACCAACGTATATGAGGTAGCAGTCTGTGCATTACAAATGTTCAAAACACAGGTATAAGTATAATACTGCAAAATTAGGCATTAGTTATCAACCAACGTATATGAGGTAGCAATCGGTGCATTTACAAATGATCAAAATACAGGTATAAGTATAATACTGCAATAAAAGGCAGACATTCTTTCATATATGAGGTAGCAATCTGTGCGATACAAAAGTTCAAAATACAAGTAGAAGTATAGTACTGCAATAACAGGCAGCCATTCTTACCCGAGAAGGTGTAGATACCTAACTGAGCAAAGTATTCGGTAATAAGTTCAAACAATGAAGCCCACCCAAGAGAGAGACTAGTCAGAGATGGCCGCCAAATAGGTGAGATAGAGATAGTAGTCCTCTGTTTATTGCTGTTGCTTAGATAGCAGGGAAGAGCTGCTTCCCTTCCCATTCATACAAGCAGGGGGGATAGAATTATTAGTCCTCTGTCAGTTGCTATTAGGGGGAGGAATTGCACTTTCTGTTAGAGCCAGCAATGCTCAAGGCTAGCTGGGAGGAATGCTTATCTCTGTGTGGGGGAGTAAGCCGAGGAGCCTCGTGGACAGAGGTACCGGAGGAGATTTATGGCTACAGTTCAATGGCTCCAGCCATTTTGAGCAAAGGGGTAGTTTAAAAAGTTTAAAAGTGAGCCGGAGGGAGGGAGAAGTAAATACCTTAAGTCTCTGTGTTCCTGTTGAGTCTGTCAGCAGATTTTTGCAGAGTTTTTGTTCAAAGAGTGTCTCAGTCCCATCTGATTTGCAGTTTTTTGATCCAAGAGTGTCTCAGTCCCTTTCGCTCTGCAGAGACAAGTTGAATGTATGTACGTGAACACACATGCCTGGTTCAGGGCTCCACTCCTGTGTTATCCTGAGTTGTGGCGCTAGACTCGTTGCTGTGGAGCGGGCGGGCGGTGTCGTCTTGGCAGGCTCCCGGAGCTTCAGCTGCCTCTGCCTGGGGTGCCCTCCTATGCTCCTGTAGTGCCGTGTGTTCTCTCTGCCCCCCCGATGCCTCTGGGTCACCTATGCTGCCGAGGGCTTGGCCCGGTTCACCGGTGCACCAGCCCGCGTCTCTTCCGTGTGGTGGGAGGGGGTGGGAGCTCTTTTAGCCCGTTAAACTCGTTGCTGTGGAGCGGGCGGGCGGTGTTGTCTTAGCCGGCTCCCGGAGCTTCAGCCGCCTCTGCCTGGGGTGCCCTCCTATGCTCCTATAGTGCCGTGAGTTCTCTCTGCCCCCCGATGCCTCTGGTTCACCTATGCTGCCAAGGGCTTGGCCAGGTTCACCGGTGCACCAGCCCGCGTCTCTTCCGTGTAGCAGGCGGGGGGGGGGCTTCTTTTAGCCCGCGTTCTCTCAGCTTGCTTCAGCCTCAGCCGCCCCTGTGATGCGACGGGGGTGTCCTCTAAGGCCGCCTTGAATTCCGTGCTGGGCTGATGGTAGCGGGGGGGGATGACTTCAAGCGGGTGAGCTCAGCCGGCTCCCCGAATTTCAGCCGCCTCTGCAACGCTACGGGGGTGCCCTCTACCGCAGCTTCAGCCGCCCTTGCGGCGCGACGGGGGTGCCTTCTTATCCCGCCGTGAGTCCAATGCTGTGCAGGTGACAGGATGTTCCGCAGTGTCGGCTCCGCAGGCTCCGGGAGTATCAGCGCTGGGGGTGTCTGCGGCGAGAGTCCGAACTCGGGACTTTGCAGTCTCCAGCCTCCGTTCATCCGGTCAGTGGCAATCGGTTGCTTTTGTGACTTTTCCGTCACTATATCTGCTTTAGTTTCGTTTCGTTTCGTCGTGCTGATCGTGCTAGTGGCGGTTGGTGGGTGCTAACAGGGATAATGCCCTAAACGGGATCCCAAGCACTGGGAGCTCTTCACAGGAGCTCCTACCAGGCGGCCATCTTGAAATTATTCCGGGATTTCGTTTTCGTTATTCCTGTATCCGGTATCTCGTAACTTTTTACCCTCTTACTGTGCGCACAGGCCTTACATTTGTAACATGGATGAAAGCCCTTTAAGTCTGCAAGAGTATTGGGTTTCCTTTCCACTTTCATTAAGTGACTTTGCATTAACATGTCTTTTAAAGATCTGTTTTTTTTTAAAGTTACCAAAGGAAAAACTGGAATGTCATCTTTTATGGAACTGTCGGTCTTTAGTATATGCCAATTCTTTTTGAGCATATGTTTCAAATGATTGGCTTCCGCCGAATATGGGGTTACCAGCTGGAACTTTCCCTTTTCGGTTCCATCAGCAGCGATAGTTTGCTTCTTGTCTGTTAACAGGTTTTGTCTCGGTATCGATTTAACTTTGTGCAATGCACTTTCTAAAGTAGCCGTGGCATAACCTCTCAATTTGAATCTGCTGATGCACTCTAATGCTGCAATTTTAAAATCTGAGTCTCTGGTGCTGTTTTGCTTGAGCCTAAGCAGCTCCCCATAGGGGATGCTTTGTATTAATGCAGTGGGATGATTGCTGGTTGCATACAATACAGAGTTACCTGCTGTGCTTTTACGAAAAAGCGATGTTTCGATCTTATCATCCACAATGAACACTTTTAAATCAAGATATTCCACACAGGTATTGCTTATTGATCCAGTAAATCTCAGATTTCTATCATTTCTGTGGAGGACATCAATGTAGGCTTTGGCAGTTTGTTCTGATCCCTGCCAAATTATAAACAGGTCGTCTATATAACGACACCATTTGATAACGCAGCCTTTCTCGCCATCCACTTCTAGCGACCTGGGCACCTGCTCCTCCCACCAGCCCACGAATAAATTTGCGTAACTGGGGGCAAAGCAGGTGCCCATCGCTGTCCCAGACGTCTGTCTATAATAAGCTTCCTCAAACAGAAAGATATTATTTCTCGAACAAAATTCCACAAAAACTGCCAACATAGAATTGTGTTCCAAAAACCTCAGTTGTCTCTTCTTAAGATAACATTCCACTGCTTCAATGCCCTTGTCATGGCTGATGCACGTATATAGACTGGTTATGTCTAGCACTAGTAGTCTATAACTGGGATCCCATTTAATTTTGTCAATTTTTGACAAAAAGTCCTTCGTGTCTTTTATATATGAGTCCAGTTCCTGTACCAGAGAGCTAAGAAAATGATCGATAAAAATAGAAAGATGTTCGGTTAAGCTGTTTTGAGATGAGATTATGGGTCTACCCGGAGGATCAATGCTATTCTTATGTATTTTTGGAATGTGGCAAAAGGTTGGTGTTATTGGGTTGTCGCTTCTCAAGAATAAATATTCTTCTTTGCCCAGCATGTTTTTGCGATACCAACTATGGATTAGTTCGTCATATTGTTGTATGCTGGCTAAGTATTTTTCTTTCGTAGAGAGTTCATAGTTCTCTGTATTTGATAGTTGTTTCATTGCTTGTTTGCAATAGTTCTCTCTGGTCTGTAAGACGACATTCCCGCCTTTATCAGAAGGCTTAATTACCACACTTCCGTCTTGCATTAGATCAAGAATCGCTCTCCTCTCATATGGATTGATGTTGTTATTACTCTTTCTGCCATTTTTCCACTTCCTCATTCTATATCTTAACAGATCATTTGTCATTGCTTCCGAGAACACATCAATCGCATCTGGTGTTAGTTGTGGATTGAAATGAGATCTGGGTTTATAGCTGCTTTCCTCCCTTTGTTGTTCAATTCCCAAGATTGCAGCTCTAATTGCTGCATCATCCGTAGGTAAAGGGAGCTGGCTTGTGTGTTCTTCGAGAGCTAATCCTTGTAAAATCTCCACCGCTGGTAGATCATATCCTCTTAGTGCATCAGTGACAGTGACTCTGATTGGTGTCCCAATTGTGCTGTTTAAATTTGTTCTGATTTTGAAGTACTTATGCAATTTTAGTTTTTGGACAAAGTTAAACAGGTCTATACGCGTCTGCGTGTATTCCAGGTGGCTGGTTGGGCAGAAACTCAGTCCCAGGCTTAAAACTTTATTCTCGATGTCATTGAGAACTCTGGGTGTTAGATTTATAACAGTAATATCTTCTGTTATATCCTGGTGTTCATTTATTTCTTCCGGTTCACCCAATTCGATCTCTTGGGTCTTCCGCGTCCCCTTCCTCCTGTAGCCCCCACCTCCTCTTCTGGTTTTTCTTCTTCTCGTTCTGGGGCTTTGTTCTTTCAACCTCGTAGCCATGCCTGCTTGATAACTTGAAACTCGTCCTGAAAAGGTGTCATTGTAGTTGTTCTTGCTTGGCCTCTATCCCTTGTCGCAGTCTCATCTGCGGATTCATTTTCTGTTGCACTAGATTCTGAAGTTTCCGCTGCCCTTGCGGGTCCTTGCCCACTTTTCTTGTTCAGCTCTTTTCTGGGGGCATCAAATTTTCGTGCGAACGTCAGAATCCTTCCTTGGGAATAGTCTCTCTCATCGCGGTCAAATATTTCTTGTTTCCGCGTTTTTATCTTCTGTTCGTATTTGCCAAGTCTTATTTTCATCTGTATCCTGATATTTTCTATAGTTTCCTTGTTTTCCTCCAGTTTCACTAGTGCTTCTTCCATAGTTTTTATCTCCGCTAGCGCCTTTTCACGATCACTCCAGGCATACTTTATTAGGAGTCCCAAGGTACCTTTGCAATAGTGAGAGGTAAGTTCCTCCCAGTCCGTCAACAATTGTGGATCAGGGTTCTCGTATGACGGAACTGTGTACACTCTCAATCCCCGCGGTACCATCTGTTCATCGTAGTAGTGCTGCAGACTCGTTGCCTCCCACCACTTTCTGACCTCTCTCTCGAACAGTCTCTCCAAGGCTGTTAGTAGGTCAGTCATTTTACTCGGCGGGCTCGGTTTGGAGGTTGGTGCCCCTTCCTTATGTTTCTTGAACATTCCTTTAACGGCTTCATGCCGGGATGCTTCGTTAAACATAGCGCCATCCATTATCGTAATGGACTAAATTAATTAGTTGTAGCGTCATGAGTTATGTTGAAGTAATTTGGTCATGCCGATACACGGCTGAATGACGTAACCCGACCTGGGGAGGGACCACCAAGATGGCTCTGCCGGTATTCGGTACTGCTGTAACATATCAGGAGGGCAGCACGAAATGTTTTGATGAATAATATATGCCGAGTTAACCCACTGTGGCAGAGTTAAATTCTTGGGGAAACAGATAACCTAGTGACGGGTTATTGTGAAGCCGATATACGGCGTGAACGTTTCATTGTGTAATTGTATACCATAACGGTCTGACACGAATCAAAATGTGCACGCAAGAATTTAATTGTTTGTGAAATGACAATAGCAAATTGTAGCGTAAATACACGTATGAAAAATATGTTACGGTGTATTCCATTACTGAAACATAACGTGATGCAAAATGTGTAGATCACCCAATATGGCGATTTGATCAGAGTCCCTTGTTTGTTTTCACTGCAAACGCACGTAGAGATGAGTGATAAAACAAGGCGTCTCCTCACAATGTTTGTAACATTGAGGAAGGCGGAGCGCCGAAACTCGTCTGTTGCAAATGAAATAAAAACATCTTTGAGAATTACCCCCAGAGTGCGTGGTTTCTAGTGCGAGCAAGGTGGAAACCCTGAGCGAAATATTTTGCGGGTCCTGCAACCGCATCACGCACCCGTCTGAGAGTGCTCCCGAAATCTGCAGGAGACAGGAGCACGAAAAAAAAAAAATATATATATATATATATATATTCACAGAAAAAACCATAGGTTATAGTGGATATATAGTTAGGAATTTGCATTTACAAAACCTTGAAAATTCAATGAAAAAACCATAGGTTATAGGCCATATATAGTTAGGAATTAGCATTTACAAAACCTTATTTTACTCGCATAAAACCATTGAAATTCCATATATAGTTAGCTAACTATAAGCGCTAACTATATATCGCGCACCCGCAATCCACTGCTGATGATGTCACATATTACATCATTCATGACATGGTCAGTGACATCACTGATGACATCACTGATCACAACATCCAGTGATTGTATGTGTCTGTAAAGTTTAAATATGTTTCACATATTGAAGAATGAGTGGATGTATAAGTGTCTGGATGAAGAATTTAGTAGGTGCATGACTGACTGTATGAGTGAGTGATTAAATGTGTCTCACTGAGTACATGGGTTAGTGACTAAACTGTCTTAATTCGTGCATCAGTATGTTTGATGTTGTGTAAGCTGCTGCATGTGTTGATCAGTAGCTATAAGAGTGGCCATATGGGTTATTGATTGGTTGCCCAAATATTTGAATGGGAGGCTGAGTGTGTGTGTGGGTGGCTGGGAGGTGCGTGACTCTGTGCATAGATGTGTAAGCAGTTGATTCACTAGGAGTATGAGTTCAAGAGTGCATGTGGAAACAGCTATATGGGCGGTTGACTGTGCATGGGTGTGTTGGTGAGTGAATGGATTTCTCATTGCTACATGTGCAAGTAAGTACGTATGTAAAACACAATACATGTGAGAGTTGAGATATATAAATAACTGAACATAAGAGCCAGTGAATGTGTGAGTGGCTGTATCGATCACTGTGAGCTTGTATCAGGGATTATATAAGAGAGTAAATATGTGTTATTATATGTTTGAATAAGTAAGATGTGTATAACTGTATAGTTGAGGAAATGGAGGTGTGATTGATTCTTTGCATGACTGACTAGGTGTGTGAGTAACTCCATGGATGAGTGACAGTCTGTGAGTGTCTGTTTATACTGAGTGTATGTAAGGTTATATTAGAGTCTGAAGAGGTTCATTGTATTATCACATGAGTGATGTGATCAGTGATGACAAATGAGATGTCATCAGTGATGTCATTTGAGTTGTCATCAGTAATGTCATCAGTGATGTCATTTGAGATGTCATCATTGATATCATTTGAGTTGTCATCAGTGATGTCATTTGAGATGTCATCAGTGATGTCATCAGTGATGTCACTGACCATGTCATGAATGATGTAATATGTGACATCATCAGCAGTGGATTGCGGGTGCGCGATATATAGTTAGCGCTTATAGTTAGCTAACTATATATGGAATTTCAATGGTTTTATGCGAGTAAAATAAGGTTTTGTAAATGCTAATTCCTAACTATATATGGCCTATAACCTATGGTTTTTTCATTGAATTTTCAAGGTTTTGTAAATGCAAATTCCTAACTATATATCCACTATAACCTATGGTTTTTTCTGTGAATTTCATTGGTTTTTTAATAGCAAATATGAAAAGCTTTAAAATGTCAAGTACGTGATAGATAAAAACATTTTCGTATTTATGCACGCTGATGTGCTTTGAACGCTGCCCCCCCCCTCCCCTCTTTTGCCTTAGTAGTACTCTCTCTTTGCAGATACTGAAGGGTAGTTAACGCAGGCCTTTACCCCCGTTGTAATCCGTCGTGCCTCCTTGTCTCTCCATTTGATTGATTGTTGTCCAAGCATTTACTGTTTTAGAATTGGTTCTCTTTGGATCATTCTCTATTTACAAACAAGCACAAAGTCGCAATACTCTGTTTAGTCTTTGCAGATAGTGAAAAATCGTGTAAAAAAATAAAAGTAATCGAGCAAAATCAGTAGGCCACTAATTGGATCTCTTTTTGACCTCGCTAAAATAGAAATATTAGGAACAACCCTTCTTGAGAAATACGAAAATAGTGAGATGAACTGAGCTCCACACCATGAGGGCTGCAAGACAGCTCGGCTCCATCACCCATCCCGCACAAAATAATGACAAACCCTATGCAAATATTAAAAATATAGACAACACACCAGCAAAGAAACAGGGTAAAACATTTTATTAAAAAACTATTTACATAACGTTGGTTTATAAGATGATGTCAGTAGTGGACCGATGTGTGAATAGATCGAAAACAGCACAAGGCTCCAAGATCCGGATAGCAAGCTCCTGGATGTTGGGTGCCATAGTTTAGAGTTCTGAATTTCAGCCTTTTTCAATGCCTGTGCTTTGTTGAATCAAAATGCGGCTTGACACAAAGCTGACTCAAGCGTTGTTACTGATGCTATGCAGACCAAAACTGGTTTTCAGTTTGTACATTTTTCTAGATTTTTCAATCCAAGTTTGGTTGACTTTGTAGAACGATGGCTTCAGATTTTCAACATACGGTGTGGTGGCGCTGACTGGGAGGGGGCGCTTCGCTCCTGCCCCCTCCCCAAGTAAGATTTTCATACGTGAAAGTACGTTAATGGTTTTGGTCCCTGAGATGCTTCGATGTCACTACCATTCTCAAATAGCATAAGTTCTGGATGTTGGGTGCCATAGTTAAGAGTTCTGAGCAGCGCTTGTAACACTGTCTGAAGCTTATTTCCACCTACTGCAGCTTCACTATTCTCAAAGTAAGTGAGTGTCGTTTGTGGACCTGACTGCATTAGAAAACAATGTGATATGTTACCTTCCTAAACAGCTTGACGGAGGCCCCTGAGGGGCGGTGTGATGGCCATGGACTCGGAGAAGACGCTTGGCTCCGACACCCTCCCCAAGTCTTATAGCACTGGTGTAGCCTGAGATCGCCCCCGACATAGGCGGCCGGCTCCCGGGGTCCGGCGGAACTTTTTGCCTTTTGATGACTCTTCAATTCTGGACCTTGTCCCACAATCCGTTTGACCTGAAGACAAGCTGTAGTGGGGCGCCCCTTTATCGTTTTAGTTGCCATTCCGCCCGCTTTTGCTACACTGTGCCTCTTCCGCCATTCAGCTGTTTTCCGCCCGCTCTTGCGACTACAGCGTCTCGCTCACCATGTAGTTGAGATGCGCCCGCTCTTGCGGTGCAGCGATAGGCGGCTGCCACAGGACTCTCAAAATGGCGGCCGGCTCTTCGGTTTTGGGCCTGGTCCACTAAAATGGCCCTGGGACACCTTGGAACTCGGACGCTTGTCTGCTAGGGCTTGGGTCCCATTCTCGAAAAGCGTCCCCTCAGCCGTGAAGATTCTACAAAAGTCTTGGGGGCCTCCGACTCCCGCAGGCTTCTGGTGGGGAGCGGCTGCCATGATTGCTCGTGGAATGGCCACGACGGAGCTACGAGATGGTAGTGGTCTCATGCTGACGCCAGCTTTAGTCTGAAACATCCAGAAACACTGTAGACTACCAATTCGATCAGTTCCGGTAGCGCCCCAACATGACCCGGAAGAGAAGAACTTGCCCTCCCCTCTTTGACTGATGGTTCTTGTTGCCTGTCCCCTCTGTTGTCATTTAACAGGACTTTTTGGACTGCTGAAAGGGGTTGTGTTCTGAACGGTGGTTGGTGGAGACATTTAGACTATATTCTTGACCTACGTTGTCGCGTAATGCGTTTTATGACACGCCGCGTTAGCGCACCCGGAAGTGATCCGAGGCGCGGCGCGCAGCGCGTAACGTAAGCATAACAGGTCATGTGACTTGTTAATAAAACTTTTCATTGGTTCATTTTACTTTTGTTAATTTAATGATGAAAAGCTTGGTCATATGACCTAAAAATTACGCTTTTTATTATTTTCGAACAATATTTTTTTTTCAAACATATGTTATAATATTCCAGGCTAATGTACTTTCCCGGAAAATTTACAACTGTCTTGCAAGTAAAATATATTCCTTTTTCGAGAAAAAGGGCGTTTCTTCCTTCCATGACGGAGCCGTTGAGTAAAAGAGATTCGGCCTGCTGTCTTAGTCGCCGATACGCCTGATTATCAGATTCTTATCGATCACTTTATGTTGCAGACATGAAAAACACAACTGCCCTTGACCATTTATCTTTACTGCGTTCCTACATATTATACCTTTTATCCGTCATGTAATTGGACTGCTTTATTTCACTTGCCTTTTACTGATTCGAAAACAGTCACTAAAAGTAAAAACTTTACAAATGAAAATACTACTACCGTGTTTTGTTTTAAAAACCTTTATTGTGAAAATGTCAGTATACAAATACGGGCCTATAACCACGTGGGCCGGCCACGGAGCAAACTGAAATCGTATATGATGAGGAGACATTTACACTGTAGAAGAACGTAACGAGCGGGCCATTAGGTGACAAGAACAAAGGTGTCTAACAGTTGCGGAATCGGTGGACGTACATTTTGTAATTAAAATACGACAGGGCCACTTACAATAACATTTTCTAGATATACATTTGCGGGCAAAGAGTTACGAGTCCCATTTATACCGGCGCCATTTTGGGCGAGGCCGGGCAGGTCCAAGATATAGTCAAAATGTCTCCACCAACCATCGGCCAGACCAGAACCCCTTTCGGCCCTTTATGCTACAAGATGGTGTCTTCCATTCAGAAAATATTGGTGGCAGCATTTTGAAAGGAAACAGAAACAGCCGTTCTCCTAGTGAGTTTCACATTGTTACATTTAGGAAGAATGTTGAAGAGTAGTATGTGGAAAATCTGAAGCCATTTTTCTACAAACTCTCAATCAGACTTGGATGGAAAAAAAAAACCTGAAGAATGTACAAACTGAAAACCAATTTTTGTCTGTATAGCACCAACAGTAACGCTTGAGTCAGCTTTGTGTCAAGCCGCCATTTTCATTCAATCAATAGCGTCCCCCTGCACACATTCAGGGACCTGGTCGTGTCTTCAGATGAAACGCATTGTAGGAAAAGAAGCAGAAAGGAAAAGGAAAAAAGTTCCGCCGGACCTAGTGAAGCTGCAGCAGGTGCAAATAAGCTTCAGACAGTCTTACAAGCACTGCTCAGAACTCTCAACTGAGGCACTCAACATCCAGGACTTGCCATTCGGATCTTGGCGCCTTGTATTTTTGTTTTGTTTTTGATGGAGGGGAAACAACAAAAATCAGACATTGAAAAAGGCTCAACAGTGCAGGGCGCCTTGTGCTGGTTCCGACCTATTCACACATCGGTCCGCTACTGACATCACCTCATAAACCAACGGGGCACCCCACGCCGACTTTCGGCGCAGCATTGTAGGATGGCCACACCAGTGCGGCAATTTGCTGGACACCACCTCGGTGCCATCCAGATCTCGGCGCGTTCATTCAATCAATAGCGTCCCCCTGCACACATTCAGGGACCTGGTCGTGTCTTCAGAAGAAACGCATTGTAGGAAAAGAAGCAGAAAGGAAAAGGCAAAAAGTTCCGCCGGACCTAGTGAAGCTGCAGCAGGTGCAAATAAGCTTCAGACAGTCCTACAAGCACTGCTCAGAAATCTCAACTGAGGCACTCAACATCCAGGACTTGCCATTCGGATCTTGGCGCCTTGTGCTGGTTCCGACCTATTCACACATCAGTCCACTACTGACATCACCTCATAAGCCAACGGGGCACCCCACGCCGACTTCCGGCGCAGCATTGTAGGATGGCCACACCAGTGCAGCCACTTGCTGGACACCACCTCGGTGCCATCCGGATCTCAGCGCGTTCGAGTCACTGTGCCAGAAGAGTGACCGGAACTCAGCTGAACACGCCGTCTTTCGGCGCAGCATTGTAGGATGGCCACACCAGTACGGCAATTTGCTGGACACCACCTCGGCGCCATCCGGATCTCGGCGCGTTCGAGTCACTGTACCGCAACAGTGACCGCAATTCAGCTGGACACGCCGTCTTTCGGCGCAGCATTGTAGGATGGCCACACCAGTGCGGCAATTTGCTGGACACCACCTCGGTGCCATCCGGATCTCGGCGCGTTGTGCTGCCTTCGGCCTATTCGCACATCGGTCCGCTACTGACGCCGCCTCACGTGCCAACGGATTTTCTACGCTTTTTGTAGCCCTATGTCGCATAACAGGTCATGTGACTTGTTTATAAAACTTTTCATTGGTTCATTTTACTTTTGGTTTCCTAAAGATGGAAGGCTTGGTCATATGACCTAAAAATAACACTTTTCATTGGTTTAGAACATTTTTTTTTCCCAAACGATGAAAGCCCCACCTTGTTTCTGGATCATTCAGACTGAAGCTGGCGTCAGCATGAGAGCACCACCATCTCGTGGCTCCGTCGTGGTCATTCCGCGAGCAATCATGGCAGCCGCTCCCCACCGGAAGTCTGCGGGAGTCGGGGGCCCCCAAGACTTTTATACAATCTTCACGGCTGAGGGGACGCTTTTCGAGAATGGAGCCCAAGCCCTAGCAGGCAAGCGTCCGAGTTCCAAAGTGTCCCAGGGCCATTTCAGTGGACCAGGCCCAAAACCGAGGAGCCGTCCGCCATTTTAAGAGCCATGTGGCAGCCGCCTATCGCTGCACTGCAAGAGTGGGAGCAACTCAACAACATGGTGAGCGAGACGCTGTGGCCGCAAGAGCGAGCGCAACTCAGCTAGATGGCCGCCACCTGGGGAGGCCCGTTCACGCCGGCTCCCCCACGCCCCCCCCCGGGCCGCCGCACGCCAATTTTCGGAGCAGCATTGTAGGATACCAAAACCAGTGCGGCAGTTTACTGGACATCACCTGGGTGCCTGTCGTACATGTTGTGTCAGCCATGTGACACTGGACACAGACCGCTACTGACGAGGCCTCCCCCCGCACCACCCGGGACGCCCCACGCTGTTTTTCTGTGCTGCATTGTAGGATCCCTAAACCAGTGCGGCACCCAGGCGACATCACCTGGGTGCCGTCCAGAACTCTGCACGTTGTGCTGCCTTGGGACTATTCGCACAACAGACCGCTACTGACGAGGCCTCCTCCCGCCCCACCCGGGACGCCCCACGCCAATTTTCGGAGCAGCATTGTAGGATCCCTAAACCAGTGCGGCACCCAGGCGACATCACCTGGGTGCCGTCCAGAACTCTGCACGTTGTGCTGCCTTGGGACTATTCGCACAAAAGACCGCTTCTAACCATTGTTGCTTTTTGTGTGGAGAAATGTTTAAATGTTTTTAGTTTTTGTTCCGTTTGTTAAAGTTAGTAGTTAATAAAGTTTTATAACCTTACTTTGTTGGAGTGTTATCTATTTTTTTTAAAACGGGTGAATGGGGCCTTGATTCGGGTTATTGTCATGTGTGGGCTTTGGAAGTGTGCTGCTGCAGGATCGGACATTTCAAACTCAAATGCACGTTCTTTTTCTTACCTTTCCGAAGCATGGAGCGCAATAGCAGGCAGAGAAAGGGTGATGCACGTGTTGAACACTACCTGACCTGGCAAGTTGCTGGCAGTGCCCCCCCGCCCGCTCCTGAAAGAGGGCACACACACACCGCCGCCCCGAGTACTTCACAAATCTTTAAAAGACCATGCGCTTGTTCATGAGGCTTAAATGGTTTATCACCTCTTCTAGAACCCCTACATCGACCCTCTGACGTTTCATGGAAAAATTACCATGTAACACAATACCAAGCCCTGTCAGCTGAAACCCCCAAGGAATCGTGGGGCATATTATCAAGGGGGTTTATCTCCGCTTTTTTGGCTTTAAAAACCATGAAAGCGGAGATAAAATTATTTCCCTATTATCAAGCTGTCGCTAACACCAGTTAGTGACAGCTAAAAGGAGATAGCGACCATCTTGGGCCCCGCTTTGCATGTCAGTGATACTTATCACTAATGACATGCAAAGTGGCGTGCCAAGATGTTAGCGACTGGAAACAGTCCCTAACATCGCTATCTCCTATTACCAACTTTTGGAGATATTCGCGCTAAGCGCGAATATCTCCAAAATCTAACACCTGCCCTGAGCAGTTCTTAGCCATGTTATCCAATGGGAGGTGGATAACATGGCTAAGAGCATTAGGTCGATAATACATGAATATCGCTGACTTTTCTGCGATAATAGCAAGGTTTATCTGCGATAAAAATCGCCGATGTGCGGCGATAATTTTTGTCTCTAAACAAGTTATAGACAAAAATTATCGCTAGTTGTTCGTAATATGCCCCCGGGTTTTTGCTTGCAGAAATCGGGAGGCGGGAGACTAGCACTGAAATCAGTACTCACACGCCTGAATCAGGAGGATTGGCATGTCTGAATTCTCTACAGCTGGGGCCATAAACTACATCCGCAGGGTTAGGTGATAGCCTGGAACCAGCCTGGCATCTAAAATGGCTGCCGTGCACGACAAAATTGTGGCATTCGAAAAAAGGCAAGATGGCGCAGCCGCTGGAAGAGATATATCAACATATATCAGCCTCCTCAGCCACCCTCAGGAAACATAGGGGATTAGGATATGTCTCCCGCACCCCCTTATACCTAGTACTTTAATTAACGAAGCACAAAATGGCGAATTCCCGTTTCGCTACCAGTTTGCGGCCCAGTTCGCGGCCCGTGAAGCGCTTCTACCGTGAAAAATCATTTTTTTTTTATTTTCCCCACGGGACCCTTTAATAACCCCAACAACATTCCTAGGGGGTCAAGAGGGGGATACCTTGCCCCCTTTCATTAAATTCCCCCTTAGTTTTTCACCTTTTCTTCTCTCTCGATCCTACCGAGAGACAAGATGGCGGCCGCTCCGGACTGTCACGCAGCAAAAAAAAAAAAAAGCTCACGCACAGCCGCTGGAAGAGATGTATCAACATATATCAGCCTCCTCACCCACCCTCAGGAAACATAGGGGATTAGGATACGTCTCCCGCACCCACTTATAACTAGTAATTTAATTTACGAAGCACAAAATGGCGAATTCCCGTTTCGCTACCAGTTCGCGGCCGCGCTTCTACCGTGAAAAATCATTTTTTTTTAATTTTCCCCACGGGACCCTTTAATAACCCCAACAACATTCCTAGGGGGTCAAGAGGGGGATACCTTGCCCCCTTTCATTAAATTCCCCCTTCGTTTTCCACCTCTTCTTCTCTCTCGATCCTACCGAGAGACAAGATGGCGTCCGCTCCGGACTGTTTAGAATGTTGACAGACACCGGAGAGCCAATCAGCTTTCTGCGCGCAAAGTTCCGATAAGCGAAAAGTAAGCGGACCGGATCGCTGCCCGGAGCGCTGTTACAGATATATATCTTGATTTAAACGTTAATTTCTCAAAAACTACTGGAGCACATATATTGAGACCTAGCAAAGGCACATCGGGCTAACAGTCCCTACAATTTTGCCAAGTTTCGTGCAAATCCATTCAGCCGTTCGAGCTAAAAGTGAGTCCAACCGCCCTATGGAAAACTCAATGCAAAAAACGCGTTTTGGGACCCCCCTTTTTTCTCAGCCCCCCCTTGACGAAACCCCACCAAATTTTCAGGGGCTGCTCAGAAACAAAATGTGCCATTTTCCTGAAAATTTCGGCCGATTCCGTCCACAAACGCCAAAGTTATTAGACATAGAATTTTCAAAAGTCCCATAGGGAAAAAATTCTAACTATATATACCTACTGGCGATAGCCAGTAGGTAATATATATATATATATATATATATATATATAAAATATATATAAAAATATATATATATATTCTTTTATATATATATATATATATATATATATATATATATATATATATATATATATATATATATATATATATATATATATATATATATATATATATATATATATATATATATATGTATATCAAGAGCACTCGTTGCTCGAAACGCGTCGCCTGTTGAGAGGTCAATAAATCTGCCTTGCCGACAGCCTGGAGTCCGTGTCTTCATTTCGCCGTGTGCTCGGAAGTGGTGAAGATTCGTGGTTTATATATATATATATACATATATATTTTTTTTTTTCACACAATGTGGTCTTTACACAGGATCGCTCAACAGCGGGTGCTGGCGCTGGGCCAGACCAATGGCTAAAAGACAATTTTTTGAACAAAGGACGCCGCACACAGCAACTTCTTTTTCACTGATTTATTTCAGTGCCCAGTCTAACACCAACGCGTTTCAGCCTGACGGCCTTGCTCACGGTAAGTGTCACTACTTTCTTGCAACTGGTGTATACTCCTTTTTTGATTTCTACTATTCCCATAGACTTCTGGGATATGTAGTCCATGTTAACATACAAGAACACACTTTCTGTTAGACATAGTTCACAATTCATATAATGGGATATTCTTATTGCAATGCATTTCATAGAGAATCCAGTGTGTATTAGGTCAGACATTTTGGCATGCATTTCAAAAAAACTTTAGTATATCAATGTTATTGGAAACATATACCATTGTCATGTTTACAAAATTTCAAAACATTTTTTATATATGTGTATATGAGAGCCACTCATTACACCTTTTGTCTCTGTTGGTATCTCGCATTATGGTATAGTACACATATCAGATTGCCTGTACCTAAAATCAGCATGCCAATTGTCTTTTTTCTCTTATAAAGGCAGATATTTATTTGGGGCCTCCTGTCTCTGCTTGTTACTCCAAATGCACATAGAGCTCCTCGTCGAAGTTCATGCCTCCAGGTATTTTAGTTCTTAGTCTTATAATGTACTTTGATTCCAACTGTCGGAGTTTCTTTTTCCGATCTCCCATCCTTTCGTGTTCTTCCACAGAGTCTATTGCAAAATACGACATTTTTCTCCAGTCTCCTCCTTGGCAACTTAAAAGGTGTTTCGCTGTGGCATAGGCCATATCTTTATTTTTGACCGCCCTGATGTGTTCCAGGATCCGTTTTTTCAAGTTACAGATTGTACTTCATATGTAAAGTATTCCACAATTACACTGGATGGCATATACCACAAATTGCGTTGAGCATGTGATTTTTTTCCGGATTTCGATCAGTCTTCCCTCTGGATCTCTTATGTTTTTCTTATTTATGCCAATTTTGCATGCTTTGCAAACTTGGCACTTGGAAAAGCCGTTTTGTTGTTTCTCCAGCCAATTTGGATTTTTACTCTTTTGTTGTTTTCTTTGGTTAAAGTGGCTTTGAACTATTGTATCTTTTATTGATGGTACTTTTTTGAAAGTGATCTGGGGATTCGGCCCCATTAGCTTAGCCATATCTGCGTCCTGTTTGAGGATAGGCCAGAATTTTTGTACTGCCTGACGTATCTTGTGAGACTCTTTACGATATGTTAGTATCAGTCTTGGAATCTGTTGAGTTTTTTCCACAGCATTTTGTTTCCTAGCTCTGTTTATTAGGATTTCTGTGCTTGATATTCTCTCAATCTTATTTGTACATTTTTTTAGGACACGTTCTGAGTATCCTCTTCCTCTTAGTCTTTTTGTGCTTTCGGCAATTTCTTTTTTCGTTTCATCCTCACGAATTCCCCATATGGGATATTTTGTATCACTGATTGGGGATGAAAACTTTTAGCATGTAAAATGCTGTTTGTTCTAGTCTTTTTCCTATATAAGGTTGTTTGAAGCTGGTCATTTTCTATATATACACAGATGTCCAAGAAGTCAATTTTTTGGCGACTCACTTTATAAGTAAAGGACAACCCAATGTCATTGTTGTTTAGTTGGTCAAAGTATTTGACAAAATCTTCCTTTGTTCCGTTCCAGATTAGGAACAGATCGTCTATGTATCTGGTCCATAGTACGATTTTTTCTAAAGTGTCGCTGTGCTCTATGTTCCAGGCTATCTCCTTCTCCCACCAACCCATAGTTAGATTGGCGTAGTTGGGGGAGAACGCCATGCCCATGGCACATCCGCATATTTGATGGTACATTTCACAGTTAAATAGAAAGATGTTATTATTTAAGCACATTTTTATCATGGTTAACAACATCGCAGAATGTTCCAATTCATTGATACTCCTCTGTTTCAAAAAATACGTACATGCATTTAAATCAATTGAATGTTCGATAGACGTATATAGAGAGACCACATCAATTGTGACCATTAAGTTCGATGAGTTCCATGATATATTTGCAAGAGTTCGGAGGAAATCTCCTGTGTCTTGGATATATGAACTGAGTGTAGCTACCATGGGAGCTAGGTAGTGATCCACATAAGATGCGATGTTTTCATATGCAGAATCGCATGAGGACAGGATTGGTCTTCCTGGTGGGTTTATCATAGTCTTATGCACTTTGGGCAAAAAATAAATTGTGGGAATGGTGGGATTCTCTTTTAGTAGGAATTTGTATTCATCCGTATTCAGCAATTTGTGATTGTGCCATTCGTCAAGATTTTTCCGAATGTCAAAGAGCATCTTATGTATCGGATTAGATGTCAATTTCCTATATTTTGTTTCGTCTTGAAGCTGACGATAGGCCTCTTTTTTGTAGTCTTCAATGTTTTGTATCACAATGTTGCCGCCTTTGTCCGCGGGCTTTATTATTATTTTTGTATTGTTTGCTAGATCTTGAAGTGCTTTGTTTTCAGCGTTTGACAGATTCTCCCTTGTTTTGTTCGAGTTTCTTACTTTTTCAATTTTACTTATCTCATCCATGATGGCATCCGAGAAGGAGTCAATTTTATTGCCAGGGTTTAGCTGTGGACAAAATTTGGATTTCTTTTTGTATCCGCTGCTTGCATGCTTTTTGGTGTTTATTTCTTCATTCTTCAAAATAGATATCGCTGTGCTTTCGTCGTCTGATAGGTCATTTGCCAAATCATACAGATTCTTCAGGTGTGGTATCATCTCTATTGTTAGACCATCATTTTCATTTGTAGATGTTCCTTCATTTAGGCCAGCCTCTATATTCGATATTTGTTTGTTTTGCTGGTTTGCAAAGATCTTAGCAAGCTTTAGTTTGCGAACATATTTGTAAATGTCTATTTTGGTATCCACATAATTGAAGTGTTTTTGTGGGCAGAAGGAGAGGCCCTTATTTAGTACTTGATGTTCTGTTGCTGTTAGATTATGGTCTGATAAGTTTATTACCAGATCCTCCACCATTATGTTCTCTTGGTGCGGTTCCTCAGAGGGTATGATCTTTTTACGGTTTGATCTTCTGGTTTTCCGATGGCTTCTGAAGATTTTGTAGCGTTTGTTCCAGACCCTCTGCCTCTTCCTCGGCCCCTGTTTTGTTCCCGGTTCCGTGACATGCTCTGGTCCAAATTGACCAGTTCCATCTCTTCTAAAAAAGAAAGAGGAAAAGTAGATGCTGCGGTTGATGTTCCTCCTTTTTGGCTTCTGCCAGTATCACCATTTGTTACGCTCACATCCGATTCGCTACCAGATTCTGGTTGGCATAGTCCTTTTACTTAGTTTCGTTTTAAAGCATCGAATCTCCTTGCAAAGGTTAAATTTTGACCATTTTTATAATCTGATTCATCTCTCAGGAATTTTCGGTGCTTACGTTGCTGAATTTCATCCTCATATTTTTCTAAACGTTCTTCCATTTCTTTGGTTAGCTTTTCTGAATCATTTTTTTCTTTTTATATGTATAATATATATATAAAATGTGTGTGTGCACAGGGACCCAAGGTTAAGAGTCTGCCACCAGCCCTGGAAATGCTGGAGTTGACTTCTGCTCCTTCATTCATTCTTTATTCCACCATCCTACACTACCGATTTCTTTATCTCACTCTTGCCATTCTCTTTCACCCCTGATGTCTCTCTTTGTCGCTTTGTTCATATCTTCCTGTTCCTTCTCCTTCCTCTCTTTCTGCTTTTCCCACTCTTGTTCTGATTTGCCAGTGCCCACCACCAACAACCACCTGCACAAATTAACCAATGGGTAAAAGTGACAAAAGGTGGAGGAACAGAATTGCAGCAAGTGGTAGTAAGACAGATCCATGAAACTGTGTTCAGGTTGCCATAGGGATAGCATCACTAGCCCTGAACCCGCTGGTACTACCACTAACAAACAACGCACCCAATGAGAGTTGCAAATCACACTACAAGTTCAGATGAGTGAGGGCTTACATCAGAACACCGCCTGTGGACATTCACTGGATAAAATAGTTTACTCAGTTTTAATACTTGTGTACTGCTGTGAGGAATTGGATTTAACCTACCTGAGAATTTGTGGTAATAACTGTACCTATTACTCGTTTGCACATTGCACTATGCACTAGATCAGTAGTACTTTGGTTGGTCCCCGCAAGTTAGAGCAGGCCGCCATTTTGGTTAGCGGGCTAGTTATTTAGCCCAATTGCATAAATAGGCACGCTGAAGCTGGGTTATAGCTCGACAGGGGAAATGTTTTAACAACCTTTTTAAAAATCGTTTACTCAGTTTTAGTAATTGTGTAAGGCTAAAACTAATTGGATTGTATCTACATGTGAATTTGTGGTAATAACTGTCCCTACTGCTCATTTGCACATTGCACTTCACACTTCACACTGCATCAGTAGTACTTTGGTCGCTCCCCACAAGTTAGAGCGGGCCACAATTTTGGTTAGCGGGCTAGTTGTTTAGCCCAATTGCATAAATAGCCTATCTCCCCGATATCCTAAATCAAGTAGTTAAGCCCAATAAACCAAAGAAATAGGCAATCGCAGAGAGGCCTCGAGTAAATTCACTACGATGTTTATTATTAAATGCCAGATCATTAGTAAAGCACAGCACAGAGTGTCCTATACTCATGGAGGACCACAATATAAATCTTGCATTTGTTACTGAGTCCTGGACAGATGATGCCTCAGGACCAGATCTTGCTAAAGCCACCCCACCTGGTTTCCTCCGTCACACACAAGATAGGCCTCTTAGGAGAGGGGGAGGGCTGGCAGTAATATACCATAATTCATTACATGCTGCCTTTCAGACAGCTTCCAATTCAGCTTTTGAAACACTTTCCTTTAGTTTCTACCCCTCCTCACCCACCATCACTCCTTCAGGGGCATCTTACTGTACAGACCACCGGGTCCAAGGAACACATTCCTAACTTCAGTTGGAACCTTGTTGGAAGATTGGGTTTGCTCTGAATCATTCACTATACTTGAGGATTTCGATTTTCACTAGGAAGCATCTACTGACCCTGTTGCTATCGCTCTGGTCGATGTGATGAGTAGTGGTGATTTAAGGCAACATGCAGAAGGTCCCACACTTGTTGCAGGGCACACCCTGGAAGGGATTTTCTCCAACCATCCACAGTTAATCTGCACCAGGTTGCTGCCACTTGCATGGACAGATCATGCCACAATTCAGTTTGAGCTGGCCATTCCTGACCGACTCCATGAGACGGGGGCCTCTAAGAGCCAGACAGAACTAAGAGCATGCAATAAAATTAAGGGCACAGAATTAGAAGACTTTCTTACGGCAACTGCCTGTTCGCTGCCTACAGAGGTGGAGGAGGCTACCATCCGTTATACAGAGTGGATAGAGCCAGTTTGTAAAAATTAGCTCCTGTGAAATCTCAGTTTTCCTAAACGTTCGCAACCAACAGCTCCCTGGTACTCCGAAGAAATAAGGAAACAAAAACGTTCCTGTAAGCATCTAAAACACAACTGGAGAAGAGAATATAATGAATGAGAAAAATAACTCTATAAACAAAGCAGTACGTTCTATAAACTGCTCTTATTTAATACTTAAAGAGCATTCTTCACGAACCAAATCAAACTGGCTAAATCTTCAACCAAATAACTCTTCAGGACTGTAGCCAGATTGGCCGCTCCTGGCCCTCCTAAAATTCTGAGTAGTCAAGAACTGTGTGAGGAAATAGCCACTTTCTTCTTACAGAAGGTGGAGGTTATTTTCTCATCTTTTAGACTCTTCCTGTTGGAAGGGACGGATTTTCTAAAAATGGAGGCCAAAATAGCAATAGAAACTGACCTACCTCCTATTCTGGACAAGTTCTCCTCATTGGCCATGAAAGATACTATAAACCTCCTTGCCACTATTAGATCAGGCTCTCTCTATGACCCCTGTCCAGTCTCTATGATTAAACTAGCCCTTGAACCTATTGCTATTTCACTTACGTCTGTATTGAATGCCATGTTCGCATCAGGGCATTATCCAAAAACATGGGAGATAGCATCAATTCTTCCACTGTTAAAAAACTAAATCTGGACCCTAAGGATCCAAATAACTTCTGGCCAATCTCTCGCCTTTCACTCCTGGCAAAATTGGTAAAGAAGACCATGAAATATTCAGCTGAGTACCTTCCTCCAGAGAAATAATATTTTAGATCATACCCAGTATGGGTTTAGGGAAGGACATAGTACAGAGTCTGCCCTTATAAAATCTACTGAAGAAATAATGGAAGCCCTGGATCAGGGAGGAAATGCAGCACTAATTCTGCTGGACCTTTCTGCGGCTTTCGATTCAGTACACCATGATCTTTTGATGGACCGTTTGTCTGCCTGTGGGGTTCAAAGCCTAGTCTGGAAGGTACTGAAATCCTTTCTGAACGAAAGAACTAAAATTGTGGCCTTGGACAATTTCCTTTTGAAACCTTTTTCCTTAGCGTGTGGAGTGCCATAAGGGACTTCCCTCAGTCCCACACTTTTTTACGGGTACGTGTCTCCCCTGGCGGATCTGATTAGATCCTTTGGGTTTCAGCTCACTTCTTCTGCGGATGACACTCAAATTGTGGTGTCTCTGCTGCCGGGGCAAGGGTCAGAGAAAGGGAAGAGGTTCTATGACTGTATGAACTCAGTCAAGATGTGGATGAGCCAGAACTGCCTGAAGTTAAACTCGGGCAAGATAGAGGTCATTATTTTTGGAAATAATGCCAATTTTTGGACCCCAGACTGGTGGTCGGTAGAACTAGGCGCACTCCCACCAAGAAAGTAAAAAATCTGGGAGTTATAGTGGGCGATAAACTCACTTTCGGGGACCAGATACATGTGGTTGAATCTGCCAGCTTTCACCTCTTTAAAATGATCAAGAACATTATGCAATTTCTGCCAGAGAACTGTCAGCACGTAGTTATAACATCCCTTATTCTATCAAGGCTGGACTACTGCAACAGCCTTTACTTGCACATTCAAAAGCTACATTTGAGCAAACTCCGACTTCTGCAAAATGCAGCAGCTTGACTGCTTACCGGTACACCAAAATGTGTATCTGTTATCAAGGAAATCAAAGGGCTGCACTGGATCCCTGTCAGACAACAGGTGCATCTTAAATCCTTGTGTACCGTTTTTAAAGCCCTTCAAGGAACAAGACCAGAATATCTGAAGCATTGAGTTCAATGGTGCGTCCCTAAAAGAACCCTCGCTCTTTAGGAGAGAAGGGTTTCCCTTTTAAAAAAGTCAACTGTGGAGGGAGAAGTTTGGTTACCTGTGCCCCAAGGGCCTAGAACGATCTTCCTCTCCATATTGGAAATGCCACAGACCTAATGGGGTTTAGGAAAGGTTTGAAAACATGGATTTTCAGCATGTAGGTTTCTCATCACATCTTCCTGTCAGAGGGCAGTAGCTAGCGCCAGGACACCATTGGGTAATTGAAAAATATACTTACCATTACACAACTTCAAACTTTTTAAAACAAGAAAAGCATGACAGCGAGTAATAAATACATGATCCCGCTTTCTTGAGAAATTATATCAGCAACAAAAATTGAATTCAGTTTTTGCATATGACTTCCCAGGTGAGAAATGATGATACCAAATAAAGTCTTCAATCTTGGAATAATATGTCACAATAGAAGTTCAAAAATATCACACCAGGCAAGCATGCAAAGAGAGCTGACTAGACGTCAATCTGCAAATTGAATCAGAGGCTGTCAGAAGAACAGTTCCACTCTTGCATGGCCTCCACCACTCTTGGAAGCAACACTATAATCGAACAAATAGAAAATCACTACAGTCCAGAGCTTAATTTGAACCGGTGGTTGATGGTCTTTTGGGTATCAGCACTTATTTTTCTGCATAAGATTTTCACTGAGAGCAAGTGAGACAAAACAAGCAAAGCAGAGGATTGGGGAAGGAAAAGACAGAAAAACCATTATAATATGAAGGAACTTTTAAGAGTGAGATGAGGGGGATGGATTGTTTGATAGTGGATTTAGGGCTACTTAACTTCGGTATTGGGCTCACTGACATTTAACTGTACAATATCGGGCTTCTGAATAGAGCTGTGGGCACCGGCGCTCTGTCTTTTACAAATTACGCACTTACCAGTCACACAAACATCTGATTTGTATTCAAACATATAAAATGGGAAAATAACAAACTACAAGTCATGTCAATGACACAGTATCACTCTACCAACAATAAACACAAGAACTAAGGCCCTGATAACCAGTCAGGCAGAGGAGCATCAACGGGTGAGATATCACTATGCCTCATAACGGCTATTCCAGTAATTCTGCCCTCGGAAAACTGGGTATGCATGGTTCTGTATGAATATTCCCCATTTCCTGAGGATTCACTCATAGTAGCAAATTTATATGCAGGTATAGTCGGAGGAGTCATTATTTCACCCCCATCCCCCCCATATCATGGCTTGAAATTCATTAAAAAACTAAATCAACAGGGCCCATATTACAGATAGTGTCCAGAGACTCAAAGGTCATTTACACCTGCTTTGCGTGTCCCCGGGGCAATTTGGTATTACAGAAAGGGCCGAAGAAACTTGTGTGGCACTTCTGTAATACAGATAGCGCTGGTGCACATGTAGCTCAGGCACTATCTAGAGAGGGTGTTCCCTCATTTGCGTGTGGGTGGCCCCATGCAAATGAAGGAATTACTCTGCCTCTGCTCTCATGCCGTATTACCGACGTGGGCTCAGGGGCAAATATGCCTTTAGGAAGTGCACTGGAAGTGTGCCACAAAATACTGGTGCACTGTCAGTGACCCATGAGGGCAGCCAACTGTAGCAGGGCTCTATGTACACACTTTTGAGAAATAACATATCTTCAGTGACTCCAACCCATTCTTTGCTAATATAGTGCTATGAAAACGCTACATTAATGATATCTGTGTGATCTGGTCAAGTTCTGAACATGAAGCTACTCAGTTTCCATCCTGGATTATTCAGACAAATGAGTTTCTAAAATTCAGTATGAACACCACCAAACTTACATTTCCATTTTTAGAGTGATGGTCAAAACCACTGACAATACCCTCAAGTGTGAGCTATATTAAAAACCTACTGACTGTAATAACCTTCTACGATATCACAGTTGCCATCCAAAGGTATTACAGGATAACCTTCCATTTGGGCAATTCCTAAGGCTATGACACAATTGTACTGAGAAACAGGACTACAAACATCATGCACAGAGTTTAACCAAGTAATTGCAAGAGAAGGATTATTCAAAAAAAGATCATACAGAGAACCTCCAAAAGGACCTGTAATAGCTCCATGGACACGCTACTAAAGACCTTTAAGAAACCTTCTTTTGATTGGCTTATTTGTGTGACAACATATGGGACTCACTATAATATTGTACAGAAGATTGTTAACAAAAACTGGGGTATACATCTGGGACACTATGGTTTGAAAAACCCATGTTTTCTTTTAAGCGGGGAATATCCATCAGATGACCTGGTACATATATGTCCCAAAAGAACTATAATCAGGGGGAACTTAGTCAACTATTGGAATCTGCCACACCTTGTAGGACATTCGCTGTGTGGACCATGAAATGTGTGCAAGTTCACTAAAAGAGTAAAATAACTAGACCTAGGGATGTCAACACTGTGGGTTTTGAGACAATTTACCAATTGTGATTCAGTGAATGTCATCTATTTGATAACTTGTCCCTACGGGCTAAGGTGTATAGTAATGACTACCCACAAGGTGAAGATACAACTCAATGAACACAGCAGTACCATCAGATGCAAGAAAAACGCAACCAAAATAATGAGACATTTTCTTGATCAAACCCACACTGAAAATGACCTTGAATGGACCATCATTGAACAGGTTCCATCACATGAAGAAATTTAACAACAGGCTCTTTTATGCAGAGCAGAGGTATATTCATCGTTTGGGGACCAATGTCTGACATAATATCGACAGACAGAATATCTACATACAAAAATATCGACACAAAAATATCGAAATCAAAAATATCGGAGTCATATCTTCATAAAGGTAAGTACAAAAATATCGAAAAATGAATATCGTAGTACAAAAATATCGAAATTAAAAATATCGTTTTTTTAAATGTATTAATAATAATGTAAAAATAATTTTAAAATACATATAATTTTACAAATATTAAATAAAAATATTAAAAAATTATTAAAAAATTAAAACTAATACATATACATTTAAAATCAATTAAAAACTTAATAATTTAATGTAATTTTTTTTTTTAATTTCATTAATTGATTTAATTTAAATTTATTTTATTTTTACCCTGTACGACTGTACCCCAAAAACCCAAAACTGACCCTGAACCCTAAAAATACCCCTTTACCCAAAAACCCAAAACTGACCCTGAACCCTAAAAATACCCCTTTACCCAAAAACTGAAAACTGACCCTGAACCCTAAAAATACCCCTTTACCCAAAAACCTAAAACTGACCCTGAACCCTAAAAATACCCCTTTACCCAAAAACTGAAAACTGACCCTGAACCCTAAAAATACCCCTTTACCCAAAAACTGAAAACTGACCCTGAACCCAAAAAATACCCCTTTACCCAAAAACTGAAAACTGACCCTGAACCCTAAAAATACCCCTTTACCCAAAAACTGAAAACTGACCCTGAACCCTAAAAATACCCCTTTACCCAAAAACTGAAAACTGACCCTGAACCCTAAAAATACTCCTTTACCCAAAATTAATTAATATTATTTAATTACCAATTAATTATTAGTTAACAATAACAATAAAGTAAATATATTAGCACATTAGCTGTAATTAATCAAATTTAATAATTAATATTATTTTTCCCAATTAATTAACAATAACAAAAAATTATATATATAAAAAAATTACTCTAATTAATGTAATTAACAAATTAATATTAATTAATTAACAATTAATTATTAATTAAAATATGTACAAAAGTATACTAATTAATTAACTAATTAATATTAATTAATTACCAATTAATTATTAATTAAAAATATTTACAAACATATATTAATTAATTAATTATTATTAAATTACTTCCCACCCTATTCCCCTATAAACCCACAACCCGCTCTGATACTAAAATGCAAAATGTAAACAAATTTACAAATTTTCAAACATACATTACAAAACATGTTTAACAAACATATAAACAACATAATAAAATACATAACACTAAATTTTTTTTCGATATTAGTACAATTCGATATTAGTAACATACATACCTTAAAAAAACGATATTCTGTCTGTCGATATTTTGGACATCAATATTCTATACTGTCGAAATTAAAACATCGATATTATTGTATATCGATATTTTAATTTCGATATTTTGTCTGCCTACCTTTGGGGACATCCAGTATGGACCTCAATGATGAGTTGCAATGAACGCAACTATAATCTATAATGACTAATAGTGAGAGCAAAAGAGCATAATCAGCGCAGAGTGAACTCATTTGGAAGAGAAAGGAACATTCAATTCAGACATTGTAACGATTTGAAATGCATAGGGGCACTAGGACCTGCCCGGGGACAGGATGGAGGCGGGCGGAAAGGGAGGAGTCGGGGAACGAGGGAATCAGTTAGCCCATGCTGGAATAAGAGGGCAGACGTATAATAAAGGTTTCCACAGTTCCTGCTGAGTCTGCGTCATATGTGCCCATCAAGATACTACTGATGATCTGGCTGTTTATATAGAATCTGTGACTACGATTCCTTTTTCATTTTTATTTTTTAACCCCATAGTGTATCCTTCTGGAGAACCTCTTGAATATATGATCTGACCACTGACTTTTTTTCCCATTGGGTCTTAATTAAACCAATATTCTGACTTAAGGGGCAAGGTGTGCTGTTGTCTCCCCATTCAGACATTTTGGGTCGATGTTTTTTATATACGAAATGTATGTTGCCTGTATTTGTACTCGCTTCATGTGGAACGTCCATGGCGAAGTTTAAATCTGTATCCAATCTTGCGACCGGGTAATAACAACCCTGGGTTTCAGTTTTTGGACACACGGCAGCATGAGTGCAATGTAGGTCCAACAGACATTGTATATCTCTTGATGAAGTAAGTTTTTCTTGTAAGTTATTTTAGCGAAAAATCGAGTGAGAAAATTGAGGAGATCTGATACTTTACAAACAAGAAGTAAGGATCAGAATAAAGTAATCCCGGTTAAACTCATCACAGCATATCATCCTTGGTCCAACAAAATATACGGAATTTTAAAAAGGCACTGGCACCTCCTTACATCTAATATGTCATTACAGAAATATATACCAAAAAATCCAGGCATAACATATAGAAAAGGTAGAACTTTGGGTAATATTACTAGTCCAAGCTACCTAAGAGACAAGGTATTAAAACCATCTTGGTTACAAAAACATAATATTGGTTCATATAAATGTAACAACTGCAGTCTATGCAGAATGGCATGCACGGATATAAAGGAATTTACCTATAATGGATCCAATAAATATTATATAAGACAACATCTTGATTGTACAACAAAGTATGTGGTATATATAATAATATGTAAATGCCAGCAGATCTATGTTGGGAGCACCATAAGGAGTATGAAGGAACGCATAGCAGAACACTACAGGGCTTTTAAAAATATGGACCCAAAATACCCTATAGGTCTTCATGCGTTGAACTGTACCAATAAAAGCTTTTCATTCCATGGTATAGAATGTATTCCGCCCAACATAAGAGGAGGGAACAGAGAGCTTAGAGTGAGACAGGCTGAAGTACGTTGGATCATTAGGCTAAAGGCGGTTACCCACGGGATTAATATTGATGATGAGATGCAATACTTCCTGGGTTGATTAGACACTGTTAGATATAATGTAATCAGCCCTTTAGGAGGTTAACATGTTACATTAGAGAATCATTTTACCGGTACTACCCCTTGATACACCCATGAAGAGGTTAATGTGTAATATTGAGAATCACTATACTGGTATTACCCTTGGATATATTATTAGCAATCTCAGATGTATTATTGAATCAGATTGTAACTAGTCTCAACTAGAGGGCTTTTATATATGAATTCATTTACAAATACTGTTTTAGGGATAGATAAAAAGTAGAAAGGTTATAGACTATTGGAGGGCACTTGGAAATGTTCTTTATTATTGGACTTTGAGATATACCTATTAAGATATGTTGATATTATGTCTTCTACTATTGGACATTTAGTGATAAGTATTAGGAAATACGTCTTAGAAGTGCACAGGCAATTTTATAAATAAGAGTGACAAACTAATGATATTGATTACTACTTGACTTGTTAGTCATAGAAGGTAGCAAGAGTCTTAAATTACCACTGTTCCGGGCCTTAACTTGCCACTGCAAGATGGCGCCCGTTTTGGATGATAATTTTGAAGGACCTGTTTAGAAACCGGCTCACTAAGATTCACCTTTAAAGCGTTTGCTATAATATTAATAACGTATGAATGGTTGTGAGTTTGAATCGGGAGCTGTACTTTCGTTGGATTGATACTATTACTTAAATAACGCGTATTATTAATGACGCCTGGAATTATTCATATATGTAATTCATTTAACACAGCGTTTAGTAGAGTGCTATTTTGCATTTTTACGATTTAGTAATTTAAAACTAGTTGAAGTCCCTCTCTCCCTCCTGTCTGTAAGTGAGGAATTGCATAAATAAATCGTAAACAACTACTACTTCGGGTTTCGACTAGCCATGTCAAGATGGCGCCCGTTTTGCGCAACATATTCGAATGATTTGTTAGGATACCGCCTTGTAACGTTTCGTTTTTAGATGTTTGCTATTATATTAATAATGTACATATACGCTTAGAATCGATAGCAGAATTGATTTTAAGACATGATAGACACTAGATACTTCCTTCAGTTAATTAACGAGTAACTTAATAGGACGTCAGAAAACACTTAATAAATATCGCCACATCGCGTTGCAATATATATTATCTATTGTATATGAAGTTGAGTACAGTGCAACTCGTTTTTGACGATATAGCAACTTAATACTAGCTTATACCCTTTTTCCCTCCCTTTTAAGTGAGGGATAGTATAAAAGCCCCTAACAAATATGGCGCCGATGCTAGACGCCGATTTCACCAGGACCCCTTTGAATCGAGGCACATTGATGGTTGACACGGTAAGAGTGACTAGGATAATGTTAGGAATACAGTACCATGCAGTTAATAATAATTTGGTTCTAAATATGACCTTCCTTTTATAGACTCTATGTGAATTATCACTGAATATTGAAGATTATGAGAAGAAATGGTACCTAGTGGACATCTTCCTATGAAGGTACTATTGGCCCCAATTTAGCTTTGCCTCATTGCCTGAGATTTATGACTGGGTACATTGGGCTCGTTGTTATAATGACTAGATAACGACCTGCCTAGTATGGGTAGATTGAATAGGAATAGTTTTGGGCTTACTTTAAACAGAGGGGTGGGACCTCAGGTATACATAAATGTATCTGGAGAGCCCCCCATGGGACACCCACCCCAACAATAGTTATATGGACGTGAAGCATCTCTAATAGAACATTAAATATAAAAGGTGTAGAAATTTGTTTAAATATCCATCAACCTTAAGGGTTTGTCTCTAGACATGAGGGCATTAATATGAAGATTATAATAATAGGGTTCTAAATACTATCTAAGATTTCAGGTTAACTTAATAATCAGGAGGGCTTTTCAATTTTGGGACTTAGAGGACTATGTATTCATATGATAGAGTCTGTATGACATGTAACATTGTGGACTTATACCCTTAATAATGGAATTACATATACTCTCTAGGATTTCTCAATCTGTGATCGTCTGAGGTGTTGCCAAAACTATAGAGTAAAGATATTCATTGGTGAGTCTAGCATCTAAACATATATATACTCTGTGTTAATAAGATTATGAGACTGTTTAATATATAGCCATTTACATCATGAGAAGTATAGATAGGTTAAATGCTGCTGTTACTGATTCTCCTTTCTTTCAAACATTTGATGGAAAGTGTATAGGTTGATTTGACAAATCTGCTAATATAAGATTGTTTGATGTGTAGCCATCTACATGTGAAATTTAGACTGTCTACTTGCTGTTGATAGTGATTCCTCTCTCTTTTTTAAGAATTAGTTGGAAACTTTATAATATGCCTTGACAAATCTGTAAATATGAGTATGACTCTTTTTAGGATAAAAACAATTATTAATGTCTCTGGATGGGAGCATCCCAGATGTATGTATTATTAACTGTACTGTTTTACAATCCCAAAGAATGAGTTCCACCATAATAGATTTCTTATTGTACAACAGAAAGAATTTTAGAAAATGTTAAGTATTATATTTGATGATACTTTATTATATGAACTTTTATGAATTTTAGTAATTTTTATAATTGTTTAATTTTTCTTTAGCCCTGACGAAGTCCATTAACTATATTTAGTTAGGACGAAACACGTGTTGGCAAAGGAAAAGAAAAGAAAAAGTACTGAGTGTCTGGAAAAGAAGAAAAATAAAGAAGAAGTTTTTTGAAATACATTGGATTGATTTCTTCCGACTTGTTTTGATATTTAATGGTTGTCCTTTGTGAATTGATCTCAAGATATTGCTTGAGTAATTGCTCAGGAGGAGAATTCTTTAAAACTCATTATATAGACAAAATTCTTTTGCCTATTTTTACAGTTTATGACAAGGGACTGTATCTCAACCTTTGAGCAGTACTAAGCTAGATAGACCTCCATCCTATAGGAGCACTATAAGCGCAAAAAGCCCCTCTTGTCAAATTGTTAAATTACCCGTATTTTAGGATACATGCACCTCTCTAGTCATCTGTCCTCACAACGTGTAGTTTTACCACTGAACCTCACTGGACTAACTATGTATGTTTCCGTCACTTGGCCATCAATCCTTCATGTAAGCCACTTGCATATCTCCCTAGTGGAGTACATCACTGTTCTTTGTCTGGCTGTCTATGTGTTAATAAGTGTCCTCGTAGTATTTGGGGATTGATAGGTGTATTTACACTTTCTTATACATATGTATTTGACATACTTTATCTCCCATACCAAAACTCCACAATGTTCTCACATGACCACTATCACATCAGCCACTGCCATTGAGCTTAACAGACTGTGTTTTCAGTTTACTATCAGCAGGGGACAGTGCAGACATGAATTTTTAGTTTGTTGCAACAGGAGAGCAGAGCAGTGAGCCAGAAGGTACCACACCTCCCCCTTGTCCTAAAAACAAGTAAATACAAACAGCACAATCTGTATGTGTGTGCATTCACTATGACAATGAGCACCTGATGCTCAAAAGGTGCAACCTGATGGTCAAAGCATAATAACAATGCAAATAATGGTGCAACACATTCAATATTTTCAAATTACAACTTGTTCTATATCTTCTTTTTATTTTGCTTGTATAAAATAGAACTCTAAGCATTACAGCAAACACAGCCAATGCGTTTCGTCCACATAGTTGAATTTCTTCAGGGCTGTAAAATAATTAATACAAAAAATGCATAAATCTAGATGTACATACACCGTATGTCAGAAAGATGTACCAAAAGATACTTCAAGTGCATAAAGAATACATTGTTACATAACACAAACAAAGCAACACATTCCCCAAGGACAAAACCATAAGCACCACTAGTGAATTGAAACCCTAAGGTTTTCCACATATTAATAAACTATTCACTTTAAAAAACGTTTATGCAAAATTGCATTTACAAATAGTAAATAAAGAGGTTGTCCTTCTTGTTCCATGTGTGGTCTTGAGAACAAACAAGAAAGAACATTGTCAGCAGAAATTCAATAACTATATAGTTTCAGAGAATCCATACCATGAGACACTATATCAACAGAGATCACATAAATGTATACGTGCTGTTGGCATGGACACTTATATCACCATCATATCACAATAATTATTTTTGTATTTTTAGTTCATTACATTATACATAGTTCCAACGGTGGAGTAAGAAGGACAGAAAAAGAGTCTTAAAGTATATACCATCATAAACACGTCATAGAATGTCTGTAACCATAAATTTGTCTGACCCTTATTTCTGAAGCGGTCACACCTCTAAAAACTAAAAGAAGGTGTAATCTACATAAATGAATTTCAACTACATGTCATTCTTATTTATACTGTTTAATTCTACTAAGCCAATAAGCTGTCCTGCGTACACACTCCACAATGTCAAATGGCCAATTGGCCCCGGTAGTTGACACCTGGCAATACAATGAAAAGGCATTGTGAAAACCAATAAGGGACACCATGATAATGACATAAAGTTTGTAGAAAAAGTTTAAAGCATATGTGAATATTCACAGTTAATAGCCACAGTTTATAGCCACACTGTCCTTATGCAGGCTTCGGAAAACAACAACAGATAAAATGTAACTGATTATTAAGTCATACTTTGCCCTTAATGAGCCCTATGCGACCCCTCACTGGCACCCATCAAGCTTTATGAGGCAAGACTGAAGGGAGCATTACGATTCCATATCCAAATATTCAAAGTCACTCAGGCATGTGCATGTGTACAAGCACCAATACATTGTGCAGAGCACTGCAGCAAAACTGCCCCTCGCTACACTGTATCATCACATGTCCAAAGCAATCCAGCAGCTATGCAATGCCACCAGCAAACGACAAGTGGCCTTCATACAGCGTATGTAATCATGCACCACCGTTCTCCCCTGCTCAAACGTAGGCCACAGGATAATGACCCAAAAAGAAAAAAAAAGATCTCGGTCCCACATAATATCAATTGTGGCATGACACATAGCAAGAGAAGTGCCCAAAAGCATTGTGGGTACTGTAGTCAGCATACAAAAATGAAAATTGTTCGAGTAGCACCTAGGGTGGTCAGCAATCAAAAAAAGAAAGTTATTCAAGTAGCGCGTAGGGTGGGCTATTACTCAACAAACCGTAAACCCTTTCACCCCAAGGTAACTAATAGTTAAAAATAAATTTAAATTAAAGAGGTGATACATGGCTATTAGCCGCATCTGCACCACCTATAGCAGACAGCCAGCAAAGGAAATTCCTCAGAGCATTATGGTCACAAACAGTTCAGAAAAATTAAAGTAACACGTGGAGGAGATCTCAGTACTTCAAAGCTGCATCTTTTTATCGCTGATACCCAACATCCCCAACAGTATATACCAAGTAAATAACCCCATCATATGCTTTAAGATAAGAAGGGGGAGTTCAGATCAAAAAGCAAAGAAATGCAAGCCTTAAGCCCTGGATCCCCAAAAAAACATTGTATCCCATACCTTAATTAGTGCTGGTAGCTGCACACTAGTTCTAGGACACCCCCGCGCCGCACGGCCGCCAGCTGCTGCATGTGCTCCTCTCCCATTGTGCCTCGCTGCCCGACTGCCGCATCGTGACCACGCCCCCTCCCTCGAGCGGCGTGGTCCGTGATCGGCGCTCCTATCCCTGTGCCCGTGGTGTATTTACAGAGTAGAACTGTTTTCGGTGTAGAATTGTATTTGTTTTAATTGTTGTTTATTTCCGCTGTATTGCCTGCTTTTTTCCCGCCTGTTGCCGCCCTCTGTCGTCCCTCCCCGCTCCCCGCTTCCCGCCACCACCGCTGACCCCGCCCCTTTTTTCCTTCTGTTCCCTCCCCGATCCCGCCTCCCAGCTGCTCCGCCCACCCGCGCACTTGGCCATATATGGCGACCGTGCGACGCAGGTGAGTGTGACCTAGTTCTAGGACACCCCCGCGCTGCACGGCCGCCAGCTGCTGCGTGTGCTCCTCTCCCATTGTGCCTCGCTGCCCGACTGCCGCATCGTGACCACGCCCCCTCCCTCGAGCGGCGTGGTCCGTGATCGGCGCTCCTCTCCCTGTGTCCGTGGTGTATTTACAGAGTAGAACTGTTTTCTGTGTAGAATTGTATTTGTTTTAATTGTTGTTTATTTCCGCTGTATTGCCTGCTTTTTTCCCGCCTGTTGCCGCCCTCCGTCGTCCCTCCCCGCTCCCCGCCACCACCGCTGACCCCGCCTCTTTTTTCCTTCTGTTCCCTCCCCGCTCCCGCCTCCCAGCTGCTCCGCCCACCCGTGCACTTCGCCATATATGGCGACCGTGCGAACGCGCAGCGGTCACGCGCAGCGGGCGCGCCGATTGTGCGCCGAAGGCGCGCCAAAGGTAAGCCCGTCTACGCCCGTCCGCGCCTGGACCGCGCCCAGTGCCAGGACCCCTGGCCCACGAGGACCCCGACCGACCCGCCTGACGTACACCGCCGCCACCCTCATCGCACTCAACACCGGCCGAGTCCCGGGATGCTACCGAGCCACCCCACAACGCGTCCACGGACCCTTCAGCTGCAACACCTGCAAGTTCACCTGCATCCGGACCTGCCCGACACCAGCACCCGCCAAGCCGAACACCAGCAGCAACCACCTCAAGTGCATCCTGCTCAACACCCGCTCCGTCCACAGACACGCCATCGAACTCTGGAACCACCTAGACGCCACAGCCCCTGACGTTGCCTTCATCACGGAGACCTGGATGAACGCCTCCTCAGCGCCCGACATCGCCATCGCCATCCCAGAAGGCTACAAGATCACCCGGAGGGACCGCAACGCCAACCAGGTGGGAGGAGGCATCGCCATCATCCACAAGGACACCATCCGCATTACGACCAGCACCGACAACACCCCACCCTCCGCCGAACACCTGCATTTCCAGATCCACACCGACCCAAAGACCACCCTCAGAGGCACCCTGATCTACTGACCTCCGGGACCACGCACTCAATTCAGCGAGGACATCGCCGACTTCGTCAGCCCACACGCCCTCCCCTCCGCTGACTACATCCTCCTGGGGGACTTCAACTTCCACCTGGAGAACAACAACGACTGCAACACCAGCACCCTGCTCGACAACCTCGCCAACCTTGGACTCAAGCAGCTGGTGTCCACCCCCACCCACCTCGCCGGACACACACTTGACGCCATCTTCTCATCCAGCAAAGACATCGCCTTCAGCCACGCCACAGAACTCCACTGGACGGACCACAGATGCATCCACTTCACCTTCAGAAGAACGACGATCCACCACCACCAGCAACAGGTTGCCCGAAGAAGCTGGAACAAGATCACAGCCGACCAGCTCGCCGCTTCCCTGAGCCAGCACCCTCCGGCCAGCTCAGCGAACCCCAGCCAGGCCGCCGACAACCTCATGAAGTGGATCAGCAAATGCGCAGACGAACTCGCCCCTCTGAGGATCCCGCCCAGCAGACCCGGAAGTAAGAGAGCCCCATGGTTCACCGACGAACTCAAGAGCTTCAAGAAGAACTGCCGAGCCCTCGAGAAAGCCTGGAGAAAGGAACCCACGCCGGACAACAGGACCACCCTCAAGCTCGCCACCCGGAAACACCACCAACTGATCCGCACCGCCAAGAAAACGGCTTTCAAGAACCGACTGGACAACAACGCACACAACTGCAAGGAACTCTTCAACATCGTGAAAGAGCTCTCCAACCCCAACGCCGGTAACAACGACATCACCCCATCGCAAGACCTCTGCAACTCCCTCGCCTCCTACTTCCACAACAAGATCGCGGACATACACAACAGCTTCAGCACTCAACCGACGCACGCCACGACCGCAGCAACGCCACCCACCACCACCCTCCGTGCCTGGACCCCGGTCAACACCGAAGACACCGTCCACACGATGAACTCCGTCCACTCCGGATCTCCAACCGACCCCTGCCCTCACCACGTCTTCAACAAAGCCGACACTGTCATCGCACCCCACCTGCGGGACATCATCAACACCTCATTCGACACCGCCACCTTCCCCGAGAGCTGGAAGCACGCCGAACTCAGCGCTCTACTAAAGAAACCTACAGTAGACCCCAGCGAACTCAAGAATTACCGCCCCATCTCTCTACTCCCGTTCCCAGCCAAAGTCATCGAGAAGACCGTCAACAAGCAGCTGGCCGCCTTCCTCGAGACGAATGAATCCCTCGACCCATCGCAGTCCGGATTCCGTGCCAACCACAGCACCGAGACCGCCCTCATCGCCGCCACCGACGACATCCGAGCCCTGATGGACAACGGAGAAACAGCGGCCCTCATCCTCCTAGACCTCTCCGCGGCTTTCGACACGGTCTGCCACCGCACCCTAGTGCAGCGCCTCAGCAACGTCGGAATCCAGGAGAAGGCACTGGAATGGATCGTCTCCTTCCTCGACGGAAGAACACAGAGAGTCCGCCTACCACCGTACAAGTCAGAGGCCACCGAAGTCATCTGCGGCGTCCCTCAAGGATCCTCGCTGAGCCCTACTCTCTTCAACGTCTACATGAGCCCCCTCGCGGCCATCGCACGCCAACACAACCTCAACATAATCTCCTACGCCGACGACACCCAGCTGATCCTCTCCCTGACCAACGACCCCGCCGCCGCCGGAGCCAACCTGCACGAAGGGATGAAAGAGGTAGCCGAGTGGATGACGACGAGCCGCCTGAAACTGAACTCAGATAAGACGGAGGTCCTCATCCTGGGCTCCTCGCCCTCCGCCTGGGACGACTCCTGGTGGCCCCCCACCCTGGGCACCGCACCCAAACCAACGAACCACGCACGCAACCTGGGCTTCATCCTGGACTCCTCCCTCTCCATGACCAGGCAAGTCAACGCCGTCTCCTCGTCGTGCTTCAACATCCTGCGCATGCTTCGGAAGATCTTCTGGTGGATCCCCACGGAGACCAGGAAGACCGTCACCCAGGCCCTCGTCACCAGCCGACTGGACTACGGCAACGCACTCTACGCCGGAACCACCGCCAAGATCCAGAAGAGACTCCAGCGCATCCAGAACGCCTCAGCCAGACTCATCCTCGGCATCCCACGACACAGCCACATCTCCGGACACCTAAGAGACCTGCACTGGCTCCCGGTCAACAAGAGAATCACCTTCCGCCTCCTTACCCACGCACACAAAGCTCTCCACGATCAAGGCCCGAGCTACCTCAACAACCGCATCAACTTCTACGCTCCCAAACGCCACCTCCGATCTGCCAGCCACGCCCTCGCCACCGTCCCACGCATCCGTAGAGCCACTGCAGGAGGAAGGTCCTTCTCCTACCTGGCCGCCAAGACCTGGAACTCCCTCCCGGCCGACCTGCGCCTGACCCAAGACCACCTCTCCTTCAGGAAGAAGCTCAAGACCTGGCTGTTCGAGCAGTAGCGGCACCCCCCCCCTAGCGCCTTGAGACCCTACGGGTAGGTAGTGCGCTCTATAAATGTTTTTGATTGATTGATTGATTGAACCGCCGTGCCTCACATCACGTAAAGCGTAGTGAAGAGAAAACCAACCCTTCTTTAAGGGAGCCTTTATCATCATAATAGATCACATCTGTGCTCAGAGGGTGGTGAGAGACCAGCCAGCATGACCGTAATAAAGCCAGCCATGTCCAAACTGAGAGACAGCATTCCATGATCCCACACACCGGCAAAGCACCTTCCCCAGCAAAAGAATCACATGTGCCACCATATTTAATTATATATTATTATTATACCAAACACAAAAATACAAATAACATATCCAAGCCATCTAATTACACTCCAAAAATGGATACTGCACTGTTCCCATCAGTAGCCATACTTTGTATTGTGAGTGCACTGAGTGTAGCATGTAAATAATTTAAAAAAATAGAAAATCAGGTCTTGTTACATGCCATTTGCGGAACTAAGTTATACATCGTTACAGCTGGCCGGCCTCATAAAAACGGAATAATATGTACCATAAGAGACGAGTCAGAAGATTATGACCACAGTAATTGCATAAGAAAGAATTGTTAAATCTGTATGCTGAGTTCAGCGTGTAGAAGTGATATGCCACCATATACATGATGGCTAAGCGTCTTAAGTGCTGTGTGCACTCATTTAGTCCGGTGTGGGGACAGGAGTCAAGAAACCGTTACATCAAATGTATTTATCCCACTTGGCCTAGTATAAACAATACCATAAGGGCGGACCTTCGTTGAGCTTTCTTACTGGCAAAACAAATGTAATCTCTATGCTCATATAATTCAGAGGAGGTGACATTACAAAAGACAAACTGCTGTCAGACATACATACAGTCAAAGAAGTTTAGAGCAGAGAAATTATCATGCAAAAAAAGTTTAAAATACATAATGAACAGAAGAAAAGGTCCACAAAGAGGATAAGAGAAATGGACATATTTATTTGTAATACCAAGTGTCAACCCATGAGCATCATGGGAAAGAATCACATATCAAGCTCAATGTCCCTCGGCAAATACATCCTGAAAACAAGATCATTTGCATACAGATAAAGGGACAAATGCACATGGATTAGCCATAACTTTCAATATATGGGGATCAGTCAATATCCCATCATTAACATTCCTATATGCATGTAGCATTTATCCACATCAATAATCAAATCTACAAAGACACAAAAGTACAATGATACATGATGTACAAAAAGCAATTCACATCTATGATACCACAAATAACTATGTCCATTCCTCATATCCTCTTTGTGGGCCTTTTTTTCTGTTCATTATGTATATATACATTATTTTACCTTATCCTCTGGATTCTTATATTACATCAGTCCTCTGTTTTCATTTTCAAATTTGTATAATAATTTTTCTGCTCTACACAGCTTTGACCCATGCGTTCCGTGACACCTGGGCTTGAGGCCTGAATTTGTTTGCTTTTTGATCTGAGCTCCCACTTCTTATCTTAAAGTGTATGACGGGGTTTATTTATTTGGCACACACTGTCAAAGATATTGGGTATCAGCGATTAAAAGACGCCACTTTAAAGTGCTGCGGTCTCTCCTGCGTGTTACTTGAATTGTTCGTAACTGTTGTATGTGACCCTAGTGCTTTAAGGAATTTCCTTTGAAGGTTGTTTGCTACAGGTGCTGCCAATGCATATAATAGCCATTTACCACCTTTTTAATTTTAATTTTAATTTTTTCCCCCGAGTGGACTATTAGTTACTTTGGTATGAAAGGGTTTACGATATGTTAAGTAATAGCCCATTCTGCGTCTAATTGAATAACTTTCATTTTTTTGGATGCTGACCAACCAAAGTGCTACTTGAATAATTTTCTTTTTTTTGAATGCTGATTACAGTGACCAGAATGCTTTTCGGAACTTCCCTTGCTATGTGTCATACCATAGTTGAATACTCTGTAGGACTGTGCCGGCTCTTGATATGTTTTTATTTATTTTTGGGTTATTATCCTGTGGCCTATGTTTGAGCAGGAGAGGACAGTGTTGCATGATTGCAAACGCTGTATGAGGGCTGCTCATAAGAATGATATGTAGTTCAAATTCAATCATGTAGATTACACCTGCTTTTAGTGTGTAGGGGTGTGACCTCTTCAGTATTTAAGTTTCTGCCACATTTTTGGTTACAGACATTCTTTTACGTGTATATGATGGTATATACTTCATGAATCTTTTCCTCTCCTTCTTACTGCACCTGTCGCGTTCTAATCTAGGACCCCGATCAATACTGTGACCTTATGCCCCTATACGGCTATAATCCCTTTGTACCCCTATATTGGCATAACCGATCAAATGCAATATTCAGAAACTCGTCTCTGGCCTCACACGATTAGAGCCACATTTCAGAATCACTTCCTCTGCAGCTTCCTCTGCAGCTCATTAGAGCAAATGACACAGCAGAAGCCACTATCTAAGATTCCTAGATTACACTCCGAGTTCTTCAACAAGATAAAAACTCAGCAACCTGGGAAAGCCCCACTTGCTATGTTTTGATTAGTAATAGAACTCTAATGAACACTGAGAAACGATCACTTCCTAGTGACATCTTTATTGACGTCTTATGTCCAAAAACCTACGTCAAACAAGGCACCTTTCAGGTATAAATATTACCAACGTTGCCTTAAGCAAACGCTGAAGCTGAAGCTGCCACGCTGAAACTGATGCTATCGCTGCCTCAACGACATCAGCAAGCGATGGTGTGGTGAACATAGGAGCAGAACAGCTGTCCCCTGCAAAGCCCAGCAGATGCAAGCTGCCCACGGACGCTGCCCCTCCTCCTCCTCGACGCGCTGAGAGAGACGCTGTCTTTTCTCCTGCTGAGAAAATCCAGCTCCGGCGTTTCCAGCCTACTCTTGCGAGTGACTGGGATATCGAGTCCTGGAAGGAGATACAAGACCTCCAACATTCTATTCCAGAGGTATGGTGTTGACTAAACCCTTAGAGAGAATTCTTGAAGCAAACCTTAGCAAAACCAACTTAACTTAAAGCTACTTACTTACTCCCCTCCCAAGTATTAGGCTTAGGTCAGGTACACTGGGGTAGGCATAGTTAGAAGCACCAGTTGAGTACGTTAGCCTAATGTATATGAATGTATATATGTTTTATTCATTTTAAACCATTGTATGGTTAAAAAACCATATCAATGCTTTTACAGTATTATTTCGCAATACTCATCTTACTGTACACACTTTTTATAATAACTAGTCTTGCAATTGTGGCAATTCGTTTCTCTTGTACGAGAAGAAAGACTGTTCAATAAATAATACCTTTTTATTGAAAATGCCCGTCTCTCTATTCTCTGCACTTTGGTGAAAGTAAACTGCACAAACCTGACTGAGTAAAATACCTGTCTATTGTTTCACACGACCCTAGAGATTGACTCTTATCTGAGGAGCAAAGTTGTCATGTTTATGCGGTTGTTGGAAAACTGAATCCCTTCTTGTCTGTACCAGGGAAGCTGATCACTTTCTATTCAGTCAAGAAAGTTTCCAGTGACCTCTGAGCTAGTTGGTAACAAACCCAATTAAGTTTAGCATAGTCAGTGGAGACCTGGAAGATCCGCACTTCTACGTCTATACTACTGTTTATGTTATTCCAATGCGCAGGGCCTATTGGGAAAATAGGAACTACACTACATGGCGCCCAAAAGTTTGGTAAGGCGTTAGAGTAACTCAGTCGTGCATTTTTCACACAGACCCCTTTCTCCCATAAATTCTCCAATAGACGTCTGGAGTGGGTGAAAGGTTAAAATCCGCGCGACCTTAGTAGGAAGAGATTCCTATGTAAAGCTCTGGTTTATTCAACGTGGAAGGATACAGTGTTCCAAAATATTGTGCACCTAATCTTTGTCTCCTTGGAGACCTGCTCCGCAAAACCTGCATTTATAAAATGTCAGTAGAAAACAACGGAACTGATGCCGCAGTAGATGCGACTCAGCAGGGTCCCGACGGGACTACTGAACCGGGTGCAATAATCATCCCGGCACATTTAAGAAAATCTATAACGTCAAAACTTATAGAAAATGGACTGACCACACAAGGTGGCACAGTCGTCTTCGTGATAGAGGCACTCGAATATCGGCAGACAGAGGTATTCTATTCATGGATAAAATTTCCAGAGGCAAACACCGCAACACACGAGTTCCACTACTACATAGTAGGGATCCACCGGAAGAGTACGCTCCTTTCGAGGAGATTGAAATACCATTAAAATACCAAGAGCACCTGCTCTGGTTTAAAGGCGCCCTAAAACACAATGATCATATTACCAGGCTCGGTCCACTAGGTAGACCAGGAGCAACGTGGCCGGTTCTAGCCAGCTACACACCACATCCGGACATTGCAAAAATGTCAAAAGAAGAGCTGTTAGTACAGCTAAAAACATTAATTAAAATACATAGGCAATTAGTCCAATATGTAATGCGGACTGCTACAGTCCAAACAGCTATTAATACACCACAGCTGATCCCTCATCAGGGGAACACTAATAAAATTACACCACAGAACATACAGTCATGTCTTGGTAAAACACCCATAAAACGGGAACAAATTCCTTTCTGGTTAGCACAGAAAATTACTCAAATAGAGGCAGTATTTCCGAATACTACCCCTGTTGAGAAACATAGGATCGTGACCATCTGCCTTCCTATGGGGGTCGCACTTGGGGTACAGTCTTTGCTTCCATTTACACAAAAACACATGGTGTTCCGTCTATGGCGGTAATACCAGATGTGCTAAAACAGATTCAAAATGAATACGGTCCAGAACCTGCTTTAACTCTTGGTATGAAATTACTGAAAGGCTTCAAACAGGTCTCGGCTATATTACTAGCCAATATAAAAGGAGAAGCAGCATCTGTGGTGATCCGCCAGAAGTTGAAGGAAACAGATATAACAGATCAACCAATTGAGCTTGCCAGAATCATAGAAAAATGCTATGAAGAACTAGGTAGAGACGGCTAGGGTGGAAAACCAGTAAAGCCCCAACTGCTCGAAAATACTGAAAAATTATGTATTAAAAATATTTCAAACACTCCTAAAAAGAGCTGGGATGGAAATAAACAATCCACTCCCTAGGAAAAAGTTTTCCAGTCCAGAGGAAGGTCTCCTCGACGGAGGGAAAGAACTCCGACTCGAGAACACCAGTCTCCCCAGAGGGAGCCCTCTGAGAAAATATATAACCTTAGAAATAGGGATAATTTGAAGAAACCTGATAGATATCAAAGTATTGATACACGTCCCTCTCGATCTTTTTCGCAGAAATCGGAAAGAAGAGGACGGTCAGACCCAGGAGAGCACACCAAGTCCAAAGACAAGGAACCTGCTCAAAGTAAAAAGTTACAATTTCCAAAGAAGAAGGTAGCCAGTATTAGAGTAATCGTACATGCCGAGAATACTGAGGACACAGTTGAAAAACGGGGAGTGGGCACAGACAATGTTAGACAGTGCAGCAGAAATCAGTATAGCCTGCAAGATCCTGATGAGTCATCTGGAGACAGTGGACACGAATGAATACATTCAGTTTGAAACTGCCGACACCAGAGTTAGCGAGCCCCATAAGATATACGAAATAACATTGCATATAGAGGGTGATAAGACTAGGAAAATAAGGGGTCTATTTTGGGATAAACTCTCAAAAGGCTATGATATCCTGTTAGCTGAAAAAGATTGGCCCCCAGAGTTTGTCAGGGAGTGCCCTCGTGGCGAAGAAATGATTATGCCTGCCTTCTCGAATCACATTCCGATTCACAAAAAATATACTTATGCAAGGAAATGGGCAGTAGCCCAGGCACCAGCATTATATAAAAATCATGTAGGATGGGACGAGGACTCTCCTCCTCACAAAATCCAGTTAAAAAGTCAACCGACTGCACAAAGGCAGTATCCCATTAAGCAAGAAGCTAAAAAACAAGTCAGGGAGATTTTAGATCAACTTGAATACCAGGGGGTGATTGAAACATGCACCTCTCAAATGAACAATCCTTTGTTTCCTGTCTCCAAACCAGACAATTCATATCGTCTAGTTTTGGACTACAGACACCTTAATGCATGTTGCAAAACATTTGCAGTACAAAATTCGCATAGTGCTGCACTAATGAATAACATAGTTAGGAAAAAATATAAAACGACATTAGACATATCTAATGGTTTCAAAACATTGCACCAGAAAGCAGATACTTGACTGCTTTCTCAGTAATGGGGTCTCAGAAAAATTTCTGTAGGCTCCCACAGGGATTCAAGAACAGCCCAGGACTATTCTCAGCCACAGTAACAGAGTTACTACAAATGTATGATGATGAGGCATTATCTTATGTAGATGATATCTATCTCACAGACGACGACTTGGAGACTCACTTGAAAAGAGTGAACACCATTATACTTGGGTTCGCAGCAGAGGGTTACAAATTCAACTTTAAAAAGTCTCGAATTGCCCATCTGACAGTATTATTTTTAGGATACGAATTATCAAGTGAAGGAAAAAGCCTAGCGGACAACTTCTTAGAGAAGTGCGCTGTACTACAAGCTCCAAAAACGCTGAAGAATTTACAATCGATTCTAGGTTTCCTGAATTTCGGAAGAACTTACATTCTAAATTACGCAGAGAGGGTTAAACCTCTCTACGAACTAATTAAACCTGATTTTAAACCAATCAATTGGACTCAAAAACACACAGAAATTTCGAGATCACTGCAAACAGACATGTTAGCAAAAACAAAATTAGATACACGTGACAACACACGCAATCTTGTAATCCGAGTCATCCCAGGAAGATGCGGATTCACGTACCTGACCTCTAATGAGGGAGAAAAGGTACCAATTTCAATTAAATCTCACTTGAACACACAAGCGGAAAAAACATTCAGTCCAACAGAAAATACTGTGAAAGCAGTAGAAACTGCATTAGCGAATGAACGAGAACTAGCACATGGCAAAAGGATCAATATCCTCACAGCGGAATTCGCCTTCGAGGCGCTATTCAGCCCAGTAAACATGCCTACAGTCTTACTGGATCCGAAATGGATACAGTGTGTAGATTCTCTTGGAGCGGAAGATGTGAAATACTATTTCGCCCCGCAATTCAAAAAACTGAATGATTTAGAATATGAAGAAGAATATCCTCTGCCAATCGAACTTCTGCCTCTCCCACAGTACGCCTGTATAATCTATACAGATAGATTTGCACAGCATTTTAATGTAGAGAACAAATCCTACGATGCAGCCTGCGCGATTGTTAAAGGTCGTTGGCTGTGCGGTAAATTTAGACCGAAAATAACAAAAACTGAATCAGTTAGATACTGTTCGGCTCAGAGAGCTGAAATCAGATCTTTAAAGATGGCGCTTGAAAATGCAGAACGTGAATTCCCGACACTTATCGTGAGCGATTCGCATTTTTGCGTCAACTCTTACAATAATAAGTTGCAGAGCTGGATTGAAAATGATTACAAAGATGACACAGGTGCCACAATCAAGCATAAAATGCTTTGGAAACAAGTAGCTCTTTTACAGAAAGAACTACAAAAGACTCACGTGGTACACACTCTGAGTCATCAACGTGATGGCGTTCACGTTGCAGGGAATTCATTGGCTAATACAGCCACAGCGGAAGCAACTAAACCGGCTTCCGTAGCCACAAAAAAGCGTTCAGAAAAATACATAGACGGGGAAACCATGCTGGCAGTCAAAACGTCCGTAAAAGGCGACTGTGCAGCACAGCCTGTGAACTATCCACTCAATTATGCATACGTAATTGATGCAAACTACGTTCCTTTTGCTCGAATCCCTGGAGTGGGGGATAGGGTAATTCCAAACATGAACAGGAGGAAGTTATTAATAGCAGACGCACACATGGGTGAAGGTCCAAGGCACATACAGATGAAGGAATCTCTGAAAGAATTACAATCAGTGTACTGGTGGCCAGGAATGAGCCTACACCACTACAAATATGTAAAGAACTGCCCGGACTGCGACAGAGATCGCAGCAATGAGTCAAGCGCATTATTGCCATGGGAGGCATAATGCTGTCTACATGCCATCCAGCGTCCTATTAATCATTTAGGCTAAACACACTTAAAAAATGAGGCCCCAGCGCTCGGCTGACGCCAGAAGGGTTATAAAAGATCTGCGAGTCTTTATCGGCACATACGCAATTGCCATGTTCCATTCTGACCAGGGTCCTGCTTTCAGCTCTCGAGCTTATAAGGAGGCCATGGCCAGCATGGGCGTTGGCTTGCGGTATTCTTGTCCGTCACACCCCGAAGGGAACAGTGTGGTAGAAAGAAAAAAACGGGACATAAAGCAATCTATAACAGCGAAGGTATTAGGTTCAGGTGCTGGGTGGGTCAAACATTTAATAAGTGTCCAGTTAAGTCTAAACAACTTGCCAAGAAATTCTCTAAAAGGTTTCAGCCCATACGAACTATTGTTCGGAACTAGAATGCGAATTCAGGACTTAGATAGGTATCAGTGGTAAAAGATAAGAAAACAGACTTTGACATCAAAGATCGTTTGGCTGTTTTACAGGAACTGAATGAAACAAGAAAATCCTTAAGCAACATAAAGTTAAAGCAACAGCCAGCTACCACTGACGAGGCACCACCAGCCCCAGCAAGGCCTGTCTGGATTCCAAAGATTGGGGATCTAGTCAGAGAAAAAATAGCGGTGAAGAAGGAATTTGGGCCTTCTTACAGAAAAGCAGTACCTGTCTTAGCAGTCAACGGAACAAGATCAGTAGTACTACCGCCCCTTGCTGGTAAAAAGGAGAACAGAGTTGTATCAATCGACCTGGTAAAACCACAAGCATGTGGCCTTTAACCGCTTCGCTGCTGCGGCGATTTTTGCGCTGTGCGGCATTTTTTGAATTACCGCGATACATGACGAGCTCAGCTCGTCATCAGCACACGCCAACCGTAGGTGATGACGAGCTGAGCTCGTCATCAGCATCGAAGGGGATAATCAATAGTAGGCCCAGTGTACTCCCGAGAAACAACAGAATACCCAAACTTGCAACAATCCAAGAGGTTCAAACTGAAAGACTAATCACATTAAATCAGCCTGCAGTGCACAGAGAAGTACTATGCAATAATGCCATGGAACTCGTGCCTCTTGAAACTCAGATTGAAACAGTTCGTCAAGAAACACCAGTCTACAATGATGTGGCATCAGAATGTGCTACCGAAAGACAAATTGAAAGAACAATTCCAACAATTGACAGAACTGCCTCTGGCTACTTCATCAACTTCGATAACTTTTCTGAGGATCAAAGCAACCCCGAAGTGATGCCAGAAACAAAAAAGACTTTTAAAGAAAAAGCAACAGAACTCTTTCATCAACTCAAGGAAATGTACCTTATTTCTCCATGGTTAGAGTTCTGGTTTGGTCTAGGTATATTTTTCCTCCTGCTTTGGCTCATCATGGTACTTTGTTTGGGAAAATTCATTGAGGTAAAATATAGTACAATGGACACAGCAAGTCAGAACATCAACTTAGTCCTCAAACCACACAGATCATCCCACATGAAGAAAAGAGAACTGTCAACAGTAAATGTCACAGCCATTCCAATACCCGGTGGGGTAGTATGGGAGAAAACTGACTATGAAATATATGGTCCGGTCGAAATCCTGAAGTATCCTCATCAATTCAAAGTTTCCTTAAGTGACTTTGTAAAACCTAGTACATTCTCTGATGATTGGGACTTTGAAAGTATTAATAATATGATGTCTGATTTAGTAATGTCAGCTAGATTCACAGATCATGATTATTTACAAGGTTCGTCTAGTTATGAACAGATGTTCTGCTACAAACACTATGGTGATCAATACTTGCATAAATCTGCACAGCCTAGAAATTTTTTAAGTATAACCAATGGGAACATTGTGCTACTCCACCTAAAAGCTGTTCTAAAACATTCTATGAGAAATTTCAGGGTTTAACACCAGTGATGCAGAAACATTTTATTACAAACTGTTAGATAAAACAGGGTTGAAAACAATGCTGACAAATACTAAATTGATATATTCAGAAGCATTTTATGAAAAAATTATGACATTTGGTTTTGATTATTGGAAAAATAACATTGAAACAAAAACAATCTGGGGTACAAAAGATTGGCAGGTACAAGGCATAGAAGCACTATTTCGAGCCTGCATGATCCCAGAGCAAATAATGTTTTTAAATGAAACAATTCAACAAACAACCTGTCTTGGCCTAGCTAAGATCAAGGACCTTAACAAACCGTCTATTTCAAAGCCAATACCTGATAATGCAACAACAGATATTGAGATAGACGTATCAAAAATTTTACATCTAAACAGAACACATCCTGATTGGAAAAAGTGGTTAATCTGGCCTACTGACACAAACAACTGTCAAGATAGATTTCTGAATAGAACACTGGGGTTCACAATGTCCAGACCAGACCCTAGATACTCCCAGAGACAACATCCAGGGATAGTAACAACATACAGTGTAGGGAAGCTGTGCCTTGAATGGCTAGAATCATCCACACTGGCTGAAATTAAGCAACACTTGTCTTTACTTAAAGATGTTGCTGATTTGCGCGATTTCATTATGGGACCTCACAAACAGCGTCAAAAACGTTTCATAGCGACCAGTATATATGCGGTATACAACGAGGCTTGGAAAGTCACACAAATTGAAACAGCTGAAAAAATACGAGAAATTGATCGTATTAATTTGGAAAAATCACTTTCTGTAGTGGACAATGGGTTAATGACTCTGTCCTCCAGAATATATTCACTGGACAGCATTGTATCATCTGCCATTGATATAATAGACAAAGACTTGCTAATGTTACAGCATGGCCAGTCACAATTGCGTTCTATTGTACAGTTAGGCTGGACGCTGCAAAATCTTCGTTCAGGCTATGTGCCTTGGCGTTTAATCAACACAACGTCATTGTTTTCCATCTTTAACCTTACTGATAAACAAGTAATCAGCTTGGCACAGAAAGGAGCAGACTATACAATCCTGAGCATCAAAAAACTTGAGAGATTACCTTTGACAATGTCAGAAAGTCCTGTCATTGAATGGATAATACACGGGATTATCACAATTCCAATAACAACTTTCCGATTTAAAAAATGCCTTGAATACATACCTACTGGCCAGTATGAAGGATTGGGTAAAGGATACATTAAGTCAACATGGAAATTACCATACACACACACATGCTATAGTGACAGCAACAAAAATGTATTTCTTAGTGGTGAAAACTGTAAGCATTCACTAAGCGGTATACTTTTGTGCCAGGGTATTAATTTCCACGGAGCCTGTGAAGGTAATTCAAACAACCTTTCATGCCACCAAAATGTCACACCTGCAACGCAGATAGAGCCTTTCTTTATGCAACTCGCAAATGGGAGTTACATTCTAATAACGGATCACAGCTGTTGTGGCCTTTTGCCAGGAAAAGCCTATCTCGTAAGCGTAACATCCATGGTCAAATGCTGTATGCAAGCATTGTTTCCAAACGGCCCTGGAGACACTGAGACTCCCATTTGGCCTCGTTTGAATTTCTCTTCTATATGAATTGATACTTTAAGCAGAATGAAGTCTGTGCTTTTGCAGACAACAGTGCCCATCCCGTCATCAAAAGAGACGTATGATCTCCTAGTTGCAAGGACGGCTACAGAGATTCATGACCTTTTATCAACAAATTGCCCCATGCATTTCGTAGAAATGCTTAGCCAACTCCTTAACATGTCTAGTGCCACAGGCATCCCAGGCATATTTAATACGATTTTTACGGGACTGCTAACACCATTCAAAGCAATTCTGGGAATCATTCCTAATTTTGTACATTCAGTCTTTGGCGGAATACCCCTTATTTTGGGACTTGTAGCAGGGATTTTATTTTTGACCCTCCTGCTCCGATATGGCAAGCCAAAGCTCAGACATGACTCCTACAAGGATGGAAGAAACAATCCTAGCAATCCGCTACCGGGACAGAATAACTAGAGTCCTTGGATTGGCCAGGCTGAGAGATCTAACCATGACCTGGTTTCTTTCATTCATACCGATATGGCAATCCTGCATCTTACCTGTGCTTCGATGTATGCTATGCGGAGATGAGTGCGTGTTGGACATCTGTCTTGCACTTCCATCAGCAGTACCAATGGATATCGATACTTTGCTAAGTCCGATAACGGCTCACACATTGTGTTGTCCCCAGCGGCTACCAATCCTGATGATGGCATTCGTTGAGACTCCTGTGCTACGACTAGGGCGTGACAGTGGAGCGAAAAACAAAAGCAACATCACCCAGGTACGACCTTCTGTGAGCATTGCTGATCCAGACTTTGATGATAGCAATCATTCTCACACCTGCCAAGTTACAGCACTATCGAACTTGGTCGAACTGTCACCTGATTTTGTAGACCAATTTTTTGAGAGCCTGTCTGATATGATGTTCTCCCCCGAACAGAAACAATAATTTTTGAAAAGCATTCCGACACACAGCGTTCTCATGAACTCTGAATTCGGTCTTCAGTTTTGATCAACAAAAACTGCTGAAAAGCGTTGGAACTCTATTCCCCCGTTCAGCAAGAATTTTTTTGAATTGAACACTTTTTAAAAAATATTTACCTTTTCTGGCACGAAAATTCTTTGCTTAAAGTAGACCTATTCATAGAGAACAGAAGCTTCTATTTTTTGGTAAATCTAGAGACATAATAACTTTACATCAGCCTCTAGCACATTTTATAACAAATGCATTTATATGTGATGAAATTATCTTGCCCTTCTTCTCTGTATTAAGAGATATTTCATGTGTAATTTTTTCACAAAATCGTTCATTGATTACATATGCTATAATTTTGAATGATTTCTATGCTTAAAGACGTACAGTACATTCCATGTATTTCAAATACGCCATTTTCAAATGCATATATGTATTTTGGGGTGGGTAATGTTACACATGCATCTTTTGCTATAGTTTTTAGTAAATTGAAGGACATAAATTCGTGGAGTGGGTGTCGCGTTCTAATCTAGGGCCCCGATCAATACTGTGACCTTATGCCCCTATACGGCTATAATCCCTTGGTACCCCTATATTGGCATAACCGATCAAATGCAATATTCAGAAACTCGTCTCTGGCCTCACACGATCAGAGCCATATTTCAGAATAACTTCCTCTGCAGCTCATTAGAGCAAATGACACAGCAGAAGCCACTATCTAAGATTCCTAGATTACACTCCGAATTCTTCAACAAGATAAAAACTCAGCAACCTGGGAAAGCCCACTTGCTGTGTTTTGATTAGTAATAAAACTCTAATGAGCACTGAGAAACGATCACTTCCTAGTGACATCTTTATTGACGTCTTATGTCCAAAAACTTACGTCAAACAAGGCACCTTTCAGGTATAAATATTACCAACGTTGCCTTAAGCAAACGCTGAAGCTGAAGCTGCTAAGCTGATACTGATGCTATCGCTGCCTCAACGACATCAGCGAGCGATGGTGTGGTGAACATAGGAGCAGAACAGCTGTCCCCTGCAAAGCCCAGCAGATGTAAGCTGCCCACGGACGCTGCCCCTCCTCGACGCGCTGAGAGAGACGCTGTCTTTTCTCCTGCCGAGAAAATCCAGCTCCGCCGTTTCCAGCCTACTCTTGCGAGTGACTGGGATATCGAGTCCTGGAAGGAGATACAAGACCTCCAACATTCTATTCCAGAGGTATGGTGTTGACTAAACCCTTATAGAGAATTCTTGAAGCAAACCTTGGCAAAACCAACTTAACTTAAAGCTACTTACTTACTCCCCTCCCAAGTATTAGGCTTAGGTCAGGTACACTGGGGTAAGCACCAGTTGAGTACGTTAGCCGAATGTATATATGAATATATATATGTTTTATTCATTTTAAACCATTGTATGGCTAAGAAACCATATCAATGCTTTTACAGTATTATTTCGCAATACTCATCTTACTGTACGCACTTTTGATAATAACTAGTCTTGCAATTGTGGCAATTCATTTCTCTTGTACGAGAAGAAAGACTGTTCAATAAATAATACCTTTTTATTGAAAACGCCCGTCTCTCTATTCTCTGCACTTTGGTGAAAGTAAACTGCACAAAACTGACTGAGTAAAATAACTGTCTATTGTTTCACACGACCCTAGAGATTGACTCTTATCTGAGGAGCAAAGTTGTCATGTTTATGCGGTTGTTGGAAAACTGAATCCCTTCTTGTCTGTACCAGGGAAGCTGATCACTTCCTATTCAGTCAAGAAAGTTTCCAGTGACCTCTGTTAGTTGGTAACAAACCCAATTAAGTTTAGCATAGTCAGTGGAGACCTGGAAGATCCGCACTTCTACGTCTATACTACTGTTTATGTTATTCCAATGCGCAGGGCCTAAGGGGAAAATAGGAACTACACTACACACCTCTGGAACTATGTATAATGCAATTAACTAAGAATACAAAACTAATTATTGTGATATGATGGTATTGTGAGTGCCTAAATTGAAGTGAGATTTTTATCTGTCTCACTGGTGCAGGGACACCCTTAGTCTACGGGTTCACAAAATGAGGATCAACACTGGAGTGGAACAAAACACACGTTTATTACATCTCATGAGCGGGCTCTGTCATACAGACACTGCAAGTGTCTGAGAGGGAACTGACTAGCATGGTTTTAAACCTGGTATTTATATAAATTTGGTACAGGAAGACAAGCATTAAAACCCCTTTGTCATTGTTACATAATGCTTACACTTACACAACCCCTTACACAACCTCTTTGTATAATGCTTACATGCTGAACTGTTGAATCCTGGTAAACCCCCTCCCACGTCATTTTCACAGATAGTCAAGGGTGGGTCCAGGCATTGATGGGCTTGTAGATAGGAACATATGTGTGCTCTGGCCTTTCGGCAGGGCAGGGCCTCTACTCTGGCACATAAGTATTATCAGCACAACCAAATTTCATTGAACATGTAACTTCTGACTTTACATAAAGTCCCCACAGTAACACAAAATAGGGGCTCACAGACAAAATGGCTGAAAGTGGAGGCTAAGTTAACAGAATAAATGTTTTACTGTTTAACAGTCCCTCCTTTTAGCTTATGCTAAATACATTTTTGTCTAATTAAAAATACATTCCAGGCACTTAAAACTTTGCGAATACAGGAAACATCAAAGCATAATAAACTGAGTCAGTGTTATACTGTAACAGCTGAAGGTGCTCTATCTTTATTGTTCAAGCTTCTCGTATCTTTTTTCATAAAATCATCAATTTGTTGCTGAAGCATAGGCTGTTTATGAACACCATGAATATTCACTTAGGGATACAGGACATGCATAGAGAAGTACAGAGCGGGCATATAATAGGAATACACTGAATGCAAAGGCAGTAACCTAGAATAGCGCCTACTATACATGCTGCTATAATAAGTAATTTCCATCCCCACGACATAACAATGCCCCAGAATGGAGAATGGGAGTGGTATGAGAGGGGTTCCCCCCACATCCTGATGTACGGGTAACAATCCACAGACCCAACAATTGTAAATATTGTAAATATTAGTAATACTATGAGTATAATGCAACATTCGAATGAAGGAAATATTCTTATAGGAGAATCTATGTTTTTCATCTATCGGTGAAAGGGTAAAATAATAGTGTTCAGGCGGTGTGGGTGTTGGGCGTACACACATGTAAAAACTAAGATATCGCACAAATATTTATGACACTAAATAGACTTGCAGTCAAACAAATTAGTGTCCATTTTTGCTTGGTGTCTCTTGACGTAGGATGTTGAATATCCGGGCGTTCTCCCTCCATATTTGGAATCCACAAAAATCAACAATGTCTATAACTGTATTGTCTCTTACAACATTGCCAACTCTAATTCATAAAGATTCTTTTTCAGAATGTTTATACAGCCTGATTCATGTACATGCCGTTTTGCGTGTCCCTAATAGCGAATAATAGCGACTCGCTATTGAGAAAACGCAAAACGGCATTCATGTACTTTTCGGGGAAAAAATAGCGACTCGCACGCGGGCGCTAAAGCCGTTAGCGACCTACAAAAAACGCAGAATAATCGCTATTTCCGGCCACCAGCGATCGGGACTGCGACTCGCAATCCCGATCGCACGGGATTGCGACTCGCAATCCCGATCGCACGGGATTGCGACTCGCAATCCCGTGCGATCGGGATTGCAAGTCGCATTCTCGCGGGATCTGGAAATACGGGAAGACGCATTCCGAGCACCGTGATGACATCACAACCAGGAAGCAGCCAAATCCCACCCCCAAACACCACAGTGACGCTATCATTCGAGTGTACACGACGGAAAGCTGCCGCTAAACCTCCGTTAGCGACTCCCGACCCGGCCGAAATAGCGACCGCCATGTCCGACGAACCTCTGCCTGGCCCCAGCAACAGCGCTGGCCGCAAGCGCAAACTAAAGTTCTCCGAGCAGGAGCTGGAGAACCTCATAGAAGGGGTGGTGGCCAAACACGACCAGCTCTTTGGTGCCAACTCCAGGAGGGTCCCAGAACAGGAGAAGCGGAGGATCTGGGTGGGGATTGCCTCCAGCGTCAACTCTGTGGGCGTTGCGGACAGGTCGGTGGAGGAGCTGAAAAAGCGCTGGTACGACCTCCGATGGCGTGCCAAGGAGAAGGTGGCGGAGCGCCTTGGTGCGGCATCAGGCACTGGAGGTGGTGGACCGACTGTCCCACCCAACACCCCCCTGGAGGACCAGGTAGAGGACACCTTGGAGAGGGAGGCGTGTGTTGGCGTGACCACTCTGGACTCCTCCCGCCCCACCCATAACACCCAAGGTAAGTGGCATGCGACTGCGACCCTGTCCCCTATGACCGTCCCTGCCCAAATAGGCTCACTCATTGGCCCTTAATCATGCCTATGTTGTGCATCAGGAAATGCCCTGAGGCATTGTGGGAGACGTAGTATGTCCACAATGTAGTAGTACCACAATGCGGCCAGAAAGGTTCCTAAGCGCACAAATCCACAGCCATCCAGGGAATGTCACCCAGCATGCATGTAACATCTGCACGTCTGACAGTCACATGCACCTAATGAGTATCCACTTACCCTCACAGGTGCGGATGATAGCAGTGACAGCGAGAGGCTGGTGATCGTCGAGGAGGCCCAGGAGGAGGAATCCCTACCCGCTACCCAGCCACCAGCCCCTGCCACTGCGCCAACACCAGCAGCCAGGCCCCCCACCTTACCTGCTGCAACACCTGCAGGCCCACCGGCTGCCAAGGCCAGGCCCCCCACCAATGTGCCTCCAGTGCCTGCCGCACCTGCGACACCAGCTGCTACAACACCTGCAGCTCGTCCAACACGATCTGGGCCAGCCACATCCGCTACACAGCGGCCGAACAGCAGGAGGGGCAAAGGGCATCTCCATGCCTGCATGAGCGTGGAGCGGCGAATGCTCCGTTTACACCAGCGCCAGTCGCAGCAGCAAGGAGCCATCCAGCTCCAGCTGCATAAGATCGGCCGCAATGTGGCGGGAGTCGGCCAGCGGGTGGACCGCATGACGGCGGCCATGGAGCGCATGACGGCGGCAATGGAGGCCAATACTGCAGCGCTGGGGAAGCAGCGCAGTGTTGCACGCAGGCGCCACCACCAGCTGTTGAGCCAGCTGTCGACCTATAGTCACTCAAATTATGTGGCAGCAAATGCCACCACCCAGCTGTCGCGGCGCTCTATGACCCAGCAGCACCAACTGGTCCAGTGCTGCGAGGAGATTACCCGGGTGCTGGAGCACTTGACCATCGCCGTGATCCCACTGCTTACACCTGTGGTACCGGCCATCGTAGGGGGAGATGATGCGAGGGAGGCTGCCTCCAGCGTGAGCAGCAACTCTGCCACGCAGGCCCCCCCACCTAGGCGCAGCACCAGGGCTACGCCTGGTCCAGCTGCCCAGGATGAGGAAGAGCCTCACAGGCGCCTGGGAAATGTGCGCCGGAGGCACCAATGACATTGTGTCAGGGACACAGGCGCAGGCTGAAGCTAAGCCTGCCATGAACCTTTACATGCAGTATGCTGGAATACTGGATTTTGAAAATAGTTGTTACCATGACCCTTTTATCTTGTGATTCAAACAAATACATTTATTTTGCTGCACACATTCGCCTTGTGTAATCATTACATTTTGCATGCAATTGTGATATGTGGGGTGGGGGAAGGGGGTGGGCTAGAAATTGTTAGCTGTGATGAGGTTGCGACGTCTGTGGCCTTCAGCTGGGTTCTCCCCGCGTGCATGGTGCGCATGTGCTGGTGGCCGGTCGTCCCCCTCAGATTCACTGCCTGAGATGTCAACTGGTATCCGGCGCTTGGTTGCAATGTTATGAAGCATTGCACAGACAGCCACAATGCGGCAGCACGCTGCAGGACTGTAATACATGGCCCCACCTGTCTTGTGCAGTATACGGAACCTGCTCTTGAGCAGGCCAAATGTCCTTTCAATACAGTTCCTTGTCCGGATGTGCGCAACATTGTAGCGCCGTTGCTGAGGTGTGGCAGGGTTGAGGTAAGGGGTCAGGAGGTACTCCCGTAGGGCATAGCCACTGTCACCTGAATGAGAGGAGCAGATGTTGATTGCCTGTGCAGCGCAGTTACTTCATAGCAATGTGACATTGTCGACAAAGTGTACTTACCAAGTAGGTGTCCTTCCCCAAACTCTCCCCTGATCAGTCGTGTGCGGAGTCCGCTGTGCCTGAAGATAAAGGAGTCATGGGTACTCCCTGGGTACTGGGCCACAATGTCAGTGATGATGGTCTTGGCATTGCAGACCATCTGTATGTTGAGGGAGTGGTAGGACTTCCTGTTGCGGTACATATACTCCGTGCCAGCTAGTGGGCAGATGGCGACGTGGGTACAGTCTATGCAGCCGAGGACATGGGGAAAATGGGCAACATTATAAAATTGTAGTTTAGTGAGGTCCAATTCCTGTTGGCTCGTGGGAAATGTGATGTGCCGGTGGAGCTGGCTGAGCATGGCGTCAACAAAAGTGTGGAGGCAGCGTGACATGGTGGGCTGGGATATCCCCCCAGCAGCGGCTACTATGCCCTGGAAACTGCCGGAGGCCAGGAGGTGCAGGCTGCACAATACCTGCACATGTGTGGGCACAGAATTGTTTCGCCTTGTTGGGTGCTGCATGATGGGGTCGAGTTCTTGTATCAGCCAGGTGATCATTTCCCCATTCAGCCTGTATTTTGCATAAATCTGTTCTCTGGTTTGGCCCAGCAAGGTGACCCGCTGCCGGTAAATCCTTGCCTGCCTCATGCGTCTCCTCCGTGCTGCTCGCTGTAGCCTTCGCCGCCTCACCACCATGTACATCCCAGGCATTGTGGAACGCCTAATGCTGCTGCTGAATGTCCTTATGTGTGATTGGTCAGGCCTGGACCTGTTGGTGATTGGCTAACAGTTTTTCAAATTTAGCTTCATCATGGCTTTTATGGTTACCACCTGCTTTGAGTTGTCCTTAAATTGCGCCGCTCAAACGTGCGATTTAGCGCTTTTTCGCTAATGTATTTCTTTCATGAATGCCGATTGAGACAATATTGCGTTTCGCTAATCATTTCGCAGATTCCGTGGTTGGTCGCTATTTCCGTATCGCTAATGCTCGACTTCCCGGAGTCTGCGACTATTACTGCGTAATCGCTATTCCAATCGCTATTATTTTTTAGCGATTTCGCTATTTCGTACTTGAATGCCGATTCCGCGTTTTGCACCCGCAATTGCGTTTTCGCAGCCATTGCGGGCGCTATTTCGCTTCATGAATCAGGCTGATAGTTTATATTCAATTCATATATCAGTCAGTGGGGGGATTTTAGAAAGAAAACAAGGGTTTAGGACAATCAAACAACATTTTCACCTCAACAGACTCCAAGCCAAAACTTAAACAAAATTGTTGGAACTTGCAGTTCGAAGATAAATATAGCAATGAAAGAAAGGTCAATATAGCAAGTACTCAAGAAAGACCTTCCGCAAGCTCATCTGCAACAGCCTGAAGGATCGTTAGATATATTGCCATTTTCAAAGGATGCAACTCGGGTCCTCTATAAAATCCAGTCAGGGAAAAATCAGGGAACTGAAGCAGTGGGCCAAGGCAAACAATGGCTATCTTGCTTCTAACTGGATTCCTTGGCCAAGAAGTGGAAAGTTCCGACTCTACTTCCAGTCCTGGGCAAAGTACTGTGATGAAAACATGAAAAGAGTCAGTGGTTTCCTGCACTGTGAATCCATTAATTTTCTCTATTCAGACACTGCAGGATGGGTTTTGCCATATAATCTGATTGTAGATTCAGGATATCCAAGTCACAAACTGCACCAAACCTTGGTCAGCCTCTTCTGTAACACAGAGTCTCCTGCCAAGTAGGCCCTCTAACCGGGCCAGACTTGCCGCACCCCTTTTCTCAAAGTCTTTGTTCAGTTGGTAGCACGAGGTCTCAGATTATACCTCTCTCTTCCAGCTACTGTTAGATCCGTAAAAAGTAGTTCTTCAGGTGTGGCAAAATAGTGGTACGTCTTTTCTTTGTTACTGAGAATGTTGTGTGCAATGCCTGTGTTCTCAGTTTCCGTAATATGAATCAGATATGTGCGGGCACTTTTTTGCAGTGCGAACTGTGGATCCAATTCCTTCTGTTCGTAATGTGGACTGCCATCCGCGTGGCCAATAGGACCTTTTTAGTCTACTTCCAGCAAGTTTCCAAGTTCTTTGAATCCTGGAAGTTCTTAGTCACGACCCAGTCACAAGGTTGTAACAAATGACCAGGACCTTCAGAATTGTCAGGAAGTGAGTTATGCACCTGTTGGTGAATCAAAGTAAGTGTGTCTGTAGGTTCCATGTAGAGACCTGTACCATAGCTAATTTAAGTTTCAGAGCTTCATTGTTGCGCTCCACCAAGGCGGCAGACTGTGGATGATTAGCAGCATGAACCTTCTGACGTATACCCAAATTCTCAGTAATCAATTTAATAACTTGTGCAATAAAATGGGGTCCATTATCACTCCATAAAATTCTACAAATCCCAAAGCCTGGGAAATATTATTTCAAAAGAAGTTTAGCTGTGGTGAGTGCAGTATTATCTTTCGTAGGACACGCCTCCACCCATTTACTAAAGGCACATACTATAACCAAGGCATATTTCAGATTATTGCACCTTTCCAATTCTATAAAATCCATCTGTAAGACTTCAAAGGGTGCACTAGGCGGAGAGAACCCTCCCTTTGGGGTAGCTACTCCCTTTCCCGGGTTATGTTGCAAACAAATCATACAATGTCTAACATGGTGTTCAGCTGTTTTTCTTATATGTGGATGCTCCCATACTAGCTCTAGTTGTGTGGCTATACTCTTGGCACTGACATGTGCTGAGCCATGTGCCATAGAGACAAACGGTAGTACATTAGAACTGGGCAATTTCCACCTGTCCTCATCTGGCCCTTTTCTCCAACAATTTTCACTATCCAGTATTCCTGTCTTTTCCCATTGTTCTATTTCCTCCTTTAATGCCTTCTGTTGGTTCTCTCTAAAATCTTCATTTACATTTGCTATTTTTTCTGCAGTGGAGTAAATCCCATACAGTTTTCCTTCTTGACTATGTGCTGTCTCTGTTGCGGTGCTGTCTGCAAAAGCATTGCCCCTACCTACATCATCCACTACTTTCTTGGTGTGCACTACACTTAACAATAGCCATCGGCTTTGGTAACGTTAATGCAGTCAACAAATTCTGAATTAATTCTCCATGTTGTATTTTTGGACCATGGGACGTCAAGAACCCTCTTTCCTGCCATAAGCGTCGGAAGTTATGTGCAACTCCAAAGGCATACTAATTGTCTGTATAGATATTCACAGACAGCCCTTGACTAAGCTCGCAAGCTCTCAGGAGTGCAGCTTGTGCAGACTTGTAAGGGACTTGAGCCATCTCTACAATTGTTTGCAGCGTGGTGATAGCGTAAGCTGCAGTAGTAGTGCCATCAGTTAACTTAAAAATCTACATACAAGTCGTCCTGGGAATCAGACAGAGGAATATCAGTAAGGTCCACTCGGCCTTTGGTATGCTCTTACGTGGTAAAAATGCAGTTGTGTATGTCACTAAGTTGCTCAGATGGCAACGACAACAGAGTAGTTGGATACAAAGTCAGACATTGTTTGAGTGTAATATGTGGTGCTAATAAAGTGAGTTTGTAACTGGTAAGACGAGCACTCATCAAATGTTGTGTCTTAGTTTGATTCAACAATACATCAACTGAGTGGGGGACGAAAATGGTCAATTTATGGTCCAGTACAAGTTCTGCTGATTGTCTAATTGAAATGGCAGTTGCTGCCACAGCCTTAAGACAACCAGGGAGTGGCCTGGCCACAGGGTCCGGAACTGCAGAAAAGTATGCACATGGCCGTTATTTGTCCCCATGTGGCTGTGTCAGGACAGATAACGCACAACATTTTCGTTCGTGTACATAAAGAAAAAGTGGTTTAGTGTAACCAGGTGTCCCCAGCACAGGGAAGGAGCATAGTGCTAATCGCAGCTGTTAGTATGCACTCTGACACTCACAAGACCAAGGCAAAGGAGATGGGGTATTTTTAGTCGTAAGGGCAAGGAGAGGTTTGATAAAGAGGGAAAAATTGGGGATCCAATGACGACAATAGGATGTTATACCAATCAATGCCCTAACATCCTTTTGTGTTTGTGGAATAGGTGTGTGTATGATGGCTTTGATTCTGTCTTTAGTCAACGTCCTGCCCTCCTTCGACAAGAGGCGATTTAAATAGGTAACCTCTGGTTGACAAAACTGTAACTTATTCTTAGATACTTTGTGGCCCAATTTAACAAGGTGATTCAATAACATCAATGTGGCCGTTATACAAAGTTCTGTGTTATCGGCTGCAATTAGCAAAATGTCCATATACTGCAACAAAGAAGTGCCTGAAGGTAACTGTAAGGTATCGAGTTGTCGTTAAAGGGCTTGACTATAAATGCTTGGGCTTTCTCTATAGCCTTGAGAAGCACAACAGAACTGAAAGGACCGGCCCTTAATAGAGAACCCGAACAAATATCTACTGAAGGGTGCAATGGGAAAAGAAAAGAATATGCTGTTGGCGGCATCATTGTTAACAATGTGGTAATGTCTGGAACTACAAGAAACTGAGGTATTACTTTTTTCTTTATTTCTCGTAGGTCAATAACAAACCTATAAACCTGGTCTTTCATATTATCAGAGGTGGAACGTTTCAAAACTGGTAGTACAGGGCTATTACAAATATTGTTATCTGTTTCTTCCACTACCCCTTTTTGAATGATTTGAACTAATGCACTTTCGCCTTCTTTCAATATCTTATACTGTGGTATTCGAGGCAAAATAGCATTCTGTTTAACCTGTCTGAGAACCCGTTCTATAGATAGTAAACCCACATTAGTATCACCCTCTGCCAATGCAGAAGGCGGTACAGTGGATAATTCATGTGGCAATTCTTTAAGAACATACTGATTATCACGACTAGGCTTACCAAGCGTAATGTATACACCATCCGGTGAACAATAAATACACACATTTAAATGGTTGAGTAAGTCTAGTCCCAGCAGATTGTCAGGACAATTTTGCGCAAGCAGAAATGGCATGTTGGCAGTAAACAGACCAATAGTAAGATCCAGGGCTTTAGACACGAGACACGAGACTAAGAATCAGCTTGCCAGCAAAGCCTACAGATACATTATTATAGCCAGACGAGGGAGTCCCAGGACTCCGTTTTTGGGAAAGTGCACTCCATGTAGCCCCAGTATCAACCAGGAATTGCTGCAGGGTCCCCAATATTTCAGCAGTAACATATGGGCCAGTCTGATCTGCTGGTATAGAAACTGATCCCGCTCCTTGTCCTAGGCTGTCCTAGACAAAAGACATGCCCATGGCGTCTGAGATACTAAAATCGTCGGCATAGTATTTTTTGTCTGTACAGTATTATCAAAGTAATTCCGTCTATCATTAACAGAGGGCCATTGCAATGGACCCCTTGTCATTCTCCTCCCCATTCTTCTACCTTGCTGATGAAGTACTGGACAGTGAGATCGCCAATGTCCTTCTTGTTTACAATACGCACATTGGTTTTGCCAATGGTTCAGACGTCGGGGATCTAGCCTTAACCTCTTTGGGGGGTCATTCTGGAAAACCCCTCGACCCCTACCGCTCCGTGATCCATAGACCTGCTGAAACAATATTTTAGTTTTCAGTTCCTGTTTTTACTTTCTTTCTTATCCCGTTCATCATTAATTTGGCCTTCATAATACTGGGCCAAATCCAAAGTTTTAAGCGGAGTGGAAGTAGCCCATGTACTCTCGTAACTTCTGCGAGATATCTGGTAACAAGTTTGCTACAAATTTGTCTATGAATAAATGTTTTCCTGTGTCCGGAGCTGTATCTTGCCCACTAAAATCATGAAGAATCCCCTCAAACCTGGTGAAAAAATCAGAAATGGACTCATCTTTCTTCTGTTTACAAGCTGCCAATTTTGCCCATGATATTTTCTTTAGGGGCACTACTTCCTTCATATAAGTAACTATATGATTTGGTAGATCTACTACAACATATGGTGGTTTTCCCACCCGGTTTCCTATCAACATCAGCTGCTTCCAGTTGTACCCAAGTGCCTCCAAAGATCACATGGTGCTGCTTACGGCAAAGGCGGGGGGCAATCTAAGTACAAAAAACATGTTGATATCTGCCAAAGTCATCACACAAGAAGTCATTGCAGCATCCAGTGCTTCATAGAATGCACTAGGTGTCAGGCTGCGCTCCACAGAATCCAGTTGCCGCAAGTAATGGTCCACCTCCCAACGTCGCCAACACTCTAAATGTAATACACAGAGTGTTTGAGCCATTAGGCGAGGGAAAGGAAAGGGAAGGGACAGCAGGGAAGGAAGCCTGAAACAACAAAAGACATAAATATAAACAGTGCATATAACACCAGACTACTCCCATATGGTCTCACTAGACTATAGTATACCTGTTTGTAAACTGAAATACAACATCCACTTGACATACTCTCAAGATATTTTACTAGCAGCATAGATAACCTTGAAAACATAGAACATACTCATAAATGTTAGAACCCCCACCTTCTATGACATATTTCTGATTACTACCACAGGCATACCATGAATCATGCAGGCTTAATCAGAGAAATGGGTTTCTATTTGTCTGGTCCATGAAAGAAAACATTTCTTTCAGATCTTCAAAGAAGTAAAGTAAAATGAAAAGGATCCCATCTTCTTAGTAAAGGTAATTAATCACTATCACGATATCACCAAAGTAATCCACAGACACGGTAATGCGTGGGAGGCACAAACCACAACCTTCCGCCCTGTTAGGTAGTATGTGAAGTAATTCTAGAATACTGATATTGGCCAAGCGTTGCATAAAACACCTGCACGCTAAATCCAAATGCAGGCTCCACTATGCATCTTGGAACACTGAAACGTGTGGTTAACCCACCACTGCGCTCCGCTTCCATAAAAAGAGTTTTATGACTGTGTTCGGTAAAGAACACAGTAGCACGTGGTTGCATCCACCATTGCGCTCCGCATCTGATAATGACGGAAATCCAGAATAAGGCAGCGCATGGACTCCCTTGCCACAGCGCTCCTATTTTAGTCAGGGAAGACTTGTTTGTCCAAGAACAAAGAAAACGGCAGCGCCTGGAACCTTGCCACAACGCTCCGCTTTATCAGGGAAATCCGTTAAACAAATGAAAACATGGAAACGGCAGCGCATGGTACCAGTAACCACCATGCTCAGCTTCTTTAAAGTTTTAGGCTTTAAATGTAAAAGAAAACACGGTAGCGGGCAGTGACCACCACAGGTTCCTACCTTCACGAATGCCTCTCGCAACAGAAGTAGCTGAGTACGGGAAAACACTGGCAGGAGATGGGACCCCCTCGCAGCAGGCTGCAACACCCCAGCTCGGGACGAACGAAGAACAGGAAAATGTCAGAATTACGGGCAGCAGTGAGCGCGCCTGTTGGCAGAAATACCTCCCCCCAAGAGGATCATGGGGGATGTCGTTTTCTACATGCAAGGCAGGCGCAGCTCAGTGAAAACCTGACACTAGGATTCTTTACGCGATCAGGTAAAGAAGCTTTAAGGGTCAACACGTCCGATAGTTGCCAAGGGGAACAAATCCATTAGAACTGAAACCGGGCTGCATTAGCACCCTGACCATCTCCTCTCGCCAGCTGAAACACTGGGGCCGCTTCTCGCATGCGGAGGATTTTCGTTGAAGCTAACATAAGACTCTTGAGCTCACGTTTATGAGAAAAAGTATCCATTACCGCTTGTTGTAAGGGAAAGGCAGTCAATGTACCTTTGATCGACCTTTTCCATATTCTACTTAAAACTCTAGGGGCCTCCTTATTAACAATAGATCTCCAGTCCTCTATCATCGCATTGTCCATTTCCCCTACACTATATTGTTGGATCATTTGTGACTGTTAAGACAGGGACGCGAAGACCTCATCCTCACGTGTATCATTATTCCGAACCCAATCATGTGTCAGAGTCATTAATATTGCTTTATCATTTTCTGTAAGGGCAGATCTATGATGCCGTGTTTTAGTTTAGTGTGTAATTACAGGGGTAGTAACCTTACTGTCTAGTACAGGAGTGGCGGCAGAAGCAGTAGGTAATGGGGGATACAGTTGTGGTACCTGGAGTGGGGAGGAGTTGCTGTGGGAGCCACATTATTCCCATTAGGATTCGGCATATAAGGAGGCGGGAATGGTCGAAAGAGTAAGTCTTCAAGTTCCGAATCATCTTCATCTAAACCCTGATTAACCTTCCCATCTTTAGCCACATATGTCTTTTGCATTTGAGGTTTACCTTGTCTATCTTCACTTTCTACATTGTCTCCTCTTCAATTTTCTTCCTCTCCTCTTTAATTTGCCTTTGTTTAATTTGTTCTTTCCATAATCCTAAGACATCAAAGATACTCTGTCTACCCTTTCTTTTAACATATTACAATTTATTCAAATCAAAGGTACCATTAAGTGGCCACTGTAAATTACTATCTGCCTTCGTATATTTGTTCCATAATGCGCTAAACAGTATGGAAGAAATACTGTGTTTAATAGACATTTCATAATTAGGAGTTCCTTCTATAGGTGCTGGCTGTCTTTCTTCCAATATTGTATTCTGTTGCAACAACAACACAATGCACAAAGTTAACTAAAAACAGGCATGTTTACTAATCTCTTCTTAACAGCATCGCTAAGAGACTCTTATACCAAGAAATTAGAACATTTTCTCACATGACCTGTCTAAAACATTTGCAAATGATTAAACCAAAACCAAAAAGACAACCATTTTGATCCTACCTCATCGTAATTCTCTAACTCCCACCTTCCGATCCTCAAATCAATAGATCACCTCCAAAATGCCAACCGAAGAGCCCCAGTTGAGACACACAGCCGCCATGAAGGTCATGTTGATAAGCTGAAATCACCCTGGCTGCGAAAACAAGTCTCTGTTTGTGGGGGGTCCCCCTCAGTGTTTCTGTCCTGTGGAAACAACCTCCTTCTGGTCCAGCCGCGGTCATCAATGGGGCCCCATGTTGTCGGCGCCAATTGTTGAAGTGAGATTTTTATCTGTCAATCTGGTGCAGGTACACCCTTAGTCTACGGGTTCACATATGAGGATCAACACTGGAGTGGAACAAAACACAAGTTTATTACATCTCATGAGCGGGCTCCGTCAGAGAGGGAACTGACTAGCATGGTTTCAAACCAGGTATTTATACACATTTGGTACAGTAAGACAAGTACAAAAACCCCTTTGTCATTGTTACATAATGCTTACACAACCCCTTTGTATAATGCTTCCATGCTGAACTGTTGAATCCTGATAACCCCCCTCCCACGTCACTTTCATAGATAGGCAGGGGTGGGTACAGGCGTTGGTGGACTTGTAGATAGGAACATCTGCATGCTCTGGGCCGTTCTGTAGGGCAGGGGAGGGGCCTCTACTCTGGCACGTAAATATTATCAGCACAACCAGCTTTTAGTGAACATGCAACATCTGACTTTGCAAAAAGTCCTGACAGAAACACAAAATGGGGGCTGGTAGACAAAATGGCTGAAAGCGGAGGCTAAGTTAACGGAATACATTTTTTACTGTTTAACATCTATGCCAACAGCATGTATACATTTATGTGATCTCTTTTGATAAGGTGTCTCATGGTATGGATTCTCTGAAATTACATAGTTATTGATTTTCTGCAGACAATGTTCTTTCTAGCTTGATCACAACTTACCGCACATGGAACAACAAGGATAACTTCTTTGTTTACTATTTCCAAATGCAATTTTGCATAAAAGTATTTAAAGCGTATAGTTGTTTAGTATGTGGAAACGTTTAGGGTTTCAATTCACTAGTGGTGTTTATGGTTTTGTCTTTGTGGAATGTGTTGCCTTGTTTGTGTTAAGTAACGATGCATTGTTTATGCACTTGAAGTGTCTTTTGGTTTATCTTTCTGACGCACGGTATATGTTCTTCTAGATTTATGCCCTTTTTGTATTAATTATTTTACAGTCCTAAAGAAATTCACCTAAGTGGATGAAACACGTTGGTTCTGCTTGCAGTAACACTTGGAGTTCTGTTTTATACAAGCAAATTAAAAAGAAGAAATAGAACAAGTTGAAATTTTAATCAACCTTTTTGTGAATATATTGAATGAGGTGCACCATTATTTCCATTGTTATTATGTTTTTACCATCGGGTTGCACCTTTGAGTAGCAGGTGGTCATAGTGAGTGCACATGGATATGGATTGTGCTGTTTGTATTTACTTGCTTTTAGGATAAGGGGGAGGTGTGGTACATTTTGGCTCATTGCTCTGCTCTCCTGTTGTAATGTATTAAACATTCATGTCTGCATGGTCCCAAGCTGATAGTAAAGTGAAAACACAGCCAGTTAAGCTCAATGACTGAGCTTGATGCAATAGTGGTCATGTGAGAGCATTGTAGAGTTCTGGTATAGGAGATAAAAGTATGCAGATACACATGTAAACATTTTGCACCATTTTTCCATTGTTATTATGAATGTTTAATATGTTGATTATCTACCATGTAATTAGTGTGTGACTACAGAGGAGACCCCCCTCATTCTGATCCATGAAGCCAATATTTTTCCCAAATTGGGTAAGTGGCTATGAATATGGATTTGGTTGAGCTCACCACCAGGATGTAAATCCACTTCACTCGATTTTATAGTACTACTCCCTCTAGAGGTTTGCAGTGTTAACCGGTGGATGAGTATTAAGAATGAACATGTGTTCGGATGTGGTACCACACACAGACATATATTCTGTGGTTGTAGTGCATGTTCATGTCATAATGGACACCTTGGTGGTATGAGAGCACAGACTCTGTGTTTTTGCATGTACTGCAATAGCTATGTGGCTAGGCAGTTGTGGCACTACTGTTAGGTCGAAACATTGTGGTACTCTAGAGTGGTTATGTGATCCATTATATTCTACCTTTATACAACAATTCTAACATTAACCTATACCAGGGGTACCCATTATTAAGGGAATGTACTTTGGGTATACCCCTAGTTATTTTATGCTTTTGATCAGGACCTGTAAACTTGTCGTGTAAAATAAAAATAAATCTAAGAACTCCCAAATTTTGATTGGTTGAATCTACTGAAGTGGCACTGTCCTACTCCAGTGGGAGAAGTTGCCTACAATGAAGCATGCCATGATAATTTATGAGGCGACCTCTCAAATATTTTATTATATTCCTGTAGGCTACTACTTTTAAATACAGGACAAGATAGACCTGATTCCTGCAGCACCCGAGTACCTTAGGTATTATACTCTCACAGGGCACTCAGCAGACCTACATCACATCCACTCCTTGACACAATTGTACTTTCAGGCATTGAAACTATATTTGTAGTTGAAATCCTCGAGTGGGGCTAAGATGGATGTTGTAGGCAAGCAGGGTACCCTCAGGTCAAATACCTTCTTTCCACAGCCCCCATCTAGTTTTGAATTGTGTACTGAAAAGCTCCAAATTTGATCTCCTTTGAAAAAGTGACCATCAAGATTCAGCCTTTTTTCCGGTAGGATTGCCACCTTGACCTGGTTGTATGTGGATCAAAAACGTCCTCTATACCAATGTTACCAAAAGTCGAATGACTTCTTCCTGGATGTTCAAATTCTTCAAATTGTTCCCACTAGTCAGGCAGTCTTCTGTGGGACCCGCTCCATGGATTTTAGGGGGAGACAGATACAACCCCATCCTTTAAGACTAAATCTCAAAATGTTCTTTCAACTGTGCCACCTAATTTTGTCCAAGGCAGCACAGCTTATTTCATCTGGAACATTTCTTTACCTCAGAGCCTTAAGGTAAATCATGTCATGTGCTGTGGAGTCTCCTGGATCAGAACCTAACCAATCGTCTTGTTCTTGATTGACAGGATGGGAGCTTTTGTGCCCCTTAGAAACAGTCGTTAGAACTTAGGTGGAAGGGAAACAGGATTCGGTCCTCAGAGCTATCACAGAACCTCTATTCAAAGATGGTGTAAGTGATGCTTAGCATAAAAATGAAATGAGGAATATGTTACTAGATGAATCTGCCATAAATTCTCTCAGAAGTTCCAAACAGTATTAGTTCAGAAATTAGCATGCCACTCATATTAGATGAGACCACAGGTAATGCCTGATTAATAGTTGATAAAACTAGTATGCCCAGAAACTCCCTTCCTGGTGCCTAACGTCAGATTTTGAGTAGGATAAAGTCCTAATCACAGACACAAGAAGCTGGCTTAGTAGATAATGGGATACAAATTGATCCAAAATTTCCTCCTACCCATATATTGTAACTATGACATCGACTTTCAAAATATCATCAGCTTGAGAGTAGATTTGCTATGATGAACTCTGACATGCTGATTTTTCTTAGTGGAAAGTATAGTCATAAATCATGTGGTGGTCAAACTTTTGACAATTTTCATAATGTGATACAACACCCAATTTCAGCAAGAGATGGTGAAGTAATTCTTGTGAAGATTAGGACTCGAGCTTGCATTTTCTTTCTTCCGACATGACATTTATCCTCTAGAAGGGAATGAGCACCGTGGTGATTTTTTAAGGCTGTTAAGGGGATTATGCGTTCTGAGGAGAAGGTGCATTAACATGTGAAAGAGGAACAGAAGTGATCCTTGGAGCCACAGAGAACTATTCTGAGTAACTGATTGATACAATACTCTTAATTTGACTTGATCAATGCTGGTGCAGATTGGGGAGGAGGAGGCTGTAGGCCAGTGTATACTTAGATTAGCTAATGTTTAGAAGATATGCACAGAGAGGAGCCAAGGCAAAAGAATTGGATATTGGCAAATGGGTGAGAATAAAAACTTTGAAGGAAAACCAAATAAGAAGCAACACATTCAAACCTGAAGGAGGTGTTGGGTCTTTTTTGTCATTCTACGAAATTGAATAAAGGGAATGAGCGTGACTGGTGTCCATTGGAAATGTAGATTTCTAATTATATGAGAAGACTTGTTGAGTGGGGATGGGAAGTTTGTCACTAAACTGCTTTGGAGGAGGATGGGAGTGAATGAAATGTGTGTGTAAAGAAGCGAAAAGTGTAAGAGGTAAATGTAAGGATGTTTGGCTAGGAAGCAAGTTGGAATTTGATTCTGCAGAATGGCGGGAATGGAGAAGGATCGAAAGAGAGTGAGGATATAAAAGGGGTTTTGTAAGAATGTGACAGAAAGAAAGCAAGCTAGGTTGCAACACTTTGTACATATATATGGCTTTGAAATAGTTCTTTAAAGGTGTGAACTATTTCAGGTATTAGTGCTTAGGAGTATTTTCCATTGTTTAAATAAGCCGTTTTGCTTCCCTTTTGTTCTCTGCTATTGTGTACTATTTTTTCAGTGTTATTCTTATTACTGTTCTGTTGTAATGTGTAGCATTTTAGGTTTGGAATGCTGTGGCTACATGCGATTTCAAGAGTTCTAGATAGGTTAATTGATTTGTTCATTAACTGGAAGTTTTATGTCGGGAAACCCTAGGGTGTGTATGTAGCAGGTTATTGCTAGCTCGGCTTCTCTAATAAATAGAGCTTTACCTTGCTGCTCCCTTACTCGTGATGTTAACTTTGGTAAGAAGGAATCATGTGAGTCATGTAAGCCATAGTTGTTTTTTTATGCATTTTATTGAGTTTCTTATATAAGTTTAACAGCCCAGAAACTGTGCAACAACATACAACACAATAAAAATAGAGCAACAAGGTGCAATGCTTTCTCCTTAATCCCCATCTATCCACTGACAGCCCGAAGGTTTCCTGAACATGCAAGAAGGTAAGTCCCAAAATAATGCCAGAGGCCGTGTCAGTGGTTCAGACCACCATATGTCTCAACTTCTGTATTAAGTCTGGATATACAAGCCTCAGGCCGCTCAATGGAGATCCCTCTATAGTCAGCCCATCAATGCCAGATTTGAACGTATTTATGAGCACATCACAGGGCTTCATATACCACCCTTTCTCTATTCAAGCACTAGCCTATGCCCAGCTTCCTATTCTGTGTTCAGGGGTGGTGTGGTGTCCTTCCAGTGGCAAGTAATATCCTTTTTATCTAAAGTCAGGTTGAGCCAGAGGACGGTAGTTATGTTTCGATCGTCTTCAAAGTCCGCTGATCTATGTAGAAGGATCCAAGTAGGATCTCGTGGAACAAGACATCCCAATACGAAGCCACAGTTGTTTTTAAGGGTGCATCCAGGAAAACCTTTGAGGGTTACAAATGTGTGACTTCAATTCATGACCCAGCTTACCCTAAGTTCCAAATTCCACTCAGGAGCTCACTCTCTTTTAAACTGTCTTGTCCCATTGATAATCACATTGTTGGGGCCCTTAAACATCTAATGAGTAGGTGGTTGATGGTTGACATGGACCGTAAAAGTTGTGGGACTCAAAGAGGTCTGAATCACAAGAGGTAACTTTAACTTACCTAAATATGGAACCAACCTCTCTGAAAAAATTAACTTTACATATTCTTCATAGCTTTAGAATAGTAATTCAGACATTGGTATTGTATTTGTAGTTTTACTAGCTACAAAAGTCCTCTGTGCATGGCCATTGAATACAGAGTCTACTTGTGTCAGAAGCACCCAGGGCACCCTCGAATACTATTGATGAGGGAGTGGGAACCTGTGTCCACCTGTTGACTCAAGCAATCATCTTCGTCTGCAGCATCTTTCAGAGTGCAAATCAGTAATCAGAGGTGAACTAGACTAACAATAGGGTTAAGCCTTGTTGTATGATCTTTTGCCACAAATCACTCTGAGGGGATACAATAGGTGAGGTAGGTGCAGCACAACTTAAATCTCGTAAAATTTGGCAAAAATTATTTTACTCTAATTAAAAGCCAGTGTTGCTTTTTTGGGCCTACTGTGCCTTGAAGTGCGATTGAGGACCAATGAGCACATGGATCCATCTCTTGTATCTTGTTTGACTTTCATCTACCTCGAACTTCCCCTAAATGTCAATGGGAGACAACCACAGTCCAAAACACACCTCAACATGGCCATTACGCCACATCACTCAGTGGAGCAAAATCAGCAGTCCCATCTTTGGGGAGATAGTCCTCCATACCATGCAGCCATGACAGATCTTTGTTGTTTGACCTGGGGAATGTTGTGAGCAACTCTCCCATGTAAATAGCGTAGTTACAACTTTCCAGTGTTAATAGTCTCATCACAATAGCAAGACAACAGAGTTCCACTCGTACTGCTCAAACTGTAGAGAATGATATTCATGAATTCACAATTTTTTTCTACGATATTTAAAGGTTTCAAAATATATTCTTAAATAATTTTATCATTTTGCAAACATTGGTGATCTATAATTTTTTTGCAACCGATGCCTCTCTGTTACACAGACCATCAACGGTCTAGCCCCTTCTTTCTTGAATGATAAATTCAATACATTCTCACTTTTTCCTCATCCTAGATCATACTTTCTGCTCAACTTTGAAATTTCCGAAATTTAAGCTCCATGGTGAGGTGGAAGATATTTTGAGGTCTTGGACCTTCTCCTTTGGAACCTTCTCTTTCGTCTCAGATACCTGTTGAAAATTCGTAAACAACTAAGGGGCATATCAGTAAGGGCTTTATCTCCGCTTTTTTGCCTTTAAAAGCGAGAAAAGCGGAGATAAAACAATCGCCCTATCAGCAAGAGGGTGCTAACATGCATATTCGCATGTTAGCACCCTTTTGCACTACGCCTACCTTTGCATCCATGCAAAGTGGGTGTTCCTGACATACACTACATTTCAGGACATGAATAGGGCGGCTTTGCGCTTTTAGCAAGGATGCCCTAGCATTATTGCAGACATTAGTTTTTGGAGAAAAACTAACGTCTGCTAAGTTCTTGACTTACATTCCACAAATATTGCCGTGCACACCTTTCTTTAACATGTACTTCTTGTTTGCTTTTAAGCCAACTGTTTGTTGATTTGCGTGCTTCCTGGATCCCGTGATCTACCCTGGTTTCACAGTACATAGTGAAGACATCAAAAAAGGAGCGAACTTTCACTCCTTGTACCAGGCGCACAGCTTCTATGATGATTTTTACACTTTTGCTGAACTCTTCCATGTTTAGCTACAATAAATCCATGTACTCCCAAACTTTGAAAACAGTTCATGATTGACTTAGCCACCCCTAACATAGGGGGTGGGTTATCGCTGTTTTGCAGGGAACATCGTTGGAAAATCAGCAATGTTCCCTGCAAAACGCCGATTTCCCCGCTATCTCGGGAATTTTTATCGCCTTGGAGATACGCGTTGCTAATACCGTGATATCTCCGCGATAAAAACCTGCGATATCGGGCGTTAGGGAAAGGAGCGCTAAGCACGCTTTGCGATAGTTATCGCAAAGCGTTACTGATATGCCCCTAAAAACTTGACTTGCACCATTTAGGGAATCTCTTTTACAGTTTTCAGCTCTTCATTTCAGAAGTTGCAGCACCAAGAGACTCTACTTACAAGTGTTAGAGCACTTTACAAAGACAGAGAAGTACATTTACAAAATGTATAGTAAAATAATTAGTTGGATTGAGACCTGAAACAAATCTCCGTTCTAGGAGTTCTTGAGCTGTCCCCTGTGACTTCCATGCTTGAGCATATCTGGTCAGATTGAGGAAGAAGAAACCAGGTGCAGTACTTAGAAAGGGGTTGGTACAAATGCAACAAAAGCAGTGGTAGTCTACTGGCAGAGAAATGAGTGAGCCGAAACTGGGGTGTTATGCCCCGAGATGGGAGTGATGAAGGAAGCATGCATCAGAAGCAATGAAAGGACCATACATTGTGAGTGCAAGGCGGTCTTCAAGTAGTCATGAGTTGGGGTAACAGGTAGGCAGGTGGGGTGTCTGGGGTGGAGTAACTGGGTGTGTTGAGTACTTGTGGTAGTAAGGGCACAGAAGCATTGAAGTGCACATGTGATGGTGTGTGTTGCATGGATGGGCGTTTGCAGTTTTCAGTGTGTTAGTGCTCCTGGCTCTTAAGGGAGGGTCCAACGCATCTTCTCTTCCTCTTTAAATTTCCATCCCATGCAGCTGCCTCCTAGGGAGGTAGAAAGTCCCATACATAGTTTTAGTAGGAATTTCATGAGACGGAAGTGCGTCATTCTGCCCGAGGCTCATCACGAGGTCAGTGTGAGGACATGGAGGCTGGCATCTGTTTCCCTCGGATCAATCTCCTCTAATGAAACAAATTTTACGTTTTCGTTCGAGAGAAGTTGCTCGTTGCTAGATGTACCAAGTTCTGAAAATGCTTCCACATGAGTTGCAAACAGTCTCCCTTCTAATTAATGTAATGAATTTCGGCTCTTCCAGCTCGAGGACAGCAGCCCATTTGATAACACGGCGGGCGTGATGCAAGCGAGCCGAGGACGCAGTTCCACTGTCTGTGATGTGCCGCATGCCGTGTTTTAGAACTGGGCTTTAATTTGTAAGCGACTTATTACAGGCCTCAGAAAATTATAGCACAGGCTAAACAGATGCTAAAACAAGCATGCTTGAAAGCCTTTTTTTGTGCAAGTCTCCAAATAGGACGAGCTTCTCTGATGTGCGCCTTGTTTGAGGAAAGTAATTATGGAGATATGGAAAAACCACAGGCTTTATTTGTTCCGTAGACACCAGGGAACAGCCCTGTCACGTGCAGGCTCCACGAGCGAGCTTTGAAGTACTACCCACACTGCTTTCATGTGGCCAGAAAGTCCCAAAAATATAGAGTTTATATAAGACAATGGTATTTTAGACCTCGTTTGAACAGTGTATGATGCCCATGGATCAGACTCCAAGGGGTATCATTTGGAAGCTTGTCAGAATCCCAGCTGTGACAGCAGAAGGAACTAAAAGCCTATCATTGGCATTGCTTTCAATATTTTGATTTTTGAAACCAATTGCTCCTCTCTTGTGTGGCTGTTTTACTGGTATTCATCAATCTTTGGCGCAACATAGTAGGTATTTAAAACCACCTTTCAGTGTATGCCATGATTTACACACTTGTAGTGCTCCTCCACTAATTAACAAGGCCATAAACTGTTCTCTTTTTTTAAAAAAATGTATTTTGAATTTTCTTATATTTTCTTATGTCTAAACTATATTTATGTACAAGTGTACAATTCTCTGGTTCCCATAGTTCCATAATCAAGCATCAAGTCCACTATATAATATACCCATCATCTTCCATTGTCACATAACTTGTGGTGAAGAACTGGGGAAGATTCCTTCATGCATATGTGTGTATGCACACAACCATGCAAGTAAGTAAGTAAAACTGTTTATTTGTTGATTAATTAAAATCATTACAAACGAAAAAGTACATATCCAGAGCAAAATTTAATTGAAAATATACAGATAAAGTGAGTTTTTATATCCAAGATGAGATCCACAGCCAAACTCTAACATGATTTGTTCAACTGCAAATTAACAATTTGCTAATAAACAGTTAGCAGCAGAAGATAAAGTGCATTGTGCTCACAGCAACAGAAACTAAAGTGCCTTGTGCTAGAAGCAAAAATACAGGTAAACGTTTTAAGTTGGTAATGCTACATAATATACAAAACACCAACAGTATTTAAAGTTCCGTGTGCTAACAATTTAGAGTCGTCAAGTAAACTTTTGACTTAAAACAATTTACATAAAATGCCATCCGCCATTATTAAATTACATTTAAAACAGAGTGTTACAAAGGGTACACTCCTTCATAAATTAAAGTGACATGTGCTAGCATAAAAAATTAAACATCAACTTTTTAAATTAGTAAGGGCACGTAATACATGACACACCATCAAAAATTAAAGTGCCTTGTGCTAGCAATATAGAATCAACAGATAAACTTTTAATTTGAAAAAGTGTACATAAAATACTGTCCGCCATTATAAAATTATATTTAACCATGCATGCCACTTTTAATTATATTTATTTATTGAGGAGTTTTAAAAAGAACTGGGTGCCATCTGTTGTTACTTCAGACACATTGAGATGCACATAAGTACACATGTGCACACATACACACAGCATTTGCCCAAAATATCACAGTATAATATCAACCACTTAACTATTTGTCCGCTCAGGTCAATTTTCAAATTAAGTACCTGTGAGAGAGAGGGAACTTAACTAACCAATACAAAATGCACCATCCCAACCGCCAAGTATGGCATGGGTAAAAACATTTTTAAATAAAGTAAATTTCATGGAAAATCCAGCATCACGAATGCTTATGCATTGAATACTACTATTTTTGGAATTTTAAAATAAGCTGTGATTTGCCCACTTTAGCTTTCCGCCCCACAAGCTGTCTCCCAAACCCTACTACTCTTCTAAATAAAAGAAACAAGACATATTTTTTACGCATAGGTCTGTTTTCCTTTTAGGAACTCAAATACTGAATAAGGTACCTTCCTGAAAGTGTCCAAAGCTTCAAAGGCCCAATTCACAAAGGTAAACCTACAGGAAGAAATGTCCAATCTCCTAAACACCATTTAGCACCTTCAGGTGGAGATGTACCCCTAGTAGAACCATTAATTGAAAAGAACATGGAAGGAGGCCTCATCTGAGATAAATAATACACATCGGACCAACATTACTATTAGGAGCACACGAGTAGAGTGCACATTCTAGAGTCTGCCCTCTTCCCCATGTGCTGGAAAATATTGTGGGCCCAGACATCAGCCACAGTTGGGTTGTGTGTCTGTGTGCCTATGTTTTTTATTTGGGATATGCATGGATGTATTTGGGATATGCAATATGTTATAATGTGTCTGTGAGCGTGTATAGAGTAGTACACAAATGTGTATTTCTGTATGTAATATTTCTATATACATTTTTACAGACGTGGATCTATGGTTACATTTTTACAATTTGTATATGGGCATGTAATAAAACAGTCATATAACCATTTTTACATTAATTCTAAATTTAACAAGTCTCTGTTTCTTCTAATGTTTTGATTGTAAAATGCAGAACACTTAATTGTCAATTAAGGCTGGCCAGGGTTAACAGATGGTTTCCTTGGCATTGTCCTAGCTGCCCATGGTCTCAGGGGTCATCAAGGCAGTAGCTAGTACAGAATCTAAACAGGGCATTCAAATTATTTTCCACTTTCTGTACTTTCTCCTCTGTGTCCTACCATGAGGTCACCTGCTACAAATAATAGGGTGTTGTGTAGATAAGGATGGTAAAGAAGTCAAGCCACTGGGAGTCAAAGAGCATGTGATACCGCTTCTGTTTCTCCTGGCATTTTGGTTAATCACGTCTATTGTTGATCACAATATGACGTTGTCTATTTCCTCAAGTCTTAATGCCATCCATTTTCTGAAATTTTTAGATTATTATACTTTAAATCCATGTGGCTTCCACCGTCATTTATTTATTCTTATCCTCATTGAGTAGATTAGGTCACTAGTGACACATGAATAATTCATTGTGTACTCATTGCGCTTTCTTATGTCAACATTTACTATACTCAAAGTCCTAGACTGAAGCCAAGAATCCATAGTTTAATTAAATGATTCATTTTCAGTGATCTAATCTGCATCAGTTATTTCCTACCTAAATGAACTCATCTTTCCACTCACTCCATGTAAAACCGATGGAAAGCTTTCTGGTCTGAAATATGTACAGATGAAAGATTTAATAGAAACACATTGTGAGAAGTTGGCCTGGCATATGCTGTCCACCATTCTAGTGGCCACCTTGCACCAGTCCAAACGACCCCTTATTGATGGCAGGTTAAAGACAACCTTATTGAAATTTATCCAAGTGGTAGCTGTGGAGAGCAGCCTTCAGGCTAAGTCTTGAAGGAATGTAAAGCAGCTTGTTTTACCAGTCTATAATCTAGTGAATGACCAAAAGAAAGGAGAACCACACCAGGTATATATATAAAATATATGTATTTATTCTAAACATATCCCTCTAGTCTCTTTATGAGGCTAGAGGCAAAAGTACATCAGTTAAACCTATTTATATTTAGCACACAGTAAATTAGCACAGTATATGTTTAGCTCGAGGGGCCTCACAAACCATATACTAAGATAGTGGTATAAGAACCACTACTGCATAGATACAAGGCCTAGAGCCTGTAGAACCGCTGGGGCCACCAGGAACCACCCATGGTAGTGATACAGGGGACCAACGGGGGACGCATGTAGTGTCTAAACACAGACACGAATCACCATTTATCTATGGGGAAAGTCGAAGTTGGAAAATTACAAAGGAAGGACACTTGAAAGAGGACTTGGAGCAAACCCTTTTAGAACTAGGCAGTTCTAGAGTCAATGCCCACGGGAGCACCGGAGTACTCAAGTTACCTCACCAAGGAAAGCCGGGTGTATAGGTGTCTTTTGATGTCTGATTTCGCCGTTGTTTTCAATGGCGAGCTGCTGAAAAGTGCGGCAGGCGACCAAGTGGAAAGTGTCCGGATGGATACAAGCCTGGATCGGAGTCGAGAAGAACTTGAAAGCAGAGGTGACAGAGTCTGGGTCACTAGCCAGTGACCAGGAAGGAGAGGAGAATATGCCACTCAATGTCGGGTGATTTCAGGTGAAGAAGATGAAGCTTGACTCTTCAGCCACGAAGACCAGGAGGAATCGACAACAACCAGGAGCTGGATTCAAGCTGTCCCATAAAGGATATTGAGTGCTGCAGTGTCAGATTCCAGATGGGACCCAACAAGCCTTGGCATCAGCAACACATGCAGAAAGCAGAGATTAGCTTCGGTGCAGACCAGCACGTTCTGAGGGACTCACCTTTTGGAGGGAAGTCAGGGCACATCTGGAGCAACCAGAAAAGCCCAAGAAACAGAAGAGTTACCTTCGTGGGGACCCACCAGTTGATGGATCAGGGATCGCGAAGGAGCCTCAAGCGGAAATGCTAGAAGTGGGCCCACGGAACACTCGTTATGTGTAGACCCACAATCTTCAGTGCAAAAGATGCTTGGGGCTCGGACTACAGGTAGCCCAATGCACAACTTCAGGAAAGCTTGGGAAGTTGATGCACTAGCAAATGTACACGGTGTCCAGGAGTTCCAGTCCCACGTCTCTCGTGATGGCTGTGGGTCGCAGCTTTGCTGGAATCTTGTGTCGGCCTCGGAGATGTCTGGAAGTCCACGTCTTGAGTCGGAAATCCTTCGGGATCCGGCGGGAGCCTTGGAAATGCAGACCAGCAAGATGCTTCTTTGGTGCCTGCTTGAACAGGGGAGTCACTCCTTGACCCCAAGGGAAATTCTTCCATCTTCTAGTCGAAATAGAATGTCGAAGTTCCAGGATATATGTCGCAGAGTTTCGTCCAGGTGTAATCTAAAGTCCTAGGCACTGGGTTCCTATACCTATACTAAGTTTAGGGGTTGGACTTACTCTAGGGTCCCACCTATGGGAGGACCCGGGGAGGGGGTGGTTACACCCCTTCCCCTTTGTCCAGTTTCGTGCCAGAGCAGGGGCAGAGCCCCCCTGCAACCGGTTTGAACTGGGCTATGCACAGGGACACCAAGTGTGCCTCCAGCACTGTCTGAAAAGCATTCACTGAATGCACCCACCCAGCCCCAATATACTAAAGCCTGTCTGGAGAGGTGGTTCCACCTCCCTGGGACAGGAAACCTATTGTCCAGGCCTCCCCTGCCGGAGTTTCGTCCAGCAGCAGGAGGTCAGACTCGTGTCTGTGGCTGCAGCATCCATTTTGTGATGCTGGGGCTCTTTTAAACTATTACAGGTCAAGTAAGTGTGTACATGTCTTCTCCCTCTAGAAGGGTGGAATTCTACCCCCACATCCAGGACTGGCGAGAGGGGGGGTAGGATTCCAAAGTGTTTGACACCAAACACGACATGTTTCCATGCAGCCATTCCAAAGTTAGTATTTACCGCGAGGTTATAATGCACTTAAGAGTATCGCGAGGTTATAATGCACTTAAGAGTATATGGTCTGGCTGCATCACAGAACAGCTACAGAGAATAGATTCCGAAAGCTGCAAAGGGGACCTGCTCATGCATGGGCACCCTTTCACACAAAACCAAACCCTCTGCCTTCAGGATTGTTAAGGCCTGTCATAGGAGTGACTTATAGTTTTATATTTGTCAGTGATTACCTATAGATATAGGAAGCCTATATCTTAGTAAGGGGTGCATGCACCACTTTATCCAGGCTGTAGTAGCAGACCTGTGGTGCCATTTTAGAAGGCTTCCCAGAGGTGCCATGATACATGCTTCAGTCCCTGGGAGGCCTCTGGGGTACCTATTCCCTTGGTACCTAAGGTAACATATACTATGGACTCACATGAATAACCCAGTAACCAATCTGGAGTGTACCTAATGTACATGCAATCCATTTAAAAAGAAGCAGCTAGGCTGGGGTCCTGGTTAGCACGGCCCCAGCCAGACTAAAGTAAAAAAAACAGTGAAACACCAGCAAAAAAGTGGGGGTACCCATAGTAAGCAGATCCTACTCTCCTACACACATTTTCCTTCTATGCAGTTTTCTTGCATGGATTTACTTGGGGCTGTGATAAGGAACCCGCCCCCTGTCATGAGAAACCTGTGTGGCAGAGCAGTGGGGCAGCACCTCTCGCTTTGATGTGCTGGTACACCCACTTGAGCTCCATTGCAAGGAGGCATGTGGATTGTGTTGGCCTCCATGTTGACTTTCGGAGCCAGGGCAGACAGCAAAACAAAGGAGTAATGCCACAAGAGGATACACACTGTCCACCACCATCGCAACTCATGAGCATCACAACAGCCCAACCTCACTCTCTTCGTCTCCAGCACTAAAGAAATGGAGCTTCGGTAGAGGAAAGAGAGGACAGGCATGAGAAAGGGATTGAGGAGGGGTAGCAAACAATGCTACAATAGTCAGTGTATGAAGCTATATTTACGTATGCAGCTATGCTTGATAATATGAGGCAAAAAACAAAAAACAACAAAACAAATGCCAGTACTGTGACTTCTACTAGAGAAAATTGAATTAATCCACACAAAGAATTAAACTGAGTGTAGGTTTGGACAGTCTGTCAGAATAAATCACTTTTTATTTATATGTTCTTTTAAAAAATGTTGTTGGTTATTATTCACCAAAGATACACAAAATGAATAGAGAACAAACAATACACAATACAATTTTCATAAAAATGACATTAGCATAAAATGTACACTAATACCAAAGTCTTTCATAAGTGGTTGATCAACATCAGCACTCCAATCTCACACTCACACACAAACCATACATGCATATCAATATTTACAATTTGAATGTCACAAACAGAATTTTAGATTACACCAAAGAAACTCGCTTGTCTACACCATAAGAATGCAATTCACCAAATTGTTTTTGATATGTTTTAATAATTTCTGATCAAACCAAACGAGTTTCTTTGGTGTAATCTAAAATTCTGTTTGTGACAGTCAAATTGTAAATATTGATATGTATGTATGGTTTGTGTGTGAGTGTGAGATTGGAGTGCTGATGTTGATCAACCACGTATGAAAGACTTTGTTATTAGTGTACATTTTATGCTAATGTCATTTTTATGAAAATTGTATTGTGTATTGTTTGTTCTCTATTCATTTTGTGTATCTTTGGTGAATAATAACCAACAAAATTTTTGAAAAGAACATATGATAAATAAAAAGCGATTTATTCTGACAGACTGTCCAAACCTACACTCAGTTTAATTCTTTGTGTGGATTAATTCAATTCTCTCTAGTAGAAGTCACAGTACTGTCATTTGTTTCGTTGTTTTGTGATTGAGAGGCTTGGTCTTATTGTGGGAAGCCCACACCCAGTGTTGTTTTTCCATTGATAATATGAGACTGCATTGGATCCGCTTCACTATACATGCACATATGAGACTGCACTGGGCATAATAAATTATCTCCCCAAATATAAGACTGCACTGGGTATATAAGGCAATAGGTATACATAAGGGGCTGTGCTTGAACGTATGAGGTTCACTAGTTTTTTTAGGCAATAACTAATACCTAGGCCTGTACCTCACATGAGTTTATACTTGTGTCTATGAGGATAAACATGATCATTTGAGGAGCTATCTGACCATAGAAGGCTTTAACGTGTGCATGTGAAGGCATTTCTGTGAAAAAGGATCTATACAAAGCATGAAAAGCTATAGCAGTGCTTATGAGGAACCACTAAGTGTAGGAGATTATACATGTGCCCCCAGAGGTTCCTTAGAACATTAGAGGTTACATTGACAATATGGCTAACGGAGAAAACCCTCTTATGGTTGGGCAATTACAATGTGGCTCACCAGAATCTAAGGGACCCCACACCACATTTTACCAAGGTCCCATTTCATTTTTTAGGTGTACCACTAATAATGGCAAGAGTTGCATGAGTCATGGAGGTGATCAATAGGGACAACTCATTTTACAAGGCATTCTGAAGATTAGCTGCCACTGCAAACTCCTTTCGAATCAAATCTCTATGTTCCATCAGTTAATCCTTTAAATGTGCAAATTTATCCTCAGATACTACGATATCAAATACTTCACTATCTGGAACAAAGCTCTAGTGATGTTTGTCCATTTGCTATTATTGTATTCTGAAAATCTGCTCTGTCTAGGAAGTGGCTTTGTTTGTTATTCTTGACATCCTTCTGTTCATTTTCTACCTCGGTCGTTGCAGACGATGTTACATATGCTTTTTTAAGCACACTTTATTTGGCTTTTACCAAAATAAATTACAATTATTATATTACATGACTTTTGTCTGTATTTCTGGTTGCAGGTAATCGGAAGTGCAAATCAAGGATTTGTATACAAGTGGCATGATTATTTGTCATTTTCTGGTCTTCTGGTCCTCGGTGTATTGAACAGTGTGGGTGGGAAATGTCAGTGGGATGGATGGTTTGGTTAGGTCTAGTCAACTGGGCTGCCCCAGCGTAGGAGGTTTCAGCAGTACAGCACCCCTGTGATTGAAAATGTGCTTTTTTGTATTGGATTTAGATAGGGATGCAGGCATCCTTAGTAGGCTTGATTTTGGAAAGATGGCTAGGATGGGGTGCCTCATCCTATATCATGGGATATCACTGTATTCTTTTGCTCAGTGCCACTGAGCCGGTTCTGGGAAATTGGCATATATCATTTTATAGGAGACATTTATGGGTGAATTCTGTCTCAAATTTTCATACAGTCTGAAGATGAGTATCTCTATGGAGCAGCTATCAAAGTATCCCAGAATTGAGTGGCAGCCTGGATTTCTCCTCATTGTCACTGTGGAATCAATGAGAATAAAGCACATGAGCAAATCCAAGTGGTTCCTTTTACAGGAGAATATCAGCTGTCTCTGTGGGGTTCCATCCCATTATCCCTTGGATTTTTGGTAGACAGGCTGAAACTATTGTAAGGTATTCTTGAGCGTGACTTGGGAAGCATTCAGTAGTGTTTGAGTGAGTTGTGATAGTGCCTTTTGTGTACGGTATAGTTTTGTATGATATGATATGATGTGGTAGGGTGAGTTGTGGTAGTTGATTGATAAACTTACAATACAAACTGAATCCTTTGGAACAATGACCTGCAGGAGAATACCTTGATAGGAGAGTTCAAAGACGCATAAAAGATTGGGGGTGACAAAAACGAATTATGATCGCAGGATACGCGTGAAATCTGAAGCGATGACAGAGGCTTGTTCAGAAAAGGGATTGTCACTAGTCATGCTCAATGGAACTTGGTTTCTCTGTCCTGCCCTAATTGTGTTTTATTTATTAATTGATGTAGTGCACTAACACAAGCTTCTTGGTACCGAGAATGCATAATTGACAACAGTATGATTAGGAACTGGTCAGCGACCACAGGCTGTGCTAAAAGATTTCTATGTTTTTCTGGAAGATAAGTAGTCTATGTTCTGTATACAGTTAGATGGGCAGCTCATTCGACCCGAGCTCGTGATGTAAGTATTTGAGCAAACGTGAGGGCCTACTGCTTAAATTTAAAAGCTGAGACGGGCAGTGAGTTCCTTTAGAAGCGTAAGACAATTAATTTGCCCTTTCCTGCTCCACTATCTTCTGGAAGGGCTACCCCTGACAGGTTACCAGGTAATTCGAGTGGGGCAGCATTCCCCTCTTTTTTGCCGTGGCTTTGGGTTTGCCCTGACAGGAGACTCCCAATTCCACCACACCTAAAGATAAAGACTATGGCTGGACAAGTTTGGGTGGAATAAGCAAAAGGCTAGACCTGCCCAAAACTAGTCCCAGAGCTGGACCTTTCAAAGACACAAACTATGTTTAAACACTTAGAATAAATGTGGGACATAAACTATTAGACAGAGTGCTAAGAATTCTCTACCACAATCCCAGGTTCTTCAGTCTGACCCAGCAGACACTGTTGAGGTCTCTAGCCCTGTATCAAGAGCACAGGGGCACTCCAGTGAAGAAGGTGGGGTAGGACTCTTCATGAGCAATGCAGAACTGCACACCAACACGAGCCGTGGCACCCCACTTACAGCCGATCAAAGCAGACAGAGCTGCTCAGAACAGAAAGAGATTAAAGTAACTAAGGTAGAGTTCATGGGAATGGCCTCATAAGCCCTGTGGCCTAATTGGTTTGAGGGACAGATACTTACCATGTCTTTCTGAGGGAGAAGTGGGTAGGGAGAAGGAAATCCATTAAGGGGGGGCCGGAAGACAAGCGCACCAGTTCCTGTATCTGGAATAGGACCAGCTTTCACTGAACAGATACGCAGACTATCTCAGCTTGGAGAATAGCAATTACTAATAATTGCTTGTATCTCTTCACAGGATTGCCACATTGATAACAGTGAGCCATCATCTTCTTACCCTCCAAAACTGTGTGCAGATTTATGTTGTCTGATTGAAGTGAAGTACTTTTTATTTTCAAGTAAAAGCAGGGGCATGAGATTGACTTATTGATGGCTAATAGATGTTTGAGTGGCTTGTGAGTCTATATCGCCGATCATTTTTAACGCCGTCCTTGATAATATGCCCCTATGGGCCATATTAGCAAGAAGCTCGTTAAAATGATTGCTGTTTTAGCGGCAGGAAACTGCTACTAAAGTGGAGATAATGGGCTTGATAATATGCCTTGGAGAATTCCAATAGAAGCCCAGGTTAGATGTCCTGCACATCCAACCTGGACTTCTATTGCAATTCTATAGTGCATATTATTAAGCCAATTATCGCTGCTTTAGCTGCAGTTGCCTGCCACTAAAACGTTGATAATTTTAACAAGCTTCTTGCTAATATGGCCCTAATATTCTTTACTGTATCCTTCAACTGAGGGGGCTCTCTCCTACTGACTATGTGTACCAGATGAAGCTACATACCTAGGATGTACAGCTTTTGTGGCGGGTTGTCAGCATCATTGTATTGCACAGAAAATACCTACACCTTTGGAGATTGGCTCTTTGATACACGTTTTTCAGGTGTTTTGTCTAGAGATGTGTAGTAGTATGTACTGCATGCTGTGATTGTAATGTTTGTTGTACATGTAGTCATTATGAAGCCATGTTCTTGATTTGTTGGCGCATTCAGTTGTTAGTAAATCAGTATTTTGCAAGGGTTGGATGTTTTTCGTGCAATTGCCAGCTGTTTTAATTTGCATATCGCTTTGTGGGCGTTAGTTTCTGATTAAGGTATGCAATAAACATGCTTCTGTCATGACTTAGGCTTTAGCTTTTATGCAGTCTGTTTCAGTGTGATATGGACTCTGGGTCATGTGTCAGCTCAGGGTGTAAGAACTGTATTTGCTCTTTTACAGTCTTGAGCATGAATTACTGAGCCTGGTCATGCAATTGTGCTAGTAATCACAACCTGTATCCTCCCTTTTTAGTTGCAGAAGACTGTGTGATGACCAGTTGTGTTTATGTATGATGTTTCATTTCAATCTGCAATTTGATGGATTTTCTAATCTGTATCCGCCCGTGTGTCTTTAAATGCATTTTTCCATAATTACGGTTTTCCTTGCTGAAACCCCTAATGGTCGCCATTATGAGACACACCAAAGATATGGTTGGAAAGAGTGTGAAGTAGGTAAGGGTAAACACTGTGAAATGCCTCCTTATGTATGGATCTCATCAACCACGGGGTATCATTGTCTGCCTCATATCCTGGATGATTGAGCCATTTCCAGCTGTGGGAATTGGTTTTCTGTCATATAGCTATCCTCTCATCCTACTCTTGTCTGGTGTTAATTGTTACTTCATCAGAAGAAAGTTTTTTGAAGAGACTTTGAAAATAAGGCTCTGTATTATAGCTCAGTCTGTGTCCCCTGCCGTTACACCATGCACTCACACAGTCTACATCATCTCCAGGACCTTGGCTCTTCCCAGACATCAAACACGCAAGACAGATGTTTTTGCTATTCTGAAAGCGATAAAGTGCATACTATAACTTTTTAGAATATTTAAATACAACTAATTATTACTGAAGGTAATGTGGTTCAGCAGCATCATAAACATCTGTTTTGAATTTGTCTTTGGATAATTGTATACCAAGTGCTGTCTGGGCTGCACACCAAAACTAAGCATAAACAATGAGAAACCCACTTAAATAACATATTGCTTGGATTAGTGACCGGCTCGCCAGCGTGGATGTAGCATAGCTCCTTTTGCACCTAGCAGTGGACTTAAAAGGCAGGTTGAATATCATTCTAAGAAAGAACATCTTGAAGGTGATCTTCTATCAACTTGTGTCTTAGCAGTGGCGATCCGTGCAGGTAACCACTGTTGGGCGGGGAGGCAGGGTCGGGGTGGTCGGGTTATAGTCGACATACAACGGAATAGTGAAAATTACCTAAATATATAAAACCAGGTACCTTGCTCTCGCCGCATTGCCGGGTCGGCGATGCGTCGATCACAAGGTAAGTGGTTTTATTTATTTATTTTATTTTCATTATCCCGTCGTATGTCGACTCCCACCCGCCCAGCCACCCGCCTCACCGCGCTTACCTGCATGAGCGCCATGAAACCATTTTGGTGACCGTGCGCGGTATAAATGTTTTTAACATAACATTTTAACATAACATGGGCTGCGAGTGTGTCTTAGGCTGATAAATTGAAAGGGAGTGGGTGTTTGTTGTATGACTTCAATCCAACACGAGCAAATGGAAGGATAAAAGTCCCAAACCCACATGTGCAGCTTTACTATCACCTACTTTTTCGGGTCGAAGCCTACCAGACAGTGCAGTTGTCTGGTTTGCTCAAGACATATAGGGGGCATTCGGAGAGCTGATCTAGGATTGCATTCCACCCAATGCTTAACGTTGGTTTTGTGGTTTGAAGCTCACATTGTATGCCTTCTGTTTGTTTTCGGCGATCCAGCTTGAGTTAGTCCATTTCGTGGAGCATATCCCGTTTACTGTATCCTTCCACAGTGCTTGCTTTCTATAAACAGGCCTTTACCTTTTGATCTGATCTTGTCACATTTGCTGTGCATTGAAAGACAGAGGTTAAATGTCAGGCTTTTTCTTCCGAGGGAGCTTGGTGTGAATGGCTTTATCTGACAATCTAGGGGTGTGACAGAGAGTGGAATGGTCTCTTTGATTCTGTATAGTGTTTTCTCATCTTTTTAATTTGCTCTCCCTACCGCTGTCAGAGCTTCTGGGTTTTGCAACATTGAGACAACTTTGGGTACTATGCGCTCTTCAAATTTATTTTACTTACTTACTAAAGGCTTTTTTCTAGCTCACAACAAAATGTAGATGTCTGCAGGAGTGGCCCTTGCAGGAAAGAGTGGTGAGGCGGGGGGACTCGACAGACGATGACAAGGGAAAATGAAATATTTATTTCATTTTCCCTTGCCATCATCTGTCGAGTTCCCCCCATCCTGTCCCACCGCTCTAACCTGCATTGGCTGCTCCTGAATGTCTGTAAATTAATAGGGGACATTTTTCAGAATATATCACAATTAGGAAACACAAATGAAGCACATTTTTGTAAGTCTGTAGTGGGCTGGAAGCAAATATTTCAAGACAAAAAAAACACTAGGTGAAGCCATTTTCACACATTATCCTTTGTGAGCTGTATAGTTTTAGCAGTAAATGTATGTGCAAATGAAATGGTCATTTCAATTGAAATTGTGTTGTCTGTGATGACAGTGCACTCCACTCTACATCAATGTTAGCTACCATACTCAACTATACAACACTCCACTCTATCACACTCCACTCTATCACACTCCACTCTACAACACTCCACTCTACACCTATCAATTACACTCTATGTTACTCCACTCTACTCCATACTACTCTACTTTGCGACACTCTATGCCACTTCACACTAAGCATCTCTAATTCTCTCTATGTCACTCCACTCTACAACATTCCACTTTACACCACTCCACAACACTCCACTCTACTACAATCTATACCGCTGTATGCCACTCCACTGTATAACACTCCATAAATTTTACTACAATCTACGACCCTCCAAGCTATGTCACTCCACTTTATGACACTTTACTTCACTCTATTCCACTCCACTCTACGCCACCCCACCCTACTCCACTCTACAAAACTTTATTCCACTCTAAGAAATGTTACCACCTTCTATGCTACACCACTGTATGCCCCTCTACAGTATACCCCTCTACTCCGCCCTACTTCCCTCTACGATACTTTGCTCCATTCTAAGAAACATATTCCACTCTATGCAACATTACTCTATGCCCTTCCACTCTACACCCCTCCACTCTACATCACTCCACTTTATGATGCTGTACTCCACTCTACTATATGACACTCCACTCAAATCAGTGGCACTCCACTCTATGACACGCTACTCTATGATACTCTATGCCACACTACAATACTCCACACCACTCCATGCCACTCTACTCCATGCCACTCCACTCATTGACACTTTACTGCACTCTACCCTACGCCACTCCACTCAATGTCATTCTACTCCATTATATGCCCTTCCACTCTATGCCACTCTATCTTACGCTCCTCCACTCTATCCCCCTCCACTCTACAGCCCTCCACTCCACAACACTCTACCCTACTCAATAACACTCGAATAAACACCCCTCCTCTCTATGCCCCTTCACTACACTCTATGTCAATCCACCCTACAATACTCTACGACACGCTACGCTACTCCCCCATGCCACTCCACACCACTTTACTCCACTCTATGCTACACCACTCTACTCCACTCTACCACATTGTTCCACTCTACTCCACTCTACACCACTCCACCGTACACCATTCTGTGCCACTCAAGCCTATGACGGCACTCTATGCCACTCCACTCTACAACACTCTACTCCATTCTTCTATATTGTATGCACATCCACTCCACAACCTCTCCATTTCACCCCTCTACAGCAATCCACAGCAGTCTACTCTACTTTACATCACTCCACTCTACTCTACACCACTCCATTCCACTCTGCTCCACTCTACACCACTCTACTCCACAACACTCCACTTTGCTCCACAAAACTCCTCTCTTCTCCATGAGTCTCCAACCTACTTCACTACACCCCACTCTACTCAACAACACTCAACTCTACTCCATGACACTTTACTCAACGACACTGCACGACCCTCCTCTACACTCTACGCAACTCCACAACCCTCCACTCCACTCCTCTCCACAACACTCTATGCCACTCCATTCATCGACAGTCTTCTCCACTCCACGCCACTCCACTCTACAACGCTTCACTCTACGCCACACTTCTCAGCATTATACCACTCCCCTCTACGACATTCCACTGAACAACACTATCCTCTACGCAACTAACAGCAATCCTGATGGTGTACAATATGGCTAAAATACATTGCAAAGTCAATAGCTCTTGCATAGGCACAACCTTTTGAATTTGTCAATGATAATGTTTGTTCCCTTAATTTCTGAATTTCCCTTCCATTTGTTCACTTTGGCAACTATCTCTGTGACCCCCCCCAACGATGAGAGACCCCCTTAAAACCCGAAATCTAGTGCTTTTTGGGTACAAACTTGATGTGCCCTGATATGGAGACAGCATCAATTGGCCTTCCAACCATGTACTTTTGAAGGAGGTGTACCACACTCAGCCTGCATTGCCTAGGTAATGGCTCACATGAGCATTATTAGGTTTTAGGGTGTAGTTTCTAATCCCAGAGGCAATTTTTATAGAAATTTTGGCATAATCATCAAACGGAGAATAGTTTGGGCTCACTGGCAGGCCTCCGATTATTAGAATTGCTGTAGCCAATTGCAAACATTTATAATAGTTCTGAGAATAGAATTTACAAGATGACGGATAGACTTTTGTCAACAGAATACAACAAGTGTAGCCTATTCCTCAGTTCTTCCTTTCTACAGTCCCTCAGTCTTCATGTCATTCTGGGTAGGAATACTCAGGTTGTGCCACCAGAGCAAGCCCATGATGTTATACTTGCATAGCTACACATGGGCTGTGGCCACCACACATACTGGGAAAATTGCAACAGATGTCCTGTCCAGAAGCACCTTGGAAGAAGGAAGTTCTCCACTTCCTAGTACCTTAAATATTTGAAGGGCAAGGATGAAATGAAATTGATTGCCGGAACACTCCTTCAGGTCATTGATCATCTTCTTCAACACCGGCTTATGTGAATCCTGCTGTGGAGCTTTGGGGGTGTAGGGCTGCAGGCTGCTCTTTTTTCTGGTCTTAGAACCATTTTGGCCATGATTAAGTTTTGCTGGCATGACCTGCTGCTGACCTTTCCTGTAAGAAAGTCCAGCCAAGGAGTAGGGACGCGGACCCAGTGCCTCAAAGTCATCTCTACCTCTCTACAGAGATCATAGAAGGGCTGCCTCAAGACCCAACTGCTATACGTGCAGGTGAACTGTGTGGTACCTCTGGTGAGAACAATCTATTCCTAACCACTTTTTTGCTTGTGTTAATCCACTGATACTACTATTGTGGCAGAGCTCCAGCACCTGGTTGCCCTGCTCAATAGTTGGACTGGAGTCGAGGTAAAATTCATTAGTTTGCCTTGACATAAGTCTGCAAAAATGCATTTATAAAACAGGAGTAATCACAGAAACAGTAAGCAGATGTCGCTCAGCATTCACCAACGAGAGGGTTTCTCCAAGAGGAGAGTGTCATACAAACTAATACTCAACTTGGGAGATTTTCATAATATGGTGGCATGGGTATAAGTTGCGATCTTCTAGCAAACAGGCTGAAGAGTTAAGTTATGTGAAGAAGAGAAACTCTGAGCAAGTAACTTTCAAAAGCTTCTACATAGAAATACGGCTTCTATAAACAGGGTTGGTAGCACTGTGCCTGTCAGAGAGAATGTTGATTATCAGGTGGTGGAGAGGCCTTTACTGGCCTTTGTTCCAGTATTTGAAAAGCTCTCTTAAAGCCCTTCTGTCCCATAGTGAATTTGCCTAGATGGTTTAACCACGAATTTTCGGTGGCACACCGTGAGTTACGCCTGGCCTTGGTTACCAAACCCAGGAAACTCTGTACCAGTGGCCCACCTGCATAAGCAATATAAAAAGGTTACGGCTAAACAGTGGCAGGAGGTAATTATGTTGCAGTGAGACTCACTAGTGCAGGCATCCCATTTGAAAAACAGTAAATCTTTTTGGGTTGTTGTTCCAGAGCTGAAGTCTAAAATCAGCCCGTGAGCTTCATCACATGCCATATAGTTAGTACCCCTGGAAGGAGTACTTTGTTGAAATATATGCTGCCCCATTGTCTCAAGATATCTTCATTATGGATAACTGCCAACTACTACCCTTTCAGACATCCCTCACAGAAGTAGAGGATGCCATTACCCAAAGTGTTGGTGGTAGTGCACCAGGCCCAAATGGTGTCCCAATCGAGTTATTAAAAAGTAATGTCATTTCTACGGCACCTCTTCTTACCAATGTTTGCACCAATATTTCCCGCTCTACGATACCTGTTACTTGGGGTACACCTATCATCGTACCCATATATAAAAACAGAGACATTATAGGCCTATTTTGTTAATTGATACTACAGACAAAATCTTTGAAAGAGTAGTGTACAATAGAATCAAAGAATGGAACTGGGCTGAGTTAGTTCTACACCTTTGTCAACATGGATTCAGGAAGAAAGTGGGAAGATGGAGCAGTGCTTGAATCTAAATTTGGTTTTGGACAAATGTATGGTAGCCAAACAAGCTCCACTCTATCTCTCATTCATGGACTTATCATCAGCATTTGCTTGTGTAAATCGGTCCAAACTAAGGCATATGCTTATTGCACATGGTCTCGACATATTATTAGTGCAATTTCTTTCATATTTGCACAAGGATATGAAGGCAAATGTTCATATCAGCACACAGGGAGAGGTCTCTGCAGTCACTCTCCTGGTCATTCAAGCCTTTGCAAAATCTAGGCCTTTGTATGCCAGCTTTATCGACCTAAAAGCATCATTCGATAAAGTTTCAAGAGCTAATTTATCGGAAAAAATGCAAGACTGGGGGGTCCCGCCCAGCTGTTAATCAAGGGAGGAAGTGTAGAGGAAGCGATAGAATCACCCTCCTGGAAGACTCATATAAACAAAGAGATTCTATCAAGAAAAAAGTGCAAGTGTTTATTTTTAAGGGTTTTTATAAATATATTTTTGAAAGGGAGGTTGGCTCTTCATCTAACCGGTGGGATGAAGGCACTATGTGCTTTTAAAATACCCCTCACACACTAAGAGTCCATTAGTGTCATGCTTCATCATGGGGGTCTTCCCGTCCCTCTACGGGGCGGGGCGTGCTGCGACCTACGAGCTACGCGGGAGCACTATAGTTTTGTGGTGAAAGACTATGTGTTTGTGCAGTGACAGTGGAGGTGGTGAGGTGTAGGGACCGCGGAGCGGCACGGGGGTAGGAATAAGGCACTGTCGAGCAGCGGTTACTTGACCGCATCGAATAACCCTCGTATCTGCCGGCTCATGAGGCACCTTTTCTGAACCGGGAAAAGACCACTGCGTCTTTTTTCATTTTTAACGCTTCACATTGGGCCAACTCAAGCTCCGAAGCACAAACTGTTAGCCGATTTTTGCTATCAGTTTGTAGGACTCTAGGCTATACTACTTAGAACTGAGTACCTCCAAGTAGGGACCACCATTGGTCCTGATGATCAGACAGTAGGGGACTGTCTGTGAAACATGTCGACCCGGTAGTTGCTAAATAGCCCTACCCCACAACCCCTTTTTAACATTCCCAGCCAGGGAAGCGAATAACATTATTTTTTCCACTAGCCAGGGAATTTTTAACCTTTTTTAATCACTTCTTTAGGTCCCTACACCTCACCACCTCCACTGTCACTGCACAAACACATAGTCTTTCACCACAAAACTATAGTGCTCCTGCGTAGCTCGTAGGTCGCAGCACTCCCCGCCCGTAGAGGGACGGGAAGACCCCCATGATGAAGCATGACACTAAGGGACTCTTAGTGTGTGAGGGGTATTTTAAAAGCACATAGTGCCTTCATCCCACCGGTTAGATGAAGAGCCAACCTCCCTTTCAAAAATATATTTATAAAAACCCTTAAAAATAAACACTTGCACTTTTTTCTTGATAGAATCTCTTTGTTTATATGGGTCCCGCCCAGCTCCTAGAGGCCATCATCAATCTTTATTCATACACGTGGGTCCAAATCAAGAAAGGAGATGGGTCCAGTTTAACCGGGCAAGATTCCAACATTCAACAGGCTAAAAGAGGGTTGCGTTTTAGCTCCCTGTTTATTTAACATTTACACCTCCGATCTTGATAAGCGCCTTCGGTTAATTCAAGCTGACCATCCAAAACTGGGCAAAATACAGACACTGTGTCTCCAATTTGCGGACAAGATCGTCTTGCTTGCACAAACTCCCATAGGCCTGCAGACAATGGTTACGGAACTGGGAGCCTACACTACACTGAACCAACTTACGATTAACCACCAAAAAACAAATGTTACGTGTTTCTCCAAATACAATAAAACATCGAAAAGTCATACCTTTTCCTGGAAATTGGGTAAGCAACAACTGACCATGGTAGTCTGCTATAAATACCTAGGCTTTCAGCTAGATTGAAAGCTTAACTTTAAGCTACATCTTGACCAAGGACGTATGAAAGCCAAACAAGTATTATTCACTTTCAAAATCCTAAGAAAAAAACTCATAGTCTGTTCCACCGGTCACCTGCTAAAAGTGATTGCCTCAAAATTCCTACCTATCATCTCATATGGCTCGGAAATTCTCAACATTAAAGATGCCACAGTTCAAACACAGCACAATCCACGTTTTAAAGAGATTGTGTTCAATACCTCTACATACCTCACAGGCACAAATCCGCCTAGAATATGGATTAAAAAATCAGATCATGGCAAGGCAAGGTGCATTAGTAAAGTATTATTGGAGGATGAGGGAAGCAGAAGACAACACCCTAGCCCAACTGTTGGGTCGAGATTGAAAACTTGAAGACTAGTCAATTCAACCACAACAGTCCTGAAGGAATCCCAGTTGGCACTACAGTTAGAGGAGGCTTGGCTTACCCCGGCAACGTACTCCAGATTCAAAAGTGTGCTGAATTATACCATCAAGCAGATCTCTTTATCAACAGACATAACGACCTTTGCAAAAAAATCACGCCTGTGCTGTGATACAGGCCCACCAGAGGCTGAAGCCACAACAGTAGCTGATGAAACAATTCTCCCACCAGGAAAATGATTATCTGACGTTGCTACGAATGGGATCTTCCCCTCAAAGGATCTGACCCCAACATGGAAACAAACATGGTCATCCAAGGAATGGCGCCTCTTTGGTCAAGGGGAGGAGCCACTACTGAATCTACTATGTACTTGCCCTTTTTTATTGGAAACTTGACAAACCATCCTTCGAGAGGCTCTAAGGAAGGAGCAAAAAACAACATATAGAGCAGCAGTAATTAGGTGTCTTGGATGGTTGTCGATTCCCCTGTCCTGTAGAGCCATAAAACTTTGGGACCTTGCGGCAGAACAACTGGAAAAAGCGACTCTAGCCAAGTAGCCAACTAATTGGCACATATTCTTTAAATGTACTGTTATACTTGTCATTATTTTAATTTAAATAGCTGCCCCGGATCACTGAAAAAATATCGACTGCCAAAATATCGACCTGCAAGAATATCGTGTAAAAAATATCGACTGACAAAATATTGAGTTTCTATCTACAAACAGGTAAGTACAAAAATATCGAGTTTAAAATATCGTTTACAAAAATATAGTTTTAAAAAATATCGACTTTACTAAAAACACTATTAAATTAAATTAATATTACAAACTAAGTACTAAAATATACTTAAGAATACTTAAATTAACTAATGATAATTAAATAATTAATTAAAGTAAAAAAATAAAAATTATTTAATCATATTTCTTAAAACATATATATATATAGTAACTAAATATAATTAAATAATAGCCAATATTATTAACATACAATAACAAAAGAATAAAAATTACTATTCCACTCCAGTGGGTGCAACAGTAGGGAAAGCGTTGGATAGCGTAGGGGTTAAAATTACTATTCCCACTCCAAAGAGTGCAACAGTAGGGAAAGCGTTGGATAGCGTAGGGGTTAAAATTACTATTCTCACACCAGTGGGTGCAACAGTAGGGAAAGTGTTGGATAGCGTAGGGGTTAAAATTAGTATTCCCACTCCAGTGGGTGCAACAGTAGGGAAAGCGTTGGATAGCGTAGGGGTAAAAATTACTATTCCCACTCCAGAGAGTGCAACAGTAGGGAAAGTGTTGGATAGCGTAGGGGTTAAAATTACTATTCTCACACCAGTGGGTGCAACAGTAGGGAAAGCGTTGGATAGCGTAGGGGTAAAAATTACTATTCCCACTCCAGTGGGTGCAACAGTAGGGAAAGCGTTGGATAGCATAGGGGTTAAAATTACTATTCCCACTCCAGAGAATACAACATTAGGGAAAGTAAATAATTCATATATTATTCAAAAATCTACAAAAAAAATCTATTAATAATTAATTTAAAAAAATTACCAATAATTAATTAAATTAATCACCTATTAATACTAATTAATTAAACATTAACAAATAAATATTTTATAACTTAAACAAATATAACAATTATTTCCAAATAAATAAATAGTAATTAGTTTTATTACTTAATTAATAATTAATAATTTAATTTCCACCCTATGCCCCTATAAACCCACTGCCCACTACATAAATTAAATTATTTACATCTACATAATTACCAATTAATCAATTAATATAAATTAATTAACAATTTTTAATTAATTAATTAACAATTATAAATTAATTAACAATTAATTACTATTTACTATCAATAAATAAATGTACATATTTAATTAATTATAAATAAATTACTTCCCACCCTATTCCCCTATAAGCCCACAACCCGCTACAGAATTAAATTAGTTTAATTTACATAATTAACAATTAATCTATTACTCTAAATTAATTAACAATTTTATTTAAATTAATTAACAAATATAAATAATTAGCAATTAATTACTAATTACTATCAATAAATAAATTTACATATTTAATTAATTATAATTAAATTACTTTCCACCCTATTCCCCTATAAACCCACAACCCGCTACAGATTAAAATTACGCAAAAATTATTAAAACAAAATTCGTTAAATATAATTATTTATAACATAAATACACAATGTTCACACATATGATAACATAAAAATACACTATATAAAATGATATATTATTAAAAATTCGATATATTGTACTATCTATATTATATACTACGATATTTTAACTATCTATATTTTTTACAGTCGATATTACTTCACTTACCTTAAAAACAATATTTTTGTAGTCGATATTCTGTCCTGTCGATATTTTGTCCACTCGATATTAAATACACGATATTATGTCCAAACGATATTTTGGACTCGATATTATGTCTGTGCACCAGCTGCCCCCTATTCATGGTTACGACGATAAGGCCTTTTTACGTTTTTAAAATGTACACTTAAAGCACTGTGTTTCATGATGGTTGTCCATCCTTTTATGATTTTTAATGTATCAAATAAAAGTATATTTGACTTGAGGTCTCTGGAGACATAGATATTCACCAGGGAGTGAGACATGGGTGCATGCTGACTCTTCTTCTATTCATTTTATATATCAACAAGCTTTGCAAAATCGCATATTATGGCATGTGACTCAAGGTGCAAATAACTTTCACTTTTGTCAATTGGTTCTAACTGTTTGAGTAGCACTAGCACCTTTCCATATCTTGGCGTTATCTTTTCTGCGTGAGGGTCATAGGGACCTAGCATTGTGCAGCTCAGAACCAAATTGTCCAATGCCATTGGTTCTTTATGCAGCCTCCGGCAACCAACAGGGAGGGGTTCTTTTGGCCCCTTGTTACAAATATATGGCACAATGTATTCTTATTGCTATGTATGGCGCTATGCAAGACTATTCAGCTTGAAGAGAACAGATTCTGTAGGAAACTTTTGTCAGTCCCAATATCAACTTCAAATTTTATCTGTCATAAAGAATTAGGGGCAGATTTATGTTAACTGGCGCATCCCCAGGGATGCGCCAGTTAACATGCGCCACAGTGCGCCACTGCTCCGCCATCCATGGTGCGCCGCATTTATGATGCGGCGCACCATGGTGCAAGGCAGTGAAGATGCGTGACGCATCTCTCGGCGCACGGGCGGCGCATTGCAGGAGTCATGTCGCAAGTGCGACATGACTGCTGCAATGCACAGGAGCCACCCCTACAATGCATGGTGCGTCACCCTTACGCCTGCTTCAAGCAGGCGTAAGGAATTGACGTAGAAAGTGACTGAGTGAAATCTCATAGATTTCACTCAGCCACTTTTGCGAGGCGCACCTGCCCCGGAACGCCCACCCTGCGCCGGAACGCCCACAAGCGGCGCAGGGCTTTACAACGTGACGCATCTGCCTAGATGCGTCACGTTGTAAATCGATCGTAGGGATGCGCCACGTTTACGCCGCCTTGCGTGACGCAATAGCGGTGTAAACGTGGCGCAAGGGACTCATAAATCTGCCCCTAAGTGCTTCCTGATTTAGAAGACTGGATTAAAGCCTGGTCTGCGTTACTGTGGCTTGCAATCTGGAGGAATGAAGTGGTTGCTTTATTGAAAGTTAGTATATTGGGTTGCCTTTCCCTTGATAGAGGACTTCTCATCCCAAGGTAGGCTTATCTGAAGTCCGAATACTGTAAGATTGGAGTACAGTCTGCCTTTTTGGACCCGATCATTTGTGTAACAGCCTAAGTAAAAGGAATGTCGAATAAGTAAAGATTTGGGGGCATATTATCAAGGACAGTGTTAAAATTATCGCTGGTTTAGCGGCAGAAAACCACCGCTAAAGTGGCGATAATGGGCTTGATAATATGCCCTGGAGAATTCCAATAGAAGCCCATGTTCACACCAGAACACCAGAGCACCGCTAAACCGGCGATCATTTTTAATGCCGTTCTTGATAATATGCCCCCTTTGAGTACTCCAGACAACTAAGGGAAGTGGAAGGGAAAACAAATGCCTACTTAAGTCTGACTGTATTTTACTGCCCTACACAATATCTCAGGTGTGCACTGGGCCACTGGGAATGCTCTTTACTATTTCATTTTTGATCTGACACAAGACGCCCCGTGGCATGAGTTGCACTCTATAAATTATATTTACATTACATTATATTAAGTTATGTTTCCCACTGGATTTCACAAAGAACCTTGACCTGAGATGCCTTGCCCCTGTTACGAAGTGTCAGATCAATCAATCTTACACTTTACATTTTTTTCTGTAAATATTATGTAAGGTATAGCAGACTTTTTGAAATTCCGTTTCTAAAAATAAATTGTCATAATATTGGACAATCTATGCCAGCTTTTAGATCCTTACTTCAATTATCTGATGATGAAGCTATTTTGCACATTGGGGCCTTTTTAAGATCTGCTGTAAGAACTTGTATAACTAGGTTGCCTTAAACCCTGCTGCCAATATTACGACATAGTATCTGTTTTTATCCTTTTTATCTTATTTTAATGGAGTGTATATTTTTACTATGTTTCATTGTTTATGCTGTAAGATGCTTTTATAGACTGTGCTTGCATCTCAATACAGTCTTTTTGAATTAAGTTGAATTGAATCCTGCTGTGGAGCTTCGGGGTTGTAAAACTTCAGGCTGCTCTTTTTTTCTGGGATTAAAACAAATCTGGCCATGATTAAGTTTTAAAATAAATGCTTCAAGCGGCAAGATACAAAGCCCAGCTGTCCTCAAAGTGATAGTTTCCACTTAACCGTCTTACGAAGATGGGGATATAACAGGTTACCCAGTAGTATACTTTAGTTCACCTTCAGAAAGGGCAGGAAAATGTTCATTGCGTCCTGTGGATTCTCGCACAATTTTCCTTGTTGGTCAAACTGGGATCTGCCCCTTATATCATGTCAGTGGTTCTCACTCAGTGTGAGGCTGATAACACACAGCCACTCTGACTGACAGGTTGTGCTAAATACCTGTTTTATGGGACCAACTCCGCCTCTCTTTGTTTCAGGTACAGTTTGGTAACTGCCATCCTTCATTTTGCAGGCTGGTAATTGCAAACGGATAGCAATATTAAACTGTGCATGTCTGCGTATATTTTATCTAGCAACAACATTGTGTTTTTGTTTCTAATTCTCTTTTTTTGATTACCCACCACTGATTTTTTCACTTTTCACATTTTGTGGTACTGGGATGTAATTTGCCTTCTAATCCGATAAAATGATAATTACTTCACATTCATATTGTTTCGTATTACACGAAGTTACATCCAAGCGTTTTCTGGGGCATGAATTTCATTTATTTGCGGGCTAACCAGCAGTCTGATTTAGCAGGTCACTAGAGAATGCTTTGCATCTGTATCTTAAAAATATGAATGTCGAGTAATGCAATTGCAAGAGAAACTCTGTTCAGGGATTTCCTGCAAGCCTACAGTCACATAAACTGTTTATGCAGGGGTGCAACATTGTGTGATAGGAAGATATAAAGAAAGGACAATTTAGAGCTATGTACTTCTGATGTATAGTCGCGAATAAAGGTATTGAGGCCAGATTTACAAGCCCCTTGCACTGCCAGTACGTCACATTTAGTGACGCACTGGCAGCACATTTCTCTGCCCCATATATACAAGGACAGGAATAGCCACTCTGCGCACCTTTTCTTGTCCTTGTAAATACTGCACCTTTACATGCAGCACTTTGTGTGCCATGGGGGTTGCTGTGGGTGTTGCCACGCAACACCTATGGAACCAGACTCATTTCCTGATTTACGAGGAATCGCAAACCCAGAATGTGTCAGTATGCTACGCCACCCTAGGGGCGGCGTAGCGAGGCTACATTCCTCCTTGTTTTTTTCCTCTTTCAATCCGTGCTGCATTCTACAGCACGCTTTGAAAGAGGGAAATGCCTGTAGTGATTGTTTTCGTGCAGGAAGGTGCCCCTTACTGCACAAAAACAATCTCCCCATGACGCGGGCATCCTTGCACCATGGTGCAAGGGTGCCTGCGCTGGCGCATGGCAGCTGTTTTTGTGCCAGTGCCAAGGAGAGCACAGGAATGCAACATATCATTGTAAATATGTCACATTCCTGGGCGCTGAAAGTGACGCAGCTTGACGCAGCAAAAGGGCTTGCGGTGCCGCACTGTGGCCCTTTCGTATAAACCTGCTCCCGAATCTGTTGGTAGGCTGTGAGACAAACGCACCAACAGTATGGACAGCAGCTCCAACTCCATTCCAACATTGGTATAAACAAAAAAGTCCATGTGATTGCAACGCTAGGCAAATGAGTCCAGCTCAGCCTTTCGGTAAGCCCCCTCGTACAAGAACTCAATATCAAGAAAGACAACATCTTGGTACAACTTCACATGAAGAAATAAAGAAAGGACTACTGCAAGCCTGATGAATGGTTGGTCTGACTTGGGCTATGCGCCCTGTTTGTACGTACTTTCGAAAACAGGATAAAGCCTACTATGTGAGCAGTGCTTAACTTGAATGGTGGATGCAGGTGGGACCTGTGGACACGCATTTTTGGAGACCTGGTGTAGACTTTGACCCAGGACAACAGAAAGAGGCATAAAAGGGAGAAAGGAGAAGAAGGACAGAATAACAGTGACAAAGGGAGAAAACAGGGACGAAAAACAATCTGCAAGAGAGAGATAAAGAGGGAGGGAGATTTTGTTGGTAGAAGAAAGAAGAGGTGAAATCAAGGCTGCACAACTTAAGTAATCGGCAACGGTGACATATGGTAGTGGCGTCTGCTGGCGGGATTTAGAGGAAAGGCTTCCATTCAAAGCATCCTTTTACAAATTAAGCACTGGTGCTGTAAGTACATACAATTCGAAGCGATTATCTTGAAGCTCACACAATGTTTACAGACGTACGCTTCAGATCTGTAGTTGACATAAAACAATACACAAAGATATCTATGACGTTATGATTATACTCTGTTTATTAAAAATGACCGGCCATATTATCAAGAACGGCGATAATGTTATCGCCGCTTTAGCGGCAGGAAACTGCAGCTAGAGCGGCGATAAGGGGCTTGATAGTAGGCCCTTGTTAACTCCCATAGAAGCCCAGGTTTGATGTCCTGCACACCAGAACCTGGGCTTCTATGGGAATTGACAAGGGCCTATTATCAAACCTCTTATTGCTGCTTTAGTGGCAGTTTCCTGCCGCTAAAGCGGCGATAATATTATCGCCTTTGCCGTTCTTGATAATATGGCCCGACGTTTCTTACATTTATGTGACACAGTAATTCATAATGGATTGTCCATAGCCAGGAAGACTCGTGCTAAGACTGTCTAATTATTTTCTCGTAGACACGAACAGCGACGGCTCGTGGAGGGAGTTACGGTGGGGCAGGAGGGCGGGGAGGGGGAGGGGCAGGGCGGAGGTTGCTAAAAACCGGCATATGGATAATTGCAGGTAAGTAAACAATGTAATTAATAAAACGAATTTCGTAGCTCGCACTGCATTGCATTTTGCGATGCAAGGCGCACTACGAAATTCGTTTTATTAATTAAATTGTTTACTTACCTGCAATTATCCATATGCCGGTTTTTAGCAACCTCCACCCTGCCCCTCCCCCTCCCCACTCTCCTGCCCCACCGTAACTCCCTCCACGAGCCGTCGCTGGACACGAATGCGTTGTTATCAATGAGGACTGTTTTGATGCCACAAAGAAAGGTGTATTTAGACTGAGTAAGGGCGAATTTCAAAATGAGGATAGATGAGATTGTAACCCGGCTTCCTGGAACTGCTACAAAGATGCTCTGTGAAAGACTACCAGCCCACAGGCCTTCTAGTGACCAATGAAATGCCTGGAAGGAATTCGTGAACATTTCTATCCTATTTATTCACTAGATAACTGTTCTTTATTAGACTTATTTGATTTATAATCGTCAGAACAGTGAACTCACTAACTGATTTGATTGTTTTGACTGGTAAGGCACAGGGTTTACCCATCAGGAATTAGTTATATGCTTTTAGGTAAATACTTGGATGTCATTTTACGATTGTTAACCCATTGTGGGACAACTGTGGGATGGCTATCCCTTTTTCTCGAAAGATGTTTCTTCATAGTAACAGTATGGTTTGAGCTCCATGACATACCCTTGGAAAAATGTGCGATTTATATTTTTAATGGACACATCTGCATAAAACTGATTCTGATTTGTTACTGCTAACAATGGCAGACACATGTAACGTAGTGATGTTGTTGGTATTCATATTTCAATGGCTTAAAAAACTCCCCCCGAAATGCATTGGGGATCATATTAAATATATTCTTCAATAGAAACATATATGAAATACAACTTCCAGCGTCTTAAAGTGATCAAAAGCTTTTTCAAAAAGAGAGTTTTGAGGTTTTTACTCAAGGTGCAGAGAGAAAATGTGGTATGAATGTTTGAAATCAGGGAGTGGCACATTTTGCCTGCAGAGATAGTTTTTTGTTGATATGTCTCAATTTAATATATGTGATTATTAAATAGCACAAACATGGCCGACAGGCAGCAAAGCGCTAAATGGTCCAAAGCAAAGGCACAGTCAGTGTGTGACTGGCATAAAGCTGGCTTCTAAGAGTCAAAATGGGCTGTTCGTGCATCGTGATGTAGTGCTCTTTAAAAATGTGCATCTTCAGCTACTTTCTAAATTGGAGCAGAGTTCGGTCCTGATGTAGTTGCAGGATGATAAGATTCTCCTCTCCAACATTGCATGGATTCTATTTCTCATGCTTTAATTAAAATGAGATGCTTATTGTTTCATATAGTGCCACACTTTTGGGGTTTCTCAGACTGCAAAGATAGAAAGGATTGAATGGATTTGTTTTTCATTGGTTAAATAATCATTGCTGGTGTGGTGTTTATAATGTAACGGGTGATGGTGTTAAAGTATTTGTACTCCTCGATGATGGCTGTAAAGAATTGTATTATTATTGGGGATGAGGGACTACTCGCCTCAAGGAATAATCACAACCCTTGTCAGGGTGAACCCTCAAAGTCACTAAATTAACCTGAGATCAACCTCGATGTACCGATGGCACAGAACAGACAGGCCTAACTTAGGGCAATAGGTTAAGTATGCATGCAGTACCAAAACAGTAACAAACTCAGAATGCAAAACAATAAAAATCCCAAACTGATTAAGAAAAATAGCAGGAAAAATAATAGACAAACCTACACCAAAATGACAGAAAAACACTAAGGTGAACCAAAGATATCAATTTTGAAAGTTTTAAGTAAACATAGGTAAAAAAATCACAAGGCGCCAATGATATTCAAAGGTTGTGGCAGACTGGGACCAACATTCAATTTGACGTTGGACACAATGGAGTGCGCCAACCAGTTTCGTCCGGGTCAAAGATTTGACCTCCCGATTTAGTCCTTTAACTCCCCATTCACCACAAGAGTACACTTTTAAAGCATACAGGACCTCATTGGACTCACTTGGAGACTCACAGAGTGTCAGGCAGAGTCCCACAACAGGGTCCAGTCCAGGTCCATTTTCCACTGGTCAGCTAGGAAGTTGCACAAAAGGCCTTTTGTAGCCTGCTGTATCCGTCTTATGACCCTTGGAGTCCATCTCCTTGAAATGGGTGCAAGAGGGAGCAGGTCCAGTCCTCTTCTGTAGGTCCAGGGGTATTCTCAACTGGAGGCGCCACATTTATGCCTGGCACTAGCTAGTGGGTGGGAAGTGCTCCTGGACACACCCTAACCAGTGGGTTAAAAGTGCCCTGGGCTTCTGGATGTGCTGGCTTTATTCGGAAGGTATTCCGGTTTCGCAATTAACTGGTCGTAATCAGTGCTCTTCTTCCTCAGGGGCGATCTGCCGGTAATCCTGCAGGCATGCCCCATACAAATTGAGCCAATAGGGTTCAGATACCTCTGTATCTATGTCACGCTTGACCCAAAGTTAAGATATGCCAATAATTTAAACCCCCGTTGACTCGTTTCAGGAGAGACGTGGAGCATTGGAAGGCCCTTCCGCTTTCCCTCCTGGGTAGAGCGGTGCTTTTCAAGATGATGGACCTCCCCCGATTCTTATACGCACTCCAGAACACGATGGACCCGGTACCGGGGTCCTACTTCAGGGAAATAGAGGCCCTCCAGAGAGAGCTTCTCTGGGATGGCAGACATCGAATAGCATTTTCAAAACTCACCATCCCCTGGTATGACGGGGGGATAGGACTGCCGGATCTACGGAAATATTATTGGGCTTCCCAACAGGCGGCAGTGAATCATGTTATATACGGGCCCCCAGGGGACCCGGGATATGCTATGGACTGCTGGCAGGTGCCAGGGAGTGATTTCATCAGGGCGCCATATGCCAGATCTCGCCAGTTTCCCCTAAATGGGCCAACCGCACATGCCATGCAAGTGTGGCATGCAGCCAACAGATATCTAGGGTGGGAGGGGAAACTCACACTTGCCAACCTAGTTATGGAGCTGAGAGAAGCTGGGAAGTTTGTGGAAGTCCAAGGGGTTCAACAAATGGGATCTTATAGGGATCTAGCAGATCAAGGACGTGTGGGGGGCAGACACAATGCACACATTTAACTCCCTCAAGCAGCAGTACCGCCTTTATGATAGTGAGCATTACCGCTACCTCCAGGTTAGACATGCTCTGCTTACACACATCCCTAGAGACACACGCTTCCCGAAGCTTCCCCACTTGAAGATCGAGTGTTGGACGGGCACCTCCCAGAGAAAACTATCTCTTTAATATATAAAAAGCTCATAAATAATACGGAGGACCCACTGGTGCATGTCAGGACGCACTGGAGTGCAGATGGGTTGGAGCTGGATGACGAGGACTGGCAGGAGGCAGTCTCCTCTCCAAGGGTGGTAGCGATACAGATGAGGCTCAGATTAGTGCAACAGAAGATTTTACATAGGTCATATGTTACAGGGCCTCATCTGATTCACATGGGTCGAGGGAGAGTGGGGAGTGTCGGAGGGGATGCGGAGAGCTTGGCACCTATATACATATTTTGTGGCACTGCACGAAGGTGCAGGACTACTGGGTGAAAATCCATGATAAGTTGCAAGAGGTTTTGGGGCTGGAGATACGACCGGAGGCCCACAGGTGCATACTAAAGGTTTGGGTTCCCACAGATCTGAACGTATATGGGAAACAATTGGTGACATTGGCATGTATGATAGCGAAACGAAACATAGCTCAATTGTGGGGAGCCAGTCAGCCGCCCGAGTTGCAAAATGGGGGGAAGACATGGACTGGTGCATGTTCAGGGAGAGGTCAGTCTACATAGCTAGAGAAGTGAGGGAAGGTATGGGAGGTTGGAATCGATACCGTGGAGATATTTGTGCATGTCCGTTGCGTCTGGAAGAAGTGGAAGCACACGAGTCCCAGTGATCCATTGTCTTTATTTTGTATTTATTATTCTGTGAGTATTGGAAGGTAACATTGACAAGTGTAGCGACTGCTAAAGTCACCTGATGTTTTTCTTTGCAATTTTGTTAATAAAAAGATTTTTTTTTTTTAAATAAAAAAATTGAAAAGTTCCCTGGGCCAACCATACCTACTTTGGGAATTTTCAAGATGATAAAAGTTTTTGGCCATACTAAACTTGTTTGCTGGGGGTGTGTTTGGGGAGTTTACAATGGGCACTGTAGTGGATGGCACAATAGAGGCTGTAGTCCACTAGTGCCATTTTATTTCCAAGCCCTAGGTACACTTTGTGCCATAAACCAGGGACTTATAGGCAAATTAAATACACCTTTTGTGGAATTCACCAATTCAACCACGTTTAAAGGGAGAGCAGAGGCACTTTAGCACTGTTTTGCAGTTTCAAAGTGCACAGAGTTCCAAAGTCAATGGAAATATATGGCCCAGCAAAAGATGAAAGATCAGAGGTGACAGCAAAGACAGATCTCCTATAATGGCTTACTAAATATGGGTGGTATGGCACGCAATGACTAATTGATGGGATGCCAGCCTACAGGAAGGATGTCAGTAATAGTGCTGTCAATAATATGAAGGCTATTGATGCTCTGATAGTGCACATATGTACGGTGTGTGTAGGAGCGCTGGTAGGGAAAGCCACCCAGTGGAAGATTTGAAAATTCTCCCACCAGGTAGGAGTAGACATTTGTTTCCCTGCCTGCGCTCTTGCCGGCAAGGAAACTCAGTTGGCTCGTGCCCACCGGGAGCAAGCACAAACACCAGCTACCACAGGGTGCCAGAAAGGCCGGCTCCAACAGTACACAGGATGTGTGCATGTGGGGAGTCAGCCGGGCAACCTGGGGCCTGGGGCTCTCCCCGCAGCCTCCAGTGTACAGTTCAGTTTTCCAGGGTGGGAAATAGGGTGCCCAACCAGAGGCACCTGAGGGCCAGGTACTAGGGTCCCCAGGGCCACTATTGGTTAGGAGAGGAGGGCCTGCGCCCCTCTCCCCTTAATAAAAAAAGGTAGGCCCCTGGGGAAAGGGTCCCGTGGGCCATACTGGTGGTGGAAGGGGGGCCATGCATCCTCTCCCCTTAATTAAAAAGAAAAGTCCTATGGCATGGTGTCCATGGTGCCTGCAGGGGCTTGAGAATGTGGGCTGCATGCCTCCCTACCCTTTAAATATATGTTTTCGCTCTGGGGCATGGGGTTCCTGGGGTCATAAAGACAATGGGAAGGGGAAGTCGTACTTGCTCCCCCTTAGTAAAAAAAGGGCAGTGGGGGATGGAGTCCCTGGGGCCAAAAGAGGGTTGGGGAGGGGGCTGCACGTCCCCTTCCCATGACAAAATACAATCTCCAAGGGATGGAATCCTTAGAGTTGAGAAAGACACAACATTGGCTCCAGAAAGAGTGCTTTTTGAAATTTGGTATAATACTTTTAGAGTTATTAAAGAAAACAGATGTATGTATATCTAGAGACGTGGATCTACTGCAGAGGATCTGTGAATCCACAAGCCACCAGCAATACCATGATTAGCTGCCACCATTTCAACCAGGAAGTGGTTGCAGCCATCTTTGGACTCGAACTCGGTCAAGTCCTATGAAAAGAGTTGAAAAAAATACAATGCGTCAGGGAAGGAATACTCTCACCTCTTAGGCCTGGTGGTGGCCATTTTTTAAAAACACTTTGCAGCAAATTTACAGAGGATAAAATAAAAAACAAGTGCCACCCGGGTGGGCCAGGTCCCAGAGAGAACATTGCTATATATTTGGGGAAGGGGGGTGCGCATGGCCCCCATCTCAAGGCTGATTTTGGGCTCATTGACCCTACCCCTATGGGCCCCACGCTCAGGCTGCTTTCAGCCAAGGGGGCCCCATCCCCTGGGGACTGCATGCCCCCTCCCCCTTTCGAATATGGCCAGTTCCCGTGAGATGCGTCCCTGGGGCCGAAATTGTACCAGGGAGTGCAGCCTGGAGAGGATGGCCCACGGGTTGGCTGCATGCGGGGGGTTGATCAAAGGCCATGCATGGTGGTGGTTGGATTAACGTGTGGTAATTAAATACTATTTTACATAAAAAAATCCTAGAAATTCAGTGAAATAACCAAAGATTACAGGAACATTATTGTTAGGAAATAGCACTAAAATAAAGAAATTCACAAAAAAAACATAGGTTACAGGGATGTTATAGTTAGGAAAATGAATTAGAAAAAACTTAGAAACTCACTAATAACTAGAGGTTGCAGAGTTTCTATGGTTAGGTTCGGATTTCACACACTTAAAACAATAGAAATTCAGCAGTTATAGTTATAGTTTCCTAAGAAACTATAACTCATGCCCTAAGGTAACTCAATTCCCCACCATGCACTGCTAATTACCTCGCATATTACATAAGTCTTGACACCTTCTATGACATCAGTGATAATATCACCAACATTTGCTATAAAGGTATTGATGAGAAAACTGTACTATGATCTATATATTCATATGTGTATATATATATATTTTTATATATATATATATATATATATATAGATAGATAGATAGATATATAGACATATATAGATATATATCGATATATATAGATATATATTACCTACTAGCGGTCGCCAGTCGGAAGTTAGAACCTAGTTTCCATAAGAAGAGTGTTTTTTGATTTGCCAATAACTTTGGTGCTGTTTGACGAATATTCCCGAAATTTTCAAAACTAATTGTTCACTCAGGTCAGCAACTGTCTTGAAAGTTTCAGGGTGACTCGTCAAGGTGGGGGCCGAGAAAAAAGGGGGGGTCCCAAAACATGTTATCTCAATCTTAATTTCTATAGGAAAATTTAGACACGGCTACAGCCTAAACTGCTGAACGGAATTACACCAAATTTGGCAAAGAGATAGCTCTTGATTTATAGATATTGATATTTGAGAATTGTGAAAGGTGACAGGAAACATTAAAAAGCAAAAAAAGGGGCTAGGGTAGGAACACCCTGAGCCCCTGGCCTGCTCAGGGGGTCCCACAGGGACCCATCAGCAAAAAATTGGGGGCACAGGATGACTTTGCAACAAGGCCTCTTTCTGCACCTCTGTTGGTTCTTTTTGCATATTTCTTGCTTCTTTATTTCTTTTATCAGTGATGTCATCAGTGATGTCATTTGAGATGTCATCAGTGATGTCATCAGTGACAGCACTGCCATGTCATGAATGATGTAATATGTGACGTCATCAGCAGTGCATTGCGGGGGTGCAAGTTTTAGTTAGCTGAACTAACTATAACAGCCAAATTTCTCTGGTTTTGTACAAGTGAAATGTTCAACTAACTATAACGTCCCTGCAACTTGTGGTTTTTTCAGTGAATATCTAAGGATTTTTATATGCTAATTTCTAACTATAACGTCACTGAAACCTATGTTTTTTCAGTGATTTCAAAGTGTTTTTTAAATGTTAATTTCTAACTATAATGTCCCTGAAACCTAAGGTTATTTCAGTGAATACAGATATGGATGGACATATAGATAGATATATAGACTAAGTCTTCAATGTGCCACATTGGTGAGTGAAATATCGGACATGCATTTGGATATATTGGTAGCCTTGTATAACTTGTTTCTACTAAGTGACTATCATTACCGAAATGAGATTTATGAGTATTAAGGCACACTCACTGAGAGATTATGAAAGAACTATGCATGTCATAATGGCGGGCTGAGTAAATAGATAACATTGAGCATAATTCAGTCCGTTTTCACTTACAGCACTTCTTCCTGTCCAATTAAGAAGAGACAGGAGTGTTTTAAATGTGGCAAAATGGTTAATGGGAACACTATGGTACTGAGAAAGTCATAGTTGCTGAAAAGCGTCTGCCAAATTAAAGTGAAGACTGTGACCTGCAGAGAGCTCCGTGATTTCCTGGTATGGGATTTTAGTGGTTAATGTTTTTGTAACAGATGCAGTTACAATGGCGGTACCCGCCCACAAATTGTTCGGCAGCGTTTGTGGCATTTGGAGTGGACAAAATATATATATATATATATATATATATATATATATATATATATATATATATATATATATATATATATATATATATATATAAATATATATATATATATATATATATATATTTGAAAAATCTTGGGAACTTGTTCCCGCCAAGGAAATGACTCGCACACCAGGGTCCGTGTATACAAAATTGTATTATTGGCAACGCGTTTCGACTAGAGCGGTCTTATTCGCAAGCCAACTTTGCCACAAACAAAGCACCATTATGAAGTATATTTACAAGAGATAGAGAAAGTACCACTTCGCATTGCTTAATTCATAGACAGCGAAAAAATACTATCAAACATTCTCAGAGCTTGAAGTGAAAGATAGTCTTCCAAATTATTCACAAATTAAAATTGAAATTAAATGCATAACTTAATTGTAAATTATATCCCAAACATGATTTGATTATTAACAACAATCATTATATACTGGTATACAGAGATACAATTTAGATCCTGTGTATGCAACATTGTTTATGTCTTTCACCATGGGTGTCAGCTCTTATGTTTTGGTGGCCGAGTGGCCTAATGAGTGAGTTAATTCATAACTGTGGGTCTATTGGTCCTTGCCGGATAGTGACTACTTCACTAAAAAAATATAATAAAGAAATTAATAAAATCCCTACATATTACCCAAAAGTGTAATAATGAAATAAATAGATAGAGTGCCCTAAATTACCATTCATTCTAAGAGTGAGGGGGGTTATGTACAAAGGGGCCTCACTACAGGGACAGGGATATTACCTACTGGCAGGCGCCAGTAGGTAGTTATAGTTAGGACCTAGTTTCCATAGGAAATCCACAACATTCTATTTGGAGTAACTTTGGCGACGTTGGACGAATCTTCGTTAATTTCTCCAAGAAAATGGCCTGCTCGGTGCCGCTCCTTTCCTGAGAGTTTGGGAGTGATTCGTCAAGTGGGGGCCGAGAAGAAAGGGGGGTCCCAAAAAGTGTTTTGCCCATGCAATTTTCCATAGGGACCTTTAGCCAGGGCTACAGCCCGAATGGCTGAACGGAATTACACCAAATTTGGCAGAGAGGTAGACGTTGTTGCGCAGATTGTGCCTTTTGTTAAGTGGTGTAAATCCGTTCAGTAGTTACTGAGAAATTTGCAAGTAAAATCATAGCGATATCTAGAGACGGGGTGCAGCACGCGTACGGAAATTCGTTCAATTACGAGTGCTAGCTGTATGCTGATTGGCTGTTAACTGTCTGTCAATGCTCAAAACCAGGAAGTGTTGGCGGCCATCTTGTGCCTCGGTAGAACCGAGTAACAAGAAAACAGAAATAAAGTTGAGAAATAAGGGAAGGGGGTAGGCTACCAACATGTTGATCCTTTAAGCTTGCTCAGGGGGTTGTACATGGATGTTTAGGCTCTAGTTTTCTTTTTTTTTTTTATGAAAAATCGCGGAGTATGCTTACAGAAATACGTAGAATTACGAGCCGGAGCTGCATGCTGATTGGTTGTGAACTGTCTGTGAACACTCAATACCAGGAAGTGTTGGCAGCCATCTTGTTCGTCGCTAGAAGCGAGTCACAAGAAAACAGTAAAACAAAGTTGCGAAGTAAGGGAAGGGGGCAGACTAGAAACATTCTGACCCTCTAGGCTTGCTCAGGGGGTTGTACATGGATGTTTAGGCTCTTTTATTTATTTATTTATTTTTAAAGAAAAATCGTGGCGTACGCGTATGGAAATCTGGGGAATTACGAGCACGAGCTGCATGCTGATTGGCTGTCAACTGTCTAGACTAGACATCGACAGCTCAGAATCGATCTTCAGGCCCAAGCTCTTTACTACTGGTACTGGGGTTGGTGCCGCACCTAATTTCGAAGGCCAGAACAGTTGGCACCAAGGGCTATTTTGAGCTGGGACAATAAGCACCTCGGTTTTATCCGGGTTGATTTTTAGCGAGTTAGCTGTCATCCAGTTAACAGTGTACCTGAGAAGATTTCTCAAGGATTCTTGTGCCTGGCTGGTATGGTCAAGATGGACCAGGAGTTGAGTGTCATCAGCGTAGTTAAAGACCTGGAAATCCCTGCCTGTGAGCGCCTCCACAAAGGGCTGCAGTTAGAAGTTAAAGAGGAATGGAGACAACGCAGAACCCTGGGGGACTCCACAGGTCAGGGAGCCCAAAGTCGACACATGGTCCCCCATTTGGACTCTCTGGGTACGGTTGGTCAGGAAAGATCTTAGCCACTGGAGTGCTTGTCCTTTTATGCCCAGATTCAACAACCGGCACAGCAAGATGTCATAGCTGACCGTGTCGAATGCTGCTGACAGATCTAAAAGAATCAGGGCACTCGGATGTTTGTTATCGGCCCTGCATCTAAGCTCATCCAGAACCGACACCATCACCAGCTCAGTACTATGATGTGTCCTGAAACCCGCTTGTCTAGAAGGGAGCAGGTGATGGTCATCTAGATATTTTGAAAGGGATTTCAGGACATGTTGTTCCAATATTTTGGCAAGGAAAGGGAGCTGAGAGATGGGTCTGTAGTTTTTTAAGGCTGACGCATCCGCCCCTGGTTTTTTCAACAGGGGAGTGACCCTTTCTTCTTTCAACGTTTCTGGTAAATAGCCCAGATCTAAGGACTCATTAAGTAGTTTCACGGCCTGCTTTTCCACTCCCGGCAGGGCCATTTGAAAAAGGCCCGGCGGGCAGGGGTCATTTCTTGAGCCTGATTTAGTCTGTTTGGCCACAGTGGTTAAGGTGGCCTGGTTGAGTTTTGGAAAGCTGGCCAACTGACTACTCAGGCAGGGGGGGGGCTTGGTGGGGCATACTGGTCCAGGAGACTATGGTCTATGGGGTTTGCAGTGATTTCTGAGACAATATCCCGAACCTTTTGAAGAAAGAACTCCTGGAAGCTATCACAGGTCGGCAAGTCTCCCCGTGGTGTTTCTGTCCCCTATTTGTCTCAGTTCCTTCAGTATTGCGAAGATCTCTTTTTGTTTGTTTCCCACCAAGCTAATCCTAGTTTTGTAGAATGCTGCCTTCCTCTCTAGGATAACTAATTTATATGTGCCAAGGAGAGTTTTATAATTTATTAGATCAAAGGATCATACCTAAGTCTCCACCTCCTCTCGGCTTGACGAAGGATTTGTTTTGCTCCAGGGACTTCCACTTCTCTGGACTTTTAAATGTTGGGAGGGGGTCGCGCGGCCTCCTTACTGGAACCCTTGATGGCCCTGGGGACCATCATTTCCCAGGGTCGGCTATTGCAGTGTTTCGGGGTGCCTGTCCCTGAGACACTGCTGTTTGCTATGGTAGGGCGGGAGCGCTGCGGCTCCCACTTTAGCACAGCAAACCGGTTTCCTATTTGAAAGAGAGAGCAAGTTAATCTGCTATGTCTTTCAAGTAGGAAAGCAGATTGCTTTTCGTTAGAGAGAGCAGCATGTAAGCTGGTCTCTCTGAGAAAGCAATGCCGGCTCTCGAAGGATGCGGGGAGCCGGCTGCGACCGTGGGGGCATTGGCGTTCTCTCCACGGTCCCCAATGTTATTTTTTTAGTCCCGGGGGATGGGGTCCCTTTGCAGCTCCTTAAATATTTGTTGATATAACTTTTCCAAAATCTTTTTTTGTGTTGGGGAACAGAGTATTACTCCGGTGACTTTGTCATCCATGTACCTTTTTTCACTTTTCTTTATTTGAATTCCGCTTTATTTACAGTATGTTTCTACATTTTTCACAATGAGTTCTACAGCGTAGCGTCCATTGCAGTGTTCTTAGCTTTTTTGTTCTTTTGGTGACTTACCAGTTTGTGTTTAAGATTTGGTGATCTATTTGTGTTGTTTTCCTTTGTGTATCTTTTACGCAGCCTTTTTTTGTGTATGTTGTTTTGTATCTAACTTTATTTATTCAGTACTTCATCCAGTGTTCTAAATATAGGAGAACATCTATAGACATGTAGTTTACTCCTTTCCTTTGCCTCTCTCAACCCTAATTAAGAACATAATGGGGTGAGTCAAACTAAGGCAGTGCTGTTGTTAAGTTTGCAAAACAGTAGGTAGTATAAATAAATAAATAAAGCACTTGACACAATTTTCGTACAAGGACCTACAACATAAGAAATTTAGTATGGAAAATCAACAAAATTTGAAAAACGGTTTCGACATTAGTAACAGTGTCATAGAAGAGCTAAACATAATTTTTATAAGTAGGGAGAATGAAGAGGAAGATATAAATGATGTAGATATCAGGTGTGATTTTCTAAACTAAACTTTAGATGCTGATTTTGTGGAAGTATTAGATGAGATCGAGTATGATCATATGAATTTGTGTAATCAAGAAATTGAAGAATATCATCCCAAGCATAGTCAGCAGAGCTTAGCGTAAGGAACTATGTATGAGTTTCTAAGTTCCTTAGCACACATTTTAGTTGTCCATGACAATGGTATCAGTACTCATTACTACAATGCTGACTTGCCATGAGATTAATGAGGTGAGATTCCAAAATATTATCTTTCTGCTGTATTTTATGCATACATTTGTTTGCTGAAACATTTTGCAGATGTACATGTGTTTTCAATACATTGTTTTGTGCATAAGAAGTCCAGACAAATCACTCTCAAACAAAAGATGGAACAAATATGGAATACATTGTTGAAATCTTGGATTTTCTGCATATAACATTGATGTCTGGTATTCAGATGCAGGAATCTGCACAGGTCGGTCATCACATCATCCTATTTTTTGTGTGGTAAGGAACTGAGGGAAAGAACGATCTTCCAAGCTTTTTTCGCATACAGTAATGGGACTTCCCTTTGCTTCTTTCATTTGGAATAACTCTATAGTATTCCCCATCACTTCTTTAGAATGAAGTGGATGAATACTGTAATGTTCGTAGATTTATTCAGTTATGGAAACATGCAGTTTTTCAATTTGTCCAGATGGGAAGTCAGTATCTTCTACTCGTATTTATTCTTTTCCCACATACACATTTTTGTGATATACCTTTTTTTATAGCAGATAGAACAGAACCTTGCCTTTTTCACTTTTCTAATATCTGCTAATTTTTGCCATATTTTCTTACTCTTAGTAGGAACTCCATTGACAAGAATAACTAAATGTTCACACTGTAAATTTTCTACACCAATTGTCTGTGTTTTAAGTAAATCAAGATTGTATTGAATGTGTTCTGTAGTGCTAGCGCTCTTGGTGTCTAGTTGTGAAATGTACTGAGCGGAAAATTGATTGAAGGAGCTTCTAAGCACACATATTGAAGTGAAATTTACATTGAAAGCTGAATTAAAGTTGTGAACTCCGCTGTGTGTAATGTAGATCGAAGGTACTAATTGATACAAATATTAACAAATGCTATTTTGTACAGTTAACAGAATCTGAGGACAGAGTACAATTGTCTCTACGTTAAGAAAGCAAGGGTAGATCCAATGGTGTACTTAATGTACTAGGAAAGCTGAATTGAAGTTGTGAATCGGCTGTTTGCAGTGTACATTTAATGGTGGACTGTATCATCTGTAATCACGATTGAAATGAAAGATAGAACATGTATGGAATATATTGCAAAAATATGTATGTTTCAGGGACATAATAGTTAAATTGTGACCTTTGTTGTTTGTAGTGTAGACTGTCATTCGGTGTTCTTTTGGACTTGTAAGATGAATTTTGTTATTGTACTAAACCTATACCTGAAATAAATCAAGTTCATGAGATGGAAGAATAATTGATAACCTTAGCCAAGTAAGGTAGCAAGTGTGCAAATTTGTAGTAGCTACATCAAAAGGTTCAATAAAGGGCCTCGAGTTTGAATCAGAATATGAAATTGAAGAATAGTTGATAACCACAGTGAAGAAAGGCATGAAGTAGGTTTGTGTATGTGTGGATGATATGTTGATTGAGTGGAAGATGAATAAGGTGAAAAATAAGAATTGCTGAAGATGTGCAAGCTATCCATTTCCTTGTAAGGGAAGTGTGTGTTTTAGTTTCCCAGTCCATTACACCGACGGGGTGTTGGATTCTGCAGTGGGAACCTGAGAAATGGGTACCATATAGAAGGAGGCAAGCTAGTGCAGAAAGTACACACACTGTGCGGTAGAAAGGACAAAAGAAAGGACGCAAGTGTGCAAATTACCCACTGCTATTCATGGGTAGTAGTTAACAAGAAGGGTCAATGAAGGGCCTGTAGTTTGAATTTCAATTTTAAGAAGAAGAATTGATAACTCTAGTGTAGAAAGGCTGCAAATGTGGAAACTTCCACAACAAAAAGGTTTAATAAAGGGCCTTGACTTTGAATCAGAACATGAAATTGAATAATAATTGATAATCCCAGTCAAGAAAGGCAGCAAGTGTTCACTTTTAGTACAATAAATACATTAGTATATAGTGCTCAAATCTTTATTATTTTTCAATAATAAGTTTATTCTATTAATATCTCATAATTTAAGAGACATTTCAATGCAACTTCATCAGATATGTCATTCAGATCAATTTCCTCGTCGGCAGTTTCTGATTTAATTTATACTAAAATGTAAACATAATTTAAAGCTTACAGAAAATCTCCATCAAAGCTTTTGTCTTCAAAATCACAATTCATGTCTGCAGCACTAATTTCTCCTTCTTCACTCTCATTGCTTGTGACAGATATGATTAGTTCTTCAATTATACTCAAAGTAATATCCCAAATCTCCTGCGTATGAGGCTAAATAAAGGGCCTGTAGTTTGAATTTCAATAAGAAACAGAAGATTTAATAACCATAGACTATACTGGCTCTTTTTTAATATCGTTAGACTTTTAAGCTTTTTTTATACATGAACGGCATGAAGTGCGCAAATTACCTACTGCCATTCACGAGTATTAGTTAACAAGAAGGCTCAATAAAGGGCCTGCACTTTGAATTTGTATGACAAGAAGGATAATTGACAACCCCAGCCAAGAAAGGCAGCAAGTGTGCAAATTTCCCCTTGCTTTCGGCCGGGGTAGTAGGTACATCAAAAAGGCTCGATAAAGAGCCTCGAGTTTGAATCAGATTATGAAGTTGAAGAATAGTTAATAACCACAGCGAACAAAGGCAGCAAGTAGGTTTGTGTATGTGTGGATGATATGTTGATTGAGTGGAAGATGAATAAGGTGAAAAATAAGAATTGCTGAAGATGTGTAAGCTAACCATTTCCTTGTAGGGGAAGTGGGTGTTTTAGTTTTCTAGTCCATTACACCGACGGGGTGCTGGGTTCGGCAGTGGGAGCCTGAGAAATGGGTACCATATATAAGGAGGCAAGCTAGTGCAGAAAGTACACACACTGTGCGGTAGAAAGGACGCAAGAAAGGATGCAAGTGTGTAAATTACCCACTGCTATTCATGGGTAGTAGTTAACAAGAAGGGTCAATGAAGGGCCTGTAGTTTCAATTTCAATTTCAAGAATAATAATTGATAACTCTAGTGAAGAAAGGCTGCAAATGTGGAAACTTCTACAACAAAAAGGTTCAATAAAGGGCCTTGACTTTGAATCAGAATATGAAATTGAGGAATAATTGATAATTCCAGCGAAGAAAGGAAGCAAGTTTGCATCTAAAGCAACAAAGTTCTTTGGAATGTGTGATGATGTGTGGTGCAAGCAGCACGGATTGGTAGGAAAATCTTTAAAATCCAGTTTTCTAATAAATATTGGTTGTCTATACACAGAAGTAAGTTGAAGTATATTTTCAAAAGGTATGATGTATTTTTTTCTAAATAAGTCATCTCATTCAATATGGTGACATGGTGATGATTTGTGGTGCACTGAGTTAGTAATACCTTTAGCGCTGAGCTCGAATGTACCCTGTGATGATATGTGATCGGGTGAGGTACAGTAATTGAAGTAATGTCTTTTGTTGATTGAATTCTGCATCAATTCTATTTAAAAGGGACAGTGTGTCTCACTGTGACATAAAAGTGTTCACTCTTGTTTGTGATTATTTATGGTGCGCTGAGTAAGTAGTATCTTTGGCGGTGAGCTTGTATGTTCCCTGTGCAGTGTGGATTGAAAGCAGTTGTTAACAGACATAGATGAATGTTTTTTGTCACTTATTTAGACAAAATGTGAAACACATATAGTAGAATGTTGTCTGCATTAAATGAATGAAGGTTGAATTTCCTAGTAATCACAGTTTATGAAAATGTGAAGATATTGTGCAATGGTCTGTGTTTTAAGTAAATCAAGATTGTATTGAATATTTTCTGTAGTGCTGGCGCTCTTGGTATCTAGTTGTGTACTCTACTGAGAGCAGAATCGATTGAAGGCAGTTCTCAGCACACATAGTGAAGAGAAATGTACATGGAAAAGTGAATTGAAGTTGTGAACCCTGCTGTCTGTAATGTAGATCGAAGGTACTACTTGATAGAAACATTGATGAATGGTATTTTGTACAGTTAACAGAATCTTAGGACAGAGTAGAATTGTACCTGCGTTAAGGAAAACAATGTTGAATGTAATGCTGTTCTTAATGTAGAAGGAAAGTTACATTGAAGGCCTGAATGCAGCTGTCGACAGTGTAGACTGAAGGCAGTTGTGGACACAAAGATCGATGAATGCTATTTGTACAGTTAACAGAATGTGAGGACACAGTATAAATGTCTCTGCCTTAAGGAAAGGAAGTCCGAATGCAATGTTGTCCTTTATGTAGAAGGAAAGCTGAATTCAAGTTGTGAACCCAGCTGTCTGCAGTGTAGATTGAAGGTAGTTGTTGACAAAAAGATCTGTCAAGGCAAGCTGTACAAGTTTACAGTATCTGTGAACGCAGTATAATTGTGTCTGTCTTAAGGAAAGTAAAGCTCAATACAATGGTGTCCTTAATGTAGAAGGAAAGCTGAATTCAAGTTGTGAACCCAGCTGTCTGCAGTGTAGATTGAAGGCATTTGTTGACACAAAGATTTATGAAAGCTATTTTGTCAGTTTGCATCACCTGAGGACACAGTATAATTGTCTCTGCCTTAAAGAAAGCAAGGCTGAATACAATGCTGTCCTTAATGTAGAAGGAAATCTGAATTGAAGTTGTGAACCCAGCTGTCTACAGTGTAGATTGAAGGTAGTTGTTGACAGAAAGATCTGTCAATGCAAGTTGTACAAGATACAAGCAGTTACTGTGCACACGTCAGATAGAAAATTCGGTATATATGTATTACAGGACAAACAGAGAAGAAGCTGTTGGTTTGATGAAAGCTTTATGTAATTCTTTTTTGGGGAATATACAGACGCCAGCCGACACGTGTTTCATCTAGCAGGACGAAGCCTGTGAATCATCAGGGCTGTGAATGGCGTGGTAAGTCTTGTGCAGATTAGGTAGAGTAAACGTTGTAGACTTGGTAGTAAGAGTACAGGATGTACAGGGAAATCGTGGCTTCTGAGGAGCAGTCGGGTACGACTGTCGGCGGTAACCTATGGTACTCGGTTATGCTGTCGCTCCGTGACGGGTATGCCTACTAGTTGTACAAGATAACAATATCTGTGGACGCCGTATAATTGTGTCTTTCTTAAGGAAAGTAAAGCTCAATACAATGGTGTCCTTAATGTAGAAGGAAAGCTGAATTCAAGATGTGAACCCAGCTGTCTGCAGTGTAGATTGGAGGCAGTTGTTGACACAAAGATTGATGAAAGCTATTTTGTCACTGTTTGCATAACCATGAGGACACATCATAATTGTCTCTGCCTTAAGGAAAGCAAGGCTGAATACAATGCTGTCCTTAATGTAGAAGGAAAGCTGAATTGAAGTTGTGAAACCAGCTGTCTGTAGTGTAGATTGAAGGTAGTTGTTGACAGAAAGATCTGTCAAGGCAAGTTCTAAAAGTTAACAGTATCTGTGGACGTAGTATAATTGTGTCTGTCCTAAGGAAAGTAAAGCTCAATACAATGGTGTCTTTAATGTAGAAGGAAAGCTGAATTCAAGTTGTGAACCCAGCTGTCTGCAGTGTAGATGGAAGGCATTTGTTGACACAAAGATCGATGAAAGCTATTTTGTCACTGTTTGCATAACCTGAGGACACAGTATAATTGTCTCTGCTTTAAGGAAAGCAAGGCTGAATACAATGCTGTCCTTAATGTAGAAGGAAAGCTGAATTGAAGTTTCGAAACCAGCTGTCTGCAGTGTAGATTGAAGGTAGTTGTTGACAGAAAGATCTGTTAATGCAAGTTGTACAAGATAACAGTATCTGTGGACGCAGTATAATTGTGTCTGTCTTAAGGAAAGTAAAGCTCAATACAATGGTGTTGTTAATGTAGGAGGAAAGCTGAATTAAAGTTGTGAACCCAGCTGTCTGCAGTGTAGATTAAAGGAAGTTGTTGACACAAAGATCGATGAAAGCTATTTTGTCACTGTTTGCATAACCTGCGGACAGAGTATAATTGACTCCGCCTTAAGGAAAGCAAGGCTGAATACAATAGTGTCCTTAATGTAGAAGGAAAGCTGAATTGAAGGTGTGAAACCAGCTGTCCGCAGTGTAGATTGAAGGTAGTTGTTGACAGAAAGATCTGTCAAGGCAAGTTCTGAAAGTTAACAGTATCTGTGGACGCAGTATAATTGTGTCTGTCTTAAGGAAAGTAACTCTGAATACAATGTAAGCATGGGCGAATTTTGCGAATCTGGCGTTCACGAATTTGCGTATTTGCGAACTCGCAATCCGCAAAATCCGCGAATTCTCGCGAATTTGCGGATTTTTGTTGTTGTTCGCAAGGGTTTCTGCCAGTTCGCGAGGGTTTGGTACCAGTTCGCAATTGCGAACTTACTTGTCGGCTCGTAACGGTCGCGACTATGTTGTTTCTACGTCTGGTTCATCATCACAGGTTCCCAGCACCCTCTGTTTCACCACTGCCACCCTCTGTTTCACCCATGCCACGCTCTGGTACATCAATGCCACCCTCTGGTTCATCATCACTGTAGATTATGGGGGGAAAAGCAAGCACACCTGCCCTGCTTCAACTGACATGAATTAATTTGGGGTTGGTTTATGAATGTGTCACTGTTTTAAAATTCCAGTCTGGCACCTGCTTCCTTATCAGTAATTTGCTTTCTGTTGCAGTGCATTTTTTTTCCAGGACCTTTGTGGCCTACTTGTAGCTATTATATGAGCCTGCTGTGAGGGCCAGAGCAGGGTCATACAATTGTTGCAACTAGCAACTGAACTCTGGAGGGGCCCCAGTCAGGACGCACTACAGGGAATGGTTACTAATGATGAGTTTGAACTTTTGCACCTGCTGAGTGCTTTCACTTTTGCAAAACTCGTTTTTCTGCAATTTCGCGGGATTCGCGTGGCGCGAACTTGCGTGAGATCGAATTCGGAAGCCGCAAATTCGTGCGAATATGCGATTTGTTCTTTTGCGGCATGTTAGTTCGCAAGGTTTTGTGCATTTTAGCGAGCCGCTTGTAGCGCAACGGCGCGAAGTTACCCTCGCGGTCGTTCACGGGCAAGGCCATCTTGTTTGCATGACGTATTTCCATTTCCGGGCGCGATGTGTAATCTTGCAAAGTGTGCGGCTCGCTAGTACAATTTCGCGTGTGTTCGCGAGGAAAATCTCGCGCGAACTTACCCACGCGGTCGTGAACGGGCGCGGCCATCTTGTTTCTCATTCATTGCTATGGTTCTGGGCATGCTTTTTCTATCCTCTCTGAATCTCTGCCATCCTTTGCTTGTTTGAAGTTTTTTTTAATCTATTTTACTTATTATCTATCCCTCTATTTTTCTAGCTCTATATTTTTGTGTTTTCTGCTACTTTTGGTTAATTTTAAACTACTTTTTTAAACTCTTTTCTTTTCTTCTCTTCCCTATTCTATTTTCTTTATTATTTAGCTTCCTTTCTGCCCAGACCATGGTAAAGGGAGCCGGAAAGCATCCCGAGAAGGGGAAGGGTCCCGCACCCCGTGCCCAGCTCCCGTGCGGGTGTTTGAGGGGGGAGCAGGTCGCACCCCGCGAGATCTTCAGCCCGGAGGAGGTGGCCGCACTAATTTTTTATGTTCAGCACCGCCTCCCCAGGACCATCATGGCAGGCGGCAAGATCGCTAGCGGGTACGGGATCCAGGAGCGCCGGAAGCGGTGGGAGAAGGTGTGCCGGGCCATGTAACCACCACACTCGGGTCCAGCGCAGCTAGAACCAGGCCACCCACCGCTGGACGGATGTCCTGGACCGGGAACACGATCTGCTCGACCTGCTCGGCCTTGAGATCCCCGGGCTAGGTGAGTAGTAGTAGCTATTTCTTTACTATGTTTTCTCCTGCTCTGTGTGTTATTATCTTGCAAATTTTAGTTTTTTACCAAGAGCAATAATGCTGCTGATTACATTGTAGGTAAATTATATTTCAAAATCTTCTGTGCATTTCAGGTGCACTGCTCTCCTTCTCAGTAGCGTTACTACTATGCTTATTTGTTTTCGATTTTGTGCTCATTTCATTGGCCTGTGAAATTATGCATGAGTGTAGTTTAAAGAACTGCCTAATGCTAGACACTAAGGGTCAGATTTTTAATTACCGGCGCATCCCTGCAAAGTAGCAGGGATGCGCCAGTAATTGTGCGCCACGCCACCATCACCCATGGTGCGCCGTATTTACAATGCGACCCACCATGGGCCCAAAACGTCACCAAAACGTTATGCATCTGTGCCGTAAAGGCGGCGCATTGCTGGAGTTGCGTCGCAACGATGGCGCAGCTCCAGCAATGCTCTGGGGTGCCCTATCTCCCCAATGCTGCATCAAGCCGTACGTCTGCTTTAAGCAGGCGCAGGGTTTAAGTCACGCATCATTGTCCTCAAAGTGACTGATTGAAATCTTGTAGATTTCCCTCAGCCACATTTACAATGCGTTCCTGCGCAGGAACGCCCTCCCTCGCGCCGGAACGCCCCCTAATGGCGCAGGGCTTTACAACGTGATGCATCTCCCATATGCGTCACGTTGTTAATATACGCCGCAGCATGGCGCCTCTTTTGTTCTGCCGCTGCGTCACAAAAGTCACGCAACAATGGAGCAAAAGAGCCGCAAGGGGCTTCTAAATCAGCCCCTACAGACTCAAGTCCAGTCCTTACTTTTTACACATGGCGATAAGAAGAAATAGTGGTATTGGATTGATAGTTTGAGTATTTTAATGACTTGTTAATGTAGTAGGAAACTTTAGTGTTGTCGCTGATCTGAAATCACAATGGACTTTGTCTGTCACTTCGCGTGCTGCGGACTGCTGCCTGCCAGTCCTAGGCAAACCTTTTTAGTACTTTGTTTAGTGAGTTACATAAGAACTTTCCAAGTCGACGGTCCGCAAATCTAGCAATACTAATAACGTAGTAGACCACATGAGATCGGTCAATATATCCCGTGGAATAGTTGTCTATTTGCTATTTCGCCAAAATATTTTGTTATTGTTCTGAAAATGTTTGATTTGGTTGACAAATCTCATCCATGTTTTCTGGTCTTTCTTTCTTTCATGTTGTACATCAGCTCCCCCCAGGGGCAAGAGGGCATTGGAGGAGGCTGCTGCTGCTGCTGAACAGGATTGGTCAGGCGAGGGCTCCTTTGCTGGCCCGGTAAGTTTTAATTTTAATATAGAGTACCTATTTTTTCCTAGCGTTCCTCATTAGATTTTTTCTAAATTGTCTTTGATCTTATTGTAGACTGTATCTAAATTCTTATCCTGCCTCGACTATGACTCCCTGTGGTATTACTAGATTATTCTTATTAGTCTGTCTGTGTAGCTAAGTAAGATTGCAGATTTGGAAATTCCATTGGACTCCCATTCTAGTCAGCAATAGCTCTATGCACTGAGTGCAGCCCTCTGGGATTGTCCATAATGTCTTTTCAAGTCTTCTAAATGTTTATGCTTTGACAATTGCCAACAATAAAAAGGTGAATGACCACCAAGAATGAATAAGATACTACTTTACTTTTGGTTTGGATAGGAGGACAATCCATTTTACTACTGTTGCAGGGACAAATCTGCACAAACAGAACTATGGACACTAAATAGTGCATTGTTTATCAATTATAATAGGCGCAGGTAGACTTTCCACATACCTCAGTGATATCAGACTTTGAAGATCCCCCAATCTCCTTAGTGACTAGATAGTGTGGCAGAGTCATTTAGCTCCCGAATTCATCGATGATTGATCCCCAATGATGATTATTATCCAATGCAGGACAAGAGTACGGAGTCAGAGTCCAGAAGTGTCAGAGGCACGGGCTCATGCTTGCAAATTGCAAAACCTTTTGCTCATTCACGCATGACCAAAAACCACAGAGTCTATTTAAGTTTTAAAGCTTTATTAAAAGTAAAAATATTTATTAAAATCAAGCTTGTCATAAAACAGAAACGGTTGATTAAAAATGGAAAAGTGCTAATAGTGATTTATTTCACACATTTATTATGGGCGAGCCGAGCCCTCACCTGGTTTGAACTTTAATTTTTCTTTTTGATGATGAATCGTTGGTCCCTCTGTCCTAGTGGTGATGATGATGATTTTTTCTTAGAAGTGAAGCTTCTGTCTGTTATGAGAAAAATGGTGCGTGTTAAAAGCAAGCATTCATCAGTTGTGCCAAAAAGTGCAGCAAGACCAGACCCTTCACTGGAAAATTTTACTTTAGAGTAGACAGTCACAAATTATTAGATTGGTTTCTGTATTCCCATTTCTTCATTCCTAGACAATATGCTAGTGAGTGGTGTATGTCTATGACATCTAACATTCTTAAATGTACTTTGTAGGTTGAACATCTGGTGCTGGGCCCAGCGCGGAGGTGGAGGAGGGAAGCTCTGGGGAGGAGGCGGTGCAAGTGCCAGAGCCAGACCAAACTGCTGTGCGGGTTGCCACAGTAGTGGCGGGCAGTGGTAAGCTCTTATATTCCTTACTTATTGAGATTGCAGACTGCATAGTGTGCTGCTCCCCGTGAGAAAACGTAAGGTTTGTCCAGATGAGAGACATGAAGAAGAATGATTGACATTTAGGGGCCTATTATGATGGCGGACGGACCTGAGTCCGTCCGCCACCATAGAGTAGGAGGGACCGTCCGCAGGTGCAGTGGCGGTCCCTCCGTGGTAATTAGGATGTGACCGCCACCCTGGCGGTCACACCCTGTATTTTTATCATTGCGGTGGGTGCTGCTTGAAGCAGCACCCGCCGCAATGATAAAAATGTAAGTTGTGCATTTGCATGCACAAAGCGGCAGGCACCGCGTGGTGCCTGCCGCTTTGTGCAGGCAAATGCATGGGGGTACCATAGGTACCCCCCATGTGCACCCCCCACATCCCCCCTTCACCTCTGGCGGCCTGGAACGGGCCCAAAACAAAAATCTGTAAGCCTTTGCACGTCGGAAATGCCGCCGTGTAAAGGCCTCCAGATATCCTAATATGGCTGGCGGTGTCTGATAGACACCGCCAGCCATGTTAGTGCTTTTCCGCCGCGGACGGGAGGCGACCACGGCGGAAAAGCTGCGGACTGAAAAACAATCCCCCAGCCATCCTAATCTGGTGGGGGGTCTTTTTCAGTCCGCTGCGGATTTCCCGCATCCTCTGGGCCGGCGGTGGATTCCGCCGGCCCGGAGGATGGGGGAAATCCGCAATCCTAATCTGCCCCATAGTTTAAATGGATGGATGCCTGGATCATGGTACTATCTGACTCTTAGATAGCATTTGTGTATCTAGAGAGAGTAGACGGTCACTGGATGAACTAAGTGTTACTTTGAAGAGCATGTAACACCGCACCCGTACGTCCGTCCCAGTATAGGAAAGGCAAGGAAAGAAGTTGTAATTTTGTCCGAATACTACCATGCATAGTAGCAGTAGTTTTTATTGCAAGCACAGCATATATCCGGCTATTACGATGGCCACTCACTACCTCTGTTAATAAGTTTAGTAGAACTCGGTCATTCATGTGTGGATGTATCACTGTTCACTCAATAAAAAGCAAAGCACCAAAAGTCATCCCATATGTAAGTAAATACATACCATGTGCAGTGATAGATAATCAGATTATTTATCTTCTTCATTTTCCTTTTCTAGTATTCATTGGCACTGTAGGGTGAAACTTAAATTAATTAAGCAGTAGCCCTTGTAACAGTGTATTCTCAGTGCCACCCGTAATAGAAAAGTAACAGCATCACCACCTGTATGTACTGGACTGGTACAGTAACGCAAGTCTGTCTCACTCATCATGGCGGGCGTCTGTTTTCCTCGGGTGCAAGTTGACTGCGCTGGCATGATGCCGGCTTGCAGAAGTTAACGTACCAATTTTGCTAAAAAGAGAGAAGAAGAAGAATAAGACTGGTGTACTGTCATAGTCGACTCTAATGGAGTGAGTCCATAGTGCTCGTAGAATTGATTCCTTAAACTCCCACTAATGTTAGAGCAAGGGTGAAGAAGTGGGAGGTTAGATAGATACTGGCCACAATAGTTATGTACTGCACTTGCAAGTTGCTAGTTCTACTGTGACACAACTTTCTGCTGAATGATTTTTTGTTAATCTTAAAGAGCATTGGTTACAGACTATGTCTTTCTTTCTTCATATAGATGCTCCTTCCAAACCAACCCGGAAGGAGCTGGCTACACGGGCCCGGCAACGGAGGCTGGAGGCCACTGTCGCTGAATATCGGCTTGTGGCCCAGGAGGAGGGGGACACGCAGTCTACCACTACATCTACAGGGACTGCTGCATCCTCCTCCGCGCTCCCTGGGTCACCCAGACGGCGCAGGTCTCCAGCTGCCCCCCACAGCAGTTTGAAGAAACGTATGCACCGCCTTTCCCTGAGGGTTTCCTACCTCGAGCAGGAGCTGCTCAACACCAAAACCCTGCTCGAGACCCTCCGCAAGGATCATTCCGACCTGGCCCGTAAATTCAACAGCAGCAGCCAGCAGTAGGAGGACACTGTCCCTTGCCCCTTTTTTAAAGACTTCTGGGGGGTGGGAATTGGGAGTTGGGTTTTTTCACTTTTTTGGACTTTTCACTGACATTCGTTGGGGTTAGGGAGTGGGGGTGGGTTGGGTCTTGTGGGAGATTATTTTTGTCAGGGATATAAATATACTTTAAATCTCTATCTTAGCATACGTGTTTTTTTACTGCTTTTGAGGCTGGTGGGTGGGGGTTTAACAGTAACTTTGTTTTGGTGACACTTAAGTGGCATCTTGATTCAAGTTGTGTAATTAATTGCCCAAATGTTTTCAAAACTAAGAGCCTCTCACAGAGTAAGTGAATTCAATAGTCCTAGGTCTTTACAAGTACTAGCGCCAGTCTCTCGTCTCTCCTAATACTCCATTATACTTCCTCCCCCCAAAAGCTTATCTTACCTGTAATTTGTGTTTGGAAATAGGGCTAGGCACAGGGCTGGCTGCACGTCAAATGGCGATATGGCAATCCTGGGCGGATGAAATGTCATCATTGCGTTGGTACTAGTGGTGTTACACAGTGGCAGTTGCAGCATCTGAAAAAAAAGAAAATGAAACCTAGTTTGTCCTTACCATAGCATTAGAAGGGTACGATAGAGAATATAGCAGGTGACAGTACACTAGAACAGTGCCACAATGTAGCCTAACAAATGGTAAAGTATTGAAAGTGTAACTAGTACTTGCGTTGAATTTTCTGACATTGGCTACTACTACAAGAAATAGTACTGAAGCTGAGTAAGTCTAGAATATATCCTCGGATTCCTTCACCAGCCTGTTGCTATGACCTTATCCTCCCAGCAAGTGTGTGGAATTATTGATGTCATTTAGTCACACATAAATCAAAACCACACAGCCCGGGGGAAGAGGGTTAGGGTTTGGAAAATGGATGGGAATGGGGGTTTCTTTTTGGGTAGGTTTCGTTGAGAGAAGAAAAAAAAAGCACAGCATGGACAAACAATAATTGAAGATAAAGAAATCTTTGGGTACAAAGCTAACCATAAATCTTTTAAGTGACAAAAATGGAAATGCATGCACTACTGCATGCATTGTTACTGAAAAGTAAGTAGTACTTTCGACAACCGTGAATGACAGAATGCGACAGTACAGGGCTGCAGCGTTTTCACTTGCCTATCTCTGCACTCAGAGAAACACTTACATTAAATTAGGTTTAAAAAATAGCCGAAGTAAAACCTATAGAATGGCTGTAGGGATCAATTTAGAAGCAGAGAGAGATCCAAGAAATGCAGTCACACTCATAGAAGAAAACAATGGATACTTTATCTGTATGTTGTTGTAGTTGTCCTGTCGAATTTGGTAAGTAAGTTGCATGCAGCAAACAATTCCTCTTATTAGCGGCACTCCTCCATTCCAGCTGACGCTTCGTCCATCAATGTTGGTGACCAGAAGATACCCTGTCCACTGCCTGCCTGGCGGATGCTGAATTGCGGCTCGCTAATGTGAAGCCTGACTCCATCCTTTTTTCCCCATTGCACAGACTGAAACCCGGCCTGTAATTATTGAACGAAAAACAGGAAGTGATATTACAACACCACTGATAAATAAATATAAGGTATGTACGCTGTGTAGTGCAAAAAGTCACACTTTGAGTAGTTTCCTAATAGACAGTACAATATTTTTGAAAGTGCGTACTCTGTCTGAGTCTCCTTTTGAAGGATAAATAAGTATGGGCAAATTAATTTAGCGGATCTTTCCCCTCAAGCTAGGTGTACTGTAAAATGTGTTTTAGAACAAAATTAGACCTTCCCAGCAGTGCTCCCACGCAGACCCTTACTAAAGCCAGTCGCAAAAATGTAGAAGACCCCCAATCAGATCTCAAAAAACAAGGCCTAGCAGAAAACTGGTGACAAAACGTACTTTGAAAGTAAAAGTAGGCACAAATACCCCCTTACCCACCGTGGATTGTATTCAAACCACTTGCAAGCAAGCAAAAGTATCCATAGCCAGCATCGCTCCAAGACTCGAAAACCCCCCCACCCAAACACATGCAATAGAATTACTGCTAACCCTAACAAGCCCTAAGTTAAGAATAGTGGCAAAGGCTTTCTTTAACTATGCCAAATCCCCCCTTTCCCACCATGGATTTTCTTCAAATGACTTGCAACCAAAATTACACATTCCCACAAGTGCTCTAAGACCCCAGAACTCAGTTGCAAAAATCTAGAACACCCTGAAACACATGCAATCATGCTGCTAGGGCTAACCCTAACGAACCCTAAGTTACAAAAATTGCCAAAAGGCTTTTCCTTATGGATTTTGTCCAAACCACTTCTATCCGGTATTAGACCTTCCCAGCAATGCCCCAAGACCCGCCAACCCACCCGTCAAAAGGCACAACACCCCCAAACAGCCAAAAAGGAAAATCTCATACTTACAATATTTATTGGCCTTCGGTCCAAACGCGCTGTGCAACTAGGTCATAACTCCCGTTTTCCACCACGGATTTCCTGAAAAGCAAATGCAATCAAAATTAGACTGTCCCAGCAGTGCTCCCAGACCCCAAAACTCACCCACAAACACCCGAAATCCCCCCAAACAGCACCTGAAAGGCAAGCAAGTCAGCAAAAACGCAAAAAGATTTTCGCCTCCGATTTGGTCCAAACCACTTTTATCCGGTATTAGAGCTTCCCAGCAATGGCCCCAGAGCCGTCAACCCAGGCGAAAACTAATAGAAGACCCCCAAACAGCCAAAAAGCAAAAGTACAAAAATGGGAACTTAGTCATTTTTTTGGCAATTTCCAAAATCACTCCGCTCGTGCTCTGCAGCTAGTCCCTAACTCCCGTCTGCCACCATGGATTTGCTTCAAACCTCTTGCAATCTAAAGTATCCATAGCCAGCAGTGCTCCCAGACCCCGAAACCCACCCACAAACCCCAGGAAGCCCCCCCTAACAGGCACCCGAAAACGCTACATTGAGCAAAATGTCAGAAATAACAAAAAATAATTCTGCATGGATTTTGTACAAACTACTTCTATCCGGTATTAGCCCTTCCCAGCAATGCTCCAAGACCCGCCAACCCACCCGCAAAAAAGCACAACACCCCCAAACAGCCAAAAAGGAAAATCTCATACTTACAATATTTCTCGGCCTTCGGTCCAAATGCGCTGTGCAGCTAGGTCATAACTCCCGTTTTCCACCACGGATTTCCAGAAAAGCAAATGCAATCAAAATTAGACTGTCCCAGCAGTGCTCCCAGACCCCAAAACTCACCCACAAACACCCAGAATCCCCCCAAAGAGCACCTGAAAGGCAAGCAAGTCAGCAAAAACGCAAAAAAATTCGCCCTCGATTTGGTCCAAACCACTTTTATCTGGTATTAGAGCTTCCCAGCAATGGCCCCAGAGCCGTCAACCCAGGCGAAAACTAGTAGAAGACCCCCAAACAGCCAAAAAGCAAACGTACAAAAATGGGGACAGTCTTTTTTTGGCAATTTCCAAAATCACTCCGCTCGTGCTCTGCAGCTAGGCCCTAACTCCCGTCTGCCACCATGGATTTGCTTCAAACCTCTTGCAATCTAAAGTATCCATAGCCAGCAGAGCTCCCAGACCCCGAAACCCACCCACAAACCCCAGGAAGCCCCCAAAACAGGCCCCCGAAAACACTACATTGAGCAAAATGTCAGAAATAGCAAAAAATAATTCTGCATGGATTTTGTACAAACCACTTCTATCCGGTATTAGACCCCTCCCAGCAATGCCCCAAGACCCGCCAACCCACCCGCAAAAAAGCACAACACCCCCAAACAGCCAAAAAGGAAAATCTCATACTTACAATATTTCTCGGCCTTCGGTCCAAATGCGCTGTGCAGCTAGGTCATAACTCCCGTTTTCCACCACGGATTTCCAGAAAAGCAAATGCAATCAAAATTAGACTGTCCCAGCAGTGCTCCCAGACCCCAAAACTCACCCACAAACACCCAGAACCCCCCCAAAGAGCACCTGAAAGGCAAGCAAGTCAGCAAAAACGCAAATAAATTCGCCCTTGATTTGGTCCAAACCACTTTTATCTGGTATTAGAGCTTCCCAGCAATGGCCCCAGAGCCGTCAACCCAGGCGAAAACTAGTAGAAGACCCCCAAACAGCCAAAAAGCAAAAGTACAAAAATGGGGACAGTCTTTTTTTGGCAATTTCCAAAATCACTCCGCTCGTGCTCTGCAGCTAGGCCCTAACTCCCGTCTGCCACCATGGATTTGCTTCAAACCTCTTGCAATCTAAAGTATCCATAGCCAGCAGTGCTCCCAGACCCCGAAACCCACCCACAAACCCCAGGAAGCCCCCCAAACAGGCACCCGAAAACGCTACATTGAGCAAAATGTCAGAAATAACAAAAAATTATTCTGCATGGATTTTGTACAAACCACTTCTATCCGGTATTAGACCTTCCCAGCAATGCCCCAAGACCCGCCAACCCACCCGCAAAAAAGCACAACACCCCCAAACAGCCAAAAAGGAAAATCTCATACTTACAATATTTCTCGGCCTTCGGTCCAAATGCGCTGTGCAGCTAGGTCATAACTCTCGTTTTCCACCACGGATTTCCAGAAAAGCAAATGCAATCAAAATAAGACTGTCCCAGCAGTGCTCCCAGACCCCAAAACTCACCCACAAACACCCAGAACCCCCCCAAAGAGCACCTGAAAGGCAAGCAAGTCAGCAAAAACGCAAAAAAAATTCGCCCTCGATTTGTTCCAAACCACTTTTATCTGGTATTAGAGCTTCCCAGCAATGGCCCCAGAGCCGTCAACCCAGGCGAAAACTAGTAGAAGACCCCCAAACAGCCAAAAAGCAAAAGTACAAAAATGGGGACAGTCTTTTTTTGGCAATTTCCAAAATCACTCCGCTCGTGCTCTGCAGCTAGGCCCTAACTCCCGTCTGCCACCATGGATTTGCTTCAAACCTCTTGCAATCTAAAGTATCCATAGCCAGCAGAGCTCCCAGACCCCGAAACCCACCCACAAACCCCAGGAAGCCCCCAAAACAGGCCCCCGAAAACGCTACATTGAGCAAAATGTCAGAAATAGCAAAAAATAATTCTGCATGGATTTTGTACAAACCACTTCTATCCGGTATTAGACCTTCCCAGCAATGCCCCAAGACCCGCCAACCCACCCGCAAAAAAGCACAACACCCCCAAACAGCCAAAAAGGAAAATCTCATACTTACAATATTTCTCGGCCTTCGGTCCAAATGCGCTGTGCAGCTAGGTCATAACTCCCGTTTTCCACCACGGATTTCCAGAAAAGCAAATGCAATCAAAATTAGACTGTCCCAGCAGTGCTCCCAGACCCCAAAACTCACCCACAAACACCCAGAACCCCCCCAAAGAGCACCTGAAAGGCAAGCAAGTCAGCAAAAACGAGAAAAAAAAATTTGCCCTCGATTTGGTCCAAACCACTTTTTTCCGGTATTAGAGCTTCCCAGCAATGGCCCCAGAGCCGTCAACCCAGGCGAAAACTAGTAGAAGACCCCCAAACAGCCAAAAAGCAAAGGTACAAAAATGGGGACTTAGTCATTTTTTTGGCAATTTCCAAAATCACTCCGCGCGTGCTCTGCAGCTAGGCCCTAACGCCCCTCTGCCACCATGGATTTGCTTCAAACCTCTTGCAATGTAAAGTATCCATAGCCAGCAGTGCTTCCAGGCCCCGAAACCCACCCACAAACACCAGGAAGCCCCCCAAACAGGCCCCCGAAAACACTACATTGAGCAAAATGTCAGAAATAGCACAAAAAAAATCTGCATAGATTTTGTACAAACCACTTCTATCCGGTATTAGACCTTCCCAGCAATGCCCCAAGACCCGCCAACCCACCCGCAAAAAAGCACAACACCCCCAAACAGCCAAAAAGAAAAATCTCATACTTACAATATTTCTCGGCCTTCGGTCCAAACGCGCTGTGCAGCTAGGTCATAACTCCCGTTTTCCACCACGGATTTCCTGAAAAGCAAATGCAATCAAAATTAGACTGTCCCAGCAGTGCTCCCAGACCCCAAAACCCAGGCACAAGCACCCGGACCCCCCCCAAACAGCACCTGAAAGGCAAGCAAGTCAGCAAAAACGCAAAAAGATTTTCGCCTCTGATTTGGTCCAAACCACTTTTATCCGGTATTAGGGCTTCTCAGCAATGGCCCCAGAGCCGTCAACTCAGACGAAATCTAGTAGAAGACCCCCAAACAGCCAAAAAGCAAAAGTACAAAAAGGGGGACAGTCATTTTTTTGGCAATTTCCAAAATCACTCCGCTCGTGCTCTGCAGCTAGGCCCTAACTCCCCTCTGCCAGCATGGATTTGCTTCAAACCTCTTGCAATCTAAAATATCCATAGCCAGCAGTGCTCCCAGACCCCGAAACCCACCCACAAACACCAGGAAGCCCCCCAAAGAGGCCCCCAAAAACGCTACATTGAGCAAAATGTCAGAAATAGCAAAAAATAATTCTGCATGGATTTTGTACAAACCACTTCTATCCGGTATTAGACCTTCCCAGCAATGCCCCAAGACCCATCAACCCACCCGCAAAAAAGCACAACACCCCCAAACAGCCAAAAAGGAAAATCTCATACTTACAATATTTCTCGGCCTTCGGTCCAAACACGCTGTGCAGCTAGGTCATAACTCCTGTTTTCCACCACGGATTTCCTGAAAAGCAAATGCAATCAAAATTAGACTGTCCCAGCAGTGCTCCCAGACCCCAAAACACACCCACAAACACCCAGAACTCCCCCAAAGAGCACCTCGAAGGCAAGCAAGTCAGCAAAAACGCAAAAAATGTTCGCCTCCGATTTGGTCCAAACCACTTTTATCCGGTATTAGAGCTTCCCAGCAATGGCCCCAGAGCCGTCAACCCAGGCGAAAACTAGTAGAAGACCCCCAAACAGCCAAAAAGCAAAGGTACAAAAATGGGGACTTAGTCATTTTTTTGGCAATTTCCAAAATCACTCCGCGCGTGCTCTGCAGCTAGGCCCTAACGCCCCTCTGCCACCATGGATTTGCTTCAAACCTCTTGCAATGTAAAGTATCCATAGCCAGCAGTGCTTCCAGGCCCCGAAACCCACCCACAAACACCAGGAAGCCCCCCAAACAGGCCCCCGAAAACACTACATTGAGCAAAATGTCAGAAATAGCACAAAAAAAATCTGCATGGATTTTGTACAAACCACTTCTATCCGGTATTAGACCTTCCCAGCAATGCCCCAAGACCCGCCAACCCACCCGCAAAAAAGCACAACACCCCCAAACAGCCAAAAAGAAAAATCTCATACTTACAATATTTCTCGGCCTTCGGTCCAAACGCGCTGTGCAGCTAGGTCATAACTCCCGTTTTCCACCACGGATTTCCTGAAAAGCAAATGCAATCAAAATTAGACTGTCCCAGCAGTGCTCCCAGACCCCAAAACCCAGGCACAAGCACCCGGACCCCCCCCAAACAGCACCTGAAAGGCAAGCAAGTCAGCAAAAACGCAAAAAGATTTTCGCCTCTGATTTGGTCCAAACCACTTTTATCCGGTATTAGGGCTTCTCAGCAATGGCCCCAGAGCCGTCAACTCAGACGAAATCTAGTAGAAGACCCCCAAACAGCCAAAAAGCAAAAGTACAAAAAGGGGGACAGTCATTTTTTTGGCAATTTCCAAAATCACTCCGCTCGTGCTCTGCAGCTAGGCCCTAACTCCCCTCTGCCAGCATGGATTTGCTTCAAACCTCTTGCAATCTAAAATATCCATAGCCAGCAGTGCTCCCAGACCCCGAAACCCACCCACAAACACCAGGAAGCCCCCCAAAGAGGCCCCCGAAAACGCTACATTGAGCAAAATGTCAGAAATAGCAAAAAATAATTCTGCATGGATTTTGTACAAACCACTTCTATCCGGTATTAGACCTTCCCAGCAATGCCCCAAGACCCATCAACCCACCCGCAAAAAAGCACAACACCCCCAAACAGCCAAAAAGGAAAATCTCATACTTACAATATTTCTCGGCCTTCGGTCCAAACACGCTGTGCAGCTAGGTCATAACTCCTGTTTTCCACCACGGATTTCCTGAAAAGCAAATGCAATCAAAATTAGACTGTCCCAGCAGTGCTCCCAGACCCCAAAACACACCCACAAACACCCAGAACCCCCCCAAAGAGCACCTCGAAGGCAAGCAAGTCAGCAAAAACGCAAAAAATGTTCGCCTCCGATTTGGTCCAAACCACTTTTATCCGGTATTAGAGCTTCCCAGCAATGGCCCCAGAGCCGTCAACCCAGGCGAAAACTAGTAGAAGACCCCCAAACAGCCAAAAAGCAAAAGTAAAAAAATGGGGACTTAGTCATTTTATTGGCAATTTCCAAAATCACTCCGCGCGTGCTCTGCAGCTAGGCCCTAACTCCCCTCTGCCACCATGGATTTGCTTCAAACCTCTTGCAATTTAAAGTATCCATAGCCAGCAGTGCTCCCAGACCCCGAAACCCACCCACAAACACCAGGATGCCCCCCAAACAGGCCCCCGAAAACGCCACATTGAGCAAAATGTCAGAAATAGCAAAAAAAAATTCCGCATGGATTTTGTACAAACCACTTCTATCCGGTATTAGACCTTCCCAGCAATGCCCCAAGACCCATCAACCCACCCGCAAAAAAGCACAACACCCCCAAACAGCCAAAAAGGAAAATCTCATACTTACAATATTTCTCGGCCTTCGGTCCAAACACGCTGTGCAGCTAGGTCATAACTCCTGTTTTCCACCACGGATTTCCTGAAAAGCAAATGCAATCAAAATTAGACTGTCCCAGCAGTGCTCCCAGACCCCAAAACTCACCCACAAACACCCGGAACCCCCCCAAAGAGCACCTCAAAGGCAAGCAAGTCAGTAAAAACGCAAAAAAAAGTCACCTCCGATTTGGTCCAAACCACTTTTATCCGGTATTAGAGCTTCCCAGCAATGGCCCCAGAGCCGTCAACTCACCCGCAAAGAAGTAGAACACCCCCACAAGTGCAGAGTCTTTCTTCATTGGGCGTAATCCAGCCCTCTGCTTTGAGGGAAATAGGAGTCTGGAGGAGGAGGATAGAGGAGCATGTTCTTGTGAACTTGTGAACCTGAGAAATGCAGACTGCGGCACCTTCAAATCAATAAGCAAACAAGGGAAGACAGTTCTGCTGATGGGCTTGTTTTTGTGATTAGGTGATTAAAGTTTGAATTATATTAACTGTGCACAACAAAGAAAGACAGACACACAGGAATAAAAGTGAATAAGGACGAAAAAGAAAGTTATTGATTCATTGTCTCATTTTCAGGGCTCGGTGTCAGTGAATAAGAATAAGGCTTCGTCATCATACTCTGCGAATTCAGGCAGGGTGAGGTCAGTGTCACCTAACAGAGAAGAAATTCCCTCATCTACGTTGCTGTCCACCTCGTCTTCATCAGGCGTGCTTTCTCGTACTTTGTAATCTGGTGGTATGAGGTGCTGATTCATCTTGATCATTGTTAACCTCTCCACATTTTTGGGCGAGAGGCGGCTCCGTTTGGAAGTTACAATGCCACCAGCAGCACTGAAAACACGTTCAGAAGACACGCTTGCGAGTGGGCAAGACAAGTAGTTTATAGCCAGGTTGGAGAGCTGTGCCCACAATTCTTTTTTCCCATGCCAATACGCCAATGGGTCAGCATTAACATAGACCTCTGTTGAGTCATTCAGATAGTCCTGCACCATCGACTCAAGGTCCTCCAAGGTTCCTCCACTTTGCTTACTTTTTGCTGTGACCTTTTGAGAACCAAACCCAAGCCGAGTTAGCCAATCCTCTTCTGCATCCAATGTTACTGTTGTGTCTGGTGCAGATGATCTGGTTGCCGGTGTCTTTAACGGCTGAGAGGTCACTTGTGCCACAGCCACAGGTGCAGAAGTGGATTCTTTTGACTTGGAATGGCCTGCTGATGCTGATGTACTGCCTTTTCCTTCAATTTGCTGCCGTTCTCTTTCAAACCTCTTGGCTGACAAGGCTAGTCAACGTTTGTACTTTGTAACATCTTGATCACCAAAAGGAAAGAATGCTTGGCCTGCCAGCGCCTTTTTGTAGCGTGGATCCAGAATAGTAGCACAAATGTAACTCTGTTCTGAGTGGATCATTTTAAGACGTTCATCACCAAGTAGGCGCTCTAATAATTTCTCCGCCAAAAGAAAAGCGTCTTTCTTTTCTTCATCTTTTTCAATTATAGAAGGCACCGCCTTCAGTTGGTGCTCCAGCATGCGCAACAATGGGATAGCTTTTCCCAAATTACAGTCCTCCTTGCTGACTGAACGCGTGAAGACCTCAAAAGGACGAAGCATGTCTGTCAGGCTTTTAACTAGGTTCCATTGCGCCGCATCTAGCCTCAGGTCCTTCTGAGCTGTACCCACTGTTAAGAAATAGTGATCGAGTACCGTTTACTGCTCATACAGATGCTCAAGCATGTAGAAGGTTGAGTTCCAACGTGTTGCCACCTCCTCGATGAGTCCTTTCACTGGCATTCGACGTTCATGTAGCAGGCTCCTCAGATGCTTCCGGGCCTTAAAAGAAGGGCTGAAATGGTTGCACATTCTTCGGCAGGTGGCCACTAACTCGCACGCTGGACTGTCTTCATCACTCAAGAATTTTTTAACAACCAGGTTTATACAGTGCACCAAACACGGCACTCTGAAATACTCACCCAGCTCCATGGCCTTAACTACATTGGCGCCATTATCCGTGGAAACATAACCAATCCGGCGTTTTTTTGGGGACAGCCAGTGAAAGACCTTTGTGTTAAACTCATTCAAAATGTTTTCTGCTGTGTGACGTTTCTCCAAGCCAAACATGGCTAGTGTTGCATGTTTCCGAGCAGCTTTAAAAACTTGGTCTGGGTCAACACCTGCGTTTAGCTTTGCTTTAACCCCTGAAAAAGAGACCCAGTGTGCAGTGATGCACATGTAATCAGCGCCTGCGCCACTGGTCCACATGTCTGTTGTCAGATGTATAGTGTGAACAGCACTCTTCTGCAAAGCTGCCCCAATCACCTCCAGCACATCTTCATGTAGTGCTGGAACCGCAACTCTGGCAAAATAGAACCGGCTAGGAACCTTCCATTTAGGGCAGAGCACTGCCACTAATTCTAGAAAACCAACCCCTTCTACAAAAGAAAAAGGGAGAAGGTCCAGAGCTAGCATTTTAGCCAGCTTAGTGTTATACAGGCGCGTCAGTGGGTGGTTGCGTTCATATGGCGCTTCTGTAAACAACATGTTTCTAATGTTGCCCTGGACCAAGCATTTATGGGATGATGATGATTTCTTCGACTCAGTTACGCTCGCTGATGAACTTTTTCGCATTGGTGTCTCACTCTCTCCCACACTCTTAGTGTGGCTCACATGGGGTGTGCTGCTGACAGGGGTACTGGGTGTAAGTGAAGTGTTTGACACGTCTTCTTCCTCCTCGTCATCATCAGATGAAACATCAACGTTTTCTTGACTTGCAATTCGGGCTTCCTTGATCTCCTTTAGGTGCGCAAACCATTGGACAGCGTGCTGTCTCCTAAGATGACCTCTCTGGCCTCCGGTACCATAGTTGGTACCAAATTTACCACAACTAACTGCATGCTAACAAATGCTACAAATGGCAAAGTTTTCCCTTTTTGGGAAACACTAAAGAAGTCCCAAACTGGGGACTTGAATTGTCTGTGGGGGCCGGAGGAGGGGGCAATACTGGTGGTGGTCATGCTGCTAATGCCAGATGAAGTGGAGGATGTGGATTGCCGAACTTTACTATGTTGTGCACTTTCACCACCACTAATTAGGGTCGAGGTGGATGGAGGTCCCTTCTGGCGAGGAAGAAATATGGAAGCGGTAGGTGTTGGTGTACTAGTTAACTCCAATGATTGTGGTGTTTCCATTGCCTCCTTGTCGACAACATCATCATCACGCTCAGCAGCTTCTCGGGCTAGGGTCAAATTGTCTGTTTGCTGCAGGCCCGCTGAGGCTGGAGTGAAGCCTATGATGACTGCGCCGTCGTCGTGAGAGTCTTCATCAGCAGCAGTATCCGCCATTTCTTGTTGAGCCTCATCACACTCCATAAGTATGAGACTTTGGACGAGCTTCCTTTTACGCTTAACTACCTTTGTCAGATCATGGTGTGCCTCACTCTCAGACGGCAGTGGTGCTGGTTCCCAATTTTGATCCATATCATCAGAAGGAGGTGTGCTTGAAGAAGATGTAGACATCACCCTTGATCTCTTCCTTGCTAGGGGTGTGGAAGACAATGAATGATCATCAGGAGGAGTGGCTTCCTCAAAAGATACCTCACCTTGATTGTCGATTTCCTGATGTGCCCCTACTTCAGGAGGAACAAATATTGTGGGCACTTGTGACCCTCCATGCACCTCTGCTTGCACATCTCCTTGCGCTGCCTCTCCTTCCACTTGTACTTCGCTTGTACTTGCACATGTGGTTGTTGTTGCGGCTGTGGTTGTTCAACACTCGTCAGATGAGTTACAACAACCTGTGTTGAGTGAGGGACATTGCTGCTACTTTCTTGCGATGAGCCAACATCACTGGTCGATGGTGATTGAACAACTAGACTAAGTGCCTCTGCAGCACTCAAGGGTTTGGACTTAAGTTGGCGTGGTGGTGGTGGTGGCACTGAGCCCAATGGAGTGGGGGTGCTGCTCCCAGCTTGGTCCCCAGCAGATCCCGCTGCTGCTGCAGGTGTACTTTTTTTTTTACTCCCAAAAAGTTTGGCGGGCGGCACACCAGTCTCCTTGGTAACTTGCTTCTTCTGCTCCTTACTGGCAAGTTTCTTGCTGGAGGAGCTACGGGGAACTTTTTTGGGGGCCATCTTCTTCAGAGCAGGTCAGAACAGCAGGCCGCAGTTGCACGAGTTGCAGAGTTGTCTGTGGCCAGACGTGATGTCGCGTGACGTTATGCTGCACACACAGACCACTGCAAGACTTCTTCCTGGCACTGGTGGTTCTCTTGAGTCTTGTGCACCTAAAAGCAATGGAAGACAGAGGAAAATCAGTTCAGTTATACACCCCAAAAAAACGAAAATCACAGAAAAATCAGCACAATCCCAAGCCATCCAGGCCCTCCATGATGTTTAAATTCAAGACACCCCACAGAAAGACTACGGCCATGCACCACTCACTACCCCTGGGCATGAAGGTTGAAAGCTAGGCAAAATGGTTGCGGACCTAAGAACACTGCCTGCATTCAAAATGGCCCACTGCCTCCCAGCACATGGCCAGGGCCTGCCTGTAGCAGCACTCAAAATGGCCCCCACCCACATGGCCTGTCCCCATGAACACCCCAAAAAATTGAAAAACACAGAAAAATCAGCACAATCCCATGCCATCCATGCCCTCCGTGATGTTTAAATTCAAGACACCACACAGAAAGACTAGGCCCATGCACCACTCACTACCCCTGGTGAAAAGGCCACAACAACAGCCCAAAAAAAACGGAAATCACAGAAAAATCAGCACAATTCCAAGCCATCCATGCCCTCCATGATGTTTAAATTCAAGACACCCCACAGAAAGACTAGGCCCATGCACCACTCACTACCCCTGGTGAAAAGGTTGAAAGCTAGGCAAAATGGTTGCAGACCTAAGAACACTGCCTGCATTCAAAATGGCCCCCTGCCTCCCAGCACATGGCCAGTGCCTCCCTGTAGCAGCACTCAAAATGGCCCCCACCCACATGGCCTGTCCCCATGAACACCCCAAAAAATCGAAAAACACAGAAAAATCAGCACAATCCCATGCCATCATGATGTTTAAATTCAAGACACCCCACAGAAAGACTAGGCCCATGCACCACTCACTACCCCTGGTGAAAAGGCCACAACAACAGCCCAAAAAAACGAAAATCACAGAAAGATCAGCACAATCCCAAGCCATCCAGGCCCTCCATGATGTTTTTATTAAAGAGACCCCACAGAAAGACTCAGTCCACCCACCACTGAGTACCCCTGGGCAAAAGGCCCCAACAACAGCCCAAAAATCGAAAATTCCAAAATTGTAGTTGGAGCAACTGTAATGCCCCAAACAAACTTACTTGTGAAATTTCTAATCCAAAAGTGATCCAAAGAAAGTCAAAAAGGTCTCAAATCCAAATATCTAGCAGCATCCACAAAAAGTAATCCTTCCAGGTAAAGAATACGAATGAAAGTGACCAGCACATGAAGAAAGCACTGGGAGGAGCCTGCTGGACAGGAACAGGAAGTTGGAGACTGTGGGGCACTTCCTTCCTCCCCCGCCCCCAAAATGGACTCCTTGCAAAAAAAAGTGCAGGCAAATGTCAACCTGAGAAGTTATTCTGATAAAAATCATCATTTCCAGAAGGTTTATGCTGCTTGCTGGTGGATTTCTTGTGCAGAATTGCAAATTTTGTATTTTCGCGAGTGCGAGATTGTTGCTGTCCGCAATTGCGAATTCCCGCAATACGTGATCACGGGGTACTCGCGTTGACAAACTCTCGCTGTGCAAGGTGGCAAGCCGCGATGACGTAATCGCGGTCACCAAACTCCCGCGGGATCCAGCAGCAAGATCCAAAATGGCGCAGCACTCGCAAAATATCGAGAAAAACAACTCGACAAACGCTGAATGACGGTAAGTGAACGCCGCGCGCCGCAAAATTGTATCACCAAGAAAAAAAAATCCGCTGCGTGCGAATTTGCGGATTTTCGGTAAATTCGCGAGCGTTCGCGGATTGCGAATTTACCGAAAATCCGCTAAATCTGCGAGCGGAACGGATTTTCTGCCCATGCTTAATACAATGGTGTCTTTAATGTAGAAGGAAAGCTGAATTCAAGTTGTGAACCCTGCTGTCTGCAGTGTAGATTAAAGGCAGTTGTTGACACAAAGATCGATGAAAGCTATTTTGTCACTGTTTGCATAACCTGAGGACACAGTATAATTGACTCTGCCTTAAGTAAAGCAAGACTGAATACAATGCTGTCCTTAATGTAGAAGGAAAGCTGAATTGAAGGTGTGAAACCAGCTGTCCGCAGTGTAGATTGAAGGTTGTTGTTGACAGAAAGATCTGTCAAGGCAAGTTCTGAAAGTTAACAGTATCTGTGGACGCAATATAATTGTGTCTGTCTTGAGGAAAGTAAAGCTCAATACAATGATGTCCATAATGTAGAAGGAAAACTGAATTCAAGTTGTGAACCCAGCTGTCTGCAGTGTAGATTAAAGGCAGTTTTTGACACAAAGATCGATGAAAGCTATTTTGTCACTGTTTGCATAACCTGAGGACGCAGTATAATTGTCTCTGCCTTAAGGAAAGGAAGTCTGAATGCAATGTTGTCCTTTATGTAGAAGGAAAGCTGAATTGACGTTGTGAACCCAGCTGTCTGCAGTGTAGATTGAAGGTAGTTGTTGGCAAAAATATCTGTCAAGGCAAGTTGTACAAGATAACAGTATCTGTGGACGCAGTATAATTGTGTCTGTCTTAAGGAAAGTAAAGCTCAATACAATGGTGTCCTTAATGTAGAAGGAAAGCTTAATTCAAGTTGTGAACCCAGCTGTCTGCAGTGTAGATTGGAGGCAGTTGTTGACACAAAGATTGATGAAAGCTATTTTGTCACTGTTTGCATAACCTGAGGACACAGTATAATTGTCTCTGCCTTAAGGAAAGCAAGGCTGAATACAATGATGTCCTTAATGTAGAAGGAATGCTGAATTGAAGTTGTGAAACCAGCTGTCCACAGTGTAGATTGAATGGAGTTGTTGACAGAAAGATCTGTCAAGGCAAGTTCTGAGAGTTAACAGTATCTGTGGACGCAGTATAATTGTGTCTGTCCTAAGGAATGTACAGCTCAATACAATGGTGTCTTTAATGTAGAAGGAAAGCTGAATTCAAGCTGTGAACCCAGCTGTCTGCAGTGTAGATTGAAGGCAGTTGTTGACACAAAGATCGATGAAAGCTATTTTGTCACTGTTTGCATAACCTGAGGACACAGTATAATTGTCTCTGCCTTAAGGAAAGCAAGGCTGAATACAATGTTGTCCTTAATGTAGAAGGAAAGCTGAATTGAAGTTGTGAAACCAGATGTCTGCAGTGTAGATTGAAGGTAGTTGTTGACAGAAAGATCTGTTAATGCAAGTTGTACAAGATAACAGTATCTGTGGACGCAGTATAATTGTGTCTGTCTTAAGGAAAGTAAAGCTCAATACAATGGTGTCGTTAATCTAGAAGGAAAGCTGAATTAAAGCTGTAAACCCAGCTGTCTGCAGTGTAGATTGAAGGCAGTTGTTGACACAAAGATCGATGAAAGCTATTTTGTCACTGTTTGCATAACCTGAGGACACAGTATAATTGACTCCGCCTTAAGGAAAGCAAGGCTGTATACAATGCTGTCCTTAATGTAGAAGGAAAGCTGAATTGAAGTTGTGAACACAGCTGTCCACAGTGTAGATTGAAGGTAGTTGTTGACAGAAAGATCATTCAATGGAATTTGTACAAGATAACAGTATCTGTGAACGCAGTATAATTGCGTCTGTCTTAAGGAAAGGAAAGCTCAATACAATGGTGTCCTTAATGTAGAAGGAAAGCTGAATTCAAGTTGTGAACCCAGCTGTCTGCAGTGTAGCTTGGAGGCAGTTGTTGACACAAAGATTGATGAAAGCTATTTCGTCACTGTTTGCATAACCTGAGGACACAGTATAATTGTCTCTGCCTTAAGGAAAGCAAGGCTGAATACAATGCTGTCCTTAATGTAGAAGGAAAGCTGAATTGAAGTTGTGGAACTAGCTGTCGACAGTGTAGATTGAATGGAGTTGTTGACAGAAAGATCTGTCAAGGCAAGTTCTGAAAGTTAACAGTATCTGTGGACGCAGTATAATTGTGTCTGTCCTAAGGAAAGTAAAGCTCAATACAATGGTGTCTTTAATGTAGAAGGAAAGCTGAATTAAAGTTGTGAACCCAGCTGTCTGCAGTGTAGATTGAAGGCAGTTGTTGACACAAAGATCGATGAAAGCTAGTTTGTCACTGTTTGCATAACCTGAGGACACAGTATAATTGTCTCTGCCTTAAGGAAAGCAAGGCTGAATACAATGCTGTCATTAATGTAAAAGGAAAGCTGAATTGAAGTTGTGAAACCAGCTGTCTGTAGTGTAGATTGAAGGTAGTTGTTGACAGAAAGATCTGTTAATGCAAGTTGTACAAGATAATAGTATCTTTGGACGCAGTATAATTGTGTCTTTCTTAAGGAAAGGAAAGCTCAATACAATGGTGTCGTTAATGTAGAAGGAAAGCTGAATTAAAGTTGTAAACCCAGCTGTCTGCAGTGTAGATTAAAGGCAGTTGTTGACACAAAGATCGATGAAAGCTATTTTGTCACTGTTTGCATAACCTGAGGACACAGTATAATTGACTCCGCCTTAAGGAAAGCAAGGCTGAATACAATAGTGTCCTTAATGTAGGAGGAAAGCTAAATTGAAGGTGTGAAACCAGCTGTCCACAGTGTAGACTGAAGGTAGTTGTTGACAGAAAGGTCTGTCAAGGCAAGTTCTGAAAGTTAAAAGTATCTGTGGACGCAGTATAATTGTGTCTGTCTTAAGGAAAGTAAATCTGAATACAATGGTGTCTTTAATGTAGAAGGAAAGCTGAATTCAAGTTGTGAACCCAGCTGTCTGCAGTGTAGATTAAAGGCAGTTGTTGACACAAAGATCGATGAAAGCTATTTTGTCACTGTTTGCATAACCTGAGGACACAGTATAATTGACTCCGCCTTAAGGAAAGCAAGGCTGAATACAATGCTGTCCTTAATGTAGAAGGAAAGCTGAATTGAAGTTGTGAAACCAGCTGTCTGCAGTGTAGATTGAAGGTAGTTGTTGACAGAAAGATCTGTTAATGCAAGTTGTACAAGATAACAGTATCTGTGGACGCAGTATAATTGTGTCTATCTTAAGGAAAGTAAAGCTCAATACAATGATGTCGTTAATGTAGAAGGAAAGCTGAATTAAAGTTGTAAACCCAGCTGTCTGCAGTGTAGATTAAAGGCAGTTGTTGACACAAAGATCGATGAAAGCTATTTTGTCACTGTTTGCATAACCTGAGGACACAGTATAATTGACTCCGCCTTAAGGAAAGCAAGGCTGAATATAATGCTGTCCTTAATGTAGAAGGAAAGCTGAATTGAAGTTGTGAACACAGCTGTCTACAGGGTAGATTGAAGGTAGTTGTTGACAGAAAGATCATTCAATGCAATTTGTACAAGATAACAGTATCTGTGGACACAGTATAATTGCGTCTGTCTTAAGGAAAGGAAAGCTCAATACAATGGTGTCCTTAATGTAGAAGGAAAGCTGAATTCAAGTTGTGAACCCAGCTGTCTGCAGTGTAGATTGAAGGCAGTTGTATACACAAAGATCGATGAAAGCTATTTTGTCACTGTTTGCATAACCTGAGGACACAGTATAATTGTCTCTGCCTTAAGGAAAGCAAGGCTGAATACAATGCTGTCGTTAATGTAAAAGGAAAGCTGAATTGAAGTTGTGAAACCAGCTGTCTGTAGTGTAGATTGAAGGTAGTTGTTGACAGAAAGATCTGTTAATGCAAGTTGTACAAGATAATAGTATCTTTGGACGCAGTATAATTGTGTCTTTCTTAAGGAAAGGAAAGCTCAATACAATGGTGTCGTTAATGTAGAAGGAAAGCTGAATTAAAGTTGTAAACCCAGCTGTCTGCAGTGTAGATTAAAGGCAGTTGTTGACACAAAGATCGATGAAAGCTATTTTGTCACTGTTTGCATAACCTGAGGACACAGTATAATTGACTCCGCCTTAAGGAAAGCAAGGCTGAATACAATAGTGTCCTTAATGTAGGAGGAAAGCTAAATTGAAGGTGTGAAACCAGCTGTCCACAGTGTAGACTGAAGGTAGTTGTTGACAGAAAGGTCTGTCAAGGCAAGTTCTGAAAGTTAAAAGTATCTGTGGACGCAGTATAATTGTGTCTGTCTTAAGGAAAGTAAATCTGAATACAATGGTGTCTTTAATGTAGAAGGAAAGCTGAATTCAAGTTGTGAACCCAGCTGTCTGCAGTGTAGATTAAAGGCAGTTGTTGACACAAAGATCGATGAAAGCTATTTTGTCACTGTTTGCATAACCTGAGGACACAGTATAATTGACTCCGCCTTAAGGAAAGCAAGGCTGAATACAATGCTGTCCTTAATGTAGAAGGAAAGCTGAATTGAAGTTGTGAAACCAGCTGTCTGCAGTGTAGATTGAAGGTAGTTGTTGACAGAAAGATCTGTTAATGCAAGTTGTACAAGATAACAGTATCTGTGGACGCAGTATAATTGTGTCTATCTTAAGGAAAGTAAAGCTCAATACAATGATGTCGTTAATGTAGAAGGAAAGCTGAATTAAAGTTGTAAACCCAGCTGTCTGCAGTGTAGATTAAAGGCAGTTGTTGACACAAAGATCGATGAAAGCTATTTTGTCACTGTTTGCATAACCTGAGGACACAGTATAATTGACTCCGCCTTAAGGAAAGCAAGGCTGAATATAATGCTGTCCTTAATGTAGAAGGAAAGCTGAATTGAAGTTGTGAACACAGCTGTCTACAGGGTAGATTGAAGGTAGTTGTTGACAGAAAGATCATTCAATGCAATTTGTACAAGATAACAGTATCTGTGGACACAGTATAATTGCGTCTGTCTTAAGGAAAGGAAAGCTCAATACAATGGTGTCCTTAATGTAGAAGGAAAGCTGAATTCAAGTTGTGAACCCAGCTGTCTGCAGTGTAGATTGAAGGCAGTTGTATACACAAAGATCGATGAAAGCTATTTTGTCACTGTTTGCATAACCTGAGGACACAGTATAATTGTCTCTGCCTTAAGGAAAGCAAGGCTGAATACAATGCTGTCCTTAATGTAGAAGGAAAGCTGAATTGAAGTTGTGAAACCAACTGTCTGCAGTGTAGATTGAATGTAGTTGTTGACAGAAAGATCTGTGAAGGCAAGTTCTGAAAGTTAACAGTATTTGTGGACGCAGTATAATTGAGTATGTTAAGGAAAGTAAAGCTCAATGTAATGGTGTCCTTAATGTAGAAGGAAAGCTGAATTCAAGTTGTGAACCGAGCTGTCTGCAGTGTAGATTGAAGGCAGTTGTTGACACAAAGATTGATGAAAGCTATTTTGTGACTGTTTGCATAACCTGAGGACACAGTATTATTGTCTCTGCCTTAAGGAAAGCAAGGCTGAATAGAATGCTGTCCTTAATGTAGAAGGAAAGCTGAATTGAAGTTGTGAAACCAGCTGTCCACAGTGTAGATTGAAGGTAGTTGTTGACAGAAAGATCTATCAATGCAAGTTGTACAAGATAACAGTATCTGTGGACGCAGTATAATTGTCTCTGTCTTAAGGAAAGTAAAGCTCAATACAATGGTGTCGTTAATGTAGAAGGAAAGCTGAATTCAAGTTGAGAACCCAGCTGTCTGCAGTGTAGATTGAAGGCAGTTGTTGACAAAAAGATCGATAAAAGCTATTTTGTCACTGTTTGCATAACTTGAGGACACAGTATAATTGACTCCGCCTTAAGCAAAGCAAGGCTGAATACAATGCTGTCCTTAATGTAGAAGGAAAGCTGAATTGAAAGTGTGAAACCAGCTGTCCGCAGTGTAGATTGAAGGTAGTTGTTGACAGAAAGATCTGTCAAGGCAAGTTCTGAAAGTTAACAGTATCTGTGGATGCAGTTTATTTGTGTCTGTCTCAAGGAAAGTAAAGCTGAATACAATAGTGTCTTTAATGTAGAAGGAAAGCTGAATTGAAGTTGTGAACCCGGCTTTCTGCAGTGTATATTGAAGGCAGTTGTTGAGACAAAGATCGAAGAATGCTATTTAGTCACAGATAACAGAATCTAAGGACACAGACACAGTATAATTGTCTCTGCCTTAAGGAAAGCAAGCAAGAATACAATGCTGTTCTCAATGTAGATGGAAAGCTAGATTAAAGTTGTGAACCCAGCTGTCCGCAGTGTAGATTGAAGGAAGTTGTTGACAGAAAGATCGGTCAATGCAAGTTGTGAAAGTTAACAGTATCTGTGGATGCAGTATAATTGTGTCTGTCTTAAGGAAAGTAAAGCTCAATACAATGGTGTCCTTAATGTAGAAGGAAAGCTGAATTCAAGTTGTGAACCCAGCTGTCTGCAGTGTAGATTGAAGGCAGTTGTTTACACAAAGATCGATAAAAGCTATTTTGTCACTGTTTGCATAACCTGAGGACACAGTATAATTGTCTCTGCCTTACAGAAAGCAAGGCTGAATACAATGCTGTCCTTAATGTAGAAGGAAAGCTGAATTGAAGTTGTGAAACCAACTGTCTGCAGTGTAGATTGAAGATAGTTGTTGACAGAAAGATCTGTCAAGGCAAGTTCTGAAAGTTAACAGTATCTGTGGACGCAGTATAATTGTGTATGTCTTAAGGAAAGTAAAGCTCAATTCAATGATGTCCTTAATGTAGAAGGAAAGCTGAATTCAAGTTGTGAACCGAGCTGTCTGCAGTGTGGATTGAAGGCAGTTGTTGACACAAAGATTGATGAAAGCTATTTTGTGACTGTTTGCATAACCTGAGGACAGTGTATTGACGCGTGCAAGCAACGCCTGCCTTCTTTGAAGCAAAACTTTATTGATTAAACAATATGTGGAAGTGAGGCTACAAAAAATGACATGAAATTCTTGCTTCTTGCGCTCAGAAAACGTATCCGAACTTGGCTCGCATAAGAACCTAGCTTGCTCTCGTCTTTTGATTGTGGGCATAGGGTGTTTTTGACGGGCCAAATCATGTAACATACAGCGAAACCCTGGTAATTAATGCCAACTCTTCTGTTGATTTGGATTCAGTATTTCAAAAGGGGTATAAAAGTGGCCTATTGAACCTTTCTCTCCTGTTGATTACGACAATTAAAATTACCCATTATCAAATTGGTAACTTCTAGCGCCCCTTTTCTATGAGCTAATTCCTGGCTCAGTCTATATTCTAACTCCTCAAATGTTTGGTTGTTACCTTTTGTGGGCCCTGCATTATATAAATTATACAAAGTCCACCTACGGCCAGGTCTACTATGGCCTATTGCTTGAATATTATGTGAGGACCATGAGGCACTACCCCAAACCCCTTCCAGATTTAGGTCGACATATATTGACAGACCACCCCTCGCTCTTCCTGAGCTAGATTTTTGAGCCGGCACAAAAAAACATTTGTACCCTGCCATGTGAAGGGGATTACTATGCACTGCCCAAGTCTCTTGTAAACTTATTACTTGGAACCCTCAAATATACTGTCTCCATTAAGCATGGGCGAATTTTGCGAATCTGGCGTTCGCGAATTTGCGGATTTGCGAACTCGCAATCTGCAAAATCCGCGAATTCTCGCGAATTTACAGATTTTTTTTTTTTGTGTACGCAAGGATTTCTGCCAGTTCGCGAGGGTCTTGTATCAGTTCGCAATTGCGAACTTACATGTCAGCTCGCAACGGTCGCGATTATGTTGTTTCTACGTCTGGTTCATCATCACAGGTTCCCAGCACCCTCTGTTTCACCACTGCCACCCTCTGTTTCATCCATGCCACCCTCTGGTACATCAATACCACCCTCTGGTTCATCATCACTGTAGATTATGGGGGGAAAAAGCAAGCACACCTGCCCTGCTTCAACTGACATGAATTAATTTGGGGTTGATTTATTAATGTGTCACTGTTTTAAAATTCCAGCCTGGCACCTGCTTCCTTATCTGTAATTTGCTTTCTGTTGCAGTGCAATTTTTTTTTCCAGGACCTTTGTGGCCTACTTGTAGCTATTCTATGAGCCTGCTGTCAGGGTCAGAGCAGGGTCATACAATTGTTGCAACTAGCAACAGAACTCTGGAGGGGCCCCAGTCAGGAAGCACTACAGGGAATGGTTACTAATGACGAGTTTGAACTTTTGCACCTCCTGAATGCTTTCACTTTTGCAAAACTCGTTTTTCTGCAGAACAGCATTACAGCAACTGTAATGCCCCAAACAAGCTTACTTGTGAAAGTTGATTTCTAATCCAAAAGTGATCCAAAGAAAGTCAAAAGGCCTCAAATCCAAAAAAGTGCAGGCAAATGTCAACCTGAGGAGTTATTCTGATAAAAATCATCATTTTCAGAAGGTCTATGCTGCTTGCTAGTGGATTTCTTGTGCAGAATTGCAAATTTTGTAATTTCGCGAGTGCGAGATTGTTGCTGCCAGCCGCACCTACATGTTCGCAATTGCGAACTTACGTCGCATGCCGCAAAATTGTATCACCAAGAAAAAAAAATCCGCTGCGTGCGAATTTGCAGATTTTCGGTAAATTTGCGAGCGTTCGCGATCGCGAATTTACCGAAAATCCGCAAAATCCGCGAGCGGAACGGATTTTCCGCCCATGCTTAGTCTCCATTCGTTATTGGTCAATTTTCCTATTAAACCCGCAACATTCCATGAGATGAACTTTAACTCTCCCATCGCATGCGTTGCCTTTATTGGGATGTCTGCTACACTGGCTTTGGGCCCTTCTCCCTTCTTCTGGCCTTAAGAGGCTGCTTTGAATCCCAGGATGCTGTGTTGGTAGTACGGGTTCAGGGGCCCTCAACACTCCTCCCATAACATATGATGTAGGGGAACTAGATGGAGGTTCCTCAACTTGTAGTGATTTCCTGCTATAACTCACTAATGCAGGGCGTGCGCATCTCCACGGATGGTTCTGTTACCATCCTCTCTATCTCTGCCTCACTTGGGCAACCTGTGTTAACGGACTCCCTCGTGACGGTCACCACAACTTCATCCATCATAGTTCGTGGTCAATCGTTGTCTTCTAGGGTCATGAGGGGGAAAAATCTGTTTGCCCAAAGGGGATCATCTTGGCGTATTAGCATGGGAGCATTTAAACACCAACTTCGTTCCCCATGTGAAGTGAAACCCGTCCTAAGACTTCCCTGAAACTGCCTAATGTCATGAGTGGCACTTTGCATCGGATAGAAATAACCCAGCAGTAGCGTTCTAATTTTACTTTCCGGTTGCATCCACCCACTGGATAATATATCCTCCACCGAATTTGTGTCCTTAAAGTTTATAATTACACAATTCCCCTCCAGATTTTTATTTAATCTACCAATCAAATTCACAATTCTAACAAACAAGATTTCGCCACAATTATTCCCTGATAATGGTCTGTGCTTATTAAGCCAGGGTATTGTTTTGTTTCTAAGTTGAGGATATGACTCTGTCTTGTCTGGCTTCAACACTGGCACTCCCCCCAATACCACTACATAGGGGCATGCCTCCGGCGGTAGATTAATACTTGGTAAAGGGTTAGGTATCAGTGGATTATTTAAACGAGTGGTTTGTTTTGTCTCATTTGGTTTACTATTCAGAGTATTCTTATTTTGTGTTTGTGCAATACACGTGCTAGTCCCTCTAGCTATAGTCAATGTATCCCCCACCTTATCAGATCCCGTGCTAGTGTGTGTCATCGGAGCTGGCGGAGGTTGGTCCTGTTTTGGCCCCGGTGGGGTTCTAATAATGCTACTAGAGAGTATGCCTTGTTGGGGAGCTACAATGGTGTGTGCATTCGGACTTGTAGCTGTGGGGTTAGCAGATCCAATACTACCCGGTGCCTTTCCCTTCTTGCATAATTCATTTATGATTTTGTCCAATCTGCTGACTAGCGGTTTGATCTGACTGACTATGAAAGTTTCTAGGGAGGATTTTAGCTCTTATAATAATAATAATAATAATATAGAATTTTCTAAAGTGCGAACAGCTACCTCAACCAGGAGGTGTCCCGGCGCTACAGAACATATTTTGACCGTGAGGACTCAGCAGGGTAAGTGACTAGCGTGGTTGGGTGAAAAGCCATGTTTTCAGCATACGTTTAAAACACGGCTCAGAGGGGGCTTGTTGGAGGGCTGGGGGCAGGGAGTTCCAAAGTTTTGCCACGTTAGCTGAGAACGTCCGACCTCCTAGATGAGCTCTTTTTGCTCGAGGGACAGCAATTTGAGTACGACTGTTGGATCGGAGGGAACGGGCTTGACTGTATCTCGGTAAGCGTGTTTTCAAATAGTTTGGGCATGTGCCGTACAGCGATCTGTATGCCAGTGTGAGTGCCTTGAACTTAATTCGGCTAGCTACCGGTAGCCAGTGAAGTAGTTGGAGATGCGGAGACACTGATTGCTTGAAAGGGATTCGCATTAACAGTCTCGCAGCCGCATTTTGGACCAGTTGTAAACGCTGTATCTGGTATTTGGGAAGGCCAATGTACAAGCCGTTGGCGTAATCCAGTCTAGATGTTACTGTGGCATGGATTACAGTTTTTCGGCAGTTTACCGGTAAGAGTTTCAGAATCTTCCGTAGATTCCGCAGCTTACATAGGCAATTGCCAACTGTTTGCTGGATGTGGGATGTAAAAGATAGCTTGTCATCCCACCGAATTCCCAGGTTTTTTGCCGCCCGGCTGGGAGAGGGAGCTTCACCCATCTCTGTCGGCCACCAAAGATCAGAAGGCGGGGAGGGCCATTACCAAAAAAGATGACTTCTGTCTTATTGGCGTTAAGTTTCAGTTTGTTTGTGTTCATCCAGTAAGCTGTATCTTGGAGGCAACCTTTAAAACGCAAAAACGATGCCTCCGATACCTCAGAGTACGGGAACACCAACTGGGTGTCATCAGCATAAGATATTGCCTTGACTCCCCAGTTGGCAATTAGCGTGAACAGAGGGGCAAGCTCTTGAACCATCTCTTCCACACAACCACTCAAATACCCATACAACAACTACCACACCCACTCACTCATCCACAGAGCCACTCACACACACCCACTCACTCATACAGCCACTCACACAACTACTCACTCAACCGCACAACTACTCCCACAGCCACTCAATCACCCATACAGCCACACACTGACCCAACAGACACCCACACAGCCACTCACACACCCACTCACCCATACAGCCACTCACACAGACACTCACTCTACAATACAGCCACTCCCACATCAACTCACTTAACCAAAAACCCACTCAAACATCTACTCACTGGATGATGTCATCTGTGATGTCATCAGTGATGTCATGACCATGTTATGAGTGATGTAATATGTGAGGTCATAAGCAATGCATTCCGGGGGCATAAGTTATAGTTAGCCCAGGTAACTATAACTTTTGAATTTTACTAATTTTATATAAGTGAAATCTGAGCCTAACTATAACGTATCTGTAACCTTTGGTGTTTTAGTTAATATATATATATATGTGTATGTGTGTGTGCGTGTATATATACATACATATATATGTATATATACAGCTCCAAGATGTGTCCATCAGTTGAGTCTCACTCTGCCAACAGCAGCTCTCTTTTCATGGTATGGGCGGGTACCGCTACAGTCATTCACAGCTTCCGCGTAGGTATGCCTGACGCGTTTCGAAAGCTCCTCAGCTTTCTCTTCAGAGGCTTCCACTGAAAGGATGCGTGGTGTATATGACATACCCATTTAAATACTGCACTCCCTCCAATGGGACTCTGTGCATTATGGGAACTGTGCTTTGTAATCTTCATCCCCCAAATGGATACACGCATTATACTCTGTGTGAGCGGACCCGTCCTAAAACCTCTGCTGTTGACCCACATTGTCGGTTGCACACACCGCTTCCATTAAAGCCCCTGAAGAGAAGCATATGGAGCTTCGAAACGCGTCGGGCAGATTCATTACGGAGCGGCATCTACAAGCGGATCCCCGTCCTCACCTACACATAAATCAAGCTGCTGCTCGTGTGCTATACAAAGGAGGACAACCTTGGAGCGAGAATATATATATATATATATATATATATATATATATATATATATATATATATATATATATATATATATGCAAGAACAGTAGTCTCTAACCACAAAACTACCAGGCAGGTAGCAACGAGGAAAAACCACGCGAGTACCAGTCTTCTTTCGGCAAGTTTTATTAATAAGGAAAGTTCACCAAATCTGACGCGTTTCTGGCGTCCGCCGTTGGTCACAGATCGTCAGGTAAATGAAAGAACATCCCTTTTAAAGGGTACATTGCACAAATTCAATTAGTGATTTTTTTCATTTGCAACACCATGTGATTGAAAAATAAAAACTGAGGACACACTACATATGGCTGACCTAGATAGTCTGTTTTCCACAACACAATTTGATATATATACAAAGATCAAATAGAAGGAGGTGTTATTTAAAAATATTTACACTTTGTTAACAAAATTATGTAAACATTTCCTTTTAAGTTGCAATGTTAAACAAAATACTGTCAGTGTCCATTTGAATTGACACGTGATATCCGCATAAATGCGCTTGTACAATAGATTGTAATGCAGAGATACAATGTAACTGTTGTCATATGTCATTGAAAAGTGCAATGCGCGTAGATAAAGTGCAAATGCAATTATGCAAATAATGCAAAATATTCTGTGCAAACATAGCATATAAATAAATATAAATATGTATAAATAATTTATAAATAATTTCATGTTAAAATCATCTAAGCTTCTTAATTCATAGAACCTGATGATAGGCATATGACCATACAAAAATATCTTCTGTATTTAGTTTTTTGCAATCTTTTAACTAACTGCATGAATGCAATAAAAAATGTACCAGCAATGTGAAGCGCAGTGATTCACAATGTATTTGTTTCTATATATTTAGACAAAGCAACTACTACCGACCACCTTCCAAAAAATACTCTCCATACGTGTTTCAGAAAAGGGGAAACAAACTAAAAAATGTGTCTTAATGTCTGTGTCCCAAAAATAAATGGGAAAAGTAATGTGAATCCATTAAACCAATGAAGAAATCAATTGTGCATATAATACTGAAAAAAGGGGATAATATACAGTGTGTGTAATAGAATTCATAATAAAATCTGCAGGGTGGAGGCAGAAAAAGCAGATAATGGCCATTAATAAATCATTGAATAAAGATTGGTTATAAAAAAACATGCAAGTCCTCCGTTTTGTTCAATCCATTAGGGAATCTGCTGTCTAACTCAATGATAAATTGTGACTCAAGTCTTCTGAGCATTTTTTCCCTATTGCCACCCCGTCTAGATTTAGTTACAGAGGCAATGACATAATATTCCAAGCATTGTAAGTTGTTATTGTGTATTGCTTTGAAATGTCTGGCAACAGGATAAGTGCCATCGTTATTGACGATGGCACGTAAATGCTGGAGTATTCTGGCATGCACCTGTAGCTTTGTGCTGCCCACATATCTAAGGCCACAGGTGCATGTCAGAATATAGACAGCAAAGTCAGTTTTACAATTAAATGTGCCCTTGATGTTTTTGGCAATTGGACTGAACGGTGTCAAGTATTGGGAGGTGTTTTTTCCAAATTTGCAAGCTCTGCAAGTTGAGCAACGCTTGAATCCCGGCCGGGATTTCAACCAATCATCTTGTTTGGCTATCTCAAGGAATTTGTGACTGATCTGGGTTTTAAAGGAGGGTCCCCTCCAATAGGTCACCACAGGATTGTCTGGAAGCCTGGGGGCCTGAACCAAATCAGTTTTCAAAACAGGCCAGCGTTGTTTTATGATGGATTTAATCTGTCTGGCCTGTTTACTATACCCGGTACTATTGCTCCTCCCCTGAATCAGTTGGCACTATTGATTCATGGTTAGTAAACAGAGACTCAAGGGTTCTAGCATTGGTTTTCTGGATGGCAGTTTTTAAGACTGACTCTTTGTACCCCCTACATCTGAATCTGTCAAGGGCTTCATTTGTACAGAATTGTAGATCATGATCAGTACTCCAAATTCTTTTTAGCCTGAGCAACTCCCCAAACAAAATATTGTCTATGGTGTGTCGAGGATGAAAACTGCTGGCATGCAAGATGTTAATGCCAGCAGTTTTCTTTCTGTGAAGTTTGGTTACAAGACGGCCATCTTTGATGTATAGTTTGACATCCAAGAATTCAGCTTCATTTGCACTTACATTAGAAGTGAATCTTAGATTTTCTTGATTGTTATTTATACATGCAAGGAAATTGTTGATACTTTCCAAATTACCTTTCCACAGAATAAAAACATCATCTATAAAGCGTATCCACTGTATGACATGCTTATTATACATTGCACCATGGGTGCGCAGTAGGACCTGTTCCTCCCACCAGCCTACGTGCAAGCACGCGTAGCTGGGGAGAAACAGGCCCCCATCGCTACACCTCGTTTTTGTATGTAGATGTTGTTACCAAATAGAAAGAAATTGTTGTTTAAACACCAACCAGTAAGTTCGAAAATCATCTTATTATGCATATAGCATTCCACAGGTCTCTTCCCAAGGAAATGTTCTAATGCAATCAAGCCAGTCGTGTGTACTATACTGGTGTAGAGCGACTCAATGTCTAAAGTGATCAATAAAAGATCGTCGCTCCATGGAATATCCTTGATTTTGGCAATGAAGTCTCCCGTGTCCCTTACATATGTTGGTAATCTCTTTACTAAGTCCTGTAGGAAGTAGTCAATGTATTCGGTAACATGTTCTACCATTCCCCCAATAGCCGAAATGATCGGTCGGCCAGGTACTGGTGTCACTTGTTTGTGTACTTTTGGGAGGAGGTAAAGCCTTGGTATTATAGGGAATTCCACATGGAGGAAGTCAAACTCTTGCTTTGAGATCATATTTTCCCTCTTCCACTTGTGGAGCAATTTCCGAAGTGATTCCATGGCCAAATTGTAGTCCTTGCCTGTAGATTTGATGTAACACGAGGAGTCATTTAGTTGTTTCATGGCCTCCTCAATGTAGGCGTCCTGAGGCCAGATAACCACATTGCCTCCCTTGCCTGCAGCTGTGACGATATTTTTGTGGTCTTTATTCAATTTTGAGACTAAGGATAGATACTGTTCCTCTTGTTGACTTTTATATCGTTTTTTGTGTTTGATCTTATATTGTAGTTGTTTCAGATCTTCCACAACGACGTCATGAAAAACATCTATCGAGTCTCTTGGCATAACAGGCATGAACTTTGATTTAGTTTTAAATGGACTGCTGTTTGCGCCCATCTGAGCCACAGAGGCCTCTCTCAGTTCTTCCTGGGTAGATATTGAAACAGGGTTGGATGTGTCATTATTGGCCAGTTGATGCAGAGTGAGAAATGCTTTAGCGTCTCGAGCAGGCACATTCAAACTTTTGGTGGCTGCACTGTTGTTGCTGCTTGCAATGTTGCCTGAAGGACCTTCCTTAATATTGAAAAACTTTTGCAACTTGAGTTTTCTAATATAACAGTAAACATCAACCCGAGTTTTGGCATAATTGAAGTCTGAAGCCGGGCAGTAAGTAAGACCTAGGCTGAGTAGTTGTTTTATTGTTGTTGTATATATATATATATATATATATATATATATATATATATATATATATATATATATATGTAGCACAATCCTCGAACCTCCACGCCATAGAGGATTGAGCAAATAAGCATGGAAAAATATTCTTTTTGTTTTACGCTCGTTCTTTCACTGTTTTCATGAGGCTTTAATTATGTATATTGTACTTTGAAACATTCATCCAAAATTATCCCGCAAAGAAATGTATTACTTTAACATTGTGCACGAAGAGAATCTCTGTAATAACTTTTCTAGTTCTATGATTTGGTTAGTCACGTGATGCATCACGTGAGTACTGAGCACTTTAAATGTATGTATGTGTTGAAGCAATCTTTATCGTGACCAAGCCTGCTGGGTCAGGCGAAACGCGTCGATAGCGACTAAAGAATAAAGAAAAGGTTTTTCCACCACGTTGTGTCGTCTCCTTCGAAAACTGGTTCGAGGTTTTGAGCGTTCTATGTGATTCCTGCCCTGCTCATGAGGCCGGAAAGACGACACACCCTCTGATTTGGAGACAGCAGCCGTTCGTGAGCAACCTGGAGGAGTTTTGTTTGCTGCCGTCCCCCTCCCGCAGAACGAGCATGAGAAGCCGAAGAGAAATCTCCGCTGTGCCCTGAGACCACACGCCGAAAAAAAGCCGTTTCAGACTTAAAGGGTGAGTGCACAGAGAGCGAGCACCTGATATTTGTTTGACGGCGGAAAGGGCGTTGTGGGTTGTTCGTGGCATAAAGCTTCTGCGGTATTGAGGAAGAGGGAAAGCCAAGCGTGGGTTTTGAGATTAAATCAACACCACGCTAGCGGTTGGAGGAAAAACGCGTAGACGAGGAAGCACTGAAATGTCGCTAGAAGAGGAAATGAACGAGCGTGAGCGGGAAGCGCTATTGATTTTTGATGAAGTAACCACTGGTGTAGCGGCCAAACAACAAACTTCTAAGGCTCGCAACGAAAAGATGCCAGATGTCTTGATACGATTAAAGCGTCTTGAAAAATTGTCCAGAGGGGACCTCTCTAAATGGTGGGAGTCAAGATCCCTACAACGGTATCTAGAAGTAGGGAGAATCCCAAGGGGGTTAAGAATACTTGTAGCCCCGACCTATGAAGACCCTGACCCGCTAATGCTGCAGGAGTGGGCGGACAATAATCATATGGCTGAGATACCCGCCACCCCCTCTCAACACAATCCCCAAAGGAGGGAAACCGGAAACAGTTCTTGAAGTTTTTGGAAGTGGGAGGGAGTGACCCTCCCGGCCGTATTTATTAAAACAAAAAATTAAAAACATTTAAACATTAATGTACAATTTCATACCACATTGCGATGTTTGGCTAACCTTAACAGATTCTCTAATACAGAGGTTCTCCTAGCCGAACTAACATCCTACAAAACATTTACTTGAAATATTGAAATTGTACATCCTAACGTTTAAGGGCCAACGGCAAGGTCGTAACCGGTGTCAAGATCCCTAACCAGACATACCCCCCCCACTTGGAGGGGCGACAGCACTGAGGCGTACTCAAGTGCAACTACTACCAATTTCCCTTGACTTGACGGGGGCACTTATCAACTCGACGCCAGTTAAAGGTCGTTCGAAGACTCGTGTGAGGTATCTAGAAGGTATCGTAGACCTCCCCCCAACCCCACACAACTTACCGCATCTGCCGTCGCAGATGTCACTGGCCCCGGGAAATTCCCCAGGAGGGGGCTGTAACCCCTCCTACACAGGAAGGGGCCTTGACCGCCTTTCCTCTTCTTTCGGCGACCCATCCTTAGAAGGGACCGCCTCCCCGTTGAGGGGCCAAAGGCCACCTCCCCCGAGCGCTCCCATCCGTGTTGGGTGACGCCCACTCATAGGGATCTTCCAATTAGTGCTCACCGATCATGACCTTACCGCCCGACCAAAATAAATACGACAAATGCTAACTAAACGAAACTACATTGGCCACTATGACCGAAAAAGCCTGTTTATACGTGGATCTTACATCCGAAGTTCTTTCATCACAAACTTGTAAAATTAGACCAATCTTTATTACACATTCAACATCAACACAATACTACAATAACCTGTAAACGAAATAGAATAATTGATCAAATTTATTAAAACAACTGGCTGTCCTCAGGGGCTGGTGGGTGGGTCAAAATTGGCTCTTCGTTCCGTCTCGAGCTCACGTGCAGCGAGGAGGTGCAGCTTCAGAGCACAGGAACAAGAGGATGTCTTCTGGTCTTGCGTCCCTTTTTATCCATCTTCAGGGCGGGCGTAAACCCGCCCCTGCCTGCCCCGAGGGCGTGGCCAGCCGCGTCAGTGTCTAGGCCAGCCCACTCTAGGGCGGGAAAAAGCGCGCCCCGGCTACGCCGCTTCGGGCATACCAGCCGAGACGCGCCTCCCGCCCAAAATGGCTTCCCGGGGGGATCGAGGCACTCTGCCATACGTTCGGGGGGACCGAGTGGTCGCCCCTTTCCATATGGCTGAGATACCCGCCACCCCCTCTCAACACAATCCCCAAAGGAGGGAAACCGGAAACAGTTCTTGAAGTTTTTGGAAGTGGGAGGGAGTGACCCTCCCGGCCGTATTTATTAAAACAAAAAATTAAAAACATTTAAACATTAATGTACAATTTCATACCACATTGCGATGTTTGGCTAACCTTAACAGATTCTCTAATACAGAGGTTCTCCTAGCCGAACTAACATCCTACAAAACATTTACTTGAAATATTGAAATTGTACATCCTAACGTTTAAGGGCCAACGGCAAGGTCGTAACCGGTGTCAAGATCCCTAACCAGACATACCCCCCCCACTTGGAGGGGCGACAGCACTGAGGCGTACTCAAGTGCAACTACTACCAATTTCCCTTGACTTGACGGGGGCACTTATCAACTCGACGCCAGTTAAAGGTCGTTCGAAGACTCGTGTGAGGTATCTAGAAGGTATCGTAGACCTCCCCCCAACCCCACACAACTTACCGCATCTGCCGTCGCAGATGTCACTGGCCCCGGGAAATTCCCCAGGAGGGGGCTGTAACCCCTCCTACACAGGAAGGGGCCTTGACCGCCTTTCCTCTTCTTTCGGCGACCCATCCTTAGAAGGGACCGCCTCCCCGTTGAGGGGCCAAAGGCCACCTCCCCCGAGCGCTCCCATCCGTGTTGGGTGACGCCCACTCATAGGGATCTTCCAATTAGTGCTCACCGATCATGACCTTACCGCCACAGGCCGGATAGTTGACCGGCTATCCGGACCCCCCACACAACTCCTACCTAAAGGTCATGTTTCAACGATTTTAACCATGCTAAGAAGTCTCCTAAGAGTAACTCATTCCCCACCCAAGACAAATGCACACCATCCCCCAAATACATACTGTCATCATTAATACAGCTATGAGAAATAGAATGCAATGTCCTGGAACGGAACAACCTACTCACTTTATTGTTAAGCTTTCTAACAGAATGGTTCAAAGCAGGAATAGAGATAGCCCCCCGCCACACCTTTCGTGGAATCAAATGGGACCATGCAATCGTGCACCCCGGAACTCTCCTCGCCAACCAACTTACAGTGGAAAGCATTGCCTCCAGGAGTAGTCGTCTACCGATGGTGACCAAATCATTGCCCCCAACATGCACTATAACTATAGACGGCGGTGACCTTGTCCGCCCTAACAAACCCTCGAAAAATGTTTGAAACTGGTCAATACAGAGACCGCCCCTTCCGTAGAAGGACATCCTGTACCCGTATTCCCCAGCTACGTGAATCATGTCACCTGCTTTGAATACGTCTGCGGCACGCCTCACGTATGAGTGGCCCACGACCCACACCTCCTTTTTCACAGCCGGTGATGTCTGACCGCTGGCCCGGTGTAGGGTCGACTGCATAGTCCGCCTGACTCGTAGGCTTGCGTAACTGAAAACCAAACAAAAACAAGAAGCGTGAGTACATTATTACAGCTTCACAACATGTGCAACCGCACGTATCTTTTATAACAATTGGAGGACCAACGCCCCACTCGTTTCACTTGCTCAACATTAAGACCCCTGGCTGTAGCTTCCGTAGCAGCCCCTATCCGAAAGGAATGGGTCCCAAACTCGCCCGGGTTCAAGCCCGCAGCGGCAATTGACATCGCAAGCACCCGCTGAAACTGAAATTTCGTCAGTGGGGTGGCGTCAGCGTGTCTTAACAAAGTCCCCCCCCATGATGCCACCCTTCGTGCTAGGTAATCCTCTAAACACTTTACCGGACATATGGAGGACCCAGGAATCCTGCGTATGATGACGCAGTCACCCATCCCATCTTGATCAGTCTTGGATTTTACAAAGGAGACAGTCATTGTTTCACCCCTGATCTGAACGTATTCCTGGCACAAACCACCTGCCACATCCAGTTTGTTCCTTGCAACTAGTTCGCTTACCCGCATTGCTCCGTGAAATGCTAGCGTAAAAGCGGCTCGGAACAGCACCGCCTCAAACTGAGATGAACATGTGGCCGGGAGTGTGGCCAACAACTGGGACAATCTATCCGAACCTATCGGGCGCCTTTCATCTACTCTGCGACCCTCAAGGCGTTGCCACCCACGCAGCGCTTTCTGTACAATGAAAGACGCTGTTGGGTCCTGGATAGCGTGTGCTCTGGCAACAAAGGAAATGGCAGCACGATGCCTCTGGGCCGTAGCCACCGATTTCCCAGCCCTACGTAAGGACATCAGGAAATTCACTACCCATTCCTCGTGACCCCAAAGTCGCTCTCTATCACTCCCCAAAAAGGCTAAATAGGCCCGAAACGCCCCTTCGTATGCCTTCCTCGTCCTTGGTGCTAGACTCTCTCCCACGAGGTGACGAAGTTCGGGGCACCGAGAGACCAGAGAGCTTCGGGAAAGGGTGCCGGCTCTGGGTCCGCTGAGGGGAGGAAACCCGAAAAAGCCTGCATTTGAAAACGAGACAGTGCGTCAGCCGCCTGATTCATCACCCCTGGAACATGCTTTGCTCTGAATAGCACGTTCAATTGCATACATAGTAAAACAATTTCTTTAAGCAGTCTTAAAATCAGTTTACAACGTGCTGCCTGACTATTGATGCACTCGACCACGGTCATATTGTCAGACCAAAATATGACAGAGTGATCTTTGAACCCATCGGGCCATGTTCTCAAGGCCACCAAGATGGGAAACAGTTCCAGGAAAGCAATATTACTCGTCAGACCATTCTCATGCCACCACGCCGGCCATCTTTGTGCCGACCATTTCGTGCCGAAGATGGCGCCAAAACCTATGCTTCCTGCTGAATCTGTCCATAGCCCCAGCTCTTCAGAAGAGACGGCTGGTTCATTCCAGACGATTCTACCATTGAAGTCCGCCAGAAATGCTAACCAAATACGCATGTCCTGGCGGATCTCGGCCGATAGTCTCGTGCGATGATGGCACTCTTTAAGGCCGACCATCGCTTGGGAAATTGAATGGGAAAAGGGGCGGGCCATTGGTATTACCCTCAGGGCAAAATTCAACTGTCCCACCAACTGCTGTAATTGTTGCAGCGTAACTTTTGATGCATTTATACACACTTGCAGCGCAGCCCTGAACTTCAACACTTTTTCAGCTGGCAAACGGAAACACCCTTCAATGGAGTCCAACTCGATCCCCAGAAACTCGAGGCAAGTCGTAGGACCCACTGTTTTACCCGGCGCCAATGGCACACCAAACTGTTTCATTAACACACAAAATTCGGCCAAGGCCCGGCCACATTCAAGATCCCCGGCTGCCCCAAGAAACAGAAAATCATCAAGGTAGTGCATTACATCTTGGAAACCTGTTTTCTTTGTGAAGACCCATTGTAGAAAACTACTGAATTTCTCGAAATAAGCACAGGATACAGAGCACCCCATTGGCATACACCTATCCATGTAATAACAACCCTGAAACATGAAACCTAGGAGACGCTGGTCGTCTGGGTGTACCGGGAGCAATCGGAACGCTGACTCGATATCTGACTTCGCCATCAGCGCCCCGGGCCCCAGGCGATTCAAAATGGCTACGGCCTCATCGAAGGATGCGTACCGCACCGAACATACTTCTGGATCGATTGCATCATTTACGGAAAGACCTCGTGGAGCAGATAAATTATGAATCAGTCGGAACTCACCAGGGTCTTTCTTGGGGACTACCCCTAAGGGAGAACAAACAAAATTCTGGACCGGGGGTACACTAAACGGGCCGGCGACCCGACCTCGAGTCACCTCTTTCCGGATCTTATCCTGTACTACGGTCGTATGCTGCAGGACGGAAAGTTGATTTTTACACTTTTCCACACCCTGAAAGTCCCCTACCGGGATGCGGAAACCATACGAAAAACCGTTCCGCAGCACCCCAGCAGAAGTACGATCCGGGTATTCACTGAGCCAGGGAATCATCGCCAGGGTATCAATCGGGGTAGGTAAAGGCGCCCCTCGGACTATATTAGACCTGTTTGGCACCTCCTCTCCCCCCATTATCACCCGTTCTGGCTCTGCACGAGGACTCAGGATGGGACGACCCACAACCACTACATTCATGTTTGAATTTACACGATCCCTGGGGTCTAGTACATTTACCTCTGTTGAAATTAAAGCAGAAACCCCTTTTTCCGGTACTGCCGGCAGGTTTCGAGTAATCGTCGGCACCCGTACCTGATCGAAAGGGCGTCCCCGCATATTGCCGGGAGGATTCGCCAACATTACTTCCCACCAACGGCATTTTCAACATTCCTGACTCCTTCATTTTATCCCAAGTCAAGGAATCATAACAATCCCAGGTTAAACTTTTATTATGCTCCTTTTCCTTTCTGAACAGATTATCGTAACAGAACCAATGATTACCCTGGTGCGATGTCGAGTACCCCATGATACGTGATTGATAGATTGGGAACTCGGAAAGCAACTCAGGTCTACGTTCCCCCAAGATTGATGTAAAGATTCCCCAAGCATTGCCCCAATTGCCGATATTCTCATTCACTTTAAAGGCGGCCATTTTTGCGCGCCAAACACTCGGATGCATGAGATCCTTCTGACTCTTTACATGCTCTACCTCATAATGATCAACAAGCAGTGAGAAAATGTTCACATACTCCCCCGCCCAAATCTTTTCCTTAATTGCCAAAGGAACATGTTGCCCCAACTTTTCTCTCCGAGAGGGTGTTGACTCATCCCTCGCGATCGGCAATGGCCGCTTACCTGCACCTGACGCTGCCTCTGTGGTCGCAATCGTCCCTGGTGTCTTGTCCCCTACTGCAGCCGGCACGGGCACCTTGGCTGCTTCTCGTTTCTCACGCAATTGCTTTATCAGCGCCTGCGCATCGACAGCCGTGGCGCCCTCGTTACCTTTACCCAACCACGCTGCCAATTGTGCTGCCAGCTCGGGCGGCATATCATCCTCGGACACGGGGGTGACCACAACGGGAATTGGATTCCCCTCCTCCGGCACGGGAGTTGGAGCCTCGAGCGGGGCACTGGGACCCGGGATGTCTTCACCCGCTGCCCCCCTCCTGGGCCTCTTGTTTTTCCCTCCCGGGGCTGCTCCCGCCAAAGGACGTTTTGGACCCCCTTCCTCATTCTTGTCCACCCGCTTCTTTAGCTCGGACATCTCCTTCATGAGAACACGCAGCATCTGGTCAGTAGTCATGCGCTTTCCCACCTTCTTCGGCATTCTCCAACAAAGTAACTGTAAAACAAACAAGAACGATTAAAACGCTCAAAATTGGCTCTTCGTTCCGTCTCGAGCTCACGTGCAGCGAGGAGGTGCAGCTTCAGAGCACAGGAACAAGAGGATGTCTTCTGGTCTTGCGTCCCTTTTTATCCATCTTCAGGGCGGGCGTAAACCCGCCCCTGCCTGCCCCGAGGGCGTGGCCAGCCGCGTCAGTGTCTAGGCCAGCCCACTCTAGGGCGGGAAAAAGCGCGCCCCGGCTACGCCGCTTCGGGCATACCAGCCGAGACGCGCCTCCCGCCCAAAATGGCTTCCCGGGGGGATCGAGGCACTCTGCCATACGTTCGGGGGGACCGAGTGGTCGCCCCTTTCCAAGAGTCATCATACCGCATGCTTAGAATTTTGATTAAATATGCGGAGAAAGATCGTGCAAAGATGCTGGAGGAAATAAGTCAAATTAACGATATGCTGGCAAAAGAAGACAACCAAGAGCCAATAACCCTTTATAAGAAGGAGATGGGGGAACGCATAAAAAATTGGCAACTTCCATCAAAGAACGTAAGGCTCAAAAATGTATAAGGGACAAGAAAGATTATGATCGTGGGCAGATCTACATGTTTGCCAAGAAATTTGAAAATGTGAGGAGATTGAAAATGAGCGGTGCTACCCAGAAACAGCAGATTGCTCAGTCTGGGGTGAGTAGTGTACCTAGCTCGGATGTAGTCACATCGGCAGAGGAAGGTCCTAGTGGGGAAATGGAAGAAAGAATTCCCACTGTCATCGATGAATTTGGTTTTTTTCAGGAGGACCGGCGCTTCAATCTCCGCCCAAGAACCAAAGTAAACTACGCCAAACCACCAAGGACAAAAGGCAAAGGCAAAAGCGCAAAAGGCGCCAAGGTGCAAAACAAAGAATAATAACTAACGCACAGCAGTCACCGATCAGTGTTCCAACTTTAAGCCAACAACCACCATCAATAATTAATTTGACAGATTTGAAACTCTCCACTGAAGAAGAACAGACACTCAACTGGGACTGTCATTTTGCCCAGAAGCTGAGTTTAATTATGTCCAAACACGCATCGACATCTTCAAGTTTGCTAGGCTTTTGAAACTTAAAAAACATTTTTCTATGAACCCGAGCTCGAGGAGTGGAGTTTTGAACCCTAGCAATAATGAGAGCTCATTTGGAGAATTGAATGTACAGGATATGGACCTCATGTTAGACTTTTATCCTTCTGTCGGAGTAGATGGGAATGATGTGAATAATTTGAATTTTGAGGAACAGGTTCCACCTGAACCTTTGGAACTTATGAGCCATGCGGATGAAGTGGCAAGAACCGAAGGACTGACCATCAATGCCAGCGATCCGACTGGCTTCCGCCCGAGATCCCGTTACACTCCTTATACTGCACGAGACAACATTGACATTTTCAACGATCTGGTAGTAAATGATTTAAAAAACCTGGAAAAGTGTACTAGTGTGTGCAATAAAAAATTTAGCAAGCAAGAAAAAGCCCAGGCAACCCTTATTGAGAAAATCAAGCAGACTGAGAATTGTATTGTTCGAAATGCTGATAAGGGCGGGAATGTAGTCCTCTGGGACAGGCAGAAATATATATCTGAAGCCTACAAACAGCTAAATAATAGAGCTTGCTATGTGAGAATTAAACAAGAAATCATGTTTAATAGTCATGCACAGTATAACTCAGACCTAGAAAACTGGTATAGCCAATCTTTGATCACCCATGATGAGTTTAAATTTCTGAAGATCTCTAATCCAGTCACCCCAGTGTTTTATTTGCTCCCGAAGGTGCATAAGGATGTGTGTACCCCCCTTGGTAGGCCGATTATTTCAGCCATAGGTAGTGGGTTGGAAAATACCTCGAAATTCATCGACTCATTTCTTAATCCATTGGCCTCACAACTGCCTTCATATATTCTGGACACAGGGGACTTCTTAAAATCCATCTATGACATACCCTGGGAGCAGGATTTGATTTTGGTAACAATCGATGTTACCACATTGTACACAAGCATTAAACATAGCGATGGACTGAATGCCATCAGACACTTTTTAGGAACAAGACCAATCAAATTGTGGGCTCATACGCAAATGTTGTTGTCAATGGTTTCAACCTGCTTAAAAAATAATTTTTTCATTTTTAATAATGAACTGTTCCATCAAACCTGTGGTACTGCGATGGGCACCTGCTTCGCCCCCAGCTATGCGAATTTGCATATGGGCTGGTGGGAGGAGCAGGTGATCCGGAAGCAGTACCAAACTGAATGGGAAAACAACATCCTTCATTGGAGTCGTTTTATTGATGACTTGTTTGTTGTCTGGAAAGGCTCTATGTTAGACCTAAACCTTTTTCTGGCAAAAATACAACAAAACAGCTTGAATTTAAAGTTCACGAGTACCGCTAGCACTGAATCTGTCAACTTTTTAGACCTCACTGTTTACATAAAAGATTGTAAAGTACATACTAAGATATATAGGAAGGAGACCTCTGGAAACACTGTGCTACATGCCAGTAGTTTCCATCCGCCATGTCTAGTGAACAGTATCCCCTATGGGGAGGGTCTTAGAGTCCTGAGAAATTGTAGTGACCCAGAAGACAGAGAATTTGCCCTGAGTGATTTACAACAGCGCTTTAGACAAAGAGGGTACAGTGACAATTGTCTAAAGTCATCCTTTAGCAAAATCAGACAGAAGACCAGAGAGGAAGTCCTTTTCAAAGAAAGAAAGATGAAAAAAACAGGAAGGGAATGAATGCAGGGTAATCACAAACTACAACAAATTGCATGGATCTGTGAGGAAAATATTAAGCAGGCATTGGCATGTCATTAAAAATGACCCAAATATTCAATTATTGGTCCTGCTTTAACCACCAGACCTCTGATTACTTTTCGGAAGGCAAGATCCTTTAAACAGATATTAGTCAAGACCACACTGACTAATGTAAAAAAGAAAAAAACAAAAAGTAAAATGAGCAATTGGTTGGCCAGAAAGGATGGGTTCCTAAAGTGTAGCAAATGTAAGGCCTGTGAACATGGGAAAAATACCAGTACATACAAACCAGGCCTCTCAAACAGAATGAAAAAAATCAAAGGACAATTTGACTGCAAAACGGAATTTTTGATATATGTTTTATCCTGTGGATGTAATCTACAGTATGTTGGTAGTACAATTAAACCCGTTCATCAGCGGGTACTACAACATTTGAGGGCGATCAAAAATGCAGACAGGTCATATCCAGTCGCCCGACACTTCGAAAAATTCCATGATAAAAATGTGAGCAGTCTATCCTACTATGTAATTGATTCCGTGCCCTTGAATGAGAGAGGGGGGGATAGGGTGAAAAAACTGCGCAAACTGGAGTCGTGGTACATAGTTGAATTAAATACAAAGAGCCCGTATGGATTGAACATTGAAGAAGATCTATACACTCACCTATGAATTGTTTATGATCTGAAAATCATTTTTTGTGGTTTATTTAACTTCCTGCATAACAAAGTTCATTTTCTCTAGGAGTAAAGTTGTAGTAATATATGGAATTGTTTTTAGATATGTGTTTTCACAGATATCAAATAGAACTGAATGGGTTTGCCCACTGGGGCTTTATTCTTTGATAAAATCCTTTGATTCCTTTTTGTACATTTGGAGTACCAGTTGGGTAACATTGGATTTGGATGTCGATTACTGAAGATAATTGCCAGTATAGTGGTCGGGGTGAATCACAAAAAGCCCACTTGGGCTGAATTAGTTTTCTTAGTTTTCTAAGAGATTGTGATAAGGTCCTTATTGGCATAGAGGATTGAGCAAATAAGCATGGAAAAATATTCTTTTTGTTTTACGCTCATTCTTTCACTGTTTTTACCACTTTAAACATGAGGCTTTAATTATGTATATTGTACTTTGAAACATTCATCCAAAATTATCCCGCAAAGAAATGTATTACTTTAACATTGTGCACAAAGAGAATCTCTGTAATAACTTTTCTAGTTCTATGATTTGGTTAGTCACGTGATGCATCACGTGAGTACTGAGCACTTTAAATGTATGTATGTGTTGAAGCAATCTTTATCGTGACCAAGCCTGCTGGGTCAGGCGAAACGCGTCGATAGCGACTAAAGAATAAAGAAAAGGTTTTTCCACCACGTTGTGTCGTCTCCTTCGAAAACTGGTTCGAGGTTTTGAACGTTCTATGTGATTCCTGCCCTGCTCATGAGGCCGGAAAGACGACACGCCCTCTGATTTGGAGACAGCAGCCGTTCGTGAGCAACCTGGAGGAGTTTTGTTTGCTGCCGTCCCCCTCCCGCAGAACGAGCAGGAGAAGCCGAAGAGAAATCTCTGCTGTGCCCTGAGACCACACGCCGAAAAAAAGCCGTTTCAGACTTAAAGGGTGAGTGCGCAGAGAGCGAGCACCTGATATTTGTTTGACGGCGGAAAGGGCGTTGTGGGTTGTTCGTGGCATAAAGCTTCTGCTGTATTGAGGAAGAGGGAAAGCCAAGCATGGGTTTTGAGATTAAATCAACACCACGCTAGCGGTTGGAGGAAAAACACGTAGACGAGGAAGCACTGAAATGTCGCTAGAAGAGGAAATGAACGAGCGTGAGCGGGAAGCGCTATTGATTTTTGATGAAGTAACCACTGCAATACAATACAATACAATATGTTTTTATTGTTGAATTAATAAAAATCCTTACAATAAGAAGGGTAAGATTAACCAGGTTACATTATAAAAACAAGGAAATGACAATTTTAAAAAAGAGTTAAAACTAAAGCTCTACTCAAAACCCGCCCCTTCTTACAAGATAGGGATTTATAGAGTGGGCCGAGGGGCACTTGCAAAGAGGGTGGGGCAAAGCAATATGTAAAATGATCATTGGGAGGCCTGTAGCTGCTTTCTAATTTCCATCATAAATTTGAGACCCCGACAGGTCAGGATCGGAGATGAACCTCCCAGCCAGAAAATAACGGCCTGGCGACATGTTCTTATATTCAGGTTGTTCAATATGTCCCGTATAAAGCGTCTTCTAGATACCATAAGGGATGGGCATACACAAAACAAATGAACTAGAGATTCAGTATGATATCCGCAGAGTCGACATTTTGGGCAATCATCTTGGGGTTTCCAGGAAGGTAGTAAATCCTTAGATTCATGAAGGCCCATACGGAGGTTGATAAGGTATTTTTTTAAATAGTGGCTAAAATGGGATGCCAAATAGGCCTGAGGTTGTTGGAGTGAGTAAGAGGAAATGACTGACCAGGCATGACGTCGATGGGACAATGTTTGTTTGTCTTCTAGAACAGACTTCCTTTTGGCAATAGAATTGACTATTTTGCAGAAACTTGCTTGATCAACTTTTTTATTCCATGTAACTGGCAGATCGAAGTCCACAAGACATTTCTCCAAATGAATGGCCCAGGGCTGAGTGGGATCTGTATTGATTGCTTGCCAACAAAGATTATTTAGAGTGTCAGGGTCGGCGGCACGAAGTTTGTGACAAAATTTAACAAATGTTGACTTAGCCCTGAAATTTTGATTTTGAAGCCCAAATTCTAATCTCACCTGCGCTGGTGAGGAGCATTTGGGCAGTTTGAATACTTCTTTATAAATTTTGTTTTGTAGAGTATTTAGTAGACCGGCCTCCCCTCCAAGCCATGTTACCAGCCCGTACGATAATGTGGGTAAAACCTGAGCGGCCATTACTTTTAAAAGATGGGTATAATTTGGACCATCCAGTTTTTGCAAGAGACGCCTGTATCCGTAGATTAACGTCTGGGACTTAGCTTTTAACACCGCAGAGTGTTGTTTTTTTGAATTATCTTTGCCGATGGTGACCCCCAGATACCGATAGTGCAGCTGTTCCCCTATTGCAAGGTGGTTACATGTCCAATTGTATTTGATTGATTTTCGCTCTACAAGACGTATTACTTTTGTCTTGTCTCTATTAAGTTCCAGCTGTTCTTCCTCTAAGTAGAGTTGTAGAGCATTTATCAGCCTTTGCAGCCCGATTGGAGTTTGGCTTAAAAGGACAATGTCATCTGCAAACTGAATAATTGGCATTGGGGTATTGCAGAGGTTCGGAGCATGGCTTGCAACTTGACCAAGTTTTTTCCCTAGATCGGCAAGATATAAATTAAATAAGCAAGGAGCCAGGACACATCCCTGTTTCAGTCCGTCTTTGGTTGGAATTTTTGACGTGAGACTTGTGCCCTGTCCTTGTTTAACCCTTGCCCAAGTGTCCGTGTAGAGGAGCATTAGTGAGTTAAGAAGGTTTGTTGACAGCCCCCATTTCTTGAGTTTTGCCCAAAGTCTCCCCCTACTAACTCGGTCGAAGGCTGCTCTGATGTCGATAAAGCAGCCGTATAACCGGCTGTTCTTCGTTTTGGCTCTTTCTATCAGGAGTCCTAGGGCTGTGAGATTTGTTGTTGTCCCTGTCCCTTTTCGAAAACCTGTTTGATAACTGGGGATTAGATTGTTATTATCCACCCATTCCTGTATTTCCACCAGAATGCAGGATGCGTATAGTTTGGCTTCCACGTCTATCAAAGATATTAGACGATAGTTCTGTGGCAGTCTCCTGTCCCCCTTTTTGAAAATGGGATGGATGATATTACCGTTCCATGATAGTGGCTGCTGCTTACGGGCAAAAACTTGGTTAAACAGGGCAGAGAGCTGGAGGGCCCAAAAATCAGCGTTATATTTAAATACTGCATTGGGAAGACCGTTGGGACCTGGTGCCCCTTCTGTTTTAAGTTTGTTAATAAACCTTTTGACTCTATCGCTGGAGAATGAGTCCGACTGTATCGGCAGGTCATTAAGCCTTCCTATATCTCTGTTATTTGTTGAGTTTTCTACTGCTCCATTCAGGTGGATTGAATTCGTGGTGGGATTGGAACAACAATAATTTTCAGGAAGAGATACATCCGTTTTGAAGTAGAGCTTTTTAACATGGTCTTCCCAGCTTTGTTTGCTAATGCCGGGGTCCTGGGATATTACTTCTGCGTTGTTTAATTTATTAATAATGCCCCAGAAGTCCCTTGTGTTACGCTTCTTACTGGCTACTAGCAATTTCGCCCACATTTCTTCCTTCTGTTTGTTCTTGGCTTTCCACACCATTTTACGATACTTTTTTCTCATAGTCCTAACAAGGGAGTAGGTTAGTGAGGAGCGCTCGATGTTACTCCTTATTGCCTTCCGTTGCACCTGGGCTAATTTTCTCTTTTCCTGTCTTAGTTTATTATTAAACCATGGTTCCCGTAAAACTAGTGGGACTTGATGTGAAGCAAAGGGTACCGAGTGTTGAATGGACAGGTTCTCTAACAGATTTTCCCAAGTTGAAACCGGATCTTCTTTTTGTTCCTTTTCGTGTAGAGCAAAGAAGTCGCTTGCGGTTTCGTGGATGGCTTTGGTTCCGCTGCCCCTCCAACGTAGTCTTCGTAGATTGAATTTCTCTGTATGATCAGAGAGAGCAGTTAGTTGGGCAGACTCCGGCACCCCTAAATTGATCCAAGTAATTTGAGGAAGGTGGTCACTTTCAGATCGCATTACTATTTCATAGCCCTCCAATAAGTCGATCAGTTTGTTACTGATTAAGGTAAAGTCGATCGTTGACAAAACCTTGCCACTCATGTATGTGGGAACTGTTGTCAATCCGCCTGCTGTTTCAGACTTTAAGATTGTTAATCCCAACGTAGTCAGTTGTTTTGAGATTGATGAGTTGGGCTCTGCCCGGGTGGTTTGTCTAGAGATGAAAGTATATAAATCGTCATCGTTTAGGTTTAAATTAAAGTCGCCTGATAGAATCAGCAAGCTTTGGGAGTTTGATTTCTGGAATGTTTTTATAAGTTCTGTAAGCACGGCCAGTTTCTCTTTTTTTTTCGTTCGATCAGGGTGAATGTAAATGTTTATTAATAACAATTGGTGGCAGGGTTTTATAGAGATCTTGGTTACCTGCACCCAACTTAGTCCCACATCCTGTTTTTCCGGCTCCCAATTGTATTTCTGCGAAATGTATGTGGATAACCCACCACTGGGGTGCCCAAACTTGGATGTTCTCTCGGCAGGGATGTGATATTCGGTGAAGCCAGGAATGGCGGGGTATACCAGATTCCAGGTCTCTTGTAATAGTAGAATGTCATGTTTGTTAAAAAACAATTGAGTCTCACTGTCTTGATCCATACTACTAAATCCATGAATATTCCAACTGCAGATGCCTATTTTAGGCATTTTAACCCCGTCCTTGAATGCAAGTTTTGGCCGTGTACTTTGATTTAAAAGTTCATTTTTCTTAGGTATACTTTTGATTTAAGGTTAACGGGATCCATGACCAGTCCTGGGTTTGGGACTCGCCTGGACCAGAATGCGTTTGGAATATATCATTACCACAGTTCTCTTGGGCAAGTGTAGCCGAGAGGGCACCATGAAGACACGAGGTTTGCTTGTGGTTGGTTCTGTCATCACTGCTTGTATTCTGCAAGCTTTTTACAAGCGGGAAGGGATATCTCTTGCGTATATGTTGTGTAATGATAATTCCCCAGTGTTCGAATGATCCTTTGTTTTCAAAGATTCTTGCGGCTATCTCCTTGGTAGCCCAGGTTGTAACCGAAACTTCGATGTTTGTATGATCTGTTTTTTGGCCGAACTCAACTGAGACAAGGTCTTGAGAGGATATTCCTCTAAGCTCGGGAACAAGTCCAAATAACTTCGTAATAAGTAACCACTGGTGTAGCGGCCAAACAACAAACTCCTAAGGCTCGCAACGAAAAGATGCCAGATGTCTTGATACGATTAAAGCGTCTTGAAAAATTGTCCAGAGGGGAGCTCTCTAAATGGTGGGAGTCAAGATCCCTACAACGGTATCTAGAAGTAGGGAGAATCCCAAGGGGGTTAAGAATACTTGTAGCCCCGACCTATGAAGACCCTGACCCGCTAATTCTGCAGGAGTGGGCGGACAATAATCAAGAATCATCATACCGCATGCTTAGAATTTTGATTAAATATGCGGAGAAAGATCGTGCAAAGATGCTGGAGGAAATAAGTCAAATTAACGATATGCTGGCAAAAGAAGACAACCAAGAGCCAATAACCCTTTATAAGAAGGAGATGGGGGAACGCATAAAAAAATTGGCAACTTCCATCAAAGAACGTAAGGCTCAAAAATTTATAAGGGACAAGAAAGATTATGATCGTGGGCAGATCTACACGTTTGCCAAGAAATTTGAAAATGTGAGGAGATTGAAAATGAGCGGTGCTACCCAGAAACAGCAGATTGCTCAGTCTGGGGTGAGTAGTGTACCTAGCTCGAAATTCATTGACTCATTTCTTAATCCATTGGCCTCACAACTGCCTTCATATATTCTGGACACAGGGGACTTCTTAAAATCCATCTATGACATACCCTGGGAGCAGGATTTGATTTTGGTAACAATCGATGTTACCACATTGTACACAAGCATTAAACATAGCGATGGACTGAATGCCATCAGACACTTTTTAGGAACAAGACCAATCAAATTGTGGGCTCATACGCAAATGTTGTTGTCAATGGTTTCAACCTGCTTAAAAAATAATTTTTTCATTTTTAATAATGAACTGTTCCATCAAACCTGTGGTACTGCGATGGGCACCTGCTTCGCCCCCAGCTATGCGAATTTGCATATGGGCTGGTGGGAGGAGCAGGTGATCCGGAAGCAGTACCAAACTGAATGGGAAAACAACATCCTTCATTGGAGTCGTTTTATTGATGACTTGTTTGTTGTCTGGAAAGGCTCTATGTTAGACCTAAACCTTTTTCTGGCAAAAATACAACAAAACAGCTTGAATTTAAAGTTCACGAGTACCGCTAGCACTGAATCTGTCAACTTTTTAGACCTCACTGTTTACATAAAAGATTGTAAAGTACATACTAAGATATATAGGAAGGAGACCTCTGGAAACACTGTGCTACATGCCAGTAGTTTCCATCCGCCATGTCTAGTGAACAGTATCCCCTATGGGGAGGGTCTTAGAGTCCTGAGAAATTGTAGTGACCCAGAAGACAGAGAATTTGCCCTGAGTGATTTACAACAGCGCTTTAGACAAAGAGGGTACAGTGACAATTGTCTAAAGTCATCCTTTAGCAAAATCAGACAGAAGACCAGAGAGGAAGTCCTTTTCAAAGAAAGAAAGATGAAAAAAACAGGAAGGGAATGAATGCAGGGTAATCACAAACTACAACAAATTGCATGGATCTGTGAGGAAAATATTAAGCAGGCATTGGCATGTCATTAAAAATGACCCAAATATTCAATTATTGGTCCTGCTTTAACCACCAGACCTCTGATTACTTTTCGGAAGGCAAGATCCTTTAAACAGATATTAGTCAAGACCACACTGACTAATGTAAAAAAGAAAAAAACAAAAAGTAAAATGAGCAATTGGTTGGCCAGAAAGGATGGGTTCCTAAAGTGTAGCAAATGTAAGGCCTGTGAACATGGGAAAAATACCAGTACATACAAACCAGGCCTCTCAAACAGAATGAAAAAAATCAAAGGACAATTTGACTGCAAAACGGAATTTTTGATATATGTTTTATCCTGTGGATGTAATCTACAGTATGTTGGTAGTACAATTAAACCCGTTCATCAGCGGGTACTACAACATTTGAGGGCGATCAAAAATGCAGACAGGTCATATCCAGTCGCCCGACACTTCGAAAAATTCCATGATAAAAATGTGAGCAGTCTATCCTACTATGTAATTGATTCCGTGCCCTTGAATGAGAGAGGGGGGGATAGGGTGAAAAAACTGCGCAAACTGGAGTCGTGGTACATAGTTGAATTAAATACAAAGAGCCCGTATGGATTGAACATTGAAGAAGATCTATACACTCACCTATGAATTGTTTATGATCTGAAAATCATTTTTTGTGGTTTATTTAACTTCCTGCATAACAAAGTT